>NC_090934.1:99302173-99913173 GCF_040938575.1 Ambystoma mexicanum
GCAGGAGGATGGTGAAGCGGGGGCGGACACAGCCAGAAGCAGCATGCAGTAGATTAGGCCAGTCCTCTCTTCATCACAGACCATCTCTGTCACTAGGGCATCTTTATTTGGCATTTTTAAAGCGCTTACACAGCGCGCGGGCATCGACGCGCTGTTACAGAAATTGTTTGTTTTTGAGTTGCGTGAATTTGTATTTTTTATTTTGTCTTCGTTGCGTATTTATAACACGCTTAAACACCCAGAGGTTTCTAAACGTGGACCCGGGGATTGAACCTGTGTTGCTTCGTGTTGTCTTGCTTCCAAGGTGCACACGTTGCTGCTGAGCTATCCTCCTGGGACATCTCTAAGGTACACCCCCAAAAGCTCTGCCTGACATCTGAAGCTATCTCTAGGAAGACCTAAACATGCTTCAGAAAAGGAAATGTTTGTTTCCATGCAAATAGTTTGATGACGGGTTTGGAAAGCTGCCACATAGGGCACGCTTAATTGTCTGTGGTTTGATGTCCACAGAACAGGCAGTGTTGAGAAAACACTGTACCTTCATTTAAAAAATGAAAGATATAGACAAGCGAGAAAGAGCATTGGGCAGTGACAAATATGGGTGGACTGGTGTATTGGGAACTCTGGAGGTTTCCTGGTAGGCCTTTGGACCCTGGGCTTCTTTTGTGTGGTATTTCCACATTTTCCCATAGGAAAAGGGTCAAGCTTACTCAAAATGTGTAATTTGGGATCACTTTAAACATTATCTCCCGGGCCTCTTTTGGTTCCCAGTCCAACCCTGGTGACAAAGATTATAAAATGATCAATTATAAAGGGAATGGGTGACTGTGTGTGCTTCTTGGGTACATTGAAATGCCACCTCTCCCTCCCCTATCCCCCGGCTGAAACCGGTGCTTGAATGGCTTGTGGAATGACCCTTTGCTCACCCTTAACCCTTCCATCTTCTTGACTATTGTTTTTTTCAATAAAGATACTTTGTTACAAAGACATTGTTTAGATCGTAAACATTTCTAAATTTTTATTTGAAAGACATTGAATGGGCCTCAAATCTCTGATTATCCTGTTCCCACAGCAACTAAAACCACTTATATCAAACAGTAGGGAGGGAAACGGACCCCATGAAAACCAAACTCAACAATATATTGAAACCAGCAGAAACGAAATACCAGGTTAACCAAACGAATTGTGTTTAAATGCAAACTTGTGTTTAAATTAAAAATGTTATTAAAATGTAAACTTCTAAGGAATATTTACATTGCAATCAAAAGATAAGTCTGTGAAAAAGAGGAGGCGTTGCAGCGAGAGTAGGCTCCAGTTTGTGCTGCTAGTGAAAAGAAGCGCTTCAACAGAGAAGCAAAGCTTAACTGCCAAGGCTGGTGCCGTTAAAGAGTTAACAGGGATGTTATGTAGCATTACTGAGAAATGTTTGTTTTTTTTCGATTTGCTTCAAATCGCTTATAACAAGGCAAGGCTCAACATTGTATCCTTACAGCGGGGTTTCCAGTCAGTCAAATGTACTTTTATTTGGTTTGTGACCTTCAAGTTCAAAAATACAAATTGCATATTTAAAAAACTCTGAATAGACCCACCAAGTACAGTAAATCGGGAGGATTACTTATAAAAACCTTAGCTTGCCAACATTCAAGTGGGAACTCATGGGATTAAATAACATAATCAGCATTCAAATTTAATACACAACACAAGTAATACAAACCTTGAATGAATATGATATGATCGGTTATTTATAACACGCTTAATAACCAGAGGTTTCTAAGCCCAGACCGGGGATCGAGCCTGTGTTGCCTTGCTTCCAAGGCTAGCAGGTTGCCCCTTGCGCTATCCTCCCGAGACAAAGCCCAGCCATGGGTACTTACTTATTCAGCAACAGGGCCTATTGGTGACTCCATCCTTTAAGGCCCTGTTTCGGGAACTGCCTAGCAAGGGTTAGCTGATGGATACCTGCGTTATTCAGGATAGGCCTCAGATAGAAGCATCTCAAGTAATGGGTCCTATTGCAGAGTAACAAAAGTGCAGTGAGCTTTCAATAAACACTCCACACATAGGACACACGTCTGTTTGCGACACCCACGAGGGCACGCTATAAGCAGCTACTGGCAAAGATCCCAGCCTAAAACGTATGTAGAAAGATTTCTCAAAAGGTGGTGAGATTATATCCTAGTAGGTTCTGAACCCTGCCTCTGCCCTAGATGCGAGATATTCTGGGCCAGTGTTCAGCCTCGTGGCGCTATCAAATTCTCATACCTTCTTACTTTGACTTTGTTTTTTAGGGGGCCTAGATCCCGAGCCAAACGCCCCTGGGAGTTATTCCACATTTCAATCATGTCCAGTTGGGAAAGGCATGTCTTTACATGTTGCGGACCATTAATGCTCTCCCCCCCCTGTAGACTCATCACATGGGACAAAGCATCCCCATGCTTTTCTAAATCAGGGCCACTCCAAACTCCGGGCCAGTAGAAAACCAGTTTGAATGAGATCTGCGCCACTATTTGGGTGTTATCGAGTTCCAGGCGTACCAGGACCGAGAGGGCCGAAACAGGCAGAAGCAACAGTTTCTTTAGAACTTTATTTTCACAGGTGTTCGGTTTAGAAGTATTAGCAAAACCCCACAATTCAGAACCGTAAATAGATGCTGGTATTGCTTGTTTTTGGAATATGTCTAGTGCGATGGAAATGGCACCTCTGCCATTATTGACAAAGGATGACAAAATACCACCCCAGTATTTGCCTAGTGAGAGCGCTGATTTGGATACCTGTACCCCCCCACCCCCCAACAACCAAGAGTCCGCAAAGCGAACACTCAGGTAATCGAAATGAGTGCCTTGGAGCATCATAGCTGTGCACACATTCAGTCTTAGCCACTTCCCTTTACCATGCAGAGGGTTGAAGACCATAACTTTGCACTTGGCGATGTGCAGAGCCAAGTGCCACTGTGTGCATTCGCGGTTAAATCTGGACTAAGCATGCCTCAAGGCCTGTGGGGTGGTGGCCAAATGCACGGCATCGTCCGCATGAAAGAGTGCAGGGCATTTGTCGGAAGCCATCCTAGGGCAGTCCTGGCACCCACTCATCAACGTATCTATGGGGTTTTCAACACTAGTCAACTCACTCCCATCTGATGCCTCCTCTTTTTGGCTACCAACTTATATATGCAATGCAATCTGTTTTTAACTCCATTTAAAATGTCAACTCGGTACCGACCTTTCTCTCTCCCAACCTTCTTCCTTGTGCTGACTAAAGTTTTCAATTTGTTGTTTATTTTGCCTTCTTAATCAAATACATACAGTCTTGTTACCCTTGATGGTATAACGTCCTTTCATCGCCAGTAATTACAACGTGTGGCTTTTAAACGTGTACAGAATAACGGAGGGAGGTGGGAAAGGGCAGATAAGGGTTTGGGGGTAAGGAATAGGTAATAATGGGCGTGTGAGTGGGTGTTTGGGGTGGTATCTTCCCCCCAAAAAAAGAATTTGATGATCATTTTCGTAATTCTGTACACGTTTTAAAGCCAGGCGTTAATTACTGGCGATGAAAGGACATAAACCCCCCTTGATAATTCCTCGCTTCTCTCTGTCTCACTATCGATCTATCTAGTAATCATCCTCTGTCAAATTAACTTTTTTTCCGACTGGAAAAAAACGATTTAGAACAAGCGCTCTGTGAGCGCACAGAGCAGTCTTTCTAAATCGAACAGTCACGCCCCTTCCGCACACAAGTGCGTGCAGGGGCTGACACGCTCTCCAGGGTCCAGAGTAGGTGGAGAAAGGGTAAGTGTGTGTGAGTGTGAGTGTGTTGTATGTCTGTGTGTGTTTTGGTTTGGGGAAGTCTTGGGTGGGGAGCGAGGGGGCGGGGGCTGAGAGAGGGGGATCAAGGGGTGAAACACCCCAATTTTGAGGTAATCCTGTGGGAGAGGGTAGGGTGGGGGATGGGGAGGAACAAAGGGCTGCTCAGGGGGTGAAACCCTGCAAATTAATAAAAAAACACGTGCATGTCCATTTCCAGTTTTCTGAGGGCCACGCAAAATGGACTGAAAAAATTCAGAAAGCGGGGAAATGACATATGACCCTAGTAATGTATCTACCACCCTATCACCCTATTTATCTCTCTGTATCCATTTGGTATTTCTATAGCCTCTTGCATGGAAAAAACCCGGCTTCTGTGAGCTGCAGGTGCTTCTGTTCGCAGTTTGCACTATATACATAAAGAATACTGATCCACAGAAATTAGATTTAATACCCCAAGTACAAGCACCCCATTTGATAATGACTGAAAAGGAGTTTTACCTCATACACACCTGTTGTAAAGTGCCTATGATAGCTCTATTGGCTAATGACCCTGCTGCAGAGATCTAAATTATAATAATTATATGCCTTAGTACATCTTTAAATATAAGCCATGCCTGATTGTGGCATGGTGACTGCTAAGGACACACAATTATACAGCCACATCAATTTGACATCACACCAGTGTCAGCTCTGTGACCAGGGCCAGCTATGACTGGTCTGATACATGTTCGTGTCTAGGCTGACTGTCGGCCCAGCTGCTATGTGGACCAATAGCCAGGGTGCTGCCCTTTGATCCTATGGCAGGAAGGGTGCACCTTCCCCATAGGGCATAGAACATTCCCCCAGTAGGTTCCCTGGCAATGGTGCTTCAGGGGCAGCACTGACATGACAAAGCTAGCGTCACACCATGGTGCTGAGCTCCAGAGTCCCTCTAAAGCCAGCAGGCATGGGAAGGGTCGAAGCTAGAGTATCCAGAGAGGGAAGGAGGCCTGGAGAAGCCCCGCCATCTGGATTCTGATAGAGCTTTCCATTTCCTGCAGGGCAAGGTGCTCTGGGTGTGATGTCAAAGGGCAAAGGGCACTTTTTACAAGAACAGGGATTGGGTCGCTTGCGGCTGGCTTGAGTTGTTATGTCAGGATGGTTTGTTAAGGTTATTGTTCGCTTGAAGGCAGGATGGCGCTGTAAGGGGGTCGGAACATGAATGATTTCAGAAGAAACCACTGCTTGGATTAAGGTGACCTAAATAGATACGTGTTTAAGTATTTATGGAAAGTCATCAGTTGGACTCTCTTTGCAGTGGTACTGGGAGGGGGTTTCATCGTTTAGGCACCAGTACTGAGAAAGATCGACTTCCCTGTCTTTCATTTCGATAGATTGAAACATTAATATGCCTACCTTGGTTAGATCTTAGAAGATGCATAAGGCGTTTAGAATACCAGTTTACTCAGAAAAAAGGGGTGGTGTTTCGCTGCTGTAAGCTTTATAAATACGAGATATTGGGCCTCATTATGAGTCCGGCGGCAACCTGCCGGTTTTGCCGGCTCGGTTACTGCCGGACTCATATTACCATTCCGCTTCCGTGACTCCTGGAATTACCAGGGCATTACGACCCAGGTGTTCCGGGAATTCCGGAGGCGGAATTCGGTAAAACCCCATTCCCATTGAGTCCCATTGGACTCAATGGGAATTGGGAAGTGGAAACACCGGGCACCATCTCGTGATGGTGTCGGTGTTTCCACGTCTGCCTGCAGGCGGGCGGCGTTAAACCCGCTAGGTCAGACCTGGCGGGAATGCCACCTCCCCCCTGCAGGACTCGAGATCAGGTGGTCCGGAAATAACAGTGGCGGGGGGTTTACCGCCACTGTTATTTCCAGACCGCCCGACTCGTAATAAGGCCCATTCTCTTTTAAAAATGATCTGCTTTTTTTATCGGGATCTAATGTAGGTATCAAGGAGCAGAGGAGATGTCGCGTTTTAAAATTTTTATTGAGGATCTAGGTGTTGCTTTCTTTTTTTTTAATTTAGATTTTTTGGTCGTGACACAATAACATCATCAAATATTACATAGTCATACAGCTAGAAGAGAAGGAAGAGGAACGAAAAAGAAGAAAACAAATTAAAAATAAAAGAAACCATCCTGGGCCAGAGTGCTTTTGTTCCTTTTTTTCCCCAGCCGTTGCTTTCTGATTTCTGTGTAATCCCAAAATGAAGTCCTTTGGGAGACCCAGGTAGGGACTGTTGCTAAATTCCAGATGTGAAGCGTTGAAGGAATTCATTACAGTGACCTGTTGTGGAAATGACAGCAAAGAGACAAGATTTAACTTTGGACCAACCCCCTGTGGCATTTTGCCTTTAAAAGAAAAGGGGCATCCCGTCATTTTTGTATTCATCTTTGGACCATCAAGAGAAGAAGGATGAACATTGGGCCCCTCGATCGGGGAGTGCAGTCAGTCAAGATCCTTTGCCATAGCGTTGAAGACCGAAGGCATCCCAGGCATGGGAGAACTCTGTCCCCCTAAGAACCCACAGGGAAGAGTCGGGGTGACTGCTCCTGGACCAATGCCTCGCCACTGGCTGCACTGGATCCAGGATCCTGTACACTGGAGGTGAAGGATCCCCTACAGGTGGCAGCCAAGCTTCCTGGAGTGCGAGTGTGGGATAACAGGGCTCAGCTTGTTCCTGGGCACCCTGGATTGGGCATGACAGCAACACAGAAATGAAGGAACCGCTCGGGGCTCTGATTCTAGAATTGAACCGCCTGTTAGCTGTCCCAGGATTCTTCTTGCCACATGCCTTGTCTGCTCAGACCGCACCGTATGTTGGACCCATTCGACCGATTCACTGACCCAGTGCCAAGTCCCCACCCCAGGAAGCTCCTAGGAGCCTAGTTCAATGCTGTCAAACCCCCAAAAGCAAGAATAAGGAATAGGAAGAGGTCATGCCCCCCTGTTACACTTTTGGAGCTATAGTCTCAGGAGGATAGCTCAGGGGCAACGTGCTCTCCTTGGAAGCAAGACAACACGGAGCACCACAGTTTTGATCCCCGGGTCCGCGCTTAGAAACTTCTGGGTATTAAGTGCGTTATAAATAACCTACCAGGCATTTTTGAACATTGACATTATGCCAATGAATTGCCCGTACACCCCCGCTCATCTACCCAGAGAGACATTTTACAACAGTCTGCATATTCTGTGTTTTCTATTCAGGGCTGGGGTCTTTCTGCGATTTTAGTTAGTTGATTGCATTTTATTGTTTAATTAAAAAGTCTGTATTTTATAGAACGTTGATTGGACATACTTTTATTTTGGAACCAGTGTCCTTAGGTTTTTTGGGTTGCTAGTGTCATCAGCTCACACCCCTCCTGAAGATATTGCCTGCTCTCTGCCTGCGCTATCGAAAGAGGCTATGCAGGTATACGTTTTGGGCTCTGCCTCTTTCACCTTTAATTGGGATCACTGCTGGTGCTTTCGTAGTAGTAGTGTTGGGCCGAACAGGTGTTTTAGCCACTATGCATCCTGTTAAAAAGCAGGTTCCAGGCTCTTTAAGATTTCTTCAGGTAAGTTTATTTCCAAGTTCTTAGTTACATATCCACATGAAGACATAAAGGACATAAGCTGTGACAACACCGGCTCCCATCACCCAGGGCCAGCTAGCTGTAACCGTCTCTACACAGAACACTCACTCAGAATATTCCATCATCCACTCATAAACATTCCACATGACATCTCAAGCTACTTCACCTCAGACAGGCACAATACAACACATCCCTGTAATCCTGCAGAGCAGTGGTCATTTCACCACAGTGGTACCTATGGGCCCCACCTCATCGCCAGCCTGTAGGAGTGTCACAGTGGAGGTCTTTGGAGTTCTGGCAGGGGGTTGGTACCCACAGGTGTCCAGGGGTGTGGAGTTGGTGCTAGAACGTCTGCATTATTCCAGAACAGTGTTGGTAGGGGTAGGGCGGAAGGGCTCACCCCATTGCCTACATGTCGGTGTGTCATTGTGTGATCCTGGCAGGGGTTTAGGAACCCACAGGTCTCCCTGTCTGCTACCTTTCCAGATGTGTGGAGGTGATGCCTGAAAGCTGGTGTTATTTCAGATTAGTACTCTCAGGCCAGGGGGGTATTTAAGGGCCCTCCCCATCCTGTGGGAGCATCATGTTGTAGGCTACTGGAGTCCTGGGAGGAGGTTCAAGTCCCCATAGACCCTCCCTGTTATCTACCTGTTCAGGTGTGTGGAGGTGATGCCAGAGAATCTGCATTGTGTCAGATCAGTATTTCTAGAAAGGCAGGGCCACTCATGGGTCATCCTGTCTCCTACCTGTGGCAGTGTCATGGTGTAAATCGCCGGAGTCCCAGCAGGAGTTCTTACAGGCTCGCACTATCTTCTACCGAGAGCTTTAAGTGGGCTGGGGCTAAACCCACCAGGTTCTGGGGCCCTTCTGCGTCTCCTTGAACTGACTTCCTCCACCCTGATTTCTCTGCGTGTTAAAGTCAACAAACAGAGGGCTGACAATACTGCTCTTGAGCAGATGATGTCATTTTCGGCCCATGTTTACAGTCACACCATCAGTTCAAAACATTTGGAGTTAGATTATTTGTTTTGTAATACTTTGAAGGGAAAGCAGAATATAGAAAATGTTAGAACAATTGAATACACTTGTTGAATACATGCATGAGGATACTGGATTCCTTTCAAACTAAATGAGGGATTGGGACCTACATTGAGCTATCTTTGATTTCGTTTTTATATTTGAATATGTTTTATTGTAGATTTTTTTGACTGCCGGTTAATCATATCATATATATATTAAACACACCTTTTTAAACTGACCGTCCTGACCCCAGATATTTTTTTGTAACCCGTTAGGGCCCCCCGTCCCACTTTGACTTCTTGCCTCTTCTACCTGCACAGATGTGTGGTGTTGATGCTCTAGCATTTCAGCTGCCGCGCACCTGGTCAGACGGCTGGACACTGCTTTTCTTAATGGAACAGACCTTTAAATGCCCTAAAATAGTTATAAAGGTGCCACCTAAAACTTTTCAAAGCTGGAAACAACTCCGTAAGCAGGCCTGGTGTGAATATTTGAATAAAGAAATATGCACAGAGTGGAAGAAAGACTATATTAATTCTGCTCTGTCTCAAATCATGAAAGAAATGGAGTTAGAGTTAGGCCAGTACACCGGCTCCTGCTAGGAATCAATAATTTACCCACCACTTCAAGCACTAAATAGCAGAAAAAAAAGTGAATGGT
Organism: Ambystoma mexicanum; assembly: GCF_040938575.1. Lineage (NCBI taxonomy): Eukaryota > Metazoa > Chordata > Amphibia > Caudata > Ambystomatidae > Ambystoma > Ambystoma mexicanum. Next base: position 99,311,231 of record NC_090934.1, read on the forward strand.
GTGGCCTCCAAACCGTTCTAGTACGGATTATAACTTTTTCAACTGGCTCTTTATTTTCCATTCCTATTCTGTGTGTTCCGTATCCTTGTGGTCCTGATGAAGGCGGTCTACCTTTAACTCCGCCGAAACGTCCGACAAACACCTCTTTACCTCGGATCCAGCCTTTATTGAAATATATAAATTGATGAATAGAATATTCAAAACAGTGTTGTACTCCAGCGCTGTGTAGGATCCAAATATGCATTCTGCACCCCAAGTGGGGAAAAACCATTCTGTAAAACGGATATGTTTTTTGTATAAGCATGTTTAATGTAAATTGTAAGAGACTTATAAATGAGCCATGTCCATCGAGAGAATACGCTTATAGTAAGTGCCCACATGGACGTAGACCTGGGATTTGTTTATTCGTTTTCTACTCCCTCTCTACTTACACTGTAGATTAGGACTAGAGTAGGATCCTTGGTACCTTCAGGGGGTGGAGGGTTAGAATAGTCTACAGTGGGACTATCCTTTTGTCATTTGTACTATGATATCCTTTTGGACTTTTTTTACGCTTTTTTCATATTGTTCTAGTTGTCTAATTTTTTCAATCTATTTGTGATTCTAATGCATTTTATTGTTGATTCACTCAATGAATATGTTATAAAATTGTATTAAGTACGTTTTTAAGCTGTTAAGCAGAGCTACATAAATTGTTCGGGTAAAGTGACTATCTATATAGAATTCAAACACCTGCATGGTCTCTGAATTAACGTGCAGGGAACACATATTGTGCAGATGTTCTAGTGTTCTCCAGTTTCCCTCACATGTACATGTTTACTTTTCCAGGCATAGTCCAGGTGATATTGACACTCGTCCAGTCCCATTATGCAACATGTATCCCTTTCGTTCTTCCAAAATCCTTGTTGTAAACACTACAATGCGTTCAGGACTCTGCGACATCTCTCTTCTGGCCTCGCTTCCCTTCATTTGTTTCGGATTGCAAATAGAATTGAGTTTAATCCCCCTTCTTCTTGTGCACAGGGCATGACATAACCTCTGACCTTTATCTTTATGGGTTAAGTTAAAGAATGGTATAGCTCTTAGACCCCTGCTGTACTAAAAAAAACAAGTTAAAGTAAACCCCAAAATGTTGACTGTCTAGGTAGGGCGGCTGCTCTATTTCCACAGCAGCGCCCTACCTGAATCGATGAGAAATATGCTATCGGAGGCGCTATACACAGGCGAAAGGAAGTGCTATACAAGAATTGAAAACAGGACATCAGTGCGGTCAGGTAGGGGGTGAGTAGTACTTCAGGGCCCTCCCCACCGCCTGCTTGTAGGGGTGTCATGGTGCAAGTGGCTGGAGTCTTGGCAGGGTTTTGGGTACCTACCCTCTCTTCTTGCACCTTTATGATTGGTTTGTGTACCTAGGCCCTCCCTCTCTCCTGACACTAAGAGTGGAATGGGGGTTGCTAAATTCCTGCCTGTTTTTCTTGTGCTGATTTCTGATTGGTGTTGTGAAGTTGGGGAGTGGTCAGACACACGCAGTCCTCCCAATCTCCTACCTGGTATAGCTCAGTGGGCTACCGACATGGGAGCAGGGGAACACCTACTCACCTTCCCTAGCCTCTGCCTGTGTCCTGGTGTAGCTCGGTGGGCTACCGACATGGGAGCAGGTGAACACCTACTCACCTTCCCTAGCCTCTGCCTGTGTCCTGGTATAGCTCAGTGGGCTACCGACATGGGAGCAGGTGAACACCTACTCACCTTCCCTAGCCTCTGCCTGTGTCCTGGTATAGCTCAGTGGGCTACCGACATGGGAGCAGGTGAACACCTACTCACCTTCCCTAGCCTCTGCCTGTGCCCTGGTATAGCTCGGTGGGCTACCGACATGGGAGCAGGTGAACACCTACACACCTTCCCTAGCCTCTGCCTGTGTCCTGGTATAGCTCGGTGGGCTACCGACATGGGAGCAGGTGAACACCTACTCACCTTCCCTAGCCTCTGCCTGTGTCCTGGTGTAGCTCGGTGGGCTACCGACATGGGAGCAGGTGAACACCTACTCACCTTCCCTAGCCTCTGCCTGTGTCCTGGTATAGCTCGGTGGGCTACCGACATGGGAGCAGGTGAACACCTACTCACCTTCCCTGGCCTCTGCCTGTGTCCTGGTGTAGATCGGTGGGCTACCGACATGGGAGCAGGTGAACACCTACTCACCTTCCCTAGCCTCTGCCTGTGTCCTGGTATAGATCGGTGGGCTACCGACATGGGAGCAGGTGAACACCTACACACCTTCCCTAGCCTCTGCCTGTGTCCTGGTGTAGCTCGGTGGGCTACCGACATGGGAGCAGGTGAACACCTACTCACCTTCCCTAGCCTCTGCCTGTGTCCTGGTGTAGCTCGGTGGGCTACCGACATGGGAGCAGGTGAACACCTACTCACCTTCCCTAGCCTCTGCCTGTGTCCTGGTATAGATCGGTGGGCTACCGACATGGAAGCAGGTGAACACCTACACACCTTCCCTAGCCTCTGCCTGTGTCCTGGTATAGCTCGGTGGGCTACCGACATGGGAGCAGGTGAACACCTACTCACCTTCCCTAGCCTCTGCCTGTGTCCTGGTATAGCTCGGTGGGCTACCGACATGGGAGCAGGTGAACACCTACTCACCTTCCCTAGCCTCTGCCTGTGTCCTGGTATAGCTCGGTGGGCTACCGACATGGGAGCAGGTGAACACCTACTCACCTTCCCTAGCCTCTGCCTGTGTCCTGGTATAGCTCAGTGGAGATCTGGTGGGAGTGGGCACCACACCAGTGCTGGACTGGACTAGAGGGAACTCTGGAGGTTTCCCGGTGGGTCTCTGCATCATGGACGTCTTTTGTGTGGGTACCCTAGTTTTCTGTTGCTTCCGCTGCCCCACCCTGTCATCCCCCCATATCCCTTTGAGGCAAATCATTTTTTATGTTATGTTGATTTAAACCGGGCACCGCTACCACCCAGGGGCAGTCTCTAGGCGTTTGCGCGACTCTGCAGGAGGGACAGGTGGGGAGGTTAGTGGGGATGGGGTGAGAGGATTGGTTCAAAACCAGGAGGAACAGATGTCTGTGAGTGTTGCTTTGCATGTGGGAGTTTGTGCGAGAGGCCTTGTGCGTTGTAACTGTATGGGTAAGATTCCGTGCCTCAGTGTGGAGAAGTGTTTTGTGTTGGTATTAGTGTGTTTTTATTTATGTGTTTATTTTTTTAAGCACCGGAAGCCCGCGGGCATCAGGGCGCTGTAACTTTGCATTGGATTGTGGTGGGTTTGGTAGTGTGCTCTTGTTAGATAGTGTCCATAAGGGAACCAGAGTCACGAGTGGCCATAGCTGTAAGATAATCCAGTAACTTGGTGTGTAGTTTTGTTATTGATGTTTTTATGTACTATGTGGGTGGTTCACTCTATATGTGGTTGAGCATCTGGAGATGCTGGGTGTGAACATAGCATTGATTCTCGATTTGTTTATGTGGAGTGTGGTGAGCCCCAAGGGCTGGTGTCGTGGCGTCAGTTATATTGGAGGAGCAGGAAGGGGAAAATGCGTTAGTAAGTTAGGCGGTTTGTTGGTGCCTCTGACGCGGCTCTTTGGTTACCGCTTGACGGTATCTAGCCATGCGCTTGGTTCTTTGGTCCATCTCGTCTCCTCTCTAGTTGTTTGTATGTGGTGTTGTTGTTGTCGGTGTCCCTTCGAGTTTGTCATTGTCTGTTGAATAGCCAGGTTTTGAGCTGTTTCCTGAAGGTTATGTGGTCTTCTGTGGTTCTAATTACTTTGGGCATGTTGTTCCAGGTGTTAGCAATTAGACGTGAGAATGCTGTTCTGGCGAATTTCCTTTTTTCGTAGTGTTTTGCCTCTATTTGTAGGTCGTTGCTGGATCTTAGTTCACTTCCTGGGCAATACCGGCTAATCCTGCCTTGGAGGAATTCAGCTCCTTTTCTGTGCAAGGCTTAGTTGGCGATGCAGAGTGCTTTGAATTTGATGCAATTTTTTACTGGTAACCAGGTTAGGCTTTTCAAAGCTGGAGTGATGTGGTCTCTTCTCTTTAGTCTTAGTAGGATCCTGGCTGCTGTATTTTGCACCCTTCAGGGTTTCTTGGTAAATCTTTCTGGCATTCCTAGGTAGAGGCTTTTTGCGTAGTCAATTCTTATGAGTATCAGGGAATATGATTGCGAGGGTTCTGTGGGCGAAGGAGAGGTCAGGGAGTAATCCTCTGAGCAGTCGTAGGAGGAAGAAGCATTCTTTGGCGATTGCGTTGACTTGCGGTTCCACGGATAGACTGTTGTCCATGAGTTTTCCTAGGCTATTTACTCCATCGATAGTCTCTGGTTGCATTCCCATGCCGATCGCCCAGTCCAGTTGGGGGTTCTCTCTGTCGAATCCTGCGGGTGAGAGCATTATTTCTGTTTTTTCTGGGCTCAGTTTAAGGTTGTTCGTTATCATCCAATTGTAGATATCTGTGAGTCAGTTGTTGAGGTTCCTGGGTTCTGTTCGTTTTCACAATCAGTTGCGTATCGTCTGAGTAGTTGTAGGTGGTAAGTCCGTGAGTTCGGATGATTTTCCTCAGTGGGTACATGTAGATGTTGAAAAGCAGAGGCGAGAGGCTGGATCCCTGTGGGACTCTGCATTAAATATTGTTGGTGTGTGAGAGGTGAACGGTGGATAGGTAGGTTCTTTCGGTGAGGTTTGTGCGGATTCCTGTATGTCACATTCCATCCATCTGTTTATTAGTGTTGCATGGCTGATTGTGTCAATTGCCGCTGGTATGTCCAATAGTATGGAGGCCAATTGGGCCTCATCTGCGTTTATTTTCAGGTCGTCACATATCGATAGGAGTGCTGATTCGGTTCCTCTCATTGGTCTGACGCCAACTTGTGACCGGTTGAGTATTCCGTTTGTTTCGACGTATTTAAGAAAGATTTTGTTCACGTGGTTCTCCAGGATCTCTGCTGGGTCGGGCAGGTTGGATATCGGTCTGTAGTTTCTCGGGTCTTCTGCGCTTTCTGATTCCTTTTTTTATCAGTGGCTTGATGAATGCTGATTTGAAGGAGGACGGTACTCTTTTGAGTGATAGATTCATCAGGATCCGGAAGTGAGTCACCAGGGTTTTGTTGTTGAGGATTCCTTTGAAGATGTCAGGGGGGGGGGGGCAGAGGTCCCTGGGGGATCCTGCAAGGTTGGTGTCCTTGATCAGTGTAGTGATGGTTTCTTCATTGATTGGTTCTGGGCGGGCGGGTTTTGCCCGGTGTCTGTGGTCCGGCAGTCGTGGTTGTATTTGTCTGGGTTAGGTATAAAGCCTCACTCTCAACAAATGCCATGTTAGTTGTTTGTTATACTTTTTAATCTTTTCATAGGGGCACATGCTTTAAAATGCACTATTTAGGCCCATTTGTTCTAATGTTTCTTGTGGAAGAACCCTCAAATCCTACTTAGAGGGGATGAACTTGCACGCGCAGTGTTAAATTGGGCCAATTTAAACAACATTCAACCATAAGCCCACCCCGTCTCCCACGCTGATTCTATCATTCATATTATTATGACTGAAGTGCTGCAGGTGCGCCACCATGGTGCACTGGGGTCCCTCTGGCATTGTTTTGACGTTACAGACTGTGCTCCAGGTTTTCCCCGCAACTACCTTCTGGCCATGAATCAAGATTTCTTGTTTCTGCCTTAATGAGGTTTTCCACGTCTGATATTTCGCACTCCTTGGTATTTTTAGACACCAGGCCTGCGTTCTCTCCTGGGATTCGTGTGTTCTTAAAATGCATGTGTCTACGCATGCGCAGGGTCCTCGTGGAAGGAAGATCTATCGCGCGCCCAGAGGTGTCTTGGGAAAGCCCCGCTACACGATCAAAATAACTATGCGAGCGAGGAAAGGAAGACGGGTTTCGCAGGTCTGCGGTGCCGTGACACACTCACAGCACTGCTGTCTCTTTGGAGGAGGGTCTTGTCGCTGCTGGACTCACTCTACGCTGCCCTGTCTCTGTCGGAGGAGGTCCTGGTCCTCACCACCCCACTTTCTGCTCTCCACTCGTTTCTAGTGGAGATCCTGGTTTTGCCCGCGCCACTCACTGCACTCCACTTGTTTCCATTGGAGGTCCTGGTTCTGACCGCGCCACTCACTGCGCTCCACTTGTTTCCATTGGAGGTCCTGGTTCTGAGCGTGCTCTGATTGTTTCCATTGGAGATTCTGGCTCCACGCACTGCGCTCACTTGTTTCCATTGGAGGTCCTAGTACTCACCGCCCCAATTACACCTCACTACTCCATTCCAGTGGAGATCCTGGTTTTGACCGCGCCACTCACTGCACTCTGATTGTTTCCAGTGGAGATCCAGGTTTGACCGCACCACTCACTGCGCTCCACTTGTTTCCATTGGAGGTCCTGGTTCTGACCGCGCCACTCACTGCGCTCCACTTGTTTCCATTGGAGGTCCTAGTACTCGCCGCCCTAATTACACCTCACTACTCGTTTCCAGTGGAGATCCTGGTTCTGACCGCGCCACTCACTGCGCTCTACTTGTTTCCTTTGGAGGTCCTGGTTCTGGACATCCCACTGGCTGCTCTCCACTCTTTTACATTGGAGATCCTGGTTCTCACCACGCCACTCCCTGCGCTTCAACTTTCTCCGTTCTCAAGGCACCACTCGCTGCTCTCCGTTTGTTTCGATTGGCGGCCCTGGCTTGGACGACCCATTCACTGCTCTTGACTCATTTCCTTTCGTGGTTGGACCTGGTTGTAAAAGGTCTACTTGCTGCTCTCCACGCTTTTCCATTGGATATTCCGGTAATGTCTGCCTCTCTTGCACATGTTTCTATTGTTGCCCCTGGTTCTGATCACTCCGCTCGATGCGCACCACTCGTTTCTATTGGAGGACTGACTGCCCGCTCACTGCTCTCCACTCATCTCTTTTGAATGCTCTGGTCCGCGGCGTCCCGCTTGCCTGATGCTTTGAACACTTCCCTGAAACTTGAGCACTTGCACCCCCCAGATGTATTTGTAATTGGTTATTTATAACGTGCTTAATACCCGGAGATTTCTAAGCACGGACCCGGGGATCGAACCTGTGTTGCTCCGCATCGTCTTGCTTCCAAGGCGAGCGCGTTGCACCTGAGCACCCTCCAGAAAATCAAACACTTTTCTTAAATATACTAGGATTGGAGGCAATAATATATAATTATGCCCCACCTAGAATATTTGGGGAAATAAATTTAGGGGTCAATGAAAACAAGTCACCTAGATGCTGACTTGTTCATGGCGACTTCATCACATGGCACCCTCCCATTGTAGGCCCCAGTTCTCACTTGTTTGCATTGGTGCTCCTAGTTCTGACCGGCTCACGCGCTGCTCTGCTTCCATTGGGGGGTCCTGGTTATGACTGCCCCACTCATTGCTCTCCACTCATTTCCATTTGTTTAATAATAAATACTTTATTGAGATATAATCCAAATGATTAGGATTTTGCACAACTGAGCACTTAGACATAAACATGAGCATAAACATAATCACATGCACCATATCTAATTGTATCAAAATATAAAATGTAAAGGGAGATAAAAGAAGAATAAGAAGATAGAGAGTAAATAATAATACTATAGATAAAAGTAAACAAGTGAATGCATAAATAAATAGATAGTATTTCAACACATGTATCTTAATAACAGGTGGTGGAACCTCAACCCCAAAGTAAATCAGTCGATCAAACAATGCTGAGGAGAATCGAAAATCAGTGCATTACTGTCCCAATTCGACTGACAGAAAGGATTTTACTTGACACCATGTCCTAAAAAGAGCCAGTTGGAGTCCCAATGCCTCAGAATTTAAACAGCTAATCCAAAAGTCTGGACTCATTATGGACTCACAAATGGTTTCATTATTTCCATTTGTGGCCGCAGTACTGACTCGCCCGTGCCCTTTGTTTTCCTTCGATGTCCTGGTTGTGACTTCCTAATTCGCTGCTCTCCTCTCGTTGCCATTGGAGGGCCTTGTTCTGACCGCCCGCTCACTGCACTCAGCTCATTTCCATTGGATGTTCTGGTTCTCAACTCTCAACTTATTTCTGTTAGGGGTCATATTTCTGACAGTCTGACACACTTCTATCTCTTTGTTTCCTTTGGGGTTCTGGTGCTGACTAGCTCACTTGCTGCCCTCCACTTCCATTCTAACCACCCCACTCTCTACTCCACTCATTTCCATACTAGGTCCCATTTCTAATTGGCCGACTCGCTGCACTCCACTCGTTTTCTTTGGGAGTCCTGGTTCCAACCAGCCAACTTGCTGCTCTCCACTTGTTTGACTTGGAGGCCTTCTTCCTGACTAGCCCACTCGCTGCTCTCCATTCGCTTGCATGTAGGTTGGCAGTTCTGACCAGTGAGACTCTGCTCTCCACTCGTTTGCATTGACGATGCTGTTTCTAGCCGGCCTACTTATTTGCGTTGGGGGGTCCTGTTTCTGACCGACCGCTCACAGCTCTCCAGTCGTTTCCATTGGACCTTCTTGTGACCTGTTCTACTCACTGCTCTCCACTCATTGCTTTGGGGCCTCCAAGTCTGCCTGGCGACTCACTGCTTGCCACTCATTTTCATTGGGGGGTCCTGTTTCTGACCGGCTCGCTCACAGCTCGCCACTTGTTTCCATTGTAACCAGCCCACTCTCTGCTCTACAGCCATTTCCATTGGACCTTCTTCTGACCTTGTGGGACATTTGCGGACTCCAAGTCTGCCTGGCGACTCACTTCTTGTCACTCATTTGCGTTGGGGGAGGGGGATCCTGTTTCTGACCGGCTCACTCACAGCTTGCCACTTGTTTCCATTGTAACCAGCCCACTCTCTGCTCTACAGCCATTTTCATTGGCAGTCCTGCTTCTGACCTGTCCAATCACTGCGCTCCAGTCATTTCCATTGGCAGCCCTGCTTCTGACCTGTCCAATCACTGCTCTCCAGTCATTTCCATTGGCAGCCCTGCTTCTGACCTGTCCACTCACTGCTCTCCAGTCATTTCCATTGGCAGCCCTGCTTCTGACCTGTCCACTCACTGCTCTCCAGTCACTGCGCTCCAGTCATTTCCGTTGGCAGCCCTGCTTCTGACCTGTCCAATCACTGCTCTCCAGTCATTTCCATTGGCAGCCCTGCTTCTGACCTGTCCACTCACTGCTCTCCAGTCATTTCCATTGGCAGCCCTGCTTCTGTCCTGTCCAATCAGTGCGCTCCAGTCATTTCCATTGGCAGCCCTGCTTCTGACCTGTCCAATCACTGCTCTCCAGTCATTTCCATTGGCAGCCCTGCTTCTGACCTGTCCACTCACTGCTCTCCAGTCATTTCCATTGGCAGCCCTGCTTCTGACCTGTCCACTCACTGCTCTCCAGTCACTGCGCTCCAGTCATTTCCGTTGGCAGCCCTGCTTCTGACCTGTCCAATCACTGCTCTCCAGTCATTTCCATTGGCAGCCCTGCTTCTGACCTGTCCACTCACTGCTCTCCAGTCATTTCCATTGGCAGCCCTGCTTCTGTCCTGTCCAATCACTGCGCTCCAGTCATTTCCATTGGCAGCCATGCTTCTGACCTGTCCACTCACTGCTCTCCAGTCATTTCCATTGGCAGCCCTGCTTCTCACCTGTCCACTCACTGCTCTCCAGTCATTTCCATTGGCAGCCCTGCTTCTGACCTGTCCACTCACTGCTCTCCAGTCATTTCCATTGGCAGCCCTGCTTCTGACCTGTCCACTCACTGGTCTCCAGTCATTTCCATTGGCAGCCCTGCTTCTGTCCTGTCCAATCACTGCGCTCCAGTCATTTCCATTGGCAGCCCTGCTTCTGACCTGTCCAATCACTGCTCTCCAGTCATTTCCATTGGCAGCCCTGCTTCTGACCTGTCCACTCACTGCTCTCCAGTCATTTCCATTGGCAGCCCTGCTTCTGACCTGTCCACTCACTGCTCTCCAGTCACTGCGCTCCAGTCATTTCCGTTGGCAGCCCTGCTTCTGACCTGTCCAATCACTGCTCTCCAGTCATTTCCATTGGCAGCCCTGCTTCTGACCTGTCCACTCACTGCTCTCCAGTCATTTCCATTGGCAGCCCTGCTTCTGTCCTGTCCAATCACTGCGCTCCAGTCATTTCCATTGGCAGCCATGCTTCTGACCTGTCTACTCACTGCTCTCCAGTCATTTCCATTGGCAGCCCTGCTTCTGACCTGTCCACTCACTGGTCTCCAGTCATTTCCATTGGCAGCCCTGCTTCTGTCCTGTCCAATCACTCCGCTCCAGTCATTTCCATTGGCAGCGCTGCTTCTGACCTGTCCAATCACTGCTCTCCAGTCATTTCCATTGGCAGCCCTGCTTCTGACCTGTCCACTCACTGCTCTCCAGTCATTTCCATTGGCAGCCCTGCTTCTGACCTGTCCACTCACTGCTCTCCAGTCACTGCGCTCCAGTCATTTCCGTTGGCAGCCCTGCTTCTGACCTGTCCAATCACTGCTCTCCAGTCATTTCCATTGGCAGCCCTGCTTCTGACCTGTCCACTCACTGCTCTCCAGTCATTTCCATTGGCAGCCCTGCTTCTGTCCTGTCCAATCACTGCGCTCCAGTCATTTCCATTGGCAGCCATGCTTCTGACCTGTCTACTCACTGCTCTCCAGTCATTTCCATTGGCAGCCCTGCTTCTGACCTGTCCACTCACTGGTCTCCAGTCATTTCCATTGGCAGCCCTGCTTCTGTCCTGTCCAATCACTCCGCTCCAGTCATTTCCATTGGCAGCGCTGCTTCTGACCTGTCCAATCACTGCTCTCCAGTCATTTCCATTGGCAGCCCTGCTTCTGACCTGTCCACTCACTGCTCTCCAGTCATTTCCATTGGCAGCCCTGCTTCTGACCTGTCCACTCACTGCTCTCCAGTCACTGCGCTCCAGTCATTTCCGTTGGCAGCCCTGCTTCTGACCTGTCCAATCACTGCTCTCCAGTCATTTCCATTGGCAGCCCTGCTTCTGTCCTGTCCAATCAGTGCGCTCCAGTCATTTCCATTGGCAGCCCTGCTTCTGACCTGTCCAATCACTGCTCTCCAGTCATTTCCATTGGCAGCCCTGCTTCTGACCTGTCCACTCACTGCTCTCCAGTCATTTCCATTGGCAGCCCTGCTTCTGACCTGTCCACTCACTGCTCTCCAGTCACTGCGCTCCAGTCATTTCCGTTGGCAGCCCTGCTTCTGACCTGTCCAATCACTGCTCTCCAGTCATTTCCATTGGCAGCCCTGCTTCTGACCTGTCCACTCACTGCTCTCCAGTCATTTCCATTGGCAGCCCTGCTTCTGTCCTGTCCAATCACTGCGCTCCAGTCATTTCCATTGGCAGCCATGCTTCTGACCTGTCCACTCACTGCTCTCCAGTCATTTCCATTGGCAGCCCTGCTTCTGTCCTGTCCAATCAGTGCGCTCCAGTCATTTCCATTGGCAGCCCTGCTTCTGACCTGTCCAATCACTGCTCTCCAGTCATTTCCATTGGCAGCCCTGCTTCTGACCTGTCCACTCACTGCTCTCCAGTCATTTCCATTGGCAGCCCTGCTTCTGACCTGTCCACTCACTGCTCTCCAGTCACTGCGCTCCAGTCATTTCCGTTGGCAGCCCTGCTTCTGACCTGTCCAATCACTGCTCTCCAGTCATTTCCATTGGCAGCCCTGCTTCTGACCTGTCCACTCACTGCTCTCCAGTCATTTCCATTGGCAGCCCTGCTTCTGTCCTGTCCAATCACTGCGCTCCAGTCATTTCCATTGGCAGCCATGCTTCTGACCTGTCCACTCACTGCTCTCCAGTCATTTCCATTGGCAGCCCTGCTTCTCACCTGTCCACTCACTGCTCTCCAGCCATTTCCATTGGCAGCCCTGCTTCTGACCTGTCCACTCACTGCTCTCCAGTCATTTCCATTGGCAGCCCTGCTTCTGACCTGTCCACTCACTGGTCTCCAGTCATTTCCATTGGCAGCCCTGCTTCTGTCCTGTCCAATCACTGCGCTCCAGTCATTTCCATTGGCAGCCCTGCTTCTGACCTGTCCAATCACTGCTCTCCAGTCATTTCCATTGGCAGCCCTGCTTCTGACCTGTCCACTCACTGCTCTCCAGTCATTTCCATTGGCAGCCCTGCTTCTGACCTGTCCACTCACTGCTCTCCAGTCACTGCGCTCCAGTCATTTCCGTTGGCAGCCCTGCTTCTGACCTGTCCAATCACTGCTCTCCAGTCATTTCCATTGGCAGCCCTGCTTCTGACCTGTCCACTCACTGCTCTCCAGTCATTTCCATTGGCAGCCCTGCTTCTGTCCTGTCCAATCACTGCGCTCCAGTCATTTCCATTGGCAGCCATGCTTCTGACCTGTCTACTCACTGCTCTCCAGTCATTTCCATTGGCAGCCCTGCTTCTGACCTGTCCACTCACTGGTCTCCAGTCATTTCCATTGGCAGCCCTGCTTCTGTCCTGTCCAATCACTCCGCTCCAGTCATTTCCATTGGCAGCGCTGCTTCTGACCTGTCCAATCACTGCTCTCCAGTCATTTCCATTGGCAGCCCTGCTTCTGACCTGTCCACTCACTGCTCTCCAGTCATTTCCATTGGCAGCCCTGCTTCTGACCTGTCCACTCACTGCTCTCCAGTCACTGCGCTCCAGTCATTTCCGTTGGCAGCCCTGCTTCTGACCTGTCCAATCACTGCTCTCCAGTCATTTCCATTGGCAGCCCTGCTTCTGACCTGTCCACTCACTGCTCTCCAGTCATTTCCATTGGCAGCCCTGCTTCTGTCCTGTCCAATCACTGCGCTCCAGTCATTTCCATTGGCAGCCATGCTTCTGACCTGTCTACTCACTGCTCTCCAGTCATTTCCATTGGCAGCCCTGCTTCTGACCTGTCCACTCACTGGTCTCCAGTCATTTCCATTGGCAGCCCTGCTTCTGTCCTGTCCAATCACTCCGCTCCAGTCATTTCCATTGGCAGCGCTGCTTCTGACCTGTCCAATCACTGCTCTCCAGTCATTTCCATTGGCAGCCCTGCTTCTGACCTGTCCACTCACTGCTCTCCAGTCATTTCCATTGGCAGCCCTGCTTCTGACCTGTCCACTCACTGCTCTCCAGTCACTGCGCTCCAGTCATTTCCGTTGGCAGCCCTGCTTCTGACCTGTCCAATCACTGCTCTCCAGTCATTTCCATTGGCAGCCCTGCTTCTGACCTGTCCACTCACTGCTCTCCAGTCATTTCCATTGGCAGTCCTGCTTCTGTCCTGTCCAATCACTGCTCTCCAGTAATTTCCATTGGCAGCCCTGCTTCTGACCTGCCCACTCACTGCTCTCCAGTAATTTCCATTGGCAGCCCTGCTTCTGACCTGCCCACTCACTGCTCTCCCCTCTCTTCCTGCAGAGGTCCTGGTTTTAAATGACTTTTTGGGGACTCTGGACGACGAGCTGGACATCAAGACTGGTGACGTCGTCAAGAACGTGAAGAAGCACGCGGAGGATGGCTGGATGGAGGGGGACCTCAATGGCAGAAGAGGCATCTTCCCCCTTCAATTCGTTAAGGTGAGCGTCGAAAGAACTGTGGGGGGAGGGGTGTGAGGCTGGGGGGCTTGGAAGTCACTCATGTTTCAGGCCCACTCCAGTGAGCTTTGATTAAGGTTATCAAATGACTCCATGCCATAGTCTGGGCTTTCATTATTTTCGTTATTCGCAATCATGGGTCACACTTCCATGGAATGCAATCGGCCAAAGTAAAAGTAAGACCAGCACTGGAGTAGTGTTCTAGGTGACATGGAGTGATTTGGTAATCTTAACTTTGACCAACCCTGGCCTTTCAGAGTAAGAGACTTCTCCTCATTATCCCCCAAAGTGCAAGCCACTGTTGATCTGCCCTTATAATTTTTTGATATGTTGATTATATGTGTGTATATCTAGAACAGAAGTCTTTAAGTCCGGTCATCAAAATGCCCAAACGCACCAGATGTTCAGGGTGACCATTCGCTATGTAAATAACTGCCATTTATGTTCAAAGTGTTTAAATGTGTTTAAATGTGTTTTGTTTGGATATCCTGAAATATGGAGTGGATTTAGCCCTTAAAAACAGTACTTGCAGAGCCCAAGAGTGTGCAAAAGGGGTAACCCAGAGTTACGGTTCTATAATTCCACATAGAAGTTATAAAGAACTAACAAAGGAGCTCCATTTTGAAGCAGGTGATTACTACATGCAAATGGCAGCGGTGTGCAGTATAAATGCCAGTAATGTAAAATAACATATCACCAGAATCCCAAGAGGGTTCTAATGGACATTAATACGCATGCTTCCTGTTTTGTTTGTTTTTTTATTTGGTGTAGCTGGGCGCAGCAGATACAAGGATACTTAAATCTTAGTTACAACATGGTACACTCAATACAGCAAGAGTGCAAGTAGGTACAGTGCGATGGTACTGTCGGTAGCATACATGCATATGGGGCGGGTACATAGGTATATATAGTGGAGTATCCAATGGATCATATGTCATTAGAGCGCAGCCTGTTTAGAGTGTTGCGTCTGAAGCTGGAATAGGACTGGTCAGTTCTGAGGGCTCTACTTTCCAAATGACATTAACGGACCGAATCATAGAAAAACCGCAAAGAGCCCGCAAAGAATTGTGCACGTAAAACAACTTTGCGCCTACTTGTGCATAAACGTTTTTTGCCCGCTCCTTGCATTCATGGAATTTTATTTGCATAGTAACCCGGAAGGCGCAAGTAGCACCCGGAGCGCCTGCGACACGCCCTCACACAAACCAAAACCAGCAACGTATACCAATCTTTGTGCCTGCAATCAAGGCAGCACCCCAGCGACACTGCGTATGAACCCCCGAAACCAAAAACTGCACCCCGATAATCTGCATACCATTTCGCGTAATGCAAGGCAGCGGCCTATAAGCCTGCATGCAAACCCCCGCAATTCAAGGCTGCAACCCACTAATCTGCATACGATCACTCCTAACTCCAAGCAGCACCACAACTACGTGCTGTAACCCCTAAATTGTTATTTAAACCTTACCATTGCACGTTGGAACCTATGTACACAATGCTCTATGCCTCCTATCATGTGGCGGTGAGTCTACAAGGTTTGCGTGTAACTTTTCCTGGCGTGAAGTTGCATCTTGGATTCCAAGGTTTGCGCTTGACTGGGCGTGCGATTTCACTGCATGGCCCGTTCCTCAACACACCCACGTTCTTCCTCATTTTGCGGGGAAAATGGGGCATATGCATGTTCCACCCCCTATTTATTCCTTTGATTAGGCCCGTCCCACACTTTGCGTGGAGTGTCGGGCAAAGCGCTCGGCTGCATGCAAAGACGTGATGGATGCGTGCATAGGCCCATAAATACACGCAAAGTCTGATCGATGAATCGGTGAAAGGAGTTTTGCATGCTGAAAAGTGGGCAAAGTGCCTTTTCACTGTGCAACCAATTATATGAATCAGGCCCTAAGTGTTTTTACGCGATGGTACATTACAATCTAATAATGCCCTGTCATTGTTTTGTTGTCATTTAACAACTGTGCTGCTTCCGCTGGTGTAGGTCCGCATGACACCAGAGCTTCTTGGTGTTATTAAAGGACCATTCTGCCGAAGTTTGCACAGCTATGAATCGGCCGCTTGCTCTCTGTTCTTAAAAGTAATTTAATTTCAGGTTGTCTCGGGAGGATAGCTCAGGGGCAACACGCTCGCCTTGGAAGCAAGCCGACACGGAGCAACACAGGTGAGATCTCCGGGTCCGCGCTTAGAAACCTCTGGGTATTAAGCACGTTATAAATAACCAATCATATCATATCATATTATATGACACGAGCAAGTTGCAATTTGGCTGCTTTCAGGATGTGGGTTACTGTACAGGATTGTGGTGCCGTGGGAGTCTGCAAATGAAATAATTTGACTCTAGGAATCACTAACCAGGTGTTATTCTGCATCATGTTGGCCACCGTGTATGAAAGCCATCTTGGTAAATTGGTAAACACCCGCAGATGGGCCCCCCAATCGAGGTCAGGCTCAGCCAGCTGAGGGGTACTTTCATACGTTCTGGCTATTAGTTGGCGCTCTGAGTGCTGCCTGTAAGCTGGAACTATTTGCATGGGAAGTGGAAATGGATGAAAGATGGGATGTGAGGAGGGACAACCAGCCTGTGGTGGTGGTTTGCCTCTTTACCCACCCATTGACTGCCCTCCTTCACCCGAGATCCCATTGAGCATCCTCTGCTCTTTTAAGGGTGTACCAATGTTATTTCTTAGCAGTCTTCTGACATTTGAATGCTTAATTACAGCTGTAAACCAGCTCCTGGTGTAATAAAAACGTCTGAACTAAGTGTGCCTTCAGCCACTTGATTTATGAGCAGCAAAGGGTGTGTCCTTGCATCCCTTCATTGCACTGATTTATTGTTAAAAATAAATGAGCATTGACAAAGCTAACAGTTTTGGTTCTTGTATAGGCATTTGCCAGGCACTGTCGTAATATGCACGGGTGCTAACAAAATGTGCCAGCTGTTGCCCTGTTATGGCCTGGTAGTACCATGATGGCAGTGCCTGGAAAGGGCTTATCCCATGCCTACACAAAAGCCAAAACCTCTGGCTTTGCTGATGCTTCTTTAGGTAAGGGGCTTGGTTATCCTCAATCAGTATGTTCTTTGATAACCTGAGGAGGCAGCAGGGGCCCAGACCTGTGCACATGCCCTCATGGTGGGCGGAGCATGTTAATCGCTGCCACGAGAAGGCCATGCCATAAACACACGTTTATGTGACGGCGCATTCACCTCCCAAAGGTGGCAAAATTGCTACGTGTCCATCCATTTTGGGAAGGCCAGAGAGGATGAATTCTTAGTGCCATGGCACTGGAGAGGCGAGCGCTTTTAGTTTTGGCAGCTGTCCTCGTTTAGATGGAGGGCTGGAGATAATGACTAGACTAAGCACAGCATCACTGACAGTGCATGCAGTGCGTATCCTGCCGCCTAAGATGTAGTGCGTGGCAGAAGGATTCGTGTAGCCCACGATGCTGTGGTGTGCATGGTCCCTGAGAAAGGGGTGCCCCTACAACTTAAAGGGTAGGGGCTTGCCACCGCTTTGAAGGCACTCCTGCACTTCCCACCTCATCGTCCGAGTATTTTGCCAATCATGTGAGTTTATGCTGACATGCACACTGTAAGATTGACTGCACAGAACATGCCAACACGAAGCCTATACAAAAACTACAACTATTGACTTTGCCAGCGCATGTTCTCAGAAGGTCACCAAGGTGTAAAGGGGGGGGGGGGGTGCCTCTGCGAGTGAACTTTGTCTCTTCTTTCTTTGAAAGTCTTCAGGCACCTCCCAAGACAACCAGGCCAGCCCTTGCAAAGACACCTCTCTTCGTGTCTCTCCCTCCCCTCTTTCTCCATCGCTCCTCTCTCTCAACCCTCTCTTTCCCTCGCCCCCTCTCTCTGTCCCCTCTCTCTCTCCCCTTCTCTTTCATCCTCTGTCTCTGCTCCTTCTCTCTCTCGCCCTGCTCTCTCGCCTCGCTCTCTCCCTGCTCTCTCGCCTCGCTCTCTCCCCCTCCTACCCGCTCTACTCTCCCTGTCTCTCTCTCTCTCTCTCTCTCTCTCTCTCTCTTTCTCTCTCTCGCCCTGCTCTCTCGCCTCGCTCTCTCCCCCTCCTACCCGCTCTACTCTCCCTGTCTCTCTCTCTCTCTCTCTCTTTCTCTCTCTCGCCCTGCTCTCTCGCCTCGCTCTCTCCCCCTCCTAACCGCTCTACTCTCCCTGTCTCTCTCTCTCTCTCTCTCTCTCTCTCTTTCTCTTTCTCTCTCTCGCCCTGCTCTCTCGCCTCGCTCTCTCCCCCTCCTACCCGCTCTACTCTCCCTGTCTCTCTCTCTCTCTCTCTCACACTCTCTTTCTTTCTCTCCTTTCAAACTCACTCCCCCGAGTGCCCGATGCAAAGGTGTCAACTCCGTTTCCCACTGCATCCTAAGTGAGACTGCGCAGTGTCAATGTTGCTGGCGATGAAACACCCTTAGTTTCTAAGCACTTTACGGGCATTAAACCGTGACACGAGCACTATCAGGGCATCCACATGCAGTGTTATGTCCAACATTAGAAATCTGGAAAGGTAGATCAGCAGGTTGTGCGACTGCTGCTGAGCTCATAACTGACAGTAAATGAAACGGCGCTTTTCCAATTTCTTCTGGAAAATGTGCTATAGAATGCGTGGTGTGGAGCCGGAGAAGGGTGTGGCGCCCTCCAGTGGCTGGTCCCCTACTCATATTTACCAAGGCTGGGGCAATTGCCTCCGCTATAATGAAAATCAAAAGTTGGCATCTGTGACTGCAGGTGCCGATTTTTCGCCCAGCTGCCCCTTAACAGAACCACTTGACCCCTGACTACGCAAACTGCACTCAATTCGAAACTCCACCATGAAACATGAAATACGAGCGCAGGGTTAGAGACTGTTCAGGGGCAATGGCTGGTTGTGTGACCTGAATCGGGCACAGGAATTGCCCTGCAAGAGCTCAGCCATGCCAGTGTCATCTGTCTCACGATCATTGTACTGATTTGTTAGAATCTGTGATCAGCGCTGGCCATACCCAGAGGGACTCGGAGCGCCTTACAAGGTGACACAGAAGTTACAAAATCTTTTCAGGATAGGATAGGAAGATTAGGATAGACAAGTGGGCACAGGGGAAGTGGATGGGCAGGTTTGTGTGTGGGGAAACGGGTATGTTTTGAGGCTCTTTCTGCAAGTGGTGTTGGAGGGTTTGTTTTGAGGCTCTTTCTGAAAGTGGTGTTGGAGGGTTAGTTTTGAGGCTCTTTCAGAAAGTGCTGTTGGAGGGTGCAGTGTGGATGTGAAGAGGTAGGTAGTTCCATGCCCTGGGGGCCCACTGGGCTAATGCTTGCTTTTGTGTGCATGGTAGTTTGCAGAGTGGAATGTGTGGACGTGCTGGCTCTCTTGTCTGGTGTTTGTGTGGCTGATGGGGTTGGGAGTGCCGTGAAGGTAAGATGGAGCTTTATGGTAGATGACTTTGAATACAATGCAGAGTTCTCTTGGCTACGGGGAGCCAGAGGAGCTGGCCGAGAGCTCTGGTGATGTGTGAAGGTTTTGGTAGGTGGAGGATGAGTGTGGCTGGTGCGTTTTGTATAGCTTGCAGAGGGGAAGGGTGCCTCTGGAGAGTGTAGCGAGAAGAGCATTGCCGTAGTCCAGCTTGAAGATACTAGTACTTGGGCTGCGGCTCGGAAGTCGTCAGGAGGAAGGATGTGTCTGATTATGAGTAGGAGATGCAGCTATAGATTGCATGTTTTGGTAACAGCAGCTCTGTGGTGTGTGGAGGAAAGGTGGGGATTGGTGGTGAACCCATGGGATTTGACCAGTGTGGAGAGGGATTATGTGTGGGTTGTCCAGGGCACGCGCTTTAATCCAGGGGGTGAGTTCCGCTTTGTATCTGGATGGGGGCAGATGAGGAGGCATTGCGTTTCAGGAGGGTTGAGATTGAGGGAGTAGGAGGCCATCCAGGTGGTGATGGCGGAGAGACAGCTTTTGAGGATGTGGAGTGGGCAGGGGGATGATATTTTGATTTGATAGGTTATTTATATCACGCTTAATAGCCAGAGGTTTCTAAGCATGGACCCGGGGATCGAACCTGTGTTGCTCCGTGCCGTCTTGCTTCCAAGGGGAGCACGTTGCCCATGAGCTATCCTCCCGAGAAGTATATTTGTGTGTTGCCTACCTATTGGTGGGAATGGACCTTGTGTTTACTATGGGTTTTCTATGTTTTCTATCTGTTTTCTATTGGTCTGCCCAGGGGATTCAACATATCGATTGACGAGGAGTGGAGGTAGGGAGGAACCGTCGGGAACCTGTACTTCACCGGGGAGGGGTTGGATCAAAAAGAGGGCACAGAGGCAAAGTGTGTTCTGTCTGTAAGGAAAGAGGTGGACCAGTTGAGCATGATGCGTGGGATACACATCCCGTGGGCTAGGATGTGGAGTAGAATGGTGCGGCTGGGAGTGTCGCTGAGTACAAGTAGTGCTGTGTGTCCTTTGCCTCTGATGTTGTGGCGGTCATCGAGGATGTGACGAGTAGCAGTGTTAGGGGTGTGTCCAGGTCAAACGTCTGATTGGGGGGTTGATGAGATTGTTTGTGGTGTTGTGTTGATCCATTTGGGTAGTGACCAAGCTTTCCATGATTCTGGTGAGGTATGGCAGCATAGCGATGTTTTTTTTTTATTGGTCCAAGAAGACATGGGAATGCCGACCCATGCACTTACAAACACCGCTTAATATAAAAATACACAACAGCATTTCATCTGGTGGGGGAATGTGAAAGGCTTTGCATCTGCCTCTTCGGAGCCTTGGGCGGATCATCTGGAGTCCGGACCGGATCCGGTAAGGGCTGTCTGTGCCGGGGCACTGATTTCCCTGCATTTGCATAAGGATATATGCCAGAGGACATTTATATCATAAGTGCCAGGCTATTATGCAAGTCTATGCAAAAAGGACGAGCATACTCGTTCTTGGCACTTAAGGGGAAGCCTAAAGTGTGGGCGCAGGCAGCTGGCCTTTACACCAATGGGGCAAAAACTGGGCAGCAATAGACTTATTTCTGCCAATATTATATGTATTCGGGGATTGAAACCAACCGTTTATTAAAGTCCTTTGCCATCGAGGGCCAAGGAAGCTGGATTTAAAAGCATAGCTTGGAAATCAATATTGAAGGCAGTGTCTGCAAGGGCTGGTTAGGTAGCTCAGTGAGTCCATGCGCCCATGTGCGTGGTAAGGTGCTCTGTGGAAATAGTGCATGAGTAATCTTTGCGCCCCCAGTAGTTAGCGCCCCCAGTAGCAGGTTAGATATTTCCAGTAAAACCACACCTTTCAGAGAGGGCGACAAGTTTTCCTACCAGACTCGTACCCTGGAAAGGCCAGTGGGACTGTGGCAAAACTAGTCACATGTCAAGCTTAACACACGTGTCGGTAATATTCCAGTTTCGCTTACAGTCAAGACTGCTCTGTCTTTACCCTTCTGCAGCCACAACACTTTGGAGTCCCAAAATGATGCCAGGACACGGGAGGGCATTCAAAGACCTGGTCCTCATTGGATGAGATGCGGGGTAGAGGTTTTATAATAATTAGAACTTGGGTTCTTATATAGCGCCTAATGCCGGATTCCCCCAGCCTCTTAGCAATGACACACGACTCGAACTTGCGAAGTGCCCACTGCCCACATGCCATCATGGCAACATCCGGACTAAAACACTGGCTTTGGGGGCAGGTGGTCTGCCTTCTTATCCCGGCTTCAACACTTAACCAAACAATGTGATTCTGAACACATCGCCTAATGTCCGGCTAATGTTCCTGTGCCTGAAGGGTAGAGTGCTGCAGAATCTAGCCCTGCCGCCCCCACCCCATCACACCACACCATACACTGGGCCTCATTCTGACCCTGGCATTTGGTACTTACCTTTACCGGCACTCGGTACGGTGGCATTGCTGCCAGATTGCGATTGCTGGCGGGACGGTGTTCATCCCCACTTATGGGGTCGCATAGGATTCCATGAGGGGATTTGCCGTCACTGGTGGCGGTAATGACGGCTTTTATTGCCGGTAGGCTAACCTCCAGCTGCCCCACCGGCAAACCCGTAGTCGGGCGGTCTGGTAAGGTGCCGGTATCCAGGGATACCGTCACTTTTTTACCCGACCGCCTGACTTGGAATGAGGCCCAGTGTTCTGCCTACAGCGCCTCGTGTTCAAGAGGCGCCTGTTACTACTGCCGAGTCACGTGATTCGCTGCCCATGTACACCCTATACGTAAAACATACGTCAGCGGGAATCCGGCTTCTTGGCAGCAGACGCCATAAACTCGTAAAGAGACCGCGGCGATACCGCTGGCTCCGTGGCTCAGGGCGGGAGGGGGCGCTTTTATTGTTAGAAACATCCTTTACTCACCCCGCAAGTCACGGTGACGGGAGAGGCGCGCCATCGAAAAACAAGGCATCTTGCCACGTGGGCTAATGACAGCTCTGCCACTCTCTGCCACATTCCCGGGCAGCGTGAGCAACACCCTGGCATTGTGTGACAGCTGAAGGCGGGAAAAGAATAACAGGGAACGCGTGGAGGGCACGAGTCAGAGACCAGCAGCCGAGTATCTGGGATGACACCCTCCAGATCACGCTCCCCAGGAGCCCCCGCACAGTTGAATGTGTCTGTTATCCAACCATATGATATCTATCTACTTATCTTCCCACCAGTCTGCATGTCTCCCCCTCTAGCTATCCATCCAGCTATCGCTCATTATATCGGTCCGTGCCTTTCTATCGCCCTCTCTATCACCCTATTGTTCCATGTAGCTGTCTATAGATGCCTATTGCTCTGCATGTCTGTCTTTAGAGCAATCTGTACGACCAGCCATCATCACTTTTATGCATGTCTGTCTATTTGTCTATCACTCTCTTTTTGTGTATCTCCCTGTTCCTCTATTTCTCTATCTCTCTGCCTCTATCTATCTTCTTCAGTCTATCTGTCTATCAAGCCAACTCTCGCTCTCTAGCACAGTCGCTTGATCTATCTCTCGCTCTCTAGCACTGTCGATTGATCTATCTCTCTGTATCTATCTATCTATCTATCTATCTATCTATCTATCTATCTATCTATCTATCTATCTATCTTCCTGTCTATCTATGAGTGTGTTTAGATATCTATCTCTCTTTATCTCTCTCTTTTTATATCCTTCTATCTAAGTCTCTCTCTATCCACCTGTCTTTCCATCTATCTATCCCTGTCTATGCGTGCGTCTATTTCTCTCCCTCTTGATCCCTCTATCTATAACTGTCTCATTCTCTCTCTCTCTCTCTCTCTCTCTCTCTCTCTCTCTCTCTCTCTCTCTCTCTCTCTCTCCAGCTATCTATCCCTGTCTATCCCTATCTGTCTATGCGTGTGTCTATCTAGATCCTAGATCTATCCCCCCCTCTCTCTCTCTCTCTCTCTGCCTTCTCTTTCTATCTATCATTCTATCTATCCCTCTATCCTCCTGTCTATCTATGCATGTGTCTAGATCTCTCTCTCTCTCCCTCTCTCTCTCTCTCTCTCTCGTTCTCTCTCTCTCTCTCTCTCTATCCCCCTATCTATGTCTCTCTATCCATCTATCTATCCTCCTGTGTATCTATGCGTGTGTCTAGATATCGCTCTCTCTCTCTCTTTCTCGCTCTCTCTCTCTATCCCTCTATCTATGTCTCTATCTATCCATCTATCCTCCTGTCTATCTAGCGACCTCTCCAGTTGTATCTCTATCAAACTATCTATTTTGTGTCTACCTCTCTCTCCCTCTCTCTTTCTATCGCTCCCATCCATCCATCCATCCATCCATCCATCCATCCATCCATCCATCCATCCATCCATCCATCCATCCATCCATCCATCCATCCATCCATCCATCCATCCATCCATCCATCCATCCATCCATCCATCCATCCATCCATCCATCCATCCATCCATCCATCCATCCATCCATCCCCTTCTCTCTCTATAATTGGCTATTTACTTATTTAGACGTATAAAGGGCTTTCGCCAAAGTGCTGTACAAACTTGGACAATCGGTTACAAAAAATGGAGGAAATTACAAACTGATCAACGTGAAGAACAGGTTTTGTTCCAGAAGCGGGAAGAAGATGAGCTTGAAGGGATGGCTATTCCAGAGTTTAGGAGCCGGGAGCGCAAAAGAGGTGAAACGAGATGGCCCACAAGATGGACGGGAACAGAAGAGACAAGGGAAGGGAAGAGGGTGTGTCAGCGCTGGTCAATGGGCCGGCTCTTGCTGGGACCCAGATCCGGCATCGGAAGTCTGGCCGGATCTCAGACCCGGCCTGGCTCAGCCCTGACAAGGCTTTACCGTGCCCTCAGGTGCGCAGAAGGAAGCTGGGGGCTCAGTGATTGAATCTGCTGTGCTCCTTGCCCCAGCCACTTGTTTGCTCAACCTGTTTCTTTCTTCTGGCCTGAAAGGGACACCAGGGGAATCAATGGGCCATGACTGTCACTGGGGTGGGGGCATCACTGCAGGCTTTCTACCTGCTGGGCACACTATTGTTTTCCAAATGAGCATCTTACACTTTCATAGAAAAAAACTATAATTTCTAAATTAAGAAATGCTGCTTAAACTTGCATTCACTAGTTTTCTTTAAATTTTTATTTTGTTGGGCAACCCCACACATACCCTGTAATTTGTGTGCCCCTTCCTTTGTGTTTTATCACAGGTTATATTTATAAAGATGTTATGTGCTTGTCAAACTGCTTAATCATAAATACATGTTGCTGTTGTGCTGGCAGCGGGTATTAGGAGATGCTACTGTAAAGCGTTTCTATAGATCCCTTAATGCACTAAACATCACTGCATTACCAACAGTATTTTGGGTGCCCCGCTGCCATGGAAGGGATTTAATGTGGCATTCATGTACAGTGTGGGGTGTGGAAAGAAACAGCATGAAAGAAATTGCACCATTTTAAAACTATTATTGTGAACATTTCCTTTGAGCGGAGTTCAACTGCCCCCCTCGGAACTCCCACCCCTCCTCCAAACTCCACCCCCCATCCCCACCCCACCCCTTCTGGGATCCCCCTTTAAATGTTTTTCATTCCCACCACTGGGTGTATGTAGGTACAGAGACTGATACCAGAGAAGAAATAGAAGTGGGGGTGGGGGCTAGTCCATGAATTCTTTAGAAAATGATGCACAGAAAATGAAACTGAGGATGAGAAAGAAAAGAAAGCCGGAGAAGCGCGCCTAGAGACAGACAGAGGACAGCACACACATCAGAATAGAGACAGAAAGAGGACAGCACACACATCAGAATAGAGACAGAAAGAGGACACCACACACATCAGAATAGAGACAGACAGAGGACAGCACACACATCAGAATAGAGACAGACAGAAGACAGCAAACACATCAGAATAGAGACAGAAAGAGGACACCACACACATCAGAATAGAGACAGAAAGAGGACACCACACACATCAGAATAGAGACAGACAGAGGACAGCACACACATCAGAATAGAGACAGACGGAGGAGAGCACACACATCAGAATAGAGACAGACGGAGGAGCGCACACACATCAGAATAGAGACAGACGGAGGAGAGCACACACATCAGAATAGAGACAGACGGAGGAGAGCACACACATCAGAATAGAGACAGACGGAGGAGAGCACACACATCAGAATAGAGACAGACAGAGAAGAGCACACACATCAGAATAGAGACAGACAGAGGAGCGCACACACATCAGAATAGAGACAGACTGAGGAGAGCACGCACATCAGAATAGAGACAGACAGAGGAGCGCACACACATCAGAATAGAGACAGACGGAGGAGAGCACACACATCAGAATAGAGACAGACAGAGGAGAGCACACACATCAGAATAGAGACAGACGGAGGAGAGCACACACATCAGAATAGAGACAGACAGAGGACACCACACACATCAGAATAGAGACAGACGGAGGAGAGCACACACATCAGAATAGAGACAGACTGAGGAGAGCACACACATCAGAATAGAGACAGACGGAGGAGCGCGCACACATCAGAATAGAGACAGAAAGAGGACTGCACACACATCAGAATAGAGACAGACAGAGGAGCGCACACACATCAGAATAGAGACAGACGGAGGAGAGCACACACATCAGAATAGAGACAGACAGAGGAGCGCACACACATCAGAATAGAGACAGAAAGAGGACAGCACACACATCAGAATAGAGACAGACAGAGGACAGCACACACATCAGAATAGAGACAGACAGAGGAGCGCACACACATCAGAATAGAGACAGAAAGAGGACAGCACACACATCAGAATAGAGACAGACAGAGGACAGCACACACATCAGAATAGAAACAGAGAGAGGACAGCACACACATCAGAATAGAGACAGACAGGAGCGCACACACATCAGAATAGAGACAGAAAGAGGACAGCACACACATCAGAATAGAGACAGACAGAGGAGCGCACACACATCAGACTAGAGACAGAAAGAGGACAGCACACCCATCAGAATAGAGACAGAAAGAGGACACCACACACATCAGAATAGAGACAGACGGGGGAGAGCACACACATCAGAATAGAGACAGAGGAGCGCACACACATCAGAATAGAGACAGACGGAGGACAGCACACACATCAGAATAGAGACAGACGGAGGAGAGCACACACATCAGAATAGAGACAGAGGAGCACACACACATCAGAATAGAGACAGACAGAGGACAGCCCACACATCAGAAAAGAGAAAGACAGAGGACACCACACACATCTGAATAGAGACAGAGGACAGCACACACATCAGAATAGAGACAGACAGAGGACACCACACACACCTGAATAGAGACAGAGGACAGCACACACATCAGAATAGAGACAGACAGAGGACAGCACACACATCAGAATAGAGACAGAGGACAGCACACACATCAGAATAGAGACAGACAGAGGACACCACACACATCAGAATAGAGACAGACAGAGGACAGCACACACATCAGAATAGAGACAGACAGAGGATAGCACACACATCAGAATAGAGACAGACAGAGGACAGCACACACATCAGAATAGAGACATACAGAGGACACCACACACATCTGAATAGAGACAGACGGAGGAGAGCACACACATCAGAATAGAGACAGACAGAGGACAGCACACACATCAGAATAGAGACAGACGGAGGACAGCACACACATCAGAATAGAGACAGACAGAGGACACCACACACATCAGAATAGAGACAGAAAGAGGACAGCACACACATCAGAATAGAGACAGACAGAGGACACCACACACATCAGAATAGAGACAGACGGAGGAGAGCACACACATCAGAATAGAGACAGAGGAGCGCACACACATCAGAATAGAGACAGACAGAGGACAGCACACACATCAGAATAGAGACAGACGGAGGAGAGCACACACATCAGAATAGAGACAGAGGAGCGCACACACATCAGAATAGAGACAGACAGAGGACACCACACACATCAGAATAGAGACAGGCGGAGGAGAGCACACACATCAGAATAGAGACAGACAGAGGAGAGCACACACATCAGAATAGAGACAGACCGAGGACACCACACACATCAGAATAGAGACAGAAAGAGGACAGCACACACATCAGAATAGAGACAGACAGAGGACACCACACACATCAGAATAGAGACAGACGGAGGAGACCACACACATCAGAATAGAGACAGACAGAGGAGAGCACACACATCAGAATAGAGACAGACGGAGGAGAGCACACACATCAGAATAGAGACAGAGAGAGGACAGCACACACATCAGAATAGAGACAGACGGAGGAGAGCACACACATCAGAATAGAGACAGAGGAGCGCACACACATCAGAATAGAGACAGAGAGAGGACAGCACACACATCAGAATAGAGACAGACGGAGGAGAGCACACACATCAGAATAGAGACAGAGGAGCGCACACACATCAGAATAGAGACAGACCGAGGACACCACACACATCTGAATAGAGACAGACAAAGGACAGCACACACATCAGAATAGAGACAGACAGAGGACACCACACACATCAGAATAGAGACAGACAAAGGACAGCACACACATCAGAATAGAGACAGACAGAGGACACCACACACATCAGAATAGAGACAGACGGAGGAGAGCACACACATCAGAATAGAGACAGAGGAGCGCACACACATCAGAATAGAGACAGACAGAGGAGAGGACACAAATCAGAATAGAGACAGAAAGAGGACAGCCCACACATCAGAATAGAGACAAGCGGAGGACACCACACACATCAGAATAGAGACAGACAGAGGACACCACACACATCAGAATAGAGACAGACGGAGGAGAGGACACACATCAGAATAGAGACAGAAAGAGGACACCACACACATCTGAATGGAGACAGACAGAGGACACCACACACATCTGAATAGAGACAGAAAGAGGACAGCACACACATCAGAATAGAGACAGACAGAGGACACCACACACATCAGAATAGAGACAGACAGAGGACACCACACACATCAGAATAGAGACATACGGAGGACAGCACACACATCAGAATAGAGACAGACAGAGGACACCACACACATCAGAATAGAGACAGACAGAGGACACCACACACATCAGAATAGAGACAGACGAAGGAGCGCACACACATCAGAATAGAGATAGACAGAGGACACCACACACATCAGAATAGAGACAGACGGAGGAGAGGACACACATCAGAATAGAGACAGACAGAGGAGCGCACACACATCAGAATAGAGACAGACAGAGGAGAGGACACACATCAGAATAGAGACAGACGGAGGAGAGGACACACATCAGAATAGAGACAGACAGAGGACACCACACACATCAGAATAGACACAGAAAGAGGACAGCACACACATCAGAATAGAGACAGACAGAGGACACCACACACATCAGAATAGAGACAGACGGACGAGAGGACACACATCAGAATAGAGACAGACAGAGGAGCGCACACACATCAGAATAGAGACAGACGAGGAGCGTACACACATCAGAATAGAGACAGACAGAGGAGCGCACATACATCAGAATAGAGACAGATGGAGGAGCGCACACACATCAGAATAGAGACAGACAGAGGAGAGGACACACATCAGAATAGAGACAGACGGAGGAGAGGACACACATCAGAATAGAGACAGACAGAGGACACCACACACATCAGAATAGAGACAGAAAGAGGACAGCACACACATCAGAATAGAGACAGACAGAGGACACCACACACATCAGAATAGAGACAGACGGACGAGAGGACACACATCAGAATAGAGACAGACAGAGGAGCGCACACACATCAGAATAGAGACAGACGGAGGAGCGTACACACATCAGAATAGAGACAGACAGAGGAGCGCACATACATCAGAATAGAGACAGATGGAGGAGCGCACACACATCAGAATAGAGACAGACAGAGGAGCGCACACACATCAGAATAAAGACAGACGGAGGAGAGCACACACATCAGAATAGAGACAGAAAGAGGAGCGCACACACATCAGAATAGAGACAGAAAGAGGACAGCACACACATCAGAATAGAGACAGACAGAGGACAGCACACACATCAGAATAGAGACAGACAGAGGACAGCACACACATCAGAATAGAGACAGACAGAGGGGTGCACACACATCAGAATAGAGACAGAAAGAGGACAGCACACACATCAGAATAGAGACAGACAGAGGACAGCACACACATCAGAATAGAGACAGACAGAGGAGCGCACACACATCAGAATAGAGACAGAAAGAGGACAGCACACACATCAGAATAGAGACAGACAGAGGAGCGCACACACATCAGAATAGAGACAGAAAGAGGACAGCACACACATCAGAATAGAGACAGACAGAGGACAGCACACATCAGAATAGAGACAGTCGGAGGACAGCCCACACATCAGAATAGAGACAGACAGAGGAGCGCACACACATCAGAATAGAGACAGAAAGAGGAGCGCACACACATCAGAATAGAGACAGAAAGAGGACAGCACACACATCAGAATAGAGACAGAAAGAGGACAGCACACACATCAGAATAGAGACAGAAAGAGGACAGCACACACATCAGAATAGAGACAGACAGAGGAGCGCACACACATCAAAATAGAGACAGACAGAGGAGCGCACACACATCAGAATAGAGTGCAGGGGAGCGAGAGTAGTGCCACAAATCTAACATTTATGTGAGATGCAAACCTGGAACATTTTGTCCATTTTTGTCCCAGGAAGATAGCTCAGGGGCAACGTGTTCGCCTTGGAAGCAAGACGACACGGAGCAACACAGGTTCGATCCCCGGGTCCGCGCTTAGAAACCTCTGGGTATTAAGTGCTTTATAAATAACCTGTCATATCATATATGCAAGCCATGCTGCTTTAAAAGTCTCCTCGATGCCTCCTGTGCTTGTTCAGAGAAGTTCCCAGATACAGAAAGTTAATGTCACTTCGGTAATGCAAAGGCACAGATGGACTTGGGATCCAAAAGTAGCTCCTGGTAGCTGTTGGTGCCAAGCTAACCAGGCTCTCCTGGGCTAGAGGCAGGAGCTAAATAGCTCCCAGCAATCCCGAACCTAGTGCGCATGAAACCTGAGGATAAGCCGAATGCAGTAGAAAGGGGGCCTGCGCTGTGAAAGAGTCTTCTCTGATGGAAATCTCACCTGAGCCACAAAGGTGCTCTCCTTGCAAGACATAACCTAGTAGCTAGTGCCAATAACAACATGGGCGGCGCACACATGGAAAAGCCCATAGGCTGACAGTGGGTACATGAGGCGGAGGTGTGGGCAGGTATGCAACATTCAAGAGCCCTGGATGTGCTCCATGCCCTTCCCTGCTGCACATGGGAGCAGTGGGCAAAGTGTGGGAGATGTTACTGCCAAAGCCGCCTCCCACCCAAGGCAAGGGCGTATCAAGCCCTCTGAAATGTCGACTGTCCTGGAAGCACTTCTGAGGAGGTGTGCTATACCTTTAATGAGACAGTGCAAACACATCTGAGGAGGGCTGCTGCACTATTAATGGGACAGTGAAACACATCTGAGCAGGGCTGCTGCACTATTAATGGGGCAGTGGAAACACATCTGAGCAGGGCTGCTGCACTATTAATGGGACAGTGAAACACATCTGAGCAGGGCCGCTGCACTATTAATGGGACAGTGAAACACATCTGAGCAGGGCCGCTGCACTATTAATGGGACAGTGCAAACACATCTGTGCAGGGCTGCTGCACTATTAATGACAGTGCAAACACATCTGGGCAGGGCTTCTGCACTATTAATGGGGCAGTGGAAACACATCTGAGCAGGGCTGCTGCACTATTAATGGGACAGTGAAACACATCTGAGGAGGGCTGCTGCACTATTAATGGGACAGTGCAAACACATCAGAGCAGGGCTGCTGCACTATTAATGACAGTGCAAACACATCTGAGCAGGGCTGCTGCACTATTAATGAAAGTGCAAATACATGTGAGCAGGGCTGCCACACTATTAATGGGACAGTGCAAACACATCTGGGCAGGGTCGCAGAACTATTAATGGGACGGTGCAAACCCATCTGAGCAAGGCTGCTGCACTATTATTGGGACAGTGCAAACACATGTGAGCAGGGATGCTGCACTATTAATGGGACAGTGCAAACACATCTGAGCAGGGCTGCTGCACTATTAATGGGTCAGTATTAATGGGACCGTGCAAACACATCTGAGCAGGGCTGCTGCACTATTAATGGGACAGTGCAAACACATCTGAGCAGGGCAGCTGCACTATTAATGGGACAGTGCAAACACATCTGAGCAGGTATGCTCTACTATTAATGGGACAGTGAAACACATCTGAGCACGTATGCTCTACTATTAATGAAAGTGCAAACACATCTGAACGGGGCTGCTGCACTTTTAATGAGACAGCGCAAACACATCTGAACAGGGCTGCTGCACTGTTAATGGGACGGTGCAAACACATCTGAGCAGGGCTGCTGCACTATTAATGACAGTGCAAACACATCTGAGCAGGGATGCTATACTATTACTGGGACGGTGCTAACACATGTGAGCAGGGCTGTCGCACTATTAATGGGACAGTGCAAACGCATCTGAGCAGGGCTGCTGCACCATTAATGGGACAGTGCAAACACATCTGAGCAGTGCTGCTGCACCATTAATGGGACAGTGCAAACACATCTGAGCAGGGCTGCTGCACCATTAATGGGACAGTGCAAACACATCTGAGCAGGGCCGCTGCACTGTTAATGGGAGAGTGCAAACACATCTGAGCAGGGCCGCTGCACTATTAATGGGACGGTGCAAACACATCTGAGCCGGTATGCTCTACTATTAATGAAAGTGCAAACACATCTGAGCAGGGCTGCTGCACTATTAATGACAGTGCAAACACATCTGAGCTGGGCTGCTGCACTATTAATGACAGTGCAAACACATCTGAGCAGGGATGCTATACTATTAATGGGACCGTGCAAACACATGTGAGCAGGGCTGCCGCACTATTAATGGGACACTGCAAACACATCTGAGCAGGGCTGCTGCACTATTAATGGGACGGTGCAAACACATCTGAGCAGGTATGCTCTACTATTAATGAAAGTGCAAACACATCTGAGCAGGGCTGCTGCACTATTAATGACAGTGCAAACACATCTGAGCAGGTATGCTCTACTATTAATGGGACAGTGCAAACACATCTGAGCAGGGCTGCTGCACTATTAATGGGACACTGCAAACACATCTGAGCAGGGCTGCTGCACTATTAATGGGACGGTGCAAACACATCTGAGCAGGTATGCTCTACTATTAATGGGACAGTGCAAACACATCTGAGCAGGGCTGCTGCACTATTAATGGGACACTGCAAACACATCTGAGCAGGGCTGCTGCACTATTAATGGGACGGTGCAAACACATCTGAGCAGGTATGCTCTACTATTAATGGGACAGTGCAAACACATCAGAGCAGGGCTGCTGCACTATTAATGACAGTGCAAACACATCTGAGCAGGGCTGCTGCACTATTAATGAAAGTGCAAATACATGTGAGCAGGGCTGCCACACTATTAATGGGACAGTGCAAACACATCTGGGCAGGGTCGCAGAACTATTAATGGGACGGTGCAAACCCATCTGAGCAAGGCTGCTGCACTATTATTGGGACAGTGCAAACACATCTGAGGAGGGCTGCTGCACTATTAATGGGACAGTGTAACCACATCTGATCAGGTATGCTCTACTATTAATGAAAGTGCAAACACATCTGAACTGGGCTGCTGAACTATTAATGGGACCGTGCAATTACATCAGAGCAGGGCTGCTGCACTGTTAATGGGACAGTGCAAACACATCTGAGCAGGGCTGCTGCACTATTAATGGGACGGTGCAAGCACATCTGAGCAGGGCCGCTGCACTATTAATGGGACAGTGCAAACACACCTGAGCAGGGCTGCTGTACTTTTAATGAGACAGTAAACGCAGTTCTGGGCAGGTCTGCTACACTTTTGCTGTGGCATGACTGGTCAGTAAAAGCACTGTTGAGATGGGCTGCTATACTATTAATTAGACAGTAAAAACACATCTGGGCTGCGATGCTATGCTTTTAATGCTGGGCGTGGGAGTGGCTTGCACAGAGGGCTGCGAAGGGGGCTGAACTAAGAAAATGGGGAAGAACATGCGAACACGTGGGCATTACGATGGGACGGCCTGCAGGCAGTCCCTCGCATGCCCACATTTGCACCAAATGACACATATTGATGGACAAATCTGCGCAGCCTCTCAGCAAAGGAATGGCCACACAAATCCCTCGATCACTACGCCACCCAAAGGAAGGCGTAAGTACACTTGTGCATAGGATGCATGTCGGATTTCGGGGTGTGTGGACGCAACCAGGGTTCCAATCTAATTTAGGGGTGTGCGTAAGCAGTGTAGCGGGGTGCAGGAACAGTTTACAGGGGTTCGCACACAGATTTTTAGAGTTTAGACCGAGTTACGATTTATCATGTGCATGTTGTCGAGGTGCCAGCAACAGACACGGGAGACCCTGTGCAGGGTCCCCGAGATGCAGGCCTGATTGCGGGGACCCAACGCACTGTTTGAAGAGTGCGTGTATTCAGCTCCGGGGGCAGCGCGCAAAGGTAGCTGTTCTGGCTGTTGATGCTTTGCGTTTGGGCGTGTAGGGGGTGTTGCAGCTGCAACTTGCTAATACGGTTACTTTGCGCAGTAAATTCCATGAATCCGCGGGCATGCAATTTTTATTCTGCAGGCAGGCTCGCGCAGTGTCCTTCACGGCACGCAGCCCTTGCAGGATTGCTGGGCACAGTTCCATGAATCAGGCCCTTAATGCGAGCACTTTTGAACAGGATGCTATGCTTTTAAAATGGGCAGTACCAACACTTATCAGGAAGGCTTACCTTTAATTGGACAGTACTGCAGGAGAAGCCACAGACAATTTTGGCAGGGAGTCAGAATGAGTGTCTCGCATCACTCTCCTGATTGTGTTGCAGGAGGGTGGTAAGTGTGAAAAGGTTGCACGACTGAGCTGGAATTCAGGCTAGAGTGCTCCCAAGCCAACAACTATCATGGCACAATGAAAGCATCTCTCTCCAGTGCCTGGCATTTGACTGGCGGTGCCCCAGCTCTACCAGTTTTATTTATTTATTTGTATTTATTTATTTTGGCATTTGTAGAGCACACCTAACACTGAGGCATCTGGGCGCTGATATATTTTGAATCTCCTGTCTATCGTACTCATTAAGAGGAGCTGTTTAATGTAGGCAATTATGATATTTCAAACCCAACTTAAAGGAACTTATTTTATCGACCTTCAAAAAATGAAAGGCAGAGTCAGATGTGTCGGATTTTAACTTGTAGGTTAATCTCTCTCTCTCTCTCTCTCTCTTTCTCTCTCACTGTCTCTCTCACTGTCTCTCTTGCGCTATCACTTTCTTGTTGAGGCCTGTGATCTGCGTTTTGGAAACACCTCTGCAGCAGGCATGTTGACCATTACATTTACAGAGGTGTGGGAGCCCCTCTACTGAGGACGAACATGGTTCAACTAGCTGAGGAGTAGGAGTAGGAGTAGGAGTAGGAGTAGGGCACTAGAATATGTGGCTCACTGCTCTGATCAGTAGAACTAAAGGTGCAGCCCTCCTGGCAGTGACGGGGTTCAAAGGAGATGGCGCCCTTCCATCTGAAATTGAATTAGACATAACCAATGGTACAGCCCTGGTCACATAGGCGCTGAGTGAGCAATATGTTCCAAAGTCATTAGGTATGCTTTCAAGGATTTAACCCAGTCCAATAATTTTGGCCTAGCTGTGCACGGCTCTGTAAGGATGGAGGGACGGGTGTGTTAGTTGGATAGCGGGAAGACACTCATAGGGGTTATTTTAATTAGAATTTCAGCCAACACGTGTTTCGACCCTCCTGGCTCTTTATCAAGGCGTGTGGTCTCTAGTAGAATGCCATCGGTGGAAGTGACGGACGCGAGATTCTCATGAATCTTTTGTAACGCGCAGCCCTGGTTGCGCTGGATTACAGCTGTTGTGGCCATGGAGGGGCGTGAGATGATGGTATCTGGCGGGAAAGGTATGTAGTTGATGGGTCCTTCAGTAGGAACCTACGCATATATTCTGGGAAACCGAGTTGGGCCTGCTTGGAGAGCTTCTGGACGATGATCTTTTGATGAAAACATACCTAATCATTCTGGAACATATTGCTCGCTCAGCGCCTACGTGACCAGGGTTCGACCCTTGTTTATCTCTCAAATAACCTCTTCATGGAACAGAGAAATCAATATGGCAATAATCACAGGTTCATTAACGGCCTATGTCCAAGTTATAGGCCAGAGTGAAGCAAGGGCCCTAACACCAAGCCCTGTTGCCGTTAACGGGCTGGTAAAGCCCAGTGAACACGTGATTATTGGCAGTAGCACCCAAGGAGTACCCTCAGCTGCTAATAGCAATTTAAAAAACGCGCTTGCGCTGCTTCGTTGGTCGCAGTCATGGAAATGATAATGATAATGATGTGTTATTTACATAGCGCCTTAATCCAAAGCGCTTTACAGAGCACACCCTTACATACAATATCACCCAACCGAAATTGGTACTCATTTATCGACCTCTGTAGGATCAAAGGCTGAGTTGGCCTTGCTGGGATTCGAACCTGAAATGGAAGGCGTGGCTTTGCTCAGAGCCCCTCTTCTATTTCCGTGGCTGAAGGAGGAAGCCGAGTGATGTGGGCCTGGTGCAGGCCGCATTAAGGTAAGGAGAGTAGGCTAGGGGGTGTTGAGGGGTTTGAGCTGGGGTGGGAGGCAGGATAGGAGGGGGGGACAGGCGACACTGGTTGGAGCGCGGGTGCGCCAAGAAATAGGGTAGCTCCAAATCCAGGCTTGGATCGTTAGATTCAGCCCAGGTTTGGAGCAACCTAATTGGCTGACGCACCCACAAGGGTGCTGATTTTCAAATCAGTCTGGTCTCACCCAAAAGGGCAGTCCAGCACTGAAATGCTAGGCAATTCTCCTCTGAACAAGAAGACCAACAGCAACCCTAGGCAGTGAGGTGAAGCTGAGTGGGGTACACCCCATAGAACAGGTTATTTCAGCTATGTTCGTCCTCGGTAGAGGGGCTTTCACACCTGTAACTTATGTTAACCACTTAGTTATTTTCAGCAGTTTAATCGATTATATTGCAATGTTCTATGGCTCTCTTTTGCCCCCCCCCTCTCTCTCTCTCTCTCTCTCCATCTCTTCTTTCTCTCTTTCCCCTCTCTCCCTCTCCACTTTTTCTATCTCTCCTGTCTTTCCACTCTCTCCTTCCCTCTCCCAGTCTCCCCCACCCATTTCCCCCTTCTCTCTGCCTCTCTCCCCCTCTCCCTCTCCCCCTCTCTCTCCTCTCTTTCCACTCTCAACGCCCCTCTCACCCCCTTTCTCTCTTTTCCTCTCTCTAACTCTCCCGTCCTCGTTGTCTCTTTCTCTCCCCCTCCCCTTTCTATCTCCCTCTCTCCTTCTCCCCTTTCTCGCCATCTCGCTCCTCTCTCTCGCTCGCTCTTTTTCTCTCTCTACTCTCTTTCCACGCTCTCTTTTGCTCCCACTCCCTCTCCCCTTTCTCCCTCTTCTCTCTCTCCTCTCTTTCCACTCTCTCCATCCCTCTCTCCTTCTGTCCCCCTCTCCCATTTCCCTTTTCCCTCTCGCCCCTTTCTCTTTCTCCACTCTTTCCACGCTCTCTCCCCCTCACCCCTCTCTCGTTCTCTCTCTCTCTCTCTTCCCACTCTCTTTTTCCCCCTCTCACCTCTCCCATTTCTATCCCTCTCTCTTCTTCTCCCCTTTCTCGCTATCACTCTCCCCTCTCTCGCTCTCCCCTTTCTCTTTCTCTCCTCTTTCCACCCTCTGTCTCGCTCCCCCACTAATCTTGCTCCCTCGTCTCTCTCCCTCTCTCCTTTCTCTCTTTTTCTCCCCCTCCCTTTTCTCTCTTGCTCTGTCTCTCTCCATCTCTCCCCCTCCCCTTTCTCTCTCTCTCGTGAATGGTAGAAAAAGGCTGTTAACTAATTTACATAATTTATTCCGTACTCGATGTGTTCCTTGTTCACAATACTTAAGTAAATTTCAAGCAGAGATGACCCAGTTTTTTGGCATTTCATTAAGTGAGCTTAGTGCTGTTACAGCCAGAGGTATTTTTCTGTACCATATGAGCAGAGTTATTGTCATGTTTCAGGGCAATCTAAGTGTCTTTTGAGAACATAAATATGTGGAATCTGGGAGACTGCTAGATATTCAGGGAGACTTGCTGTCGGTGTGCAGTAGGATTGCAAGTTGCAGGCGAGGGGCTTTTATTTATTTATTGTTTGCTTGTTAGGTGCTTACACAATAAGAAAATACTGTTTCAAAGCGCCCACTGGGCAAGGAGGGAGGGAACAACATTAAAACACAATATTTAAAAGCAGAGGGGGGGGGAAGGTAGAAGGGTCGAACCTACTATGCCTTGTGAGTATTCAGAACGTGCAAGTGAAGCAAGGAAGATGGCAGAGGGTTAGGTGCTGGGGGGTCCGAGCTCATGGGTGAACCACAGATGAAGTTCTAAGAATGTTGAGTGCTACATGGGCTGGAGCCGCGGGAGGAGTAAGTGCGAATCTCCAGGGCGGTGAAGTGCAGAAGCAAGTGCTGTGGATAGACAGGAGCTGGGCAGAATTGGTGTGGGAGCTCAGGGCCCCAAGCATGCATAAGGGCCCAGGACTCTGATCGCAGCAACTATGGGATTAGCAGAGGAGAGAAGAAGGAGGAGGAAAAGAGGAAAGTCTTCAGGAGCTTCCGGAATTTGAGAAGCTCCTGCTCAAGGCACAGAGGGAGTGGGAGGCTGTTCCATAAGAGGGAGCCCACTCAGGAAAGTGAACAACCACCTACTCTCTGTTTAGCAAAGCACTTTACTCACTTGGTGCAAGAGGAACGTAGTGGTCTAGTGGGAGAGTATTTAGTGAGATAAAGTTGAAGATAGTGTGGGCCTCAGCCTTGTGGCTGATGCAGAGGGATTTGAATTTAATCCTTGCAGCAACCTGGAGCCAATGAAGACTTTTTAGTGCAGGAGAGATGTGGTCCCTGGGCTTAAGGCCAAGAATAAGTCTTGCTGCCCTATTATGGATTAGCTGGAGGGGTTGCAGAGTGGAAGATGGTAGATTCAGGAGGCGGCGATTGCAATAGTCAAGCCTAGAGAGAACCTGAGCTCTGGTAACATTGAGTTTCTGAGGGAAAGTGAGGAAAGGTAAAATTCCTTTGAGAAGGAAGAGCTGAAAGTGGGACTTCTTGGCAATGTCCTGAGTGTGAGGGAGGAAGGAGAGAGAGGAGTCGAGGATGACTCCAAGGGTTCTGGCTTCAGTTGAAGGCGCAGGGGAGAGCCCAAGGAGGAGGAGGAGGGAGCAGGGGTTTTACAGGCGTTGAGGCAGAGATCGTTGGAGGTGCACCAGGACTGGATGGCAGATAGGCAGTCAGGGATGATGATGGTGAAGGGTGCGAGAGGGTCAGCAGAGAGTTTGCAAAAGAGCTGTGTGCCATCTGCGTAACACTGGAAGTTGGAGGAGAAGGAGGCGATGAGGAGTGCAAGCAGAGCAAGGCAGATGTTAAAGAGCCAGGGGGAGAGTATAGAACCCTGGGGACACCACAGGTGGAGAGGGAAGGAGGAGGGTGAAAGTGCCCAGGAGGACCTGGGAAGATCGGTTAGTGAGGAAGGCAGCCAGCCAGACCAGTGCCCGTTCTGAGATACTGAGGGTATCGTGTATGAGGATGGAATGGTTGACTGTGTCAAAGGCAGAGGAGAGATCGAGAAGGATAAGCTGGGGAGTTGGAGTCCAGAGATGCAAGCAATTCTGCGGTGACCATCCAGTGCCCTGTGTTGGTTCGCATGGTGGTCTTGTGGGTCCTAGTGGGTCGACGTCCACCTCACTGTTGATCCTCAGAGTATCCCACCACACACCCTTCCAAATTACCTCCTTTCCCACTGCATCTCCGAAAAATATTTCAGCGAGAATAATAACTTACTATTTATAGAACTATTTCACCAAAGCACTGTACATAGAGCATTTCTATGTACAATTAACCAATAAAAGTTGGTACTAATTTGCCGATTTCTGAAGAACGAAAAGCTGAGTCGGCCTGGCTGCGATTCAAACCTGCGTCCTGCAAATCACACACAGCTTTCCGCACAGAGCGCTCAACTGAGCATTGAGTCCCCTAAGCTTTACATAGCTATCACAACATACACTTCACTGATGCACCAATCAGGGTTCTTAAGATCAGCCCTCTAACAGGTGATGAAGGCCCGCTATACACAACTCTGGCCACATGAAGTAGTAATGCTCCTTCAGCCAATCAGAATGTGACGCTGGTCTAACTTCTACCTAGTACCGTAGCAAACGTAAATCATGTATGTTTGATAAGCACCAAGGGCGCAGCCAATCAGGTTCCGCGGATTGTGGGCTGAAACCTCTGAACTCAGCCCGCGTTCCACGGAACCTGCAGGCTGTTTCCCACCCTCCCTTTTTTACTTTACCCAAACCCTCTCCCCAACCCCACTTACCTGATTGTGGTGGTGTTGCTGTCCGTCGCTGCCGCAGCAGCTTCCCTGGATGTTGGTTTGCCAGGTGCCATGTTAATTTTATTTTATTTATTTCCATTTATAAAGCTCACAAACTGCCCTCTGGCATCGAGGCGCTGTTACAGAATATTCACTTAATACACATTTTATGTACAGGTATACAGATTAGGCATATACAGTACTCGTGTTCCATGGTTACAGGGGAACAGCGAAGCGAGTAGGGTCTACTTAAACAGTTTGGTTTTGAGAGCCTTTCTGAAGACCATGAGAGAAGTTTAATGGAAGAAGGGCTCCATACAGTGAGCCCTGCCTTCTACAACTGTGGCGGCCATCTTGGGAAAGTGTTTTCATTCATTGAACGGGATGCGCGTGGCGTCCTGTTTAATGAATGACTATACTTTATTTTTGAGCACCCCGGATCACCATTTTGGTAACCCGGGGTGCTAATGGCATTAGTAACCCGTTCCATGGGCTACACTTGGGGGTAACGTCCCAGTGCCCTCGTTAACTGACCTAGCTTCGCTCAGGCTGTTATCTCAGGCTGCCGGGCCGTTAGCCGCCGGTGTAGCCTGTGGAACAGGTTTCTAACGCCACATTGTTTTAAACTGAAGTCAGCCGGGCGCGTTGTCTTCGCCAAACATAATTGTGTTAAGCAGACCCTCCAGATTATAGCGATTTTGCGATCCCGCAAAATGCCACGAAAACGGCTGTTTTGCGCAAAATGCCGCAAAAACTGCCGTTTTGTGCAAAAATTTCATCTTTTAAAAAAAACAATTTTTGTTTACATTTTTTTTTTAAGTAATCTGCAAAAATTACTGTTTTAAAAAAAAAAATACTCAAGGTGACAGGTTCTCAACTTTTTTTTACACAAGTAATGAAATGCGCTAACACATCTCATCACTTGCGCACCAAAAAAGTGCAACCCAATCCACAAGGGACACATGAATGGGCACATTCTATATGCGCGCCCATTCAGATGGCCTTTTTCACCTCCTTGATCAAATAAAGTGGCGTTTTTGTCAATTTAAAAGCGCATCCCTCATTTCCAAGCAAGATGCACTTTTAAATGTGCAGAAATTGTAGGCAAACCTAGGCGCACGGGATGTGGGGCTGCCACTGCATGACAGGGTCTTTCCTGACCCTGTCATGCATTTCTTTTAAGGTATGAACCGCTGCTGTGCCGCTTGCATTTCTGTTCCTCAAACAGGATAAAAATGCATTTTTTGGGTCGCATTTTACAGTGGTAGGCACCTGGAGGGCCTGTCCCTGTGAAAGGCGCTAGGAGCTTGCAGAACACTGTTGGGAGAGCGATTCTATTCAAAGTACTGCCCATTTTGATGACAAAAATCTATCGAATGTTACAACTTGACCTATTTCATCCAGTACTATTTGATCCATTTTTATAAATACTGAACATGTGTTGCGTGGGTGTCACCCGCTCCCCATGTTCAGCATTTTTGGTCTAGGGTGGTTGCAGAAGTGTTTTCCCCTTTTTCCTCAAAATTGGAGCCGGGGACAAAAAAAAAAAGAAATTACAAAAAAGGGACCCTGCGGAGTCGGCTCCGACCCGCGTTAGAGGGACGGATCTGGCACCGCAGGGTTGCAGGGGAAGTGGCAGCGACCAAGCAGTTAAGTAGGGGAGGGGATGGGGTGGTGGTGAAAGGTACATTTTGGGTTGTTTGGCTGAAGTGCAAATCAATTTGCAGCAAAATTGACTACGGTCAATTCTGCCGCAAATAATTACACTTCGGTCAAACAACCCAGAACACCATTCAAGGCAGCTGGCCAGCGCACAATTTGCGCTACAGCTCAAGCCTGTGGAAATGCGCCGGTCACCTTTGAAAATAAGGTGACCTGCTCATTTCCAAAAATGGGTTGTCTAAAAATTGCATATCCTCCTTTCTTTTTTTAAATGCCCCACTATTTGAGGAACTGGGTCAAAATGTACATTTTAAAAAAAATAAAAAAATGGTTACACTATGAAAGAGGGAGAGTGATGGGTGAGATGTGAAGTGATAGGCAAGAAAGCAAAGGGAGAGCAGTGGCTCAGAGGAGGAAGTGCTGTACAAGAGAGCAGCGGAAGCAGTGATGCGGTGGGCCAGAAATCTAAGAGCGAGCAGAGGTACAGAAAGTAGAGGGAGCGTGTGGTCAGTGAGCCAGAAAGCAGAGAGGAAGCGGTTGGCCAGAAAGAGGCAGTGAGCTGCAGATTGGGAAAAAGGATGAGGGAAGAGTGTGATAGAATGGGAGAAAGGATGCAAGATGCAGAAGCAGCACAAAAGAATGAAACTGTATATTGCAGGAGGAATTGTAGAGTGTAAGGTGTGAGTTGGGAGTATGATTTGGAGTGTGGCAGGGGCTGGGCAGTGCAAATTGTGACTTGACAGTGTGACATAGCACGTGAGTATTTGTATGACAGAGTGAGAGGTTAAGGAATGTAAGTTGTGATGGAGAGTTGGTGAGATGTGTGTTGGTGAGAGAGGTGTGTGGGTGTTTGGGGGATTGGAGAACATAGAAGGGGAATATTTTCAGCATTACAATTGATAATGATCAATTTAGTTAATATTATTAAATAGTTCAAAGAAGGTAGCAGGCGCTCCTCTCCAGAAAGAACATGGCATGATAACACGTGTATGGGGTTGCTTTTGGTACTCTTGTTCAGAGAGGAATTGCCATAGCGTTTCGGTGCTGGACTGCCCATGTGGGCGGGACAAAGACTGATATGCAAATGGACATTTCCCATCTGTGAAAGGTACAGTGAGCAAAAAGCATGTGCTGCAAACTCTCATCTCAGAACAGGTTATCATGCCATGTTCTTTCTGGAGAGGAGCGCCTGCTACCTTTTTTTAAATACTATTAAATAGGCATGAACATTAAACCAGAAATGTAGCCAAATCAAACACTGTTCTGCCAAGCCAGAGACATCTGGGACTCTTCCCATTAAATTAATACAAAAGATACATAATAATGATACCCTGGCTCTCTTGTAGCCTTGCACTCTGCCTATTTCCTGCAATGTGGCAATCTTACACCCTCCAATTAATACAAAATGTCCCGCAAAAATGCTGCAATAAATAAAGGTTTGTGCCACAAAATTTGCCTTTTCATGCTGCAAAATTTGTCATTTCATGACGCAAAATCCTGGAAGGTCTGGTTAAGGAATATTCTAGGGCAGGCATCTGCAACCTTTGGCTCTCCAGATGTTTTGGACTACAACTCCCATCAGCCTTCGTCGGCCTGGTCTCCTATCAGGAGATAATTGGCCTCTGACTCAGAACCTCTAATACGGGTGGTCATCTATTGATCCATCGATTAATGCCCCATAGAATATTTACCAATTCTATATTAGAAACACACAGAGCACTACGTACATCCCCTACCAGTGCACTTGTACCATCCAGGGACAGAAAAGGACTGGGCTTTCTAGGTAGCAAGAAATTGCCAGGAAGCCGATGCCTCCGAAAGTATGGCAGGGCTGGGATGGAGTCATTCACATGTACGGCTCGCGGCCTGGCGCTTGAGGTCAGCACACCCAATCCTTGAACGGCACATTTCGAGAGACTAGCTTTAACCTGGGGATTGAGCAAACACTTAAAATACACATGCAGGTGGACGCAATTACATTTGTATTTTAGTGGCACTGTTCCATTATTTGTAACAATATTCATAGCTTTTCATTAATTGACTTTGACTGCATGATGGTTTTAAGTGCATTTCAATATTTTTATTTCCATGCCCTACACTTTGTCTACATTGCACACACTTCAGCTGCTGATCAGGGGCCAGATTACAGCAACTTTGCACCGGTGCAAGTGCAATGTTTGCACAGTATTAGCACCAGGGCAAAGTTTGCCCTATTTTTAAATACACTGGGACACATTAAAACACCATTGCACCTCGACAAGTGCAGTTTGCCATACTAAAAGCACCAGGGCTAAAATTGCCCAAGTGCTAAAAAGATTAATTTGTTATGCATTTTTGCACCAGGGCAAACTTTGCCCTAGTGCAAAAATGTAGTGAAAATGCATTTGTCCAGGGGCCAGATTACATAAACTTTGGACTGGTGCAAGTGCAAAGTTGCACGGTATTAGCACTAGGGCAATGTTTGCCCTATTTTTAAAAACAGTGGCACACATTAGAAAACTAATGCACCATCACGAGTGCAGTTTGGCAGGGTATAAGCACCAGGGCAAAAATTGCCCCAATGCAAAAAAGATACATTTGTGATGCATTGTTTTCACCAGGGCAACGTTTGCCCTGGTGCTAATACCATTCTGTATTAGCACTAGTGTTATCTTTGCCCTGTTCAATAATGCA
The DNA here is from genome assembly GCF_040938575.1 of Ambystoma mexicanum. NCBI lineage: Eukaryota > Metazoa > Chordata > Amphibia > Caudata > Ambystomatidae > Ambystoma > Ambystoma mexicanum. The sequence goes on from NC_090934.1 coordinate 99,355,220, forward strand.
GTGAAAATGTATCTTTTTTGCCCAAGGGCAATTTCTGCCCTGGTGATTATACCCTGCCAAACTGCACTTGTCATGGTGCAATAGTTTTCTAATGTTTCCCATTGTTTTAAAAAGAATAGAGCACAATTTGCCCTGGTGCTAATACAGTGCAAACTTTGCACTTGCACTGGTGCAAAGTTTCTGAAATCTGGCCCTTATTATTTAGCACTGTCTGGATTGGAATGGTATTGCTGTTATTTTTTTTATTTTATTTTAGGGCTGCACTCGATTGAATCCTGCATCAAAAAAGAAAGCAGAGATAACCGAAATATATTTTAAAAACACAAATAAAAGCATTTTCTGCCTTGCTTCTTTTGCACGGCTTCCAAATTGCACCACTGCGCGGGCACCAAGAAATGTTTTGTACACCAGAAGGAAGGGGTCACTGGTACAGGAACAGGGCGGGGTGAAGTTTCCCCCCCTCCAAAGAACCAATCGGAAGGCGGCTTGAACCTTTAGCAATGCTCAGCGGTGATGTCACAACTGCACAAGTCGTTCTTTAAGACCACAGACACCTGCCTGAAGTTATTTCTGTCTCTGCTCTGAGAACGCCCCTTCGCTTTACGCAGTCTCGGCCAGGCAGGTAGGAAATGGAATTTGCGCTTTTTCCCAGAGACAGATCAAGGTTTTGCCTTGAAGGGTAAATGAGCCTGGGAGGGGTTACATTTGTAGCTTATTGCTGAATAGTTTAAACTTCCTCTTGTGCTGTGACCCTTTTGCCACCCGGTGACACAGCACAGGAAGCAATGCTTCCTCCAGCAGGATTCAACAATATGCCAGTTGGCACCAAACCACAGCGCTGTGTTATATAGTAAAAACAAGGCAGCCAATGCGCCATTGTGTGCGTCAAACCCCAGTGTGTTGCGTAATCAAATAAATTAACTATTAGAATTGCAGCTTTGTGATTGGTCAACTGGTCACCCTATTAGTGGGTTGTATGCTATACAAGGGTCAGGTGTCGAAGAAGTTTGTTGCACGGGTTTGATGCACCTGTTCACTACTGAGTTGTCAACTTGGGCTGCGCGGCCAAGAACCGAAGGTTCCATGTGTTAAAATCGTGGCAAAAATGGCCGTGGATACAAAATATTGCGGCAAAAAGGCTGTGGTTTTGCCGCCGCAATCCATGTTGAGGATGCGGGGGACACCCCCGCCACTCCTGTACCCATTATACCATTTAAGGGGAGCAGGAGACACCCCTGCAACCCCCGCTCCCCTTAAATGGTGTAATGGGGTACACCTTTAACGGGTCAAACCACTGCATTTATGCTACGATTTTTTGTACGGGCAACATTCTTTATGCATTTTATCACTGCATACCGAACCGAAGACGTTCAATGCACAGTTGATGGTGGATTCATATGGCCATTAGTTAACGCTCTTTGATGCACAGTTGAAGCAGCAGCCATTTTATGGATCCTAACCTTGGGACGGCTGGGCATGTGTCAATGATGTTGGCAGTATAGTGAACTCTTCTATCTACTAGTGGACCATCAACTAGGACTGCATGGCCATGCGTCAAACACATGTTGACACATTTGGCCTCTCAGCCCACAAGTACATTGTCCACATGAATTGTGTGACTCTGCATCTGGTTATTTCTGCTTGGTCCAAGCTCCAGGCCTCTGGTGGGTTGTCAATGGATTGTTGATTATTTCAATGCGACTATATATGGTTAATTCCGCAAGTGGACTGACACCTATTTGCATATAAATTCCCTCTGTCTCTTTCTTGTGGTGTTCCGCAAGGCTCTGCCTTGTCCCCCATGCTATTTAACGTGTTTATTCAGCCTTTGGTCAAACCCGTGCATGCCCACGACCTCTGATGCTACTCGTGCGCTACTCATATGCTGATGATACGCAGATCATTGTTTGTATTGATCTTCATCAATATGATGCTGCGTCTCAGCTGCGGGGGTGTCTGGAGGAGGTGAGACTTTGGATGGGCGACAATTGGCTCAGGATGAATGTGGACAAGACTGAGGTCTTGGTGGTGGGTCTCCAGTCTGCTCCCTCACTATGGACTTCCGACTTTTGGCCTGTTTCTCTTGGTTCACTTCCACTCGCTGTTCTAGTGGCGAAGGATCTTGGTGTCAAACTGTGTGCTTCGCTTTCATTGGGTGCACAGGTGGCAGCTATCTGCCAGTCCGGCCATTTTAAATTGAAGATCCTCCGGAAAGTCCTCCCCTTCATTCCAGTTGGGCTCCATGCCCCTGTAGTTGCCTCCCTTGTCTTGAGCGGTGCAGAATACTGCAACTCGCTCTTTCTAGCTCAGCCGCAATACTTGTTTCGACAGCTTCAGGTCCAACAAAACACTGCCACGCAAGTGGTGTCTCATGCCCCATTTGCCTCCCACGTTTTGTCAGTTCTCCGCCAGCTGCACTAGCTCCCGATTGGGCAACAAGTGCAGTTTGAATGTCTGTGCATTGTGCCGACGGCATTCTATGTGCTAGAGGCAGAGTAGCTCCAACAGAAATGTCAGCCGTATGCCCCCAGTCGAGTTCTCCGCTCTCAGGAAGGTGCAGTTATCTCTGTTCCCAGGATTCGGCTTCTTTGTGTTGGTGGCCGTGCTTTTCCCGTGGTAGCCGCTAAGTTCTGTTACTCGCTGCCTCTGTGGCTGCGGGTCACAGAGAATCTTTTATGGTTCCTTCTTCTTTTAAATGAGGGTGTCTGACGGTCTATGTTCTGCTGGGTCTTTTAGCAACAAGATGCCTACGGGTGAACGTGCGCTTAATAAATATTGTAATATACGATTCGAGAGTTGCGTGTCACCGATAATTGGTGTACATTTGGCACTAATGAATTGGTAACTAGGATTGCTTGATCTTGCATTGACGATGTTTGACACGCATTCAATGTTTTTGCCTATGAGTAGGGTGTCTGCTATAGTCATGCGACTGTGTCAAAAGCCTTTGCCACATACTGGAGCCATCAGTTCCATAGTTGTTTGTCAACTAGGATCACAGCAATGTTGTTTAATCATCCATTAACATAAATGATGACTGCAAAGGTGGTTTCCCAGAATAACTGAATAATTATTTCAAGATCTTTTGTTGCACATGTCACACATGATCACACACATTAGAGTTCATTCGGTTAACATCTCTGCTCCTTCTCCGCCAGTGGTATCCAGGGAGATTTGCGCATCCTCCATCGTCTCTGCCAGGCTGATCCGTGGGGCTCCCTCTTCATCCGTCTCACTTTCCACCAGGATGTTTGTATCTTTGCAAATATTCACGTTTTTCCTTATTGACTCACCTTCTTCTAGATCTTCAAGAAAGTCCTGGTATTGTCTTTCGTCGTCGTTATCCATGTCCTCTTTATCCTTGTCCAATTCCTTCAGTTTGCAATTTCTGCGACGTAGGCGCTAATTGAGATTGTAGCACTTCTTGACTAGTACCACATCAGGAACTTATTGAGGGTTCATCCTATTCAGAAACTCATCATTCAGGTTGCAGTTGGCAAAATCAAATTTTAGGACCAGGTCTCCGGGATTCAGAAGGTGTCCAAGATGAGTGTGGCAGTGGTGTTGCTGGTTTGTGTTCATCTCTGAGGTTTTCTGCACCCAAACCTCAGCAAGTGTACGTTTGTTAGATCTCATTCCTGCTCCTGTAAAAGGCTTCCTGTTGTTTTATGTTGTTTCTTAGCAGTAGTCATAGAGAGAAGTGACACTGCCCATAAAAGGCAGACAAGATTGGCCGCGATGTCTGTTGATGGCGGAATGCAGCTAGGATAGGAGTAGACCTAAGAGGTAACAGGAGAGAGTTCCACACTAAAGGGGCAAGACCAGAGAAAGCTCATCCTCCCTTCTAGCAGAATCTAGGAAGAGTCAGGAGGCCAAGGCTAGTGGAGCGGAGACACTGTGTAGGAAAGCAATCCTTAAACCCTCAGGAAAGGAAACTAGGGCCAGAAGTGGGGATGCAGCGCTGGACACTGCAGAGAATGTAAGGAGGAAGAACCTCTGTTTGATGGGGAACCAGTCGAGTTGAGCAATGTAGGGGGAAATGTGGGTGGAGCGACACACAGACCAAAGCTGAGGTGGGCTGCTAAATTCTGGAGGGCTTGAAGACGGTTGAGGCAGTAGGCAGGGAGACTCGGATAAAGCGAGAATAATCAAGATAGGACTAAGCACAGAAGAGGTGAGGGCTGAGAGAAAGAGAGAGAAAAGGGGAAGATTTAAAGAAAGCGAAAGTAGAAGAGGTAGGAGAAGGAAGCATGGGTGATTTGAGGGATAATTGTAGGGTCAAGTTCTTAACATAGGGGGCTGGAATGGGACAAAGGTCCAAGGAAGTGGGCCAGGACCGGGGGCACCACAGAGCATTGGGGAACCTATGTCAGAGCTTAAGGCATAGATAACTGATGCTCATCCCTTGAATGACTGCCGGATGGGATGACTCCTTACCGATTCCTGGAGGCCCCCAACTGCCTTACTTCTCATAACACAATGCCCTCATTACCCAGCTCCCTCCCACCTCCGTCCTCCATCAGAAATAGATTCTTATGCTCACAGACCTCCACTGTAAACAAAAACAATGGCGACACCACACCCCCACAGCCCCACACCCATACAACAGAAGCACACCCCACCACCAACAGCTTTCTCATCTCAAAGTATCTGCAACCACCGTACCACACTGTCACCCTCACTCAAATGCGTATTGATCAACGCTAGGTCGATCCCGGCCAATGCGTCAAACATCTTTAACCTTATCACTATTAACGACCTATATATACTTGCCATTAACAGCAAAGATGGCGGAGTTTCCCTAATCTACAAAGAGAGCCTATCCGATTAGAGCCATCAACACCAATCCACCGCCCAACCACAGTCTCTTATCCGCCAAAATCTCTATCACCCACAGATACATCACGCTCTACCTTATCTATCAGCCCCCATGTCCCACCCACTCCTTCGATGAAGACCTCTTGCAACTCCTCACATCTAATGTCACCCCATACTACTGCTTCTAGATAATCTCCACCTAGGCTTCAATGACACCACACACAAAAATGCAACCCAACTAGCCAACGCCTTAAGCAATCTAAGCCTCACTCAACCAATACCAGCTACTACTCCCATCTTAAGAAGCACTAACTGCGACATATCAATCCTCTCAAACACACCATGCCCCTGGTCTGACCACCACGTCATCAGCTTTTCCATCCGCACGATGAAACGCCCCACCAGTACCACTGCAGCCCCACCAGCAGCACCCTCACGCTGCATCAAAACTCTCACCAAAGACGGCCTCCTCCCATTGCTCGCAGATCTTCAGCTTACCTCAAACCTTGCCAGCAACCCCTCCACACTTGCTGAACACTACACCAGCTTGATATTACAAGCAGTAAACACACTTGCCCTTCAAAAACAGCGCAAAGCCAAACCTACCATACACAACAACTTGTGGTTCACCGCAGATCTCTTGGCCACCTGCTCCAAAAAATGTGCTGCAGAAGCAGTTTGCAGAAAAGCCCGAACTGAGGCCAAAAAACATCTCTTCTCCACCATCACCAAAGAGAATAAGGAGGCCATAGATACGGCCAAGTCCACCTCCTACATCAACAGACTCGCTAACTATAAATCTGACTCACGCAAACTCTTCACCATCCTCCGTGAACGTGAAACCCTGACCATATCGCCTGCCAGCTTCATCAAAGATGAAGCTTGGTGCGACAAGATACAAGATGCCCTGTTAGGGAAAAGGTCCTCTCTAAAAGACAATACAAAAGGCTATTTGTAACAAACCTCAGCAAACAATCCACCCCCAACCACAACCCTCACCTCCACAACCCCGCTCCCACTTCTACTCTGTATCAGAATTGTAAGTAGCCCGCCTCATAAAAGGCCTAAAACCATCTTGCTGCGAAGGCGCCACATGTCCCACACCAGTCATTAAGGACTGCACTGAAGCACTCACCCCCTCATCACCACCCTCATCAATACCTCCTTCACTTCAGGTTCAGTCCCCACCAGCCTCAAGGATGCCTGGATCCTTCTGCTACCCAAAAGAACCATCGCTAAACCATACCATACCCATCAACTATCACCCCATCACCACTGTCCCCTTTATCCTAAAAATCGTGGTCCAAGCTGCCTACTTGCAGATCCAAGACTATCTGGAAGAAAAATGACATCCTTGGCCTTTGCCAATTGGGCTTCCACCGAAGGCACGGAATAGAATTAGCATGGAATTAGCACTTCTAGACCTCAAAAAACAACTTGACGACATCAGAGACTCCGGCAAGCTGGCCCTTCTACTCCTAGACAGAATCACAGTTACTACCTCACCATCGGTAAAAACTCTAGGAATATACCTAGACACCACTCTCGATGTGACACGACAAGAAAACGCCATTGCTTCCTCAGCCGCTCACAACCTGAAACTCTTAAATTCCAGCAAACCTTTTCTCTCCATCGACAACTGCCTTACCATAGACTGAGCCATCATCTGATCCAGATTAGACTACTGTAACACTCTTCTGGCGGGCACCACCGAGCACAACTTCTGCAAATTGCAAGTCATCCAAAACAATGGTCTGCATGCCGCCCTAGGCCTATCGGAACATGACCACATCTCAGAGGCCAGAAGGAAGGCACACTGGCTCCTGATACGTGAACTCATTAAGTTCTAAACTCTATCCATCGCCCACCGCTCTTTCACTAACACAGCCCCAGCTGACGTATCACAAAGACTTGAGAAATCTAGCTCACTAAGGCCGGCACGCACAGCCAATTCCCACCGCCTGAGAGTTCCCAGATTCAAAGGCATGTGAGCAGGAGACTCCAGCTTTCCAGTCACTGCTGCCAAACTCTGTAACTCCCTCCCACCCACCATTCGTGCCCTGAGGGACAGAACAGGTGAGTTGAAGACTAGCTGAAGTGAAAGGAGGGAAGGCTACCAGCTGACAGTGATCAGCAGGCAAAGAAGAAAACCAGAACAGAGCAACACTAGTTTGCCTAGACACACAAGCTACACCTCACTGATGATGCTCCATGAGGCTGAAACATGCCTGGGTTTTCTTGTGGTGTCGTGCAGAAGAATTGTAAAATAGCTCAGTCAGTAAGATAGCTCAGGGGTTGAGCGTTTGTCGCTGCGATCTGTGTGTGATCTGCAGGTTCGAATACTGGCAAGGCCAACTCAGCCTTTCATCCTTCCAAGGTCGATTAATGAGTAGCAACTTTGTTTGGGTATGTAAATGTATTCTATTGTACAGCGCTTTAGCAAAAGCGCTATATAAATAACAAACAATTAGATGTGGCCAAGCAGTTCTGGGTATATCCCTCCTGTTACGGTGGGACCAAGCCTAATTTGCAACTGTCCCTTTCCCTTCTGTAATGGCATGGCAGGCTGAAAAACGATGGTCTGGTGGGTTGACCAGCGCAATGCCAGTGGTTATGATTAATTCAAAATCTTCCGGCCATCAGCCTTCTGTTTGGCAAAGAACGCTGGTAATACTGCAGCCAGAAAAGGCATTAAAGAAGGTTATGGGGCCATGTGCCAAAGACTCATGAATGACGTATCAGCCCACTAGGGGATTGTGGGCTGGTGCGGTGGGGCCATGTGTCGAAGGTGTTCGCTGCATGGTTGTCTCATTAATCCACACCGGCCTCACTGAATAAAAGAGCAGCAGGTACTCTGCCAGCATCAGATAATTAGCCCGTTGGGATTCATTAGTCATGTGATTTGGGACTGTTGGGAGTTCTGTCATGGAAGAGCAAGTAAAACAAATATTGACAAAGCCAATAGATTTGGCTCCTGTGTAGGCAGTTCTCAGACATTGCTTATTTGCAAGCTATTGCTATCAAATACCTCATTGGCCCGATATGGTGCAGCTGGGGTGGGAAGTCATATGATGCCTTCACAGCAGCAGTGCTCCTACACCCTTTATCGTGCAAGTGCAGATCCTGCTCGGACCCTCTTGGTGCTGTGGACATCCCTTTACAATGCACTACTTTGCATGCAGAAGGTTACGCGCAGCTTTGAATTTTTGTGAATTATTGTGATACCGCACTACGTGCAGTCAATCTCTAGCATAGACATCGCAATGGTTTATAAATGGTGGCTGCACCATCAATCAGCCAAAACTAAAACAAGTGGTGGTCAGAAAGGTTCTTGAGGATAGTCTTTCATGCTGCATTTCCCATTAAACAAATGGAATGAATCGGCTTGACCACTTGTTTTTTCTCTGTGTATTGCCTTCTTTGCTTCCTGATTCACAGAAGCGTTTTATAATGGCGCAAACCCATAGGAAAACGCATCTGTGAATAAGGCCCTTAATCGATTTGCCAAACAGGAAGTCAGGGATGGAAGCAAGGTTCTTTACCAGTTCCCTGAAGTCTAACCAGCGTCCTATAAAAATCACCTTTAGTATTTTGTATTTTGTATTTGTTTATTATTTGTATCACACACCTAACCCTGAGGTAGCTGGGTGCTGGAAAACTTAACATGTTACAGGCATACATAATTACATACATAAACATACATAGGAAATTAACAGCTGGGTCGACCAAGGTTACAGGTAGGTCTGGGAGTCAATAAATACAGAAAAGGGCATAGCGACCAGAGCGATGAGGACGAAATACAGATCCACTGGCAGCCTGAGGCTTAGTTGTTAGTCTTGTCAGTGAGCCACAACTTTATTCTGGTTTTTAAAGCACTGAAGGAAGGTTCCATTCTAATGTTGGGGGGTAGGGAGTTCCAGGACTTGGCTGCTTGGACAGGGAAGCTGGCTCCTCCTGCAGTTTGTAGGTTAAACCTGGGAACTAGAAGGAAGTGTGTTTGGGAGGATCTGGTGGATCGGACTGGTTGGTATTTGGAGAATTTGTCTGACAAATATTTAGGGGCAGAGTTAGACAGACATTTGTGGGTGATTGCCAGAGCACAAAGTGATATTCTGTCGTGCACTGGGAGCCAGTTAGATTTCTGACTAAGGCTGGAGGTGTGGCTGGATCTAGGAATGTTTAGTGCTGATCTTAAGGAGTTGTTTTGTACGACTTGAAGTCTATTGAGATTTTGTTCAGAGGATCTAAGTAATTGCGTATTGCAATAGTCTATTTTAGAGAGTGCTGAAGCTCTAGCTAGCGTCATGCAACTAGTGGGGGACAAGTAAGATTTACAAGCATTGATTAGCTTGTTGGTGTAGGCTGTTGATGATGCAATAGAGCTCACTTGTTTCTTTAAGGACTTTAAGGCCAAGGTGGAATCAAGATGAATTCCTAGTGTTTTTATTTCCTTTGCAACTTGGATCCGGTTCCCATCAATATTGAAGGACGTATACCGCAGGTCAAGCTTGTTAAGGCGAGCCTGCGTGCCGACAATCAGGAGCTCGGTTTTTTCATCATTAAGGCAGAGGCTGTGGGCAGCCATCCATGCCTGTATTTCCAGGTAGATATCGTTAATTAGCTTAGAGTCTGCTTCGTAAAAGCCAGACAGCGTGATGAGAACCTGGGTGTCATCAGCGTAGTTCATGTAGATGACACCCATGTTGTCAAGGCGGTCGAAGAGGAGCTTCATGAGTATGTTGTATAGCGTTGGCGAGACGCATGAACCTTGGGGAACCCCACAGTGGATGGGAATCGGGTCTGCTGAGGCAGCGAGCGAGAAGACTCTGGTGACGCGATTGGACGAGAAAGACTTAATCCAATTGGATGCATTGATAGAGAAGGCCGCTGTTGTGGTCAAGTGTTCTGTGAGGGTCTGGTGATCGACCAGATCAAATGCAGCCGAAAGGTCTAACCATAGGAGAATGGCCAGTTTGCCTTTGTCTTTCGCCTCATCCATCTGTATTTTCAGATCCAGAAGGGCTGTCTCGGTGCCATGTCTGGGCCTGAATCCGGCATGTCGGAGAGCAAGTAAATTATTGTCCTCCTGGTGTTTCTGGATCTGCAGGTATGCAACTCTGTCCAGTATATTTAGAAGGAAGGGGACGGTTGTGATTGGCCTGCAGTTTGTTGGAATGTTAGTGAGATCAATTTGATGTTTGGAGGTGGACACAGGCATTTGGGAAAAATATCGCTATTTTTAGTTCTTAAAAGACAGAGCTTTTGGGTGGTGTTTGGTTTTTAGCCACCCATTGACTATCCATGGCCATGCAAATCCCTATGGCCATTCCCGCCCGCTCCCTGCCCCCCCCCCAGCCCAAAAGCCATCCTCCCGATATGCCTTTGAGCTAGCTCGACCAAGTAGTAACATCTAAGTTGGTGCTGTAAATGTCTCTCAGTGTTTTTTCAGAGCAGTGTTCTGAGAGTTAGTGACTTAATTGGAGCTTTAAAGGTGCCACTGGTGTAATAAAAAATGTCTTAAACTGGTCTGCCTTCAGCCGCTTGATTTATAAGCAGGAGGCATGTCCTTGCACGGAAGTCCTGTTAAAACGTCTGCTGCTAAAAACAAGCATTGGCAAAGCCAACATTTGTGGCTTGTGTATCAGTATTAGGCAAGCATTCGCCAGGCACTGCGATCGTACGCACAGGTACTTGCATCTTTTTGCAGCTGCTGAAATTGATGGCCAGTTAGTACCATTATGGCAGTGCCTGGAAAATACCTGTCCTATGCCTAGACAAAAGCCAAAATGTTTGGAATTGCCAATACTTGTTTCAAATATACCTTTGAAATCTAACAAGGTCGGGGTAAAGTCTGCCATGTGCCATGCAGATCTACCTGCATCTCTTTCTGTATGGGTATTGTATTTTTATTTTATTTGTATTGTTTAAAGCGCAGACCTAGCTCGAGAGCAGTGGAGCGCTGTACAGTGTGTGGGTAGCCCGCATTTGGGCTGCCAACTTTTAACAATAGTGAGGTCTGTTCGTCAGTATGTGTGTCCATTGGAATTAGTCCTTGGTCAGGTGTTGTTGAAAGCTCCATGTTTTGAGAGATTTGCGAATTTAGAGCATTGCGGGGGCCTTTAGAGCTGACGCTGGGATAGAGTCCCAGAGGGTGGGTGCGTGACAAGAGTAGGATTGTTTCCGGCTCCTCTCTTTGCGGACGAGTTGTGATTCAAGCTAGCTGGTTGATCTATTGCGCGAGGAGCATGTGCCACCAGATATGTCGAGCTTAGCCACCAGGTACACTGGTGTGCTACTTGTGACTGTTTTGTAGGTGATCGAGACAATCTTGAACGGTATCCTGCCTTGGAGTGGAAGCCAATGTAGTTCGCGTAGGATGAGGGTAATTTGGTTCTAATATCTGTGCTCCAGTAATAAGACATGCTGCAGCGTGGTGGACTGATTTTAGGGGAGCCAAGTGAGCAGCCGGGTACCTTGTCAGGAGAGCATTTCCCCCATCGATGTGCAAGACCACAAGGGCCTGAACTACGATCCAGAAGTCCTGCGGCGGGATGAGCCAGGTTATTTGTGTCTTCTTGGCTGTGTGTTTCTGGAAGGACAGGCTACTGTCAATAGTGAAGCCTATGGATTTTGCTGAGTCTGAGAGTTGTGGATCAAATCCTTCTAGGTGCATATCATTGAGTCATTGTTGGACAAGTTGTTGTTTAGCGGGCAGATCGATGAGGATGAATTCAGTCTTGGATGGGTTTAGTTTGAGGTAAGCATGGACTGGATGATGGCTGGGTAATCGCGAAGGTGAATGATGTTCTGCGCGCTATTTACTCTCATGTACAATTGAGTATTGGCCGTGTTTGTTGGTGAATGGCTGTATTGGGATCTTTGAGGAGAGTGCTCAGAGGCTCCATGTAAAGGCTAAAAAGGATTGGTGACGGGATGGAGCCTTGGGGGACTCCTCAGGAGACCTAGTGTTGGTTAGAATGCAACAGGTTCATCTGGACATCCTGGTGTCTGCCTGAGACGTAGTAGGTAAACCAATTCGGGACAGTGCCAGAGAATCCCATCCTGTATGGCCCAGCAGATAATATCCATTATCTCACTCGCCTTCTAGGATGTCCTATAACAGGGGTCTGCAACCTTGGGCGCTCCAGATGTTTTGGAGTAAATTCAAATCCGCTCTAGCCAATATAGTCAATGGTGAAGGATGGTGGGAATCGTAGTCAAAAACATTTGGAGAGCCACAGGTTGCAGACCACTGTGCTATAACGTCATCAGGGAGTCTGCTGTCATTCTGATGAAACTCAATTGCTGTCACTGATGATGGCATTAGTCATCTATTCACTGATGTCATTGGGGATACCCCCTGTGATGGCACTAGACGAGTCATCAATGATGTTATCAGCTGCGATGCCATGTGTTGGGTTATGATCACTATATGGGAAGGAGAGTTAGGGGAGGTTGTAGCTGACATTGACTGGAGAAGTTATAGGGTTTTGGGTTTTTGAATGGGAGCTTAACATAATTTCAACTTAAGTGTTTCAATGAATTTAAGGACATACTTTTGGATGAACTTCATGGGTTTTGTAATGACGTACGATGCCATATATACTGAAAATATCACACGTATGTAGCCTTAGGCTGCAAACCGTGTTTGATGCATGCGAATGCCAAGCACAGGGCGCTGCTGCGTAAGGTGGTATGCGCAGCGCACAGTTACAGCATTGTGTGGCTGTGCCCTGTCTTAAGTGTGGACAGGGCACATTCTGCAGCCTTGCCCTGTTGCAAGAACAGAGAAGACACTGCATAGAATCGTGCAAAGATCACCCTGCAGCCATTCCCTCTCTCAAGCCCAGGCAAGGTGCAGCCTGCACCCATGTATTGTGCTGCATGTAGAAATGGCACCGCCCGTGGCATCTTGGCATCTGCCCTGTGTCCAGGGCCAACAGCTTGCCAATTAACCGTAAGTAGGGAGTTTCTGTGGTTGGTCCATAAGTGGTGTTTCTTAAACTGGTTATATTTAGAAATCATTGTTACAGAAATTCTTCCCATACAACGTAAGAGGTTACAATTAAAATAATGTATTTTCATGCCGCAGGAAATCCCAGCTTCTCTTATGGGCGACGGAAACAAGAAGTACCCGCGATCCATCCGGAAGGTGAAAGGTGAGTTGAAGATGGCGGCTGGCAGTGTTGAATTCCTGCCTCTAATTTGCATTATATTTATCGAAGAATGGAGTATGATGACCAGTGGCGGATGGTGAATGTTGCAATTGGGGGGGGTAAATGTTTCCCCCAAATATGTGGGCCAGGGGTGTTGTTAGGTCTGGAAAAGATCTGGGGCTACGCTAATGCCAGGGCTGTCGGGACTCGGGGCTAGCTAGCCTTTTGGCTGCAGCCCCTGAGCTTCTATCCGGTGCTACAACCAAAAGACCCGGGGCTATAGCCCCCGCAGACTTCCCCTAACAACGCCTCTGTGTGGGACTGACCGAGCATAGCAAAGGAGCCAGAACCTATTCCGAGAAATGTTATATAATAACGGGTTAAAATGGTGAATTTTACAGCACCCCTTTTTGAAAAATTGGGTAAAATACGACAGTTTCCAATTGCTTTCTTTGGGGTAACTCACGAAAAGATCCGAAGAAGCAAGTCACCAACCGTGTACAGGAGCATGTGCAATATGCCTTATCCCAGAACATATGTATGCCAGTATAAAAAACATTCAAAATTCCATTCTGGCTGTGCCCATACATTTCCATGCTGGCTGCACCCATATCTGCCAGCATATTCTCATGTTTGCTTTGCGCATAATGCCAGTAATGATACTATAAGAAAACATGTTCTGCCAGCATATGCCAGTACCCTACGTGAGAACATACTCCCGTTGGCTTTGCCAGTAAAAAGGCCATGCCACAATAAGAAAACATGTCAAGACTGGCAGCATAAACATAGCCTAGTCTTCCCCCATAAGAGCACTCATCATGCTGGCTTTACCCTTGATGCCAGTAAAAAATGCAATGCCACATCCTCTTCGTTCCTGCTTCTACTATACTGCCTCCCCTTCTCACCTCCTATTTCCTTTCCTCCTGTTTCTCTCGCCATTTCTTTGTCTGCTTGAAACTTTGGTGGAATTCATGAGTCTCCTCTTACATTTTCCTCTCACATTTCCTCTCACATTTCTTCCATTTTTGTAATATTCGGGAAGCACAGCCTTTCCTTTCATGTAACTAAAACTCTCATGCCATCCCTTATTTCATCCCCGTCTGTTCTACTGTTCCTGTCTTTTTATTGGTCTCCCTTCTACTCACTTAACCCCTCTCTATCTCCAACTCATCTATGTGTCTTCTTCATTCGCTCTCTGCTCTTGACCTCATGACTCCATTTCCTCTCTTCACTCCAATGGCTTTCATTTGCGTCACACTTGTTCTTTAATTTTCTCTGCCTTGTTTTCAAATGTCTTTGCGGCCTGGTACCCCCCTCCCCAATATCTCTGCTTTCCCCTCATCCATCCCTTCTCTTTCAGTCTCTCTTTCTACTATCGGTCCCTCGCCCTCCCTATGCTACATCATATTTTTGTTCCTTTTCCCTCTTGGCTCCTAAGCAGTGGAATACACTCCCTTTTCCCATTTGTTCTCTATCCTCTTTTTCCTTATTCTGCTCTAGCCTCAAAGCACATTTCCTAGCCTATTGATTTTGTTATCTCTTTCATTTGCATTCGATTTGTGCCGCTTCTTTTCATTTTGTTAAGTGCTTTGTCCTATAACGCTATATAAATACAATAAAATACTAAATATATACAGACTGGTCGCACCAAAGAAGGCCAGTCTAGCCTCGTAATAACACTTATCATGTTTGCTTTACTCTTGATGCCCATGAAAACATGCCATGACACAGTAAGAACATATATCCAGACTGGCCCACCATTGAAGGCCAGACTTGCTACATAATTACAAAGTTGGCATCAAGAGTAAAGCAAATATGAATCTTGTTTGCTTTACTCTTGATGATGCCCCTTAAAGCATGCCAAGCCGCAATATCAAAATATATCCAGACTGGCCCACCAAAAAGATCCTCCTTATCGCTTAACCCATCTGTCGCTGAGTTGTTGGATTATGAATGATCCAATGTTGGTCTGTAACTCCCTATTTATGTGGGAAGTTACCTGGATGAGTCTAAGGTTGAGTTTTTTTCAAAGGCATTCTCTTTGAGTTTCAGACTCAGTGTTGCTCCAGCTACCAATGTTGAGCTAATCGTACGGTCAGATTGCCTGTTTCGAATCAAGATCTGCGTTCGTTCATTCTGATAGACGCGTTCCTAGTGGTCATACCTGTATGTGGGAGACCACATGGTCATGCTAGACCATATAAAACATAACCTGAATTACAATTTGATATCAAATGCCGGACCCATTTGACCGTGCCCCATTTTACCTGGACAAGCTTTCACAGTAGGCACAATTGCCACACAGGAAATGTCTCCAAACTGGGGCAACCCTCCTCAAATGTTCAATTGATTTAACCACATATTCCCTGCATGTATTGTGGTGAACCAGAAGTAAGATTCAGACCAGAGGACTTGATTCAACTCGAATTTATTAAAATAAAAAGAAAACGCCTCTCATTCCCTACTGCTAAAAGAAACTAAAACTAAGGGGCTCGTCAGAAATTTTAGAATATAACGAAAATCAGTCCTTCATCCTAACCTGTCCAACTATCTGGCCCTACCACTAGATGAAAAGTAAACAGAAGAAAGAAACAGGCTTTCATCCTGGGGTTTGTCAACACCTCCTAGATGACCCCCTCTGCTTCAGACAATCTTCAACATAAATATTCCTCTTAGGACACTGTACCTGGCCTGGGTCTCCGCAGAAGTTCTCACAAAGGGAAATCCAGATTCAAATAAATGTTCCTCTCAAAATAAGTCTTTGTTCATTCAATTCACCAAAGCTTTCCTTGTGCGCATCCAATGGCGTATTCCTCGTATACCCACTCCAAGACTCTCTCATTCTGTGGCTCACCTCACTCCCTCGAGCCTTCGCAATCCTGGGTAGCGGGTATGTTACACTATTCAATTGAATGTCTTCTTGACTCTCAGTATTATCAATTTGTATGTCTTCTGGGACCCATTGGCTCTGCTGTGGCTACTCACAGGCTTTTTAGCCGCTGGGCTTCCCTAGTTGTTTCCATCCAGGGTTTGCATCCTTTTCTCCTCTCGGGACTTGGCAATCTCATTCTCTTGACTTTCTCTAATCTTGGCTTGTTCTGTATCACTTGGGACTCTTCGGTTCCGATTTAGCTTGATCCCAGGGTCCTTCACCTGTAAAGGATTTGGGGCTTGGATTCCACCCTCATAGCAATCGACTGCACATTTCCTGTCCTCCTGTATGGCCGAGTACCCGGTTCCATGCTGCATTTCTGCCAGGAAGGTTCAGTGAGTGCTGTGCCGGCGGTGTTCGTCTTCGCTTGGCAATAGTCTATTTGAGAGTAGCTATGATGTCGATAAGAGTAAAATGTATAGTCGTAGTATTTTCCTTGTATATGTCGCCATATGTCTTTTAGACGTAAGCTGTTCATCAGAGCTTGGAGGGCTATCCGTTTTCTCTAATTGGTGGGGTTGCCCAGGCTGTGCTCTGGCGGTCTTTGACTGGGTCAAGAGCAACTTTTAAATCTCCACCCATAATGGTTAAGTTCCCCATGTGTTGTGCACATGCTGTGAATGTACATGTAAAAAACGACGGGGTGTCGGTCGTAGGGGCATATATATTTAGTAATGTGATAGGGTGCTGATGCACCTGACCCTGGACAAGAACATGTCTTCCCTCCCCATCCCTGCTGATGTTCTGTATATGAAACGGGACTCGATTATGGATCAGAATGGAGACCCGCCCTCTTTCCTTGGCATGGTGAGTGGGCTGTCATTCCCACCCATCAGGACATCAGTGATTGTAAAGCTCTCCGTTGCTTGCCCAGGTGCTAACACCATTAGACAGATATTGCCATCCTATACCCGTTTACTCGTGCCCTTGACCAGGTGATGGCATCATATACTTATGTATTCTCATCATATGCCAGAATTTACAAAAATGTGCCCATATACTCACAGCATTTGGCAGATTTTATAAGTTGCTGAAGTTCTGACACTTGTCTATGTGTGTAAACAGAGCGCTGTACATAGTGGACACCCCCAGGGGTGGTTACAGGTAGTTCGCAGGGGGAACAACACTACACGTCACGTTAGGGATAGTGTTACAGTCACGCCCATGTTGATGTCCCCTTTCGAACCTCGAAAGAAAGATGCAATACTCTGCAATTACCACTAGATGTCGGACTCTAGGCACAGCATGTGAATCTAAGCAGATACAATCATCAGAAATGCTATTACGGTGAGTAATGCATGTCTTATTGTGCTTCACAGTTAAGATTGTTAAAATACACAGCATGTATTGTGGGATTTCCCTTTAGAACTGCTAATGAAAGCTATGGCTTTGAAGAGAGTTTCTTTAAAATCCTGGCTCCTACTTTTCCCAGGAGTGGGGGCCGGGGGCTGGCAGTGAAATGGTTATGTTGGAGATGTCTTGGTTGCTCATTGCAAGAAAGTATAAAGCTGGCATTCTGTCCTACCTACCACAAAGGTCCCCAGTCCGTGTTTCATTCATTTATGAATTCATCCATAATGCATTTAATATCCTGGGATTCGAACCCGTGTTGCTCTGCGTGGTCTGCTTCCAAGAACACAACCTAACTTTTTCCGCCGACCTCTTCAGCAAGATTAAGGGTTACCCAATAGAAATATTCATCCCCTTATCCTCAAAGGAAACCAGAAGTTTTTTTAGTATAACTTTTAAGCTGATAGGACAGCCTAGTGGGCTAATGCACCTGCTGTAGAGATTTATGTAAAAACCGCAGAGTGTTTATCTGTCATGGCTGCGCTAAGGCTGTAGTCGCCTCACATTATCTCTTCCCCCTCCCCTGATCGATGTGGCTTCGCTCCCTCTTCTGACCCTGCCACCTCGACCCCCACTCCACCTCTAATCTCTGCACGTTCCCCTTCCTCTGATGTGAGGGAGATCAAAGGCGGGCGGTGGCAGACAGGCCTAGGAGGGAATACATGGCAGTCTCTATGCCCCAGACTGCCCCCCCATCCCCCGCGCACCCAGCTCGTCGTGTGCAGCTGCGCCGCCTGCCCGCCCCCTTGCGCCCAATTATAGTGTTCAGGGGAGGCTAGCCTGTAATTACAGGCCCGCCTTGCGCACGCTGGCGCGATGCGTACTGCAGGAATGCATTGTCGTTCTCTGAGTCCCCAACACCCGATCTGGTTAATATGCTTGTTAGCCAAACCTGCCAACACAATAGACTGGCAGAGCGCCCCACAGGCCTAGGGCCCGGGCAGGGACCTAAAACAGAACAGGTCTATCCTCTGCTCAGGAGTGTCTGTACACTCCGTCTGCCTATCTTATCTGCGCGTGGGGTGTGGGCCCGGGTTAAGACATATTTGATTACACTTGTTTGCTGTCTATTCGGTACACCCTGAGTGCACACCGTCTGAGACTCTCTCCCAGGCCCTCCGCTCCTTGCGGCTCAGTGCTCGGGGTGTGCAAGGAGAGACTTGTCCGTCCGGTCACAAGGCTGTGGGAGGCTTGGCGATACTCCTCGAGACTTCACGCAGAGTGATAGGGTGGTGCGTCGCCAGGGAACCCCCAAGACCATTGCAGCCCGGTTTGTGGGTAGGTGGGCTCCCAGGAAAGGGCGAGGACACTAGGCAGAGTTTTGGGTTGGTCGGTGGGCTGCCATGGAAGCTAGAGGGACCATGGAGACAGTGCTTATGTGCTTTCGCCCCGCCTCCCCCCACGGCAGGCGCTAGAGCCTGCTGTACAGACAGAGTTGTCGGTAGGTGGGCTGACAGTAGAGGCATAGTTCATGCAGATAAGATTGTGGGTAGGGGGGCATGCCGGTTAGGCACTAGAACACAGAGAGGTAGCAGTGTGGGTAGGTGAGGTGTCAGGCAGGGCCTGGGAGCCCACGCAGACAGGGTAGTGGGTGGGTAGGCTGACAAGGTAGGCCCAAGGGAGGGCCCATTCAGGCAGATTTGTGGTGGATCAAGGGGCCCTTGCAGGCAGAGTTGTGGGTAGGTGGGCTGACAGGCAAGGGAGGGCGTCCTATTCTGAACCCTTGTCCACTTTGTATTCTCCCCTTTTATTTAGCATTCAGCCAAAAGGAGATTGCAAACAAAAGCCTCTGTCAATAATTACTGTTTCAAAAAGAAGACACAGTGGGCTCTGATTCATGGAATAGTGCGCAGAGATCCCGCAATGCCTGCGTGCCGAGTACAACTCTGCGCGAGCCTGCCGCAGTAGTTTTACTGCGCGCTACGCGTATTCATAGAATTGTTCGCGCAAAGTAACCGTATACGCAAGTCGTGGCTGGAAAGCCCCCGACATGCCCCCACGCAAAGACAAAAGCAACCAGAAACAGCTACTGTTTCCTCCATCTCAGGGACCCAGCGAGGGTCTGTAACTGTAACTGGCACCCTGACAACATGTTGTACGATTTATCGTAACTGGGGTAAAATTCTGAAAATATGTGTGCGAACCCCATGCACCGTTCCTGCACCCCACTACACTGCGCATATGCACCCGTAAGTTAGTTCGGAACCCGGGCTGCATAGAAGCACCTCTAAATCCGACACCCGGCCGTACTTCTGCACAGTGATTCCCCATGCGCAAGTGTCTACTCCTGCCTTCGGGGATGAGGGCTTTGCATGGCAATTCGCCGCTCAGAGGTTGCGCGGTCGGATTCTTGAATACATATCGTTCTGTGCAATAGTGGGCGTGTGATGGACTGCCTGCGGGTCGTCCTTCGTGACGCCCACATTTTCCCTTGTTCTTCCTCATTTCGCGAGTTCCGTCCCATTCCCTGCGTTCTCTGCACGGCACTCGGCCTGTCGCAGAGACGTGCCGAGCCTGTGCAAAGTCCCCGCAAGGCACTAAAAAGTGCTGCGCAGTCTATTCCATGACTCCACAAAGAGGATTTCGCACTCAGTTTGGCGCGCAAAGTCCCCATTTACTGGGCAAATAATACATGATTTGGGCCCAGTAATTATTGCCACCAAATAGCACACAGAGACGGGTTAACTTCACATTCATTCCATGTAAGTATTTCTACCAACTATCATGGTACACCCCATTGCCACTCGCTCTAACTAAGTATGCAATCTGGAGTTAGCCCCCCACATTGGTGAAAGCTGCGAGTAGCACATCTGGAGCGGGCCTATTGCATCCTAAAATAGTTCACACTGCAAAATACCCTCCTTTGCCATAGTGATCAAACCTCATTTCTCCCAGATGTTCTTTCGGTTTTTCGTTGGCTGCCCGCCCCCAACACAGCTGCAGGGGTGCACCTAGACTATTATTTCAGAAGGGTGGTCGGGATGGGGGCCAAATTAACCCTTCAAATGTTGGGAGAGGTGCTAACGTCAAAGACTGGGGCAGGGGCACACATTTGTGCGGGGGCATCTGACTTCTTTACGCATTCTACTGAGACTATTCTAGTGCGGCTCTAATGCTACAAGCAGTTCACTCTCTCATTCATGTCTGAAACCACCCACTTAAGAACTGCTGTGAGAATGAGCTGCCTCCTGCCCCCCCTACCCTTCCAATCACTCCCCTGACATTCAAGTACTAACCCCCAATCACGATTACCCAGCGATGTATGCATAGGAATGCCGGTACATTAGTCATTGCTGGGCCTTTGTTAACTGTGCAGCTGCTGACACTATGTCTTGTCTATGCCCTGTCCTGCCCTGCTACTGTTTCGTAGGGCAGCCAGGTCAAGTCAACATAGCCCAACATTTCGGGGTGGGAGTTAGGGGGTCTGAAACCTCATCTGTCCAATGGCCGTTGCGCCACTGCACAGCTATGCCCCCATCAAACTGCAAGTATGATTGCAACACTCACACCATATAGCTGCCCCGCCTGCCCAACTCGTGCTCCCTGGCGCATATTATGGATCATTATTGTGGGAGAAGAAGTGACCAACACTGAGGGCCTGATTCTGAGCTCGTGATAAAAGAGTGTGGGCATACGACATTCTCCCCTCCGGTTTCCAGCACCACCGCTCTGAGGTGGGTGGACATATTGGAGGGGAAATGACAAGCTGCTAAAAATCTATCTTTGTGGGGGAAACATGTGCTCCAGTGGCTTAGCGAGCATGTTGCAAAAGTCTGCCACTTTTCTAATTCAAAAAAGTTTTCTTAAACTTTCATTGAACTAGAAAAGCGGTGCTGCCGCCGTCTAAGAAATGCCATGTACATGATGGGAGAAAGTGTGCTGTGGAGTTTAACGGCACCTCCCAGCGTCCTGTTAATGTACGCCTCTTTTGGCTGGTGCAGGAAGGGTGATCTGGCATCTGAATACAGTCCTTGCCACCCCCTTGCATGTGGGGTGGTTGGCGGGGCTTCTGTCATGCAGGAAATCACGGTTTTGCCGGAGTGGCGGGCTTCGTTTATTGCTTCTATCCCCCGTAATACATCGGAATGCATGTCTTCATGGAAAAGTCTCTCGCAGCACTTTTCCATTATAACTTTGCACCTCTGAATAAGGCCCTGAGCCGGTTGAGTTTCCGCCAAACATTCACCGGTAGTGATAGCGATTCAGCAACTGATACACGCCCAGCGCATGCGTGCCCCTGTCTAACTAAAGGTTGACCACACGGAAGACAAAGGCTTACACCGTTTGCTTTTATCCTTATCAGGATTGGCTGGTGGCCAGGTAGAATGTGTGCCGCGCTTTGCACCCGGCCAGGGAAGTTTGGGTGCATTCCAGGTTTAAAGTTAGCAGCTCATAAAGAGAGGGTTCTTGGCAGGAAAAATACTTTGTATGCCATTTTAGGGGAAGTTCGATTTTTGCATCCCCTTCTCTCGCAATGATGCTGGATTTCATGTTTGGACAACAGAGCTGGCACCCTCCCCCACCCTATCGGCTCCCTCATGCAGGTAGCACCTTATGAAGCTACCTGGAACTGCTGCATTTGGTGACTAATTGTGGCACTCCAGATGTATTGGACTCTGGGCTTTAAGTGGGCTGGGGCTAGCTGGGGCCGAGCCCTGGCAGGCTCTGAAATTTTATTCTGAGGTGGGGCCCAGCCGGGTGCGAGAGCTTCAGGCTTAAAAAATAAATCTCTTTAATCCATAATGGTGGCACCGGCACCTTTGAGGCATCCTTTCAATCAAGAGATGGCCATTATAGAAGAAAAGGTGAGGTCGCTGGAAGCAGAAGCCTTTTTTCCTAAAGCCTGAAGCTCCCTCTCATTCACGGGAGCTTCAGGCTTTAGGAATTGCCTTGCCTTGGACCTCTGACCTATCCTTTTCTCGCTCTTCCCTCTAAATTCTGACCACCAGAGCCTGCTTTTTTCCACTGCCACCCTCTGATTTCTCCTCCCGCCACACATGCTCCTATTTCACCCCCCACCCGCTCTCCTTTTCCACCTACGTCCCTTTCGCGTCTTTATTCAAAGTGCTTTGAAGTGGCATGAAATTGTTGTTAGGTGCTCTACAAGAAACCTAACTTCATCCATGTAACTGATAAGTGAACACTACAATGTGCTGTGGCAGGGACAGCAACAACCCCTGGATTGGGAGGGTCTAAGCCCTCCCAAATGGAGGAGTTTGCAGGCAGAAGGCAGCACTATGCCGTGACGGTCAGGCCAGGGCTCCATGGGAAAATGGTGCTTCTGCGAGACCCTGTCAAATTTCTCATCTGGGAGAGCAGAGTATTTATATTTAAACAATCATTAATGTGGCAGCATCAGCAAACGTATAAAGGCTGAGGACAAAAGTCTGCCCAGGCGATATCAATATACCCCCTTTGATGAAGCCAAAGGCTTAACTGCTTGCCTCAGCTTTTACATGACCCACACCTTCACCACCTCTTTGCAGGGCTTGCAAAATCTACTAGCCCACTCTCATTGGCAAGAAGGTTTTTTGAAGGGCGAGTACTATTTACAGGGTACTCGACCTTGCTGGCAAGTATGGGGATGTTTGAAACTTTTTTGGGACATTTACTGAAAACAAACTTTGTTTGCAGTAAATGCCAAACAAAGGTTTCACTGTGCATGGCTACCCTTTGGGTGGCAGCATTGCACCAAATATGAAGTGTGCTTTTTGTGACGAGCAACGTTTTACAGAAATCAGAGGTAAATATTTTGTCACCTGTTGCCATGGGGCGAGTGGAGTCCTCTTAGGTCGAGTATGTAAATTAAGGAACTCGTCCTGAAGATCTAGTGGAATTTTGAATAATTTGGTGGGCCTGCTTTTTGAAACTAAATATCCTCTGAATTGGTGGAGAACGGTGCATCTAATGGGCAAAGGAGGCGGTGACAGCTATTCAGCCTTGTGGGCTCAGAGGAACCACTGGGTTAATAGCCCCAGTCACAACCAGTTTTCAGTACTGTCATCCAGCCCGCCCAAACCTTTGAGGCTGGCTCTGGCCTTGTGACAGGCTGCCATCATCTGCTTGAGGGCACTGGTTGTCTGCCCAGGCTCAGCTTCACTGCCAGCCATGCCGCTGGGCGAGGCTGAGACTCTAAGATCTTTCTAGCTGCTGTTTTTAAGTTGAGTGGTGCTGCAACACAGGAGCTGGCGCTCTACATCAGCAGCTGCAAGAGACGTATGTATATTATTGCAAGATTATAATCGACACTTCCGTTCTGTACTTCCCCTACATGTATCTTTAGGGTGGAGCAAACCCTGTGTCCTTCCTCATGTCTGTGCGATCCAAATCTCGGACTATTCGGACATCCGAATATTTTCAGGCCTTGGACTCGGAATTTTCCGCTGATCATGTAAAATGGCTCTTAGGGTTTTGCGGGAGTCAGTGTCACAAGGGTGCGCCCTGAAATTCCGTGTCCAGCCTCACTAGTGTGCTGAGGGAATGTTGCATTTTCATACTTCGCCAAATCACCACTGTGGTAGTCTC
The DNA here is from genome assembly GCF_040938575.1 of Ambystoma mexicanum. Lineage (NCBI taxonomy): Eukaryota > Metazoa > Chordata > Amphibia > Caudata > Ambystomatidae > Ambystoma > Ambystoma mexicanum. The sequence continues at coordinate 99,379,001 of NC_090934.1, forward strand.
AGAGTGCCTAGGCTTTTGCATGGAGTGGTATGCAGAGCCCCCGCCAGCGGGCATCCAGACCGTAGTCTGCTGCAGGACGTCTGCAAGACGCGTCCTGCCTGAGGCGCTGACCACCAAGGCGCGGCGCGTTCTCTGCATTTAGAGGAGTGGGCGTGGCGCGCTCTCCTCTTTATTGCCCCAAATCTGCAGTGTTGAGGAGTATTTGTCAATTGTTGGAGATGGGAGATGGGGACAGGTGTAACAAACACAGGCACACTTGTCTCTCTCGCGAATGTTAGCGTCATGGACGTTCTGTGTGTGTATATATATATATATATATATATATATATATATATATATATATATATATATATATATATATATATAAACACACTGCCATGTGAACCCATGCTCAAGCCAGGATAGCTATGCACTGGGAGAGGTCTGCTTACACCATTGGATTGCCATACCAGTGCGCACTGCAGGTCAGGAGTGAGGTGCATTGTGAGAGCTCTGTGTATATACCACAGGACAGCTATAATAATGCACACTACAGGTCATGATAAAGGTGCATTGGGAGAGCTCCCTGTATATTTAACAGGCCTGTCATACCAGTGCACACTGCAGGTCAGGATTGAGGTGCATTGTGAGAGCTCTGTGTATATTTCGCAGGCTTGCCATTCCAGTGCACACTGCAGGTCAGGATAGAGATGCATTTTAATAGCAGTGAGTATATATCACAGGACAGTCATTCTAGTTCGCACTGCATATCAGGATAGAGGTGCACCGTGAGAGCTCTGTGTATTTTATAGGACTGTCATACCAATGTGCACTGCAGACCAGAATGGAGATGCATTGTGAGAGCTCTGTGTATTTTATAGGACTGTCATACCAATGTGCACTGCAGACCAGAATGGAGATGCATTGTGAGAGCACTCTGTAGATTTCACAGGCCTGTCATGCTTTTGAGCACTGCAGGTCAGGATAGAAGTGCATTGTGAGAGCTTTGTGTGTATATATTACAGTAATGTCATACCAGTGCACACCGCAGGTCAAGATAGAGGTGCACCGTTAGAGCTCTGTGTATACTTCACAGGACTGTCATACCAATGTGCACTGCATGTCAGGATAGAGGTGCACCGTGAGAGCTTTGTGTGTATATATTACAGTAATGTCATACCAGTGGGCACTGCAGGTCGGGATAGAGGAGCATTGTGAGAGCTCTGTGCATATTTCACAGGACTGCCACACCAGTGTGCACTGCAGGTCGGGGTAGAGGTGCGTTGTGAGAGCTCTGTGCATATTTCACAGGACTGCCACACCAGTGTGCACTGCAGGTCGGGGTAGAGGTGCGTTGTGAGAGCTTTGTGCATATTTCACAGGACTGCCACACCAGTGTGCACTGCAGGTCGGGGTAGAGGTGCGTTGTGAGAGCTCTGTGCATATTTCACAGGACTGCCACACCAGTGTGCACTGCAGGTCGGGGTAGAGGTGCGTTGTGAGAGCTTTGTGCATATTTCACAGGACTGCCACACCAGTGTGCACTGCAGGTCGGGGTAGAGGTGCGTTGTGAGAGCAGGCCTAATGCAATATTCATTGTAACATTAGTTCTTCCATTGGCAGTAATGGCCTAGAGGGGGCCATGTCCTGTCTCACTGACACCGTTCGTGTCCCACCCATCTGACATGCGCATTAGCCGCACTGGGTACATTGTTCCTCCTGTGTCTTTCTGGGTGTCTTTTTTTCTCCCATATGCCTGGCCCGTACCATCCTGCCGTCTGGTCGCATTCGTGTCTTTCTCCCCTACTCACTTTGACATGCCCTAGCCATGAGCTTCCCGCCTTTTCTTCTCCCCGCCGCTGCCCGCCTTTGTCCCCCCCCTCCCCCACCAACACCCCCCCCCCCGACCATCCACCTGCTCGCCCCGGCCTCCATCTTTTTCTCCTGCGCCCATGCAGGACTCCATCCCCCTGGGCCGTCCTCTCAGCTGTGGGGTTCAGTGCTGTGCTCGTGAGTCGGGCTATGTTTCATGCGTTTTCCCTCCATCTCTGTTTTACTCTTTTAACTCTTGCCTTCACCAATCCTATAGGGACTTCATAGTCCACTTTGTCTGGGCCGTAAAGGGTGTGATCGGCCCTTTCTCCCTCGTAAAGTGCCTTCGGCCGGCCTCTTGTCCTTAACTCAGGAGTTATCCCTATTTCAGCCCACCCAGGAGGGCTGGAAGGCCTCATTAGCACCCTGCGGGGGGGGGGGGGGAGGGTAGGGTAGGGGAGAGGGTGCAACTAATCAGGTGGCTAGGAATGCGGGCTGACACTGCCAATCTAGCTCGCGTTCCAAGCAGCCTAATGGCCGGTTAGCCCGCCCGCCATCTTCCTCCCATCCTCCATTCCCTTTTTAGTTATTCCCCCCACCCTACTTACCTCACTGCCGCAGCAGAAGCCGCAGCTGCTGCTTCGTATCCACTCCGCTTTTTCGTCCGCCATAGACATTGGAAGAGGGGTTCCATTCGGAGCCCCGCTTTCCCAATCCATGGCAGCCATCTTTCTTAGTAAAGGATTTTCTTTCTGTGAACGGGGCACCTCGAGGCAACTCGTTCATGAAACGAAAATACTTTGAATCAGCCCTTTCCCAGCCAATGGGACGGCTGGTAATGGTGTTATGTACATGTTGCACGGGCTATACCAGGGGTAACGTCCTGGGGCACCCGTTAAAGGCCTGGGCGAGGCTGAGACTCTAACATCTTTCTAGCTGCTGTTTTTAAATTGAGTGGTACTGCAATACAGGAGCTGGTGCTCTACATCAGTAGCTGCAAGAGAGGTATGTATATTATCGCAAGATTATAATCGACACTTCCGTTCTGTACTTCCCCTACTTGTATCTTTAGGGTGGAGCAAGCCCTGTCCTCGCGACCGTTACCCCCGGTATAAACCGTGGAACGGATACATAACGCCATATGATGACATAAGAATGTTGGTGGGCCAATGGGTCAGAAGAGGGGGCGTTAACCTCAGACAAGACCTGCTGTTTCTCTCCCAACATGAATTTCATTAGCCATCGTTCCACCAGGACATTACTCACTCCAGGTTTCCACGCAAGTACTCAAACTATAATCTCCTACCCTTCCTATGAGTGATCTGCTTCCTCTTGGGCCCATGGCAACTATTACAGCCCTCCTTCTCGTGGCTGTAATGCCACAATAAATACCTTTTTTTTCCTCAAACCACTCTCTGGCCTTTGCTTCTCAAGCATTTTCCAGAGTTAACCATGCTGTTTCAGTTGTGTGGTACAGAAAGCGGTATCCACCTCTGCTGCTAACCAGCGCCACCTGATTGTCTGACTGCGCTTCTACCGCCTGGCGAGGAAGTGGTGAGAAGTTCTGCAGGTCGTCTAGAAAAACCAGCTAGACAGTCGACCCGGGCGTCACAATCTCGCTCACAACAGCCACGTTCTCCACTCCACCCCCCCCCCCCTCCAGCCACCCACGCATTGTTCTGAGAAAATATGTTCACCCCTGTGCCTTGTACGAAGACATAGTTCAGAAAAAGTCTCTCAGAGTTGGCACTCGGTCAAAAGTTGTTAGCCACCTTCCTGGCCCAGAAGTATTTCATGTTTGTAGCGTGACTCGCCCCTTTACAGAATAGAGCCCCTGTGCTTTCACTGTTGCTGAGGGGCAATATTTGAAGATTAGTCCAGGAAGAGAAACGTACCTTTCTGCTCAATTTTACAGGATTAAAAATGTGAGGGTTCTCACTTAACTTTTGCTAAGGGACAATATTTGAAGACTATCCAGGAAGTGAAATGTACATTTCTGCTCAATTTTACAGTATTAAAAAGGCGAGTCGACCAACAGAGACGGTGAGGTTTTTCAGAATAATGAAATGATGTTAATGTCACTTACAAATGCACTTTGTCATATCTTAGTTACATCACTCAACATATATTACTTTATCCAAGACCCTCCATGGAGAGACATAATAAAAATGACCCTCATTATATTAAAATCGGTGCCTTCTTCAACTTCTATACCTGTGCCTCCGATTATTGTTATTCTCGGCTATGCACTCATTTTCACACATATCATGATCAATCATTTTCCTTTCTCATTACACGAGACTCCACTAGGGACTGAACTCGGTCACCCCACAACGTATGGGGCCGGGTCTCACCCCCCAAAAGTCTGCTCCAAGTTCTAACCAAGGCATGTAGGTGCTTTGGACCTTTCTAAACCTGTGTGTGGATGTGCAGAGCCGCTCTTTTGCAGATGGCAGTTGTGAAGGACCCACAACAGATGAGTCAGACAACTGGCAACACTATCTAAAAGGTCAAGAGGAAATAAAGCCGTGCGACAGGGAATTAGGGTTAACAATGACCAATGAACTAAACATTAAGGAAGCCTGGAAGAGCTGGAGAAGAGAAAGAGGGCAAACAACTCCAGACTGATTGTCCCTCTGAAAGGGGAGAAAGAGATGGACTAGAACAAATATTTTTAGGGCCTGGATGGCATCTTATTATATAAAAAAAAGCAAACATTGGTGAATGGAAATGCTTCGGATTCCTCTGTAGCATTTCATCCTATAATTGGTTAAGCCAGTGGTAGGCAAGCTGTGGGCCTCTAGATGAGTCCCATGAGTCCTCACCTTTGACTATGCTGGCTAGGGGTGATGGGAGTTGTAGGCCAAAACATCTGGAGTGCCGCATTTTGCTCAGCGCTGTTTTAAACTCATCTGTTCAAGTCAAGGTCAGTGCCAGTTAGTCATATGTCAATTAGGCTTAACGCCGCTGCCACATGGAACAATCCAGTCCAACCCTACTATGCCATGTTACGTCTACACAGGAACGCCAGCTTCTGCTACACCAAACATGTGTTTCCATTTTACGCCTCACCTGGGAGGTACAGCATATGCCCATTAGCACAGAAGCGATGGGTTCCCTACCTTGTAATATCCCTCCCACTTAAGGAAACGCAAAGGAGCAAAAAGTGACATTAGTACTTTTTCCGTGTTTCTGTGCATTCCTTCTGCAGCAGGAGTGTGGTCTAGCAATGTGGACTGCATAGCATCACCTGGAAGAGGGTTCAAGATTAATTTGTATATTGTCCCGCTCTGTAATGACACAGACAGGCTTCAAACTAAAGAATAGACTGCTAAGTGGAGGAATTCCTATTGTTGAAGAAATGCTGGCCCATGAAAGAATAGACTGCTAACACCAGGACTCGCTAGTGGTGAAATGCTGGCCCATGAAAGAATAGACGGCTAACCACAGGGATCCCTAGTGGTGAAGAAGTGTTGTCCCAGGAAAGAATAGACTGCTAACTAGACAACTTCCCAGTCGTGAAGTGTTGGCCCATGAAAGAATAGGCTGCTAACCAGAGGAATCCCTTGTGGTGAAGAAGTGTTGGCCCTTGAAAGAATAGACTGCTAACTAGAGGAATCCCTAGTGGTGAAGAAATGCTGGCCCATGAAAGAATAGACTGCTAACACCAGGACTCGCTAGTGGTGAAATGCTGGCCCATGAAACAATAGACGGCTAACCACAGGGATCCCTAGTGGTGAAGAAGTGTTGTCCCAGGAAAGAATAGACTGCTAACTAGACGACTTCCCAGTCGTGAAGTGTTGGCCCATGAAAGAATAGGCTGCTAACCAGAGGAATCCCTTGTGGTGAAGAAGTGTTGGCCCTTGAAAGAATAGACTGCTAACTAGAGGAATCCCTAGTGGTGAAGTCTTGGCCCATGAAATAATATACTTCTAACCAGAGGACTCCCTAGTGGCGAAGTGCTGGCCCATGAAAGAATAGACTTCAACACGAGGACTCCCTACTGGTGAAGTGCTGGCCCATGAAAGAATAGACTGCTAATACGAGTACTTGCTGGTGGTGAAATGCTGGCCCATGAAAGAATAGACGACTAACCACAGGGATCCATAGTGGTGAAGAAGTGTTGTCCCAGCAAAGAATAGACTGCTAACCAGAGGACTTCCCAGTGGTGAAGTGTTGGCACATGAAAGAATAGGCTGCTAACCAGAGGAATCCCTTGTGGTGAAGAAGTGTTGGCCCTTGAAAGAATAGGCTGCTAACCAGAGGAATCCCTTGTGGTGAAGAAGTGCTGGCCCTTGAAAGAATTGACTGCTAACTAGAGGAATCCCTAGTGGTGAAGTCCTGGCCCATGAAATAATAGACTTCTAACCAGAGGACTCCCTAGCGCTGAAGTGCTGGCCCATGAAAGAATAGACTGCTAACCAGAGGACTCCCCAGTGGTGAAGAAGTGTTGTCCCATGAAATAATGCATTGCTAACTAGAGGATTCCCTAGTGGGGAAGACATGTTGGCCCATAAAGGAATAGACTGCTAACAAGAGGAATCCCTTATGGTGAAGAAGTGCTGGCCCTTGAAAGAATAGACTAATAACCAGAGGATTCTCTAGTGGGGAAGAAGTGCTGGCCCTTGAAAGAATTGACTGCTAACTAGAGGAATCCCTAGTGGTGAAGTCCTGGCCCATGAAATAATAGACTTCTAACCAGAGGACTCCCTAGCGCTGAAGTGCTGGCCCATGAAAGAATAGGCTGCTAACCAGAGGAATCCCTTGTGGTGAAGAAGTGTTGGCCCTTGAAAGAATAGGCTGCTAACCAGAGGAATCCCTTGTGGTGAAGAAGTGCTGGCCCTTGAAAGAATTGACTGCTAACTAGAGGAATCCCTAGTGGTGAAGTCCTGGCCCATGAAATAATAGACTTCTAACCAGAGGACTCCCTAGCGCTGAAGTGCTGGCCCATGAAAGAATAGACTGCTAACCAGAGGACTCCCCAGTGGTGAAGAAGTGTTGTCCCATGAAATAATGCATTGCTAACTAGAGGATTCCCTAGTGGGGAAGACATGTTGGCCCATAAAGGAATAGACTGCTAACAAGAGGAATCCCTTATGGTGAAGAAGTGCTGGCCCTTGAAAGAATAGACTAATAACCAGAGGATTCTCTAGTGGTGAAGTGCTGGCACGTGAAAGAATAGACTGCTAACCAGAGGACTCCTTGGTGGGAAAGTGCTGGCCCATGAAAGAATAGACTTCTAACAAGAGGACTCACTAGTGGTGAAGTGATGGCCAATGAAAGAATAGACTTCAACCAGAGAATTCCCTAGTGGTGAAGTGCTGGTCCATTAAATAATAGACTGCTAACCATAGGACTCCCTAGTGGTGAAGAAGAGATGTCCAATGAAAGAATAGACTGCTAACTAGAGGATTCCCTAGTGGGGAAGACGTGTTGGCCCATGAAGGAATAGACTGCTAACGAGAGGAATCCTTAGTGGGAATGTGTTGCGCCATGAAAGAATAGACTTCTAACAAGTGTACTTTGTAGGGATGAAATGCTGGTCCATGAAATAATAGACTGCTAACCAGAGGAATCCTTAGTGGTGAAGAAGAGTTGTCTCATGAAAGAATACACTGCTAACCAGAGGAATCCCTAGTTGTGAAGAAGCCTTGTTTTAGGAAAGAATACACTGCTAACTAGAGGATTTCCTAGGGGTGGAGGAGAAATGTTGGCCCATGAAGGACTAAACTGCTAACCAGAGGAATCTTTGGTGGTAAAGTGCTGGCACATGAAAGAATAGACCTCTAACACGAGGACTCCCCATTGGTGGAATGCTGGCCCATGAAAGAATAGATGGCTAACCAATGGAATCCCTAATCTTGAAGAAGTGTTGTTCCAGGAAAGAATCGACTGCTAACCTGAGGAATCCTTGGTGGTGAACTGCTGGCACATGAAAGAATAGACTTCTAACACGAGGACACCATAGTGGTGTAATGCTGGCCAATTAAAGAATAGATGGCTAACCAGAGGAATCCCTACTGGTGAAGAAGTGTTATCCCATGAAAAAATAGACTGCTAACCAGAGGGATGCTTGGTGGTGAAATGCAGGCACATGAAAGAATAGATTTCTAACATGAGGAACCCCTAATGGTGAAATGCTGGCTCATGAAAGAATAGACTGCTAACCAGAGGAATCCCTAGTGGTGAATAACTGTTGTCCCATAAAAGAATACACTGCTAACCAGAGGATTTCCTAGGGGTCGGGGGGGAAATGTTGGCCCATGAAGGACTAAACTGCTAACCAGAGGAATCTTTGGTGGTGAAGTGCTGGCACATGAAAGAATAGACTTCTAACACGAGGACTCCCTATTGGTGGAATGCTGGCCCATGAAAGAATAGATGGCTAACCAATGGAATCTCTAGTGTTGAAGAAGTGTTGTCCCAGGAAATAATCGACTGCCAACCAGAGGAATCCTTGGTGGTGAACTGCTGGCCCATGAAAGAATAGATGGCTAACCAGAGGACTCCCTACTGGTGAAGAAGTGTTATCCCATGAAATAATAGACTGCTAACCAGATGGATCCCTAGTGTTGAAGACGCGTTGTCGCATGAAAGAATACACTGCTGACGGGAGGAATCCATAGTTGTGAAGTAGAGTTGTCCCATGAAAGAATACACTGCTAACTGGAGGATTCCCTAGTGGAGGGGAGAGGGGAGAGAAATGTTGGCCCATGAAGCACTTAACTTCTAACCAGAGGAATCCCTAGTGGGTAAGAAATGTTGGCCCGTGCTTTCCATCCATCATCTTTTTCTTTTCTCAGCGATACTTCACTGCTGCAGTCGCAAGTCCTGAACGGATTACATCTGGAGCTGAAGGTTTGACACACAAGGAAAGAATGGACAAATTGTCTAGATATAAAAAAAAAAAAATCAGCAGAGCTTGTGACTTGGTGAAACCATATTAGATATTTAACAACAAGAGGTTACAAAATGAATTCATGGGTCCGGAAGGCAAAATGGAAGGTAGCAGAGCGGAAACACCCAAGTGTTTGCTAAATTGGAAAGGAACCATGACACTGTGTAAAAGAATCAGGCTCTCTGGTTTCTCAATCTCTAGTGTCTGGTTGAAATCCAAGAGTGCAAAATCCACAGTGCAGCGGTGCCGTGATTTGTGAAGCTACTGCCTCACAATGGAGTGGGATCAAACACAGGCCAGATGCCAATGAGTTTTCTTAACACTCCTCTGCTAGGGCATTAGGCCACCTGCTCCCTGGCCTTGTGTCTCAGTGAGGGCTTGGTCGTTCATCTGTGGCAGGTGGCACGGTGGAATGGGCTGTGAACTCTGGCCTGCATCCATAGGCGACAAGAACCAACCCTAGACTATAGATGTCTAGGGTTGTCTAGGGTTGTCATGCCCCTCTCCTTTAGCCCAAGAGCCACCTTCTCCTATGCACCTCAAAGCAGCCCTCATTAATGCACGCTCTATAGCTGCTCATGCCACAGAGATACTTGACTACATTATTGAGCAAAAACTCAACCTACTTATAGTGACCGAAACCTGGCTCCATCAAGCCTCCGGACCTGCACTTTCTATTGCCACCCCGTCGGATTATACCGTCCTTAGGACGGACAGAATGAAGTCAGTAGGTGGGGAAGTAGCTATTATTGCTAAAACCCATCTCAAAATAAGAGCCTGTCCTATAGAGAACACAGACGGGTACGAAGTCCTGTTAGCCAAACTAGCTACGAACCACAAGAATACTATAAACATAATAACTATTTACAGAGCGCCTAATACTAAATCTCTGCCGGAATTAGACATACCCTTACTACTAACACCACTCATTAAATCTAACACAAAATGTATAGTCCAAGGGGATTTGAACCTTGGATTTAATGACATTCAGGACCATAAAGCAGAAGCACTACACAGTGCACTCAAATCCATGGCATTCACACAACTTGTGAACGCCCCCACCCATACAAAAGGGAGAATACTAGATTGGATATTACCACTCAATACCACAGTATCCATAGATTCCATTAACATAGTACCCTGGTCAGACCATCACAGTATAAACTTCTCCATCCTGTGCAATGAACCAGACCTACCTAAAACTATCATAGCAGAATCTTACGTAACTAGAAATATCCGTAAACTCTCAGCAGAAAGTCTCAACCCATTGTTAGCTAGCACTCTCAATGACGAAAGGATCATTAATGAAAAGCCCTGTACCCTGGCCGACACATACCATAAATGTCTCACCAACACATTAAATACTCTAGCACCTTGTGTCAACAAAACCAAACGTAAGGACAAAAAATCCTCCTTCTGGTTTAATGAGGAACTAGTTTCTCTTAGACGGACTAAACGATCACTTGAACACCGACTAAACAAAACTCACACCCCAGAAGCCTTAGAAGCATTCAGCACCGCTAACAAAATGTATAAATCAGTTTTCATTGCTCATAAAGCAGGTGCCCTTAATACCAGAATCAGAAATGCCTCCTCTGACACAAAAGAGCTATTCACCATAATCAAGGAGTTGGAGAGTCCTATCCCCATCATTAACCCGATCCAACCAAGTAAAGAATGGGGTACCACCATTCAAGATGCTCTTGCCACTAAAATTAAACTATTACAAAACAAAATGATCTCCAAAAGAAATCTCCTTTCCGATAAACACCCCACATCTAACCAAATCACCAAGCAAATAGGAGACACCACTCCCTCCTTCAATTTTACCCCAGTCTCCCAAGATGTAGTACATAGTACTAAAACTAAACTCAAAGCATCAAACTGTAAAGGAGACAATTTCCCATCACATATAGTCAAACTATGCGCCCCGACCCTCACTCCCATAATCACCAACTTTGTGAATGCCTCCTTCCACTCTAATCTGGTCCCAGTTAGCATCAAAGCGGCATGGGTCACCCCATTACTAAAAAAAAAACACATTAGATCCACTAGCCCCCACTAATTATAGGCCCATTACGACTGTCCCCTTCTTACTCAAAATCATTGACAAAATAGCATACAACCAAATACAAACCCACCTTGAACAAAATAATCTACTAGGAACTCGACAATCTGGCTTCAGGCCCAACCACAGCACGGAGACGGCCCTCCTGGACCTGAAAATCCAATTAGGCACCAGCAGAGACACAGGCAAACTAGCCACTCTATTGCTGTTGGACCTATCAGCAGCTTTCGACCTGGTAGACCATGACAAACTATGTGACACCCTAAAAAAAAGGCTTTAACTTTTCAAATAAAGCCATAACGCCATACTCTGGATCAAATCCTTCTTAACGGACCGAACATCCAGAGTTGCCATGGGAAACTATGCAGCTGACCCTATAGCAGTTCATATTGGAGTCCCCCAGGGATCCTGTCTCTCCCCCACCCTCTACAATGCATCTACTAAATTCCTATTCTCAGCCCATGACGACATGGGTGTCATCTACACAAACTTTGCAGATGACACCCAGATCCTTATCCCCATTACAGGTGACTACACCCAAGACACCTATATCATCAATAAAGTATACGCCATAATACAAAATTGGATGGCCCTAAACAGCCTTTGCCTTAACGACGAGAAAACGGAGGTTCTCATTGCGGGCTCTCAAAAAAGAATAAGCACCCTCCACCCGTACTACTCACATATCAACATTGACGGCACACAGATCCCAGTACTCAAACAGGTCAAAACTCTCAGGGTATATATAGATGCCAACCTCACTATGCACAAACAAATATCAGCCCTCTCCTCCTCTACAGCATACACAGCTAAACTTATTGCTCTTAGCCGCCAATTTCTTACTCCCACAAACTGCATTACTTTGGCTAGAGCGCTGATTCTAACGAAACTGGACTATTGCAACATCCTTTTTTTAGGAACATCTAACATTAAAAAGTTACAATTACTACAGAACAAAGCCCTTAGAGTGGCTCTAGGTATAAAAACATCCGAACATATATCCAACATCGGGAGAGAATATCACTGGCTACCGATCGAGGCCAGAATCATTTTCAAAACACTTAGTATCGTCCATAAATGCATCTCAAACAAAGCAGCCAGCTACCTCAACAATACCATCAAGAAAAAAATCCCCTGTAGGACACTTAGATCCAATGAACAGGCTCTCTTGGAAGTACCACAATACAAATACAGTAGAGCAGGTGGTAGTACCTTCAAAGTCCTGGCCCCGACTCATTGGAATGGACTACCACCTAGCATCAAAAATGAGGACACCCTACTAGGATTTAAAAAAGCGTTGAAAACTTGGTTATTCAATAAATATTAACCAACTACCCTATTTCACCTTAACACCAGAACACCCAGGCCTATCTCGCTGTTTTCAGAACTGAAATACTAATTGTTGATCACGTGCCTCATGCCTTTGCCCAGTGGTCGCATAGACCTGGAACTAGGGCCCTATAGAACTGCGAATTCACTGCTTTGACAGATTGCAACATTGTATAAGATTTGTGATAATATGACTGTAACTTTAGCACTGTGCAATCATTGTGAAAATTGCTTACAATTTCGCCGTGAGACCCTCGGGTCTGGGCGAGTAATAAATGTAATAAATAAATAAAAATAATAAATAGAAAATAGATGGGGTTCCTTCTGTGGCGCTCCCAAGATTTTGGTTCTCTAGCTCTCCAACTCCAAGTGCCTGTCATAATTGCTGTCCCGGTTCAAGCCTTGGACCGAGTGGTCTCTTCCTTAATGGCTCTTCCTCTTTCTTGAGCTGTTTTGTCAGACAATCCTTAAGGATCTGTCATTTGCTCATTCCTCCACCCACCTTACTAACTCATCCCGTAAATGTAGGGTATGTAGTTGCCTCATGCGTCTTCTCTTTAGCTCTCAATTTGCCCTGTTCCTCCTCACCTCTCCTCTCTACTCATCCCTGCTCAAGGATGAATTTGTCAGGGTGATCTGGTTCCTGCTTCTTCACTACACCTTCCTAGCTTATCCTCATCACCACCTCCATAGCGTCCCTTACTCATCTCCTCCATGACTTCTCTCATTACCTTCCCCTACACTCCACACATCCTTTCCTTCATAGTCTCCCTCGTCACCGCCTTCGCTCCTCTTGCCACCTCTTGCTTATTTATCCTTGCCTCCTCCTCCTGAGGCACCTCTATGCACAGGCCACCTTCTTTCCTCATCCTCATCGGTCGCACTCTCTCCCCGGCCTGGTTCTCTCCCACCAAGCTTCATGGGTCTTCCTCTTCCCAGACTACAGGGTGTCCTCTCCCCAGCCTCCACAGCCTTCCGTTCCCCGGCCCCCAAAGCCTTCCTCTCTCCATCCACCTGTGTCTCTCACACTGTATTCTATACAGCAATCTAAATTCAGATTTGATAAGCAGAAGCTAAAAGCAGCTAATGTGTATCCAGCATTAACCAGTAACCAGAATCTACCACTGGGGAACAAGGAGCTAGTACCCAGCTTTCTGCAAGTCTTATTTCCACAAAAAGATGCAAACATATAATTATGTCCATTATTGATGAGCATTTAGGCTTCTAATGTTGTATAGATATGTCCAAGTGTTTATTTGTAGATTGTTCAAGACTCAGAGTGAAATTCACATCAGTGAGTTTGTTCACCATCCGTTGGTCAGGAGAAGCAAAAGTAGCTCCTGGTAGCTATTGGTGTCAAGCTAACCAGGCTCCTCTAGGCTATAAGCAGGAGCTAAATAGCTCCCCACTCCTCTCAATTTCGAACCCTGCATATATCCTCCTGACCTCAGTCTCATGAGTCTACCTGTCTGCGATCCCCTGATTCCACATCTCCTAGTCTCCTGAAAAGGGGTCAAGTCCTAAAAATTAAAGTGGAGGGACTCATCAGCAAAAGCAGTGGGATGTGACGCTGCCAGAAATGTGCATATCAAGGTGAAATAGACACAATTCATTAAATTGGCTTTGCATAACCACCCAAATTGCACAGGATGAATGGCATTTGCCTTTGATAAAATCAACACACACACAAAACCAAGAGAGGATATTTTCTTCTAATAGTGATTTTGAAAACGTTAAAAGGTGTGCATGTTTAAACTCCAAGAACCAATACCAATGTTTTCCCTGGAACTTGCAGTACCGAGATGGGATATTTCACCTTTAGTATTTTCCATCAGATTATATTCTGCAGTTGTGAAGTGTCTGATCTGCAAACCTAACGGCTGTGGTTCGGTCTCTGAGGTTCACTTAAATTCAAAGAGGACATTAATTGTGTCTCATTTTAACCTCTTCCAGTCCTCCTATTTGCCTCATGTATTGTTTTGGTTGCTGTTTGTTTTTGTAACTGACACATGTGTTTTTCACCCAATGACAGCAAAGTCTCCTCAGAGATGGTGCAAGGTGGAATTCTCGTACATGCCGGAGAATCAGGACGAGCTGGAGCTGACGGCTGGAGAAACTGTAGAAATCATTCAAGAGGTAGGATGGAGATCACAGAGCTTGGACTGGGCTGCTAGCAGGTTGGTGTTAGATTGTCGTAGCTGGATTATACACGTAAAATGCATCATGCCTAAGGGACTTAATGAAGACATTGGGCCTCATTACAAGTATGGTGGTGTGTGGAAAAAGTGGCAGTAAAAATGACCACAAATTTTCCCTCACCGCCATACTATGCGTATGGCCCTGGAGTGGGGGATTTACCACCAGCATCACACTAGAGGTTAATCCTCCCAGTTTCTGCCGAAAATCAGCAACATCAGCGGGGTTACCGCAGCAGTAATTCCACCAGACCAGGTGTCAGTAGCGGTAATTCAGTTTGGTGGTATCTGGGTGAATTTACTGCCCACAAACCATCAAACTCATAATGAGGCCCATAGTCTTTATTGAAAGTGTAACCTCACACTTGGTGGGACAAGATCAGATCCAGCCAAGTTGGTTCGATGTCTTCCAAATGCATAGGAAGTGGACCCGTTGGGATGAGTTCAGAAAGCCATAAGGTTTTCCGATTTGAATAATTGGAATTTCCTTTCCTCCTTTGGAATGCCCACTCGCCTGTGCTGTATTCCAGTGCTTGTTGGTTGTACTGCAATGGAAACGGCACAGCAAACTGCAGTGAAATCATAAGGGGGTTTGGAATTGAATTCCCAGAAAATTGGTTTACAATCATTGTTCCCTTTTGGGCTCTGTCTCATGTTTTAGGAGTTTAAATAAAACCTACAGTTTTCTGGGCTTGTTGTTTTATATTTATTAAGGAATTCTGTCCTCTGTGTGCAGTCTTAAAGCAAATATCCAGTTATCACATAAATAATTATTTATATATACAGGTAAGAACAATTCTCTTTTGATCACAAAAGAACGTAAAATAGATAAGAAATTAGATTTGATGGGAAGCAGTGAGCTTTAAGTGGCATTCTGACCAGGTTGTGTAGGGGAGTAAATGGGATAGTCAGGGGGCACAATACATGGGTGGACATACATAGATTAAGGACATCTAACATTGGATATATTTAAGTGCAGGTAGGAGGTATGCCCAGCTGTGCTCAGGACGTGACCATGATGGGTGAAGTGCTAGAGTGGGGGCAGTAAAAAGTGAGGGACAGAGGCAGGGTAGAGGCGAGGACATTTTTGTAGCTAGAAGGCATGATGAGAGGTAGGCTAAAAGGGTAACTTGGAGACGAGGATGTTAGGAAAGATTAAGTAATTGTAGGTAATTTTCCTTCTATGTGGCAACCCCTAAACTTTTTGCTGTTGTTTTTCACCTTGTTCTCAACTTTGCCAGAGAAGTGCAGCCTTCTGCCGCACTCCTCTGGGCTTTCACTCCTTTCTTACGGGGAAACTGGCATGCCCTTAAGACAGTCAGTACCGGGGAACGCTGTTTCCCGTAGTTTCTTTTATCATGTTGCGGCTTTCGTGCAACATGACACAAGAGGGCACTGTAAGCTAAGTTACAGCTCTCTTGGGTCTCTAGCCTTCTACAGGCCCTAGATACTCGTTTAGGATTGTATCTGATCGGTGCAAGAGATTCAGGGACGGGAATGGTGGCAGCGATCGTTTCTTGTGTTTTGAGCTCCTTTTGGCGTTCTAAGCGCGTTTCTCGCGCTTAACCCAAAATGGTGGCCTGGCTCCCAAAATGGCCAGACCACGAGGCTCCTTTGTCCTGTCCGCTGACCGTCTTGCTCCCTTCACCTTCCCCAGGTCGAGCCGACCCGGGGCCTTCCTTATTTGGGCATGTACTTTCCCACGAAACACGGATGCTTTCGCGGGCTTCTACATGTCTTGTGTGTGCCTCCAGGATGTGGGCTGGGATGTCTGGTCCCAATACACATCCTGGGTGCCAGAGAGTCTAGGGTGGTGTGAATGCCTGGGACCACCGTGGTCCGTGATTGGTCCACGAATGGTGTGAGTGTTGATGAGCGGATCTCCCATTGGGTCCCCTCTGTTTTGGCGCGAAGGGAACCGTGGATAAGAGGGGGCTGGAAACACCAATACCATGTCGATCTCCTGAGTTCTCACGAACGAAGGAATACAGGAGCCAAGTATCCTGCAACCAAGAGGCTGGACCGAGGAATCGCTGGTGACCAGCTGAAGGACTTCTCCTCTGCACTGCTGTCGCCTTGTGAAACCCTTTTCACCTTTGATCGAACCAGAAGGCCTGTACTGGTACTTCGACCCTTGGAATAGCGGGAACAGCTATTCTCGGCATCTTCACCATCTCCTGCCAGTAAGCCTTCGGAAGTGTCTCTGGGCCATCCAGCTGACTGACCAGCTTACACGGGAGTCTTGCTCTGTAACCGCCGCCAGGTTGTGTAGTATTTCGAGTCCTTGTCACTCTCACACGCTTCGTACACTTGGCGTTCCCAGTTCTGAAGTGAGTAGTGTACATTTGGCTCAGATAGACACGGCCGCTCCGTTGCCCTGCTGTGGTAACAAACTGTGTGTTTTTTTTTCGATTGGGACGTCTTTTTACTCAACACGACGACGAGGCGTTCCCTGCTCTTCTGAACCTGCCAGCTGCTGAAACTTACGCGGAGAAGCCTGGGTCTGCTTGCATCAGGGACCGGTGAGTAGCATAGCTAGGATCTGGTCGCCCTCCTGCAGGAGCCCATTGCTTTTCCCCGCTGTGTCAAACAGCACCCTTGTCCGTACTCGCACTCTGCTTCTGCCCACTGTGGAGGCTGCGCTTGAGTCGCGGAACTTGTTCTTCTTCTTTTGTGCACTAAACTGAACTGCCTGACTTCCTTCGAAGAGACTCCCCTTTTGCCCGTTGGCACCAGCGCTTGCAGGTACTTTTGAGCACAAGGCTCAACTCTTCGCAGGGCTCGGACTTCCATCTAGTTAGGTGCCTCTGAAGGCGAACTGGGTCTAAGCATTATTGCGCACTGCCTGTTTTCCCTCCCTTTTAGGTGGACTACACATTTCGTGCATATAACACTTGAGACTTGTTGTATTTGTATATATATTGTGTTGATATGGTATGTGTTGGTTTACTATCGTTATATTGTGATTTTCTCGCTACGGTCATTGTTTTAAAGGCCTTGAAATAAATGTGTATATATTTTTAATATAACAACTGTTTGGAGTAGTTTGTAAGTGATCTTGCTTTGTGTGCTCATTGCAGGCTTTCAGTCACCCTCACCCCTCTTGAGACCTAGTCTTGACCGCCACGATCGCTACCTTGATTGGTCTGGCTCGTCCAGAGGTTACCCTGTTCCAAGTAATTAGGTTGGCCTTCTGAACTTCTGCGCCACCAGGACAGAGTTCAGAAATCCGTCTTAACAAATTGGTGTACAGCGGTGGGATACGACTGAAGGTATCCAGTGTTGCGCACGAACTAAGGCATTTCAGGTTATTCCAACCAGGACACATAGTGAATTGTTGTAGTATAACTTTAAAAAAGGCCATAGTCCTATCTAACAGTATGGAAACAAATACCTTGTTAACTTTAAATGCTTCCAAATCAGAAACATTGAAAAAGATGTGTGCGGAGAGAGGTGTTTCCTCTCAAGGCACGAAATTGGAAATGATCCAAAGAATCGTGGCGTGGCAAGAAGCGCAGCTTGACGCTATAACTTCTGAGGACAGTGCGGAAGGTGGTGGGGCTGCTCTCACTGGTAGAACCGACGGTTCTGCCGCTGCACTGATCCATTGCGACCACGAGGACAGGGAGGACGAGATGTCTAATGTTTCCTCTGCCAGTGCTGATGGGGAGGCTATGCTTGAATTCAAGAAGCAAGAGCTGCGGTTTAGGCAGCAGGAGCTTGAATTCAGCATAGCCAAACTAAAAATCGAACAGGCAGAAAAACAAAAGACAGGGATCACCAGTTGGAACTGGCCAAGCTTCAGGTTGCAAATGGGTCCAAGGGTCCTGGACATGGGTCTGGGGCCTCCTCTCATCCACGATTTCCGAAAGATCTGCTCAGTGTGTATGAAGAAAGGAATGACATTATGGACTGGCTGAATGCGTTTGAGTATGCATGCGAAGTTCAACAAGTTGACAATGCTGATAAGATTGCATGGTTACTCAGCAGACTGCCCCATTCTGGCTGTAGTGCCATTATGGAAATGTCGAAGGCTGAACGAGCTGATTTCGCAATGTTAAAGCAAACGCTCATTTTAAAGTTTGGGAAGACTCCGGCCCAATATTTGAAACGTTTCAGAGAGTATAAGAAAAAGGAAGGTGGTACTTGGGTATCTTATGTCACTGAATCCTTGAAAAACTTGACTGGCTTGGTCGAAGGTTATAAGGTTTCTACCTTCGAAGGCATGATAAATCTTGTCATGCTGGAACACATTTTTGCATCTTCTTCCCCGCAGCTTAAGCAGCATTTGGCCGATTCGAAGGAGATAGATCCTAAGAAGCTGGCCATTGCAGCCGACTTATGGGTGTCACATCGAGTGTCCCATAAGGACAAAACTCATCCTGGTAAGCAGGAGGAAGGGAAAAAGTCCAAAGATAAGGAGGGTGGAGAATCTGATAAATCTTCTTCTCATAAGGGCCACAAAAAGAAAAATAAGGGTAAGACACAAGAGAACTCACAGGGTAGTGGAGGTCAGCCTCCGAAACAGAACTCTGGTTACAATAAGCCTCCCTATGTAAACAGACCCAATGGATCTTGTTTTTCTTGTGGAGCAACTGATCACGTGAAGGGGGATCCCCGGTGTAAGGTTAGACCTTTGGGGGTCCACTCCGCTAATCTGGCCTTCTCCTCCTACGAGGAAGAAGAGATTACAGGAGCATCCTTCTCCTCAGACTCATTTCCCAGCGGGATAGAGGCTGAGGTAGTTTTAGTGTCCCTGGGTTCCTGGGAGCCTAAAGTCGCAGAGGCTTATGCTAGGATTCCGGATAATACCAAGCACTACTTTAAAGACAGTGTGCTGATCAATGGAGTAGATACTCCAGCTCTTAGGGATAGTGGGTGCAGTCGCACTGTAGTGGATTCTACCTTGGTAGACTCAGAGGAAGTTGCCAGAGCTACTCTGATGCCCACTAAGTTGGCTGACGGCCCACTCCGTATGTTCCCAGTAATACCTGTAAATCTTACTTTAAATGGTACAGCAGTCAGGATTCCAGTGAGCATTCAGAGAAACGTCCCGGGAAAGGTCTTGTTAGGTAATGATCTCAGAGCTTTAGGGCTCGTAGGAGACACTGCCGAAAGACCCTACACACGGTCTCAAGCACGGGCAGCATTGGCCAAGACCAATACGCCGCCCCAGCCGAAGGGGAAACCCAAGGCGAAAGGAGTCGACAAGTCAAGACGAGGGAAAGAGAATATTCCCCCGAGCTCGCCTACCACTGCGGTGGAGGAAGTTGGTCAATCGCCCGGGCCTGACGAGGAGGTGGCGATGCCTGAAGTATTTGACCCCAACGATCATCCTGAACTAAAAGACTTGTTAGTTGAAGGAGGTCCTGATAGGGACGAATTCAGTAAAGGCCAACGTGAGTGCCCATCTCTGGAAGGCCTAAGGAGACAGGCCTGCTCCCAGCTTGAGGGTGAACCTCCTGGGACGCATAGGATTTATTGGGAAGGTGGACTCCTGTATAGTGAGCCCACAGAGTCTACAGAAGGAGACCATAGGAGGTTGGTGGTTCCCCTTGCTGTTAGGCCCTTCCTCCTGCAGTTGGCGCATGAAGTGCCCCTTGCTGGTCACCTTGGTATGAAGAGGACCAAGCAAAGGTTATCCATTCACTTCTACTGGCCCAAGATGGGGGTGCAAGTAGAAAGTCACTGCAGGAGTTGCGCCTCCTGCCAGTTGTCTGGTAAGGTTGGCGCGACAATCCAAGCTCCGTTGGTACCGCTCCCAGTTGTGGGGGTACCATTTGAAAGGGTAGGGATCGACATCGTTGGTCCCCTTGACTCGCAAACATCCTCGGGCAATAGGTTTATCCTGGTGCTGGTCGACCATGCAACCAGATATCCTGAGGCCATCCCCTTGAAGACTGTAACTGCCAAGTCAGTTGCAAAAGCTTTACTTGGCATATTTATTAGGGTTGGCTTCCCTAAAGAAGTTGTGTCAGATCGTGGCAGCAACTTTATGTCGAAGTAAATGCAGGCTATGTGGAAAGAATGTGGGGTCACCTACAAGTTCTCTTCTGCATACCACCCCCAGACCAATGGTCTGGTGGAACGTTTCAACAGAACGTTAAAGAGCATGATTGGGGCTCTGGAGGAACCTCAGAGAAGAAAATGGAATCTTCTTTTACCATGCTTACTGTTTGCCTACCGAGAGGTACCACAGGAGGGTGTTGGCTTCAGCCCCTTCGAACTTCTGTTCGGTCATCCCGTACGGGGACCCTTAGCCATCGTCAAAGAGGGATGGGAGATGCCCACTCCCCCTGTTACTACCAACGTAGTTGATTATGTGCTAGGGCTCAGAAAATGGATGGTACTTCTGATGGGCTTGGCTAGTGATAAATTGAAGGCAGGACAAGCGCTGGTGAAACATTGGTACGACCAGAAAGCTTCCCTCATCAACTTTACACCTGGTCAGCAAGTCCTGATCATGAATCCCATAAGGCCTCGAGCTTTACAGGACAAATGGTCAGGCCCTTACACAGTGGTGGAGCCCCTGGGTGAGGTTAACTATTTAGTGGACCTTGGAAGGCCTGGACAGGCTCCAAAAGTGTTTCACGTGAATAGGCTGAAGGCTTTCGTCCCAAGAGTCAAAATCGCAGCACTGCTACTGGCTTCAGATGTTGAGGAAGAGGAGTCGGAACCTCTCACCGACCTGTTCCAAAGCGGTCCTTCAGATAGCTCTGTTGAGGGTGTCCGAGTGGCCCCTCACCTGACTTCTGATCAGCAGGCTGAGGTGAAAAGTTTGCTTAGGCAGTTTTCCCCCCTGTTTTCACAGTCGCCTGGTTTGACACCTTGGTGCAAACATAACATTGACACAGGAGACAGTGTACCTACCAAAAGTAGGGGATACAGGATGTCAGATAAAGTACGGTCTTATATCAAGACCGAGGTCAACAAGATGTTAGACCTTGGGGTGATTGAACCCTCTAGTAGTCCTTGGTCCAGCCCTGTGGTTTTGGTTCCAAAGGCAGGCACTTCTGAATTGAGGTTCTGCGTGGATTACAGGTCTCTGAATGCTGTCACCAAGACAGATGCACACCCCTTGCCTCGAACAGATGAGCTGGTGGATACTTTGGGTGCCTCCAAGTACCTCACCACGTTTGACCTCACTGCTGGCTATTGGCAAATAGCTTTAGCAGAACATGCTAAGGAGAAGACAGCATTTTCTACTCCAGACGGCCTTTACCAATTCCGGGTAATGCCGTTCGGGTTGAAGAATGCACCTGCCACTTTCCAGAGGCTTGTGAATCATGTGTTGAATGGGTTGGACGAATTCTGTCTTGCATATCTGGACGATATAGCAGTTTTCAGTGCCACCTGGGAAGACCATGTGAAACACCTCGGGATTGTGCTCCAGGCTCTTCAGAAAGCACACCTGACCATAAAGGCTAGTAAATGCCAGATTGGACAAGGCTCAGTGGTTTACCTTGGACATGAAGTAGGTGGAGGGAGGAGACAGCCTCTTCCCAGTAAAGTACTAGCAGTACAAGACTGGCCTACCCCCACTACACAAACCCAAGTGAGAGCCTTCTTAGGACTCACGGGGTATTACCGCAATTGTGTGGCAGACTATGGCACCATAGCTGCCCCTCTGACTGTCGTCACAACTCAGAAGAAACCCAAGAAGGTAACTTGGACCGACGAGTGTGAGAAGGCCTTCAATGGCTTAAAAGACTCCTTGTGCCAGGCCCCTGTCCTCAGGGCCCCTGATTATCAAAGACCTTTTATCGTGCAGACGGACGCCTCTGACACTGGGATAGGAGCTGTACTATCACAAGTAGATGAGAAGGGTAAGGAACACCCTATTGGTTTTATTAGCCGCCAGCTTAAGGACAGAGAGCTCAGATGGTCCACGGTAGAGAAAGAATGTTTCTCTGTTGTGTGGGCCCTAAGGAATCTGAGGCCCTACCTCTATGGGACCCACTTCACTGTGCAAACTGACCATAAGCCCTTAAAGTGGCTAATGAACATGAAGGGGGAGAATCCAAAGTTGCTTAGGTGGTCCATAAGTCTACAAGGCTTCGACTTCACTATTGAGCATAGGCCAGGTGTCCAACATAGCAATGCTGATGGGTTGTCCAGAATGTTTAACCGACCTGAACAAGAGACTCATCCAGGGGTGGATTAGTTCCCCCTGTCCATAGTCTGGGAGGGGCGAGTGTTAGGAAAGATTTCGTAATTGTAGGTAATTTTCCTTCCATGTGGCAACCCCTAAACTTTTTGCTGTTGTTTTTCACCTTGTTCTCGACTTTGCCAGAGAAGTGCAGCCTTCTGCCGCACTCCTCTGGGCTTTCGCTCCTTTCTTACGGGGAAACTGACATGCCCTTAAGACAGTCAGTACCGGGGAACGCTGTTTCCCGTAGTTTCTTTTATCATGTTGCGGCTTTCGTGCAACATGACACAAGAGGGCACTGTAAGCTAAGTTACAGCTCTCTTGGGTCTCTAGCCTTCTACAGGCCCTAGATACTCATTTAGGATTGTATCTGATCGGTGCAAGAGATTCAGGGACGGGAATGGTGGCAGCGATCGTTTCTTGTGTTTTGAGCTCCTTTTGGCGTTCTAAGCGCGTTTCTCGCGCTTAACCCAAAATGGTGGCCTGGCTCCCAAAATGGCCAGACCACGAGGCTCCTTTGTCCTGTCCGCTGACCGTCTTGCTCCATTCACCTTCCCCAGGTCGAGCCGACCCGGGGCCTTCCTTATTTGGGCATGTACTTTCCCGCGAAACACGGATGCTTTTGCGGGCTTCTACATGTCTTGTGTGTGCCTCCAGGATGTGGGCTGGGATGTCTGGTCCCAATACACATCCTGGGTGCCAGAGAGTCTAGGGTGGTGTGAATGCCTGGGACCACCGTGGTCCGTGATTGGTCCACGAATGGTGTGAGTGTTGATGAGCGGATCTCCCATTGGGTCCCCTCCGTTTTGGCGCGAAGGGAACCGTGGATAAGAGGGGGCTGGAAACACCACTACCATGTCGATCTCCTGAGTTCTCACGAACGAAGGAATACAGGAGCCAAGTATCCTACAACCAAGAGGCTGGACCGAGGAATCGCTGGTGACCCGCTGAAGGACTTCTCCTCTGCACTGCTGTTGCCTTGTGAAACCCTTTTCACCTTTGATCGAACCAGAAGGCCTGTACTGGTACTTCGACCCTTGGAATAGCGGGAATAGCTATTCTCAGCATCTTCACCATCTCCTGCCAGTAAGCCTTTGGAAGCGTCTCTGGGCCATCCAGCTGACTGACCAGCTTACACGGGAGTCTTGCTCTGTAACCGCCGCCAGGGTGTGTAGTATTTCGAGTCCTTGTCACTCTCACACGCTTCGTACACTTGGCGTTCCCAGGTCTGAAGTGAGTAGTGTACATTTGGCTCAGATACACACGGCCGCTCCGTTGCCCTGCTGTGGTAACAAACTGTGTGTTTTTTTTTTTCGATTGGGACGTCTTTTTACTCAACACGACGACGAGGCGTTCCCTGCTCTTCTGAACCTGCCAGCTGCTGAAACTGACGCGGAGAAGCCTGGGTCTGCTTGCATCGGGGACCGGTGAGTAGCATAGCTAGGATCTGGTCGCCCTCCTGCAGGAGCCCATTGCTTTTCCTCGCTGTGTCAAACAGCACCCTTGTCCGTACTCGCGCTCTACTTCTGCACACTGTGGAGGCTGGGCTTGAGTCGCGGAACTTGTTCTTCTTCTTTTGTGCACTAAACTGAACTGCCTGACTTCCTTCGAAGAGACTCCCCTTTTGCCCGTTGGCACCAGCGCGTGCAGGTACTTTTGAGCACAAGGCTCCACCCTTCGCAGGGCTCGGACTTCCATCTAGTTAGGTGCCTCTGAAGGCGAACTGGGTCTAAGCATTATTGCGCACTGCCTGTTTTCCCTCCCTTTTAGGTGGACTACACATTTCGTGCATATAACGCTTGAGACTTGTTGTATTTGTATATATATTGTGTTGATATGGTATGTGTTGGTTTACTATCATTATATTGTGATTTTCTCGCTACGGTCATTGTTTTAAAGGCCTTGAAATAAATGTGTATATATTTTTAATATAACAACTGTTTGGAGTAGTTTGTAAGTGATCTTGCTTTGTGTGCTCATTGCAGGCTTTCAGTCACCCTCACCCCTCTTGAGACCTAGTCTTGACCGCCGCGATCGCTACCTTGATTGGTCTGGCTCGTCCAGAGGTTACCCTGTTCCAAGTAATTAGGTTGGCCTTCTGAACTTCTGCGCCACCAGGACAGAGTTCAGAAATCCGTCTTAACAGAGGAGGCTTTCAGTTTGGTTTTGAACAAATCGGTGCAGACTGTTTCTCGGATGTTGGATCTCTTGGGGGAAGAGAATTCCATGCAAGTGGAGCAAGAAGAGAGAAAGAGCGGAAGAGAGAGGAAGCACAGGGAGGACGAGGAGCCACAAGGGTAGTCAAGGAGGCAGAGATAAGTAATCTCAAGATTAGTGTGTCTTTGGGAACCATGGAATACTCTTGTGGGGTATTAGGAAATCAGGTGCTTTTCCGTAAAAGCTGATGACTCTTCATGGGGGTGGAGTTTAGGCTGACTCACACTCACTTGGCATCTACTCAGCCACAGTTTGTCTGGGATAGTAATGGTTTATGGCAGGACAAGCTGCCATAACATCTTACCCTGGGTATGAGGACCCTTCTATGTACAAAGTGACCACCCTTCTGGCAGTGAGTTACAGACATGTCCCCCACCTAGAACTGTGCCCATCTAGCCAATGCGCCCCTCTTGCCAGTCTCCTTAAGAGGATGGGGCATTGTGTTTTGGGAGTGTTTCCATTCATTATGTTTTTTGCTGAGACAGTGCTGCTGATTTCCTCGGCAGATGTAGGTGAGATCAAAGTTAGGGCAGAAATGTGGGCCCTGCCACTCTGGAGACAGCTTAAAAACTGTACACCCAGCAACACTGCAGACACACACTTCCTGTTAGGAGCAAAACAATGAACTTTAATCTCTAACCCACTTTTTAAATTAACATTGCACTTGATTTTTGAGGACAATGATTCTCAAAATACTATCTTACTTTGGGTACTTTACTTTCTCTTGGGTGTTGCTAGAGCCCAGCGCAGACAGTTTCCTGGCACCTGACCTGGCATAGTCTGCTGATGAATTTAGGATCTCTCTCTCTCTCTCTCTTCTCTCTCTCTCTCTCTCTCTCTCTCTCTCTCTCTCTCTCTCTCTCTCTCTCTCTCTCTCTCTCTCTCTCTCTCTCTCTCTCTCTCTCTCTCTCTCTCTCTCTCTCTCTCTCTCTCTCTCTCTCTCTCTCTCTCTCTCTCTCTCTCTCTCTCTCTCTCTCTCTCTCTCTCTCCCCCTCTCCCCCTCTCCCTCACCTAAGTAAAGAATACATTTAGATGGCAATTAGTCATCCACAAAGGCCTGACTGCTAAAAGGTCCATCAGCAAAGGCTGGCTAAACAAGGGTGTCTTTGCCCTGCAGTTTAGCTCAAGATGTCGTCGCCCTCACTAACCGGCACATCCTCATTCTTTATTTGGACTGCAGACTCATTTTTCGTTTGTCTTCCTCCGCTAGCAGTTTGGGGCCTCTTCAACCCTGCCCTTGTGCGTCTAAGTCGCAGCTCTTCTGCCAGATCATCAAAACTCTGGCCTTGTGCAAAAAATATGAGCAAATGAAATTAGCACCAATTTTGCTGCTTAGATAATACGAAATGGAGCAAACGACTTAGGCCCCAATTGATATTATCTAAAAATGTTTCCACCTGGTCATACTGTGTTTGTTGTGTAACCTACCACTGCGCCTAATTTTGCTTCATGGCCGGGGGCTTGCTGGGGGCAGTGCAAGCAATGAGGGATGAACCGTCGGAGAAGTGGCAGTCTTTCTGAATGCTGGCACTGCAGTGAAGCAGCGCGGGGCAAGGTTGTGCAGAATGCCAAAAAAGCGCTAACACAGTCAGCGTTTTGTTTGATTCAATGTTTGCTACATAATACAAAATAAATGCGTTTAGTACATTTCGCTTCATTTTACGCAGCAAACATAGTAGATGAAACAGGCTGCTTCAGGTTTGCCCTGGTGAAAGTATTTTTAGATAATACAGATTGGGGCGAAACCTATTTGCTCCGTTCCCCTATTATCTAAGTAGCAAAACTGCCACTAAATCTACCTGCTCCATGTTTTGCACAAGCATTAATAATCTGGCTCGAGGTGGGCCACACTACCACACATAGTCCAAAACACAGTGGTTTCGTTTTGCACTAGTGCAAACGTTTTCAGATAATATAGATTGAGACCAAACCGGTTTGCTCCATTTTGTATTATCCAAGCTTATGCTCAATAATCTGACTGTTAATGCTGCTAATGAACATTCACGGATCAGCAGCTGTGGGGGTTTGTGCCGTAGTAAAAGGCACACACGCATTGGATAGGAATAATAGGTCGGCCCCTCAAATTCCAGGGGGTTGTATGGCACAAGCAACCACATTTCTGGCAGAAATCATGCCATTTGCTAACAGCCTCGAGTACGCCTCCTGCTTACTGCGGCGTCGGAAAGTGCAGCAGAAATTCAGCACTCAACATATTGAGAATCGAGTGCAATACTCAATTGTGCATATGTTCTGACAAAGTGCTGCTTTGCAAGCCAGCTTCATGGCGCTGTGCTGGCGGTACTGTGCACCGTGCGAATGTAGCTTCCAGATCATCAAAGCTTTGCACTTGTGCAAAAAAGTGGAGCAATCGCATTTAGCGCCAATGTTGCTGTTTAGATAATACAGAATGGAGCAAACAGGTTTAGCTACAATCAATATTTTCAGAAAATGGTTTCACCAGGGCAGAATGGAAGCAGGTTGTTTTAATAACAACTAGGTTTACTGCATAACATGAAACGAAATGAGGTAAACACCTTTTTATTTTGCTACGCACCAGGTGCAAAATAAATCGGATTCATTTTTTGGCCTCATGCAGTTTGCTAGATAATGTGGTTTGCTCCATTTTGTATTATGTGGGGCAAATCCCAGCGATCAGACCAAGAAAATACAACCCGCTAGGGAAAAAGGCTAGGTGTACCCTTATTTGAGAAAGACAAGAGTTTTATTTTGTATACAAAATGAAAAAGCGACAGTGTATTAAAAGTCCACTGCCGAGGAGCTCTCTGATGTATTTCATGCAAACGTCCATTTATAAACACAAAACCCACCACCCGTGACGCAATCGATATACAGCGTTAATCCCCCACCCTCGCTGCCTGCCGCCTATATACATGCTAATAATGACATAGGACCCATTTTCCAATTGGTTCCACTATCTTCTCGCTCCTCTTCACCACACGCAGGTAATGTCTTCGTCCATCATGAAATGCTGAAAAGCAATTGGTTAACATCAGCTGGCACCACCCTACCTTCGATCCTATACATGTGACATGTGACTGATTATCAACGTGAACTCAGTGGGTAACTTCGAGGTCAGCCTGATCCTTTTCAAACAAAGCAACCCTTTTTTCATCCCAGACACTTTGGCGTCCCCAACATGCCCTCCCCACTGTATGGGCATCATTCTTAGCTGTCCCTGGCACAAAACATAGATCATGTCGTGCTCCGCTTTCCCCTTTATCAGGGCCCCTCCCCAAGGGTAAACCGAGTGTCCCACTAATCAGTCCAGTTCACAAAGGATTTTGAGCCCATTTCCCTGCACATCTGGTAGTTCAAATAGAGTGACCATCCTTCTGGGGGGTTGGGGAGGTGAGGGGCGCTCTTCTTCGGTTGCACGCATTCCTGCCTAATTAGTTCAAAGGCCTCACTGAGGTGGTGGCATATGCGTGTACCCTTGTGGCGCTTGGGAATCAGGATGCAATGGTGAGGGGGAGGATAAGGCCTTGTTATGTGTTTCTGTGAAAACACAGCCTGCGAGGATTCAGGCCTACTTGTAGATCCTGTGTTAGTTCATGTTATGACTGTTGTGTATATATGTATACTACAAACTTTCCCCTGTATGATTTCCCACTCCCACCAATTATCCCCACCCAAAGCACCGCCTCCTCTCCCTGCACCGTCCTGTGCGTATTTCCATATGTTAATATATTTTTCACAATCTAAATCGTTTAGGAAGGGTGGTGGTCTGGACATGCATCCCAACAATTATCTTAGAATTTGCTCACTTTTTTGCACTGGTGCAAATGTTAGATAATCTGGCCCCTGTTGTAGAGAGCACGTTCACAGGGCAACTCAAAATAAGGTACAGCTTGAAGCGCCACTTACTCAACTCCCATCTAACCCGGCTTCTCAGAGTCCCCCCCCCCACGGCCACCTTTTAATGCAAAGAGGTAACTGCAGCAAGGAAGAAAGTCTGGGGGACAACATGGCGGCTGTATATGGAGATGGTTCCCAGAAGAGCCCTTCACTGGTTTAAGAGGGGGAGGGGGCAGGTCAGGAGACGTGCTGGTAGAGGAGCCACGGGACACTCTACCCAGTTGGGAATTTACAGACTGAAGCCGACCACGAGTTGGGAGTTCCCTAGGGGCATCGAGCCATTCCACGAGTAGAACCTTGCGCCCGCAGGCATTTCCAATGCCTTTGAGCGCGCATTGAGGGATGGTGTCCCTGTGGTGCCTTGTGACCGCGCAGTGCACCAATGCTCACTTGCTTACTGTGTCTGTCTGATGGCTGGACTTTTTTAGTTTGGGCTATTAGGTGGCTTGCGTCACCTATAAGCAAAACTATTGCATTAGAGTACAGCTAAGGAGAAATGACATATGATGAGGGACACAAAGCGTGTATTTGTTGTTTGGTTATTTGCCCACCCATGGACTGTCCATAACCATTCTAATCCCTATGGCCATTCCCATTCGCTTCCTGTCCTGCACCACCCAAAACGCATCCTCCTGTGATATTTTGAGCTAGCCTTTTAAAGCCTTGCCATCAAACTTTGTGCTCGAAGTCCCCGTTGGGGTTTTTCAAAGCAGACTTCTGAGAGTTCATGACTTAATTGGAGCTGTAAACACGGTACTAGTAAAATAGAAATGTCTTAACCAGGTCTCCCTCTAGCCCCTCGATTTATAAGCACTATGCATGTCCTTCACTGAAGCCCTGTGAAAAACAAGCATTGGCAAAGCCACCAATTTTGGCTTGTGTATAAGTATTAGGCATTTGTCAGGGACTGCCATTACATGCCCAGGTACCCGCACCATTTTCTCACCTGCTACCATCAATGGCCAGTTAATACCACTACGGCAGTGCCTGGCAAGTGCCTTTCCCATGCCTACACAAAAGCTCAAACTGTTGGCATTGCCAATGCGTGTCTGCCTTTGTAACCTGCAGCGGCACGGTCTGCAACCAGGCTTGGACGGTGAGAAGGCAGCCTGTTGGTGTTATTTAAAACACCAAAGCTATCTAACTAGCACCTGCATATTGCCCTTGTTGGTCATAAATACGTCTACATCTTTTAGCCTGGCTGCAGTTATGTGTTTCATGGATATTTCAGGGCTGGGGTTTAAGCAGGGAGTTCTACAACGTTCAGCTCGTCCGATGTGGACTCATATTCATGTATCCACCCCCCCCCCCCCAAGTCGTTATTGTAGGTCTAATGTTAACACATGGTTGCTGTGATGGTCACGGGTTAACAGCCATGTTTTATTAATAAAGACTAAACTTCTAACACAATGGTCCCGAGTCCAAAGAGGGTTAGGGTTGGGGTTCAGTTTGAGGTTAGTGCTAAGCTAGATACTCCTTTTAAAGAAAAGGAGTGTCTGGGTGCACCAAAGGCATGACACAAGTGCGCCACAGCTCTCAGATGCAGCAGGCAGCCCTTTCATGCAAGGAGCCACACAGTTAAAAACCACAGGCTCCTTCAGTGAAAGGTTTGCCTGCTACGTGATGTATCTACACTTAGAAACAGTAGGAGAGCTGCACACTCCTGTACAGAGTACAGAGTCATCAGGCAGCACGTGTAGCTGAAGCTACGGTTACACTGGCTGTCTGCAGGTGTCAGTACTTCGGTTTAAAAAATAAGAAAGTGCAGCGCTTCATTTACACAGGCTGCCTGAGGTGTCGGCGTGGCTGGGGCGAGTTGGGGGTGGGCCCCGGAAGGGCCCCGGCTCGGGAGCCGTTTCTGAACGCTGCCGGGACTTGTACCCAGCCCACTTCAAGCCCTGCTTTCAGAGCTGCTTCCGTGAGTACCATTGTGACCGGTAACATTAGCACCTTTTGTTTAAAAGACAGTGCAGGGGCGAGCCATAAAATGTCACTATTGTTAGAATGCTGTGACATGGACTTTGGGTGTTCTATATTATCCAATAACATCTCTGCTTTTTCCATCTTAGATTGAAGATGGCTGGTGGCTGGGCAAGAAAGGTGGGCGGGTTGGAGCGTTCCCGTCTAACTTTGTGCAAGAATGCACATCACCACCCACAGGTAAGAACAAAAATACTGCAAAATATACCCTCGTGCGGGGGACTTAATGGCCCGTGTCTCCTTACTTGGCCAGGAAGATAGCACTGCCAGATAACTGCTGGAACTGGGGTGAATACCTGGGCATATGATGTCAGTGACAGAACATGCCTACCTAATACCTATGCTCCAGCTGAAACAGTTGACTTTGCCAATCATTGTTTCTAACAGGACTTCAGTGCAAGGAACAGATGCAAGGAGACATATATTGCTTATAAATCAAGACACTGAAGGGATATTTTGCTCAGGCATGGTTGTTACACCATGAGCTGGTGTACAGCTGCAAATGTAGCCCACATTGAAAAGTATATAGATTGTGTGCACTCAGGCAGTGAGTTGTGTGCCACGGAAAGGTGTGAGCTAGTTCAACAGGAGGGAGCTTGCAGAGAGGCAGGGACCAAAGGTGCATGGAGATACCTGTGGAAAAAGAATAGGTTTCATAGTCATGAAAAAAAGCAATTTCAAAAACCCAACCAGAGCCCTTTCAATGCTCCGGACGTAAATGATACCCCACCCTGCGTTCGCAGTGTAAGCAGGCAATGATTGGTAGTCTGGACCCAGCGCTTAGCACCCTTTGAGCACCAGTGCATGCACTGCACTGCACCAGACCTGAGGCTCGCAGGCCTTCTTAAAGCCTCTGCTGTTTTTTCTTATACAGGCATGGTCCTCGAGGTTGCCAAGAACAACAAACTACGCCAGCGGCTGAACGAGAACACCTTTCTCCCCAATGGCCAGGACAAGGTAAGCCCTAGCATGGTATAGCATTTAAAGGGTTAATTTGGGATTCCCTATATAGCACATGACACGTACCACGCCCCAACCCTATGCATCTTCTATGTTATGGATCAGAATTAGCTTCCGGTGTTTCGATAAACAGTCATTTAAAAAAAATCTATATTTTAAAACTACTCTTGACACTACTGCTGCCATTTTTAAGGTGCGCCAGAGCCGTGCCCCACCAGTACCACGACCAACTCCCTTCTCATCTCTCCCTCAACCAAAGTCACTCCAACACTCCGCACCCCCCAGCATCCAGCAGGCCGATATTGGGTGCCCACGCTCTTTCCCATCTTCCTAAGGGATGTTGTCCCTTTTCTATTTTCTATGGCGGTGGCCATCTTTTTTTTTCATGGGAGATTGGGCTTGTTCAGTATGTGCAGAGCCCATCTCCAATGAATTTAAAAAATCAATCAAACAATGTTCACATCCTGGACAGAGCCCTGGGTGCGAAATAGCAGTCGTCCCTGTTCTGGGGGGTGTATTGGGCCGGTAATGGCCCTGATCCCTTGCAGAGGCCCCATCCTCGCTCTGGACTGCCTAGATTTGGGCTGCCGGGCCTTTCCTGTCCAGGTACGCCCCCTGAAGTGGGGTTGATAGCTATATTATTTAGAGAGATTTAGTCAACTGTTAGTAAAAAAGAACAAATGGGAAAGCCTAAAATAATTGCTCTAAAAACACATCAGATCCTATTTAGGAAAATAGTTTGCAGGATGTAAGTTGGGATATAGGAAGGAATTGTTTGATACAGTGAATTATGCAGCAATTGATTGCAGAGGTGGAATTTTTCAATTATTAAAATCATAGATCACACAGCAGTTACAGTGATTAAAATATAAATCCATCCAATAATTCTTTTCATTTGGCAATTAAGGGATAGTGAAAAACACTAAAGTATTGAAAAAGTGCGTATTAAGAAATTAGGTTTATTATTGCATAGCAGATGGCTTCGTAATGATTGGGGACGGTGTTGCTCTGTAATTTTCCATTACTAATACATGGTGTCACCTCTCTCCACAGTCAACCAACAAGACACCAGGCCAGAAGAACAACAATAAAGGTACGTTTTGGGCAGTGACGAGGAGTATTGGATAGAGTAAGAGCCTTCAAGAATGTATGGTGTAGGAGGAGGGCATGATAAGGGTGACTATGTGGGCAAAGGGTATTGAACAATTGAAGGGATGGAAATTTGGCATTGAAAGGGTAATGGGTGGCACAAGGGCATTGAAGAATTTAAGGTGGGGAAAAGGGGTATGTAAGAGGTAATTGTGTGGTGAAAAGGGCCTTGAACACTTGAAGGAATACCCTGTTGCCCTTTGACCCCCTGATAGCACTTTTTCTGCCTCTTCCCCAACCTTTCTATGCTCTGCCTACCCTCCTCTCTCTGCAGTATCTCTCGGTTTTGTTTGACAGCGCTCTTTTGCTTTCTGTCTAGGTGTGCACTATATAAGTTCCACACCTACACCCATGCATAGGAGAATTCAAAGAGCGGGAAGGGGAGTGGACATTCTAAATGTATGGGAAAAGGGCATTGAAAAATTGAAGAATGGTAATGGGGCATCCGATGAATGGGGCAATAATTGGAGGGATGATGAGGGTAGGGGGCACAGAAGAAGTAAATGTATGGGATAAGGGCTTTGAAGAACTGCAGGGATAGTAATGTCAAGGGGACCATATGACAGGTAAATGGATGGGGCAAGTATTGGAGGGGTGGTTAGGGTAGGGGGTGGTGCATATGAGATATTCATAAACCAGGAGGAGGCAGTGTAGAGGGTATCAGGTATTAATATCGCCACATATATGGTCGCCGTAAATAATATTTCCGGGAAAATGACGTGGCGATATTATTTGGGTGACCATATATATGGCGACATGGGCAAAACATTTTTTTTATAAAACATTTTTTTTATAAAAAAAAAAATTATAAAAAAAATTGGGAGTTGTGGGGGTGTCCCCCGCATGTTCCATGCAATAGTGTCGCCACAAAAAACGACAATTTTTCGGCGATATTTTTGCATGGCGATATTTTTGTGGCGACATTATTACATGGAACCGTGTAGAGGAGAAGCAGTGGGGCTGTTGGCAAAATCCCCTGGGGCTCAGGTAGGGACAATTCACTTGTGTTTGAAAATGTTGTTTAATTGCCCACAGAGCCCCAAGCAGATATGCGCCTTAAGTGCTAAGGGAGTGTATGTCCGTCCCAAATTCCCATAAGGAATCATTGTAGGCTCCGCCCACTCCTGCATTGAACTTTACCACTCAGTGTACATGAGATGACCACATATGTATATTCCATGACGTCTCTGTGTGCTGGCCCCGCATGTTCGGGGTCTTCTAATTACTCTAGCACCTTGAAGCGTCTCTTGTGCTAGATGGGATTACCAATAAAAATCTCAGACCAAATAACCAGACAGACTCAAGGAATATGTCAAAGTGCTAGTTTATTCTCAATTAATAAACAAGGGTAATCTGACAGACATCTGACTGATGCTTGCACACTCACACACAAACTTGATTATATAGAGGTTTTATACCCTAATATGCATCATCTATGATGTCATCCTACGTGGCAAACTGTAAAACCTATCGACAGGAGGGATTGGTTAGGGAAACATATCTACTTATAGAATACATATGGGTTAGTCCTTTATTGGTTTTCTCTTATCTGTAAGAAACGCCTCAAACTACCTCTAAATACGTATAATATTGATGATAGCGGACAAAAGGGCAGCGGATTGGTCTATGCAACATTATATAGCAGGTTGCCCTATAGACCCACTGATTGGTTGGCATTCCCACCCAACCTTGGATTGTCGGCTCGGCTAGCAACACTTAAGCAAAATGAAACCCAGGTGCTTGAGTCACGTCAGATTACTCCCCACTTTTCTAATTAGCCCATCATCTCTCATCGATCTGACCCTAAGCCAAGGTTTCCCCATCTGTAGTTCACTTGTGGCCTTCTCTCTGTTCTGGGACATTCAAGGGAGTGCAAGCACATCACTATCTTCATCCACAGCTTAATGAATAGCCCTTGTTATTCGACTTCTGTATTACGTGTGAGGAGACTGCAAATTTGTCCATTTCAACCTCCTATTTACTGCTATTTGATTTAATTAGGCTGGGTGTTGCTCCTATTGACCGCTAGAGAATTGCTCACTCCATCTTGTAGGTTCCTTATTCATTACTAATTGTCCAATACTTGGCTCTTGCAAATGTTTTCTTCTTCTTTAATTTAAGATAAATATATCTCACGTTCATGGTTTATCAGTTTGATTCCCTTGGTGCTTTGCAGCTATTTATTTAAATAGCATCCTTGATCCCAGGGAAACATAGACTCCTCTTTGTTTTGCACACTAAGCTAATTTTCCGCTGTCTCCTGACTGCAGCATTGGTCTGTTTCTGAGGTAGCTGAATTGAATCTTTGCATGACCCAGCATCCATTTTCCTATCATGGCCATCCTTGCCTCGTTATATTTTCCTCTATAGCAAGCTTCTGTGTGTCTCAACTACCTTGCGTTGTTGCGTATTTACACTTATTGCTCAACACGTTACTTCATTCTTCTTTGTATATATGATTACTTTATTGTTTCGTAAATGTTTGTCTTGTCACTTCAGTTACATTGTTACTCTTCAGGATTTTCATATCGTTTCAGTATGTCCTTGTATAGCTTCTTTATGGCATCACTCTGCCCACGTCAGATTTCACTCAGCACTACATGATGTCCAGTAGTGCATGCTGACATCCCTCCACACAACATCCTTCCACTCCTTCAGTGCAAGGGTACATTCGATACGGTTGTCTGAGTGCATATTGTCTCTCGTACACTGGATGCGGTATAGGCATAACACGTGGAGTCCCATATAGGGCCCTTCTCCTGCTGTTCAAGTATGACAGCGGTGAGGGGGCGGGAGTTAGGGATAATACGTCCACCTGCATCTCTACATTCTATTTTACCAAGTACACACTACGCAAACATCTACCTACCACTGTTGAAAGTTTTTCAATTCTTATTCGTAATGAAACCAATAGAATCGGGATTATTATGTACTAGTGTACAGGCCCACGCACACGGGCCAATGTGCAGGTTTTTATTGACACAGTCGGACCACTATTTATCTTAAGCCAACAGCTCCCTCTAGTGGTGACAACAGGCAGAGCTATGCAATTTGGCATTGTCTCTCTATATCCTAAGGCAACAGCTCCCTCTAGTGGTGACAACAGGCTAAGCTATGATTGCATTGGAGAAACGTCCAGGGACAAACATACATCTGTCCTTTTATTATATTGTTAGATTAGATGTGGCAAGAGGCCATTCTTTTTGTATTGGGCGCCATATGAATGGCCATTGTTATCATAGTGTGTGTCTCGCTAGGACCCTAGTAAATCCATGTCTTCTTGTGTTCCCCTTACTGTGTCTTCCAGCTGCTACGAAGGAGCACTGTAAAGTGATGTTCGACTACTTGGCCGCCAACAACGACGAGCTCTCCATGAAGGCTGGAGATGTTATCCAGGTCCTGAGGAAGGTGAGATTTGAAGTGGATCTCTTGGTGATATCGTACGACATAAGGATTCCAAGATAAAAGCCATTGCACCAGGCATAGGCGAGACATGTTGACCAGCACTCTCTGGTAGATGCCCCACTCCTTCCTAAATTCCCAACTCTTACTTGAATCACTAGTAGAAGGTAGAGTGGTCAACAACCCAACTTCCCTATAACTACATTTAGCCAGCCCTGGCTTTTTAGTCAATAGCATTTTGCATGCTGGAAGTTGTAGTTTTTGTTTTTTAGTTTTAGCACAACCTATTAGCTGAAACTATTTCATTGGATTACAGCTAGGAGGGAGATGGTGTATGAGGAGAGACAAACAGCTTGTGTATTTTAGGAGGGAGGTGGTGTATGGGGAGTGACAAACAGCTTGTGTATTTTAGGAGGGAAATGGTGTATGGGGAGTGACAAACAGCTTGTGTATTTTCCCTACTATTGGCTGCCCATGGCCATGTGAATATCTATGGCCAAAGCACACCCTTCTCTGATCTCTTAGAGCTAGCTCTATCAACCAATAACTTCAAACTGTGACCCACCTGTGTTATTTATAAGCAGTCTGCTAAGAGTCAATGTGTTAATTGCATTTGTAAAGGCACTACTGGTGTAATAAAACAGTCTTAAACAAGTGTGCTTTCAGCCACCTGATTTATAGCTATTCCTTGCATTGAGGTCCTGTTAAAAACAAGAACTGACAAGGCCAACACTTTTGGCCTGTTAGTAGACATTTGCCAGGAACTACTATCATATGGGCAGGTAATTGCACCATTTTCCAGCTACTGTCATCTTTTGGCCAGGTATAACCATAGTGGCGGTGCTTGGCAAATGTCTTTCCCATGCCTACACAAAAGGACAAAGTGTTGGCTTTGCCAATGATTATCTAGTAGTAGTATGGGCTGTCAATTCCCTGCATGGCAGTTAAAGATGGTTATGTCTCTTGCAAGTAAGAGGGTATTTCCATCTCCCTGCCTATGTATAGGCGATATGCCTCTCCTTATTTTTCTAGTAGGACGAGCGGTTTCTTGCTCTACACAAGATTCAGTTTCCCTACAGACTAATGTACGAACTACTGCAATGTTGCTGGTGGACACTTCCTCTTGTTCATCGGAAATTGGGCGCAGTGACTGACGTGTAGTGAGTCTCAGAAGCTTGCCGCATTTTGCAGCTCAGTTAATGGACAGTTACCAGTAGAGAAAGGCCCATTATAACTGCACCCAACCGTTGAACTATGCAACCGTCTCGCAATATGTCTACCAAAACCTGTGTGATCTGAAGCACAAGACAGGATGCACTGACCATCAATACATGACTTACAACCAACAACCATCCGCCAATCTTGCTCTTAGTAAATGGTTTTCAATTTAAGCATGACCTTAGAGTAAAGATGCAACACTGAAATATACAGCATGGTAGAAGCTCCCTGGCCAAATTTTTTAAATAAAATCAATGGAAAAATACAAATGTGGCTATGTGGGCTTGTTGTGAAACTTTTGCCTGATGGTTTTGGCTTTCTCCTACAGGAGACGGAAGATGATGGCTGGTGGGAAGGAGAGCTGAACGGCAAAACAGGACTATTCCCTGACAACTTTGTAATGCTGCTGCCAACACCGGTCGCTCAAGGAGTAAGTTCCTGTTATTTATAAAGGTGTTCATGTCAGGCCACCATAGATCCTCATCTGGGCCGCCATTTTGTGTGTGGGAAACTGACCCGTCTGTTTGTTATGGAGCAGCGATTTATCCACAATGCATTTGAATATGACGGTGTGGTCCAATGGCTAAGCAGGCAACCCAAGTTCTTGCCTCAACCTCCCCACTTGTGGGATTTCTGGTAGTTTTGTACCTCTGTGCATTCTCTTCTCTGGCAGAATTATGATCACTCTGAAACAGGCTCAAATCTACATATCTATATCTGTAAAGTTAAGGTGAGTATTGAGATACATAGAAAATCCAAAAAATGAATTGGACACAACGCATTGACTCTATTTCTGAGAGGGGTCTGTGGTTATTCTGTCCAGTAGTTGTGAAAATATTTGACCTAGAAGGGGGTTCCCCCTTCTCCCATAATTATAGCTATATCTCCCATGGTGCTTTGCAGCAGAGGCTGACAGGCTTTTAAGAAATGAAAAATCAGCAATTATTCCGCAAAATTCTATTGCTAATACCTTTTGACTTGCTAGATGGATTTGGATTAAATACTAAAAACAAAATCTTTGTAAAGGATCTTCCATCCCTCGAAACTGTAAATTTGGTAACAATACGTTATAAAATGAAAATGTTACTATGAAAACAAAACATCACAGTTTCTCAATTTCAGCACATTCATTTCCCATAGAGATAATGTGCTGTTTTGTAACAGCTGTAGTGTGAAAACAGCTGGGCATATTTGGACCAAATAAGAAACAACTTGGGAAAAGCATTTACTTAAAGGGCCTTGACTGGTTTGGAGTAAATCCATCCAGAACATTTTATTCGACAATGAACAGGGTGCCTCCTGCACCTTAAAACCTTCATATCGGTCTTGATGTTTTGCAGCAGAGAGGCTGAGAGAGGCCAATAACTTTTGACTTGCTGGATGGATTTGGATGACATTTTCTAAACCAAGGGTTTGACAAGACCCTCCCAAACAATTCCTCAAAAAATGAAAAACGTTATTAAGTAAAGATAAAAATGCAGTTTTCATCCTGCTCCCATTCATTTTCCCATAGAGAAAAAGTGCAGTTTTTGAAAAAGCTGTAGTATTAAAACCGCTTGGCAGATTTGGACCAAATAAGAAGTAATTTGGGCACAACACATTGATTTAATTTCCTTGACTGGTTTGGCTAAATCCATCCAGTAGTTTCTAAATCATTCAACAGAGAACAGGGTTCCTGCTGCGCCTTTAAACTTTTATATTGGTCTTGGTGTTTTGCAGCAGAGTGGCTGAGCGAGGCTAATAAAACTTCCAGAAGTGGTCCAGGGTTCTTCCGATTTCCGATTTGACAGCAAAGCCGGTGTCACCTTCTCCAAACATTATAGCTATATATGCGTCCCACAATGCATCTGCAAGGCTTTTCAGAAATTAAAATAATGCCTTTTTTTGCTTGATGTGAGAGGTATCTGCGATTATAATGGGTGCAACTAGGGTTATCTGAAAAGTGGACGAAATACCATTTGGAGGAGGAAAAAGGATGAAATGGCACCAGGCTAGAGGTGGTGAGGTGTGCAAGTGGACACCATGGGAAATTGGGGAGATGGGGGCGAGGGGCTAGGGTCAAGTTCAGAGCTCAAACATTTTTGCATACCCGAGTTTATCGGGCCGGATTACCACAGTTATGATAGAAATCATGATTGGGAATGAAAGTGCATCAGGCGATAGAACGAGTGTTGGGGGATGGGAGAGGGTTAGGGAGGGGGAAAATAACTTGTGGGGAGTGGGGGGAGCATGGCACGAGGATCACTTTAATTGTCCCTTAATTAAA
Organism: Ambystoma mexicanum; assembly: GCF_040938575.1. NCBI lineage: Eukaryota > Metazoa > Chordata > Amphibia > Caudata > Ambystomatidae > Ambystoma > Ambystoma mexicanum. The sequence continues at coordinate 99,418,499 of NC_090934.1, forward strand.
GTTGTTTAAATGAATTTCAAAGGTTTTGTTTTACCATAGTTTATTCAAGAGCAAGTAAACGTTGCACCGATGGGTTGCTTTAGGGCCCACTAAACATGGCATTCGGACATGGCATCTGTAGCTGTTACTCCTATAGGTTTCCCTGGGGCTTTTGGTACTGGCCAGTGAGCACAACCTTTGGCAGTGCCCACTGTATATTTTAATAAACTAGGTTTCTTTCAATCCCACTCATTATGGCCTTTGACTGTGTGCGCTGCCCATTTACACCAATAGTTTTCTTTGGGGCCCACTGACGAGTGCCACTGGCACAAAGACCAATTTCCCTCTGCCTAGTAGATGTGATCACAATAGATGTCCCCCATTTATTTATTTTTCCTCCGTTTTCATTCCCCTGATAATTACTGCGGTAATCTGGTGCTAAATACCCCAATAACGCAAAAAAATGCAAAGTCCTCACAGACGTGCCTCCTTCCTTCTTCCTACGGCCACCACAAACCTCAGTAGCTTTCTACTTCCCTGGCCCTGCCCAATTACTCCCTTTCTCTCTTTGCTTCGTGTGACGCATTTTCGTTTCCGAGCGTGACTTGCATTATTACCGCAGTAATCTCACAACATTCCCCTATAATGCAAAAACGTCTGAACTGTAACTGGCTTCCCAGACCAACCCCAACTCCCCAATTTCACATGATGTCCCCTTTCCACCTCCCCACCTCTAGCTGGGTGCAATTCCATGCCTTTTCCTCCTCCAAATAGCTTTTCTTTGCACTTTTTTGTTTTTGCAGTCCTCTGGTATTACTGCAGTAATAGCTCGCATCGAACGAAAACGAGTGAAAACAAAATAACGGTTTCTCATTTTTGAAAAGCCTCTCTGCTGCAAAGCATCATGGGAGATACAGCTATATTTTTGGGAGAAGGGGTGCACCCCCTTCCCTGTCTAATACTTATAAAACTACTGGATGGAATAACCCCAAACTTGTCGCGGAATTTAAGTCAATGCTTCATGCCCAAGTTGTTTCTTAATTGGTCCAATTCCCTCCAGCGGTTTTGTCACTTCCACTTCATCAATTTTGACTTTTTCTCTAAGCGAATTGATGCCAAATAGTGTGTACTTTTGCTTTCTTAATAAGATCACATTCTGAGATGCCTGGGGCATCCCTGAGATGGCCGCATGCAAATGCAATTCTCAAAGGTTTGCCCAAGGGCATCTCAAGATTGCACGAGTTGTAGCCATTGTGGATACGGCGTAAGGTAGCAGGTGCAAATCGGAGATGCTCACAGGAATCTGATTGGCTCCAATTGACATTTTTGAGAATCGGGCCCAATATCCCCTTTACTATACTGATGTGGTGCTGCTACATTCTTACACAAGTTAGCCAATATTTGTATTTTTTGCAGAGCCTAGAGAAGTATCCAACTCGGAAATCGACTGTGAAAGCACCAGGTAAGAAGAAGAATGCAGAGGTTCTTTAAAGAGGCTGTTGTTTGCAATTCTTTAATGCCAAAGCGATCCTTCTTTGCTAGAATAATTGAACGAGCCACAGCATGTCGAGGCATCTACAAGAAATGTGCGATCTTCTTTTGCAAATATTAAACAAAGGTCCACATTTTGTTCATCTTTTGGAGCCAACCATGCCTTGTTTTCGGCTCTCTTGACAAAGACGCCACTGTCTAAACCCATAAATGCATAGTCTTAATTCTAGTGCAGGGGTGTGCAGCGTTTGGCTCGCCAGATATTTTGTACTACATCTCCCTTCAGCTCTAGCTAGCATAATCAATGGTGGTGGATCATGGGAGCTGTAGTACAAAGCATATGAAGGGCTGCAGGTTGCAGACCCCTGTTCTAGTGCCAACTAATGTTTGCCCTGACCACAAACGTAGATGAACGATCAGGACCACCCCTCCCCACCCCCCCTGATGACAGGCTTAGCTATCTTCCGGCGTTTGTTTAGTTGAGGCCTGGCTAACATTGCTTTTCTTGTGGTTCTTATTCAGTGATAAGAGAAGAAAGGGGTTTGTCAGTATAAAACATTGTGGATGTCTGTTCCCAAAGGAGTCCTTTGTCATTTTATTGCATATTTGACATAGAGCCACATCCCCTCTATAGTCAAATGTAAGGCCTGTGGTGTGAAATTATCTCAGGGCATGCAGACTTCCCCCCATGGCTGAGGAATTGAGACCAGGATAGAAGAAGGCTTGCACATATGTTGCTTGTCTTCCAAGTGATATAGTCCTGTTTTTATATATATATATTTTCTTTAAAAGAAGTGAATAAATAAACAGTTTTTTAACAGACATTCTAGTACATGAGCAGATTTGGATTGATGCCTGCACGTGGAAGGTGTGACGCTTTATCAGTGAATGCGTTGAAGGGTGGGGTAGCCTGTTTTCCTGTTTCTGCAGCATTACGTGTGTTCTGCCGCCCTCCGAAACAAGCCCCCCAAAAACAAAAAAGTGAGAAGTATCCATTGGAATTCTATATTATGTACTCTGCACATAATTATAATTAGAACCCGGCGAGGGCGCAATAAGAATGAAAGGACCATTCTGATTGGCCCTTGCTGGGACAATACCTGGCCGGGAATCCCTGGATTCCATAACTGAATCCTGGCGGGGGGGCGTGGCTGCTCCTCAGCCAATGAGGAGGCTCGAAGCGGGGCCACCCCCGCTCCGAGCCTCCACGCGGCTGGAGTCTTCCATCATCCACCGCCAGGGACCCAGGTACGTTTTTATTTTATTTGTTCCCCTCCCTTCCTTCCTTCCGCCCTCCCAACCCCACTTACTTTCTTCTCTGTCATCTTTCGGGAACGGACGAGCTGGGAACTGTTCCCAGTGCGCCCGCTCCCGATGGCCACCATGGAAAGGGAAAACTGACTCCGTTTTCCCTTTCCCGGTGGCCATTTTCTTTTTATGTCCCGAAACACAGCAGATCTTGCGGGCCTGGGTACTAATAGCTATATGCCCCTCGCAGCGGGGTCATTACTGTCTGGTAGTGCCCCGGGGCCTTTGTTATAACTATGGGCCCCAGGGCATTACCTGAGTCGGTAATGCCCCTGAGGCTCGGGTATATTGCTTAATTGGTTATTTATAATGCGATTATTACCCAGAGCTTTCTAAGCACGACCACAGGGATCGAACCTGTGTTGCTCCGTGTCGCTTGCTTCCAAGGCGAGCACGTTGCCCCTGAGCTATCCTCCCGAGACACGAGCACTAGTAGCAGAACGATTGCTATCCTATCATGAATACTCCTGAAAGATGAGCAGGACCAGTCCTGGATGGATTTAGGAGTATAATGTCAGTTTTGTAATCACAATGGTGACTTGGTCAGAGCTCCATATGCTCCTCAACAGGTCACAGGACAATTAAAAAAGCTACTTATAACTAGAAATCCCACCAGGCAAAAAGACTGCATACATCACAGATAAGCGAATCGCCCACAGTCAGAGTCGCCCCTCGATGCCAGCTGAACCCCCACAAGGACTGATCAGAAGCTTCCCTGCCCTCTGCGGCATCTGGACCATTTACAAAGAGACGGTTGAACATGTAAGCCGGGAGCAAAGACCCCCTCGGCCCAGCTTTGTCACCCTAGTGGAGGGGCCCAGAATGGCATCAACACATATGTCCTGTGAAAGGATACAGTGGAGCCATCAGAACCCCAGGGTGGGCATATGGGTGATGGTGGTGGCTGGGTGGCATGCTAGAAAAGATGGTAAGTTAGGGAATGTTATGTCACCAGGAAGTGATGCTTATCTCAGGATTTCTGGATGTTGTCCCTCAAAGGTGAGCTTTCTGAACTGACAAGCACAGCAGGTGTGCTGAAGGAGGTGAGTACATGACCGTGTGGAACAGAGGTGCCAAACAAAAATATCTCAATACCAAAGAATTCAAATCCCAAAATATCTAAAAACACATACATCGAAAACAAAACTATAGGAACAAAAAGGATTAAATTCAATAAAATTGTCTGTCATGATCTGTTTCCCATACACAGCAGCCTGTATGAACCTGTCCTTCCCATGCATTTAATTGTGGACTGGGCAGAATCAGGGTGGGCCTTCATGGAACCACTTCCTGTATTCCCCCTCTAGCTTTTAGATGACAAATCTTTCGAATCTCTGTTGGAATAGTCATATCTTTGACCACGTATCTGCGGCTGTAAATCTTCAGTTGGGTCTGTGGCGTTGAGGACTAATGCAGCCCCGGCAGGATCTGGGTTTGACCATACGGTCCCAAGTTTGAAGCCTGATATTAAAATAAGTACCATGGAGTTAAATGAAAATGCACTCCTGTTATCTCTCGATGACGCCAAGATACCCTCCGGGGGTAAAGGTCGCCCTCTACAAATGCACGCAATGTTATTGTACAATTGACCATCCTTTTTAATTGTTGTCAAGGTGGTTCTCCCTCGCCTCATTTCATCTGTGACATACATCTGAGAACGGTGCAGTGGCACTGCAACTGACCAATGAGTGGATTGTTTAATTGACAGATTGTCTTAAGCCCATTGCCCGCTCTACCTCATTACATGTGGAGCTGAAGGTTGCTTATCAGAGGACTGTCGAGGTAATGTGTAGTGATAGCCTTGAGTTATTAGGACATCGTATCATGCATTCCTGGTGATGGACCGACAGGCGGGGAATGGGTGTGTATGTGGACAGGAGACATGGGGTAATCCATGGGGGATCTTGCGAATAAGACAACTGCTACCATGGTAAATACTAAGCCATCCAACTCACTCAAGTCGAGTCTTAAATATAACCCTAAGCTGTCTGGGCCTAAGGAACGAAAGCGAGCATTGCTTAGGGGACATTCTTAGAAGTTATCCAACCAGAAGTCTGAATGACTGGTGGAGAACATTGATCGAAGGAGGGAAAACCAAAATCAACATAGCCCTCGTAAAGTTGGTAATCATAATGCTCAAGAAATTAGAGGTCCCGGATCCAGAAGGAACGCGGAAGAGGTATAGGGCCTTGGACTATAAGCCTCAAAAAGACTGAAATTGGTTACCAACGAGGTCTGAACTTGATGAGACTACTTGTAAATGGTGGGAAGGGTTAAAGGTTTTCGATTTGCAAACCAAATGACCTGTTGAATAAAATAAAACAATATATATATATGGTAGGAGAGTATGTGGTTTATGTTTGCGAATTCTTAAATCAGAAGCAAATACCATGAATACACCCTGAAATGCATACTAACTGTTTCCTGAAAGGGTGGGACCTCATTATTCATTTTGGTCTCCGCACCATCTATTAATAGTTGGACTTCAGAGTATAGTAACTTTAATGCACTTAATATGTGAAATTAAAATATCCAAACTGATTACTGTAGTAAAGCTCATTATTTATTCTGATAAATGAATGAATAAAAAGGTGAGCCAAATCATGTTTCATGCTATTGTGTATGCACTTCCTCAGGGCTCTGTACTTTGGCTTTTAAGTAACAACATAGATTTTGCATTCACTACAGCTCCTAACAAGCCATGTTCCTTGATTTTTCTGATGGCACACATTCAGTGAACATTTGAGATCAGTGTGCCGCACTGTGAATACCACATTTGTAAAGGTCTTCCATTTGCTATATATATAGGAAATGATGGAAAGGGTTTGATCCGGTGGTATGGTGGGGCAATTACCCAATGTTAACACGCATTGTCAAGGGCAACAGTTTTGGCTTTTGTGTAGGCATGGAAAGGTATTTCCCAGGCAATGACGTGGTGGTATTAACCTGCCATCGATGGTAGCAGCTGCAAAATGGTGCGATTACCAGGTATATAATAGCAGTCCCTGGCAAATGCATAATACTTATACATAAGCCAAAACCGTTGGCTTTGCTGGTGCTTGTTTATAACAGGACTTCCAGTGAAGGGCGTTCATAGTGCTTTTAAATCCAGTGGCTGAAGGCAGATAGGGTCAAGATATTTTTATTACACCAGTTACAAGTTTACAGCGCTGATTAAGTCATTAACTCTCAAAAGACTGCTTTGAAAAAGGCACTAGCAGGCACTTCGAGGACAAAGTTTGATGCAAAGGCGTGATGAAATTAGCTGAAAGAGATCTCAGGAGGATGGGTTTTGAGCGGGGGGGGCAGGAAGTGGGTGGGAACGGCCATAGGGATTAGCATGGCAACAGGCTTTCAATGGGTGAGTAAATAACCAAATTACACCTACAATCTTTGTGTCCCTCCTCATATGCCATTCCTCCTTAGCTGTACTCTAATGCAATAGTTCCGGCTAATAGGTGGTGCTTTAGCACCACCTAATAACCAAATCTAAAGAGAAAAAGGGAAACAGATTGCCAGTATTTTCAACAGCAGCTTTTAGAACACAACAGAGTGGCGTAGAACGGATGTATATATGGTTTACTGGACGGATGTATATATTTCCTACTACTGAGCATGGGTGACCAGCCACAGTGTGGGAGCCACAAATAACAAAGTGGAGGTTCGGGGAAGTTCTGATCTCGAACATGTTTTCAAAACAATAGATTAAAATTGTGCTTTTTACAGCACACTTTAAGTGAAAAACTGGGTAAAAAGCCATCCAATTTATAATCTGTACTGCTGAGGAAAACATAGTTCAATAGATATCAGATCTCCATGAGTACCCAGGCGAATTTTCCAACACATATTACAGGATACCATTAATCACAATATATGCCAGCACTGTCAATGTAAAACCTGCTTCATGATGCCTGTACCCATAACACATGCAACTATTGTGCCAATTTAGGAAGACATTTTCCAATATAGTCCAGTATAGCCACTCTTAGAACACCCTCATTTGACTATGTCCAATAATGACAGTAGTGCCACTTTTAGAACACTCTCATGTTGGGAGTGCCCATTAACACCACTATTGCCAGTGTAAGAACAAACTCACGTTGACTTACCCAATAATGCCTGAATTGCCACTGTAAGAAAACATTGCCATGTTGGCTGTGCCAATTTATGCTAGTAGTACTACTCTAAGATTATACTCATGGTAGCTATGTTTAAGAATTTAAATATTCCCACTGTAGGAAGGCATTTTCATGCTTGTTTTGTAATATATGTCAATATCGCCCTGTGCTCCTATAAGTATTTGCATTTGTAGTTATTCATTTATATAGCACTTTCACCAAAGCACTGTACAATACGTAAATAAAATTATACACAAATATCAACAAGGATAATGGAATACCAGACCTGCGAAGTAAACATGATAAAGAGGAAAGAAAATATGCTTCAGGACAAGAATGAAATAGTAAAAGAGTAGAAGCAGATCTGAAAGACAGAAGTAAGGAATTTGTGTGTTTAGGGGCCAGTAAGGACGAAGAGCAGAGTCAGGGTTTGGGAACAATGAGAAGGAAGTGGTTTTGAGAGTGCAGCGTGCGGGACGGAGAGTAAATCGAGGCAGGAGAAGCAAGGATAGGTAGAGGCAAGTGCAAAGATACATTTAAAACCAATGGAAAGAAAATTAAAAAGAAGAGAAGACTCCTAAGGGTTCTAGGAAAAAGAAAGAAGAGACTAAGACATTGAGAAGCCATAAAGTAATTGAGCCCAGTGGAGCAAGCTGGTAGCCTGAGAGACTGACCAGAAGAGCAGAACTCTAATCTAGATGGGAAAGAAGGAGAGAAGAAATAACCAGTTTAGCCGCACGGAGGGAGAGAAAAGACTTAACTGTGCAGGTACTATAAAGTTGAAAGCATGAACAATATTAGAAGTGAGAAGGAGCAACCAGAGGGATGGGTTAAGGGTGGCCACAAGTCTACAGTCAGAGGGAGACAGAGAAGGCAAAGGGGGGGGGGAGGAAAGAGCAGAAGGGAATACATGTGGGGGCGAGCGAGTGCAAGAATAGAACTTCAGTTGTAGATGTCTTAAGAAGGAGAAAGTGAGACCGCATCTAGGATACTACAGTGAGAAGAAAGGCGGTGAGTGTAGAATGGAGAGAGTCGGTGCAGGAAGGAACGTAAATGAAGGTTTGGGAATTGTCAGCATAACGGGAACAGTGGAGACTAAGGCATGAGAAATACTGTAGAGAGAAACATGTAGAGGGCCAAGAACAGAACAGCGATAACCCCATAAAGAAGAGGGAGGTTGGGGTCCATCTACCGACCTAGGAAATAAAAAAGGTGTGGTCATATAGGTTATTTTGGAACCATTGAAGGAAAGAACCAGAAAAGCTCAGGGAAGGCAGAGAATTAAGGAGTGTGGGGGTGATCTACGGCATTGTGCTTGGAGGGTGGGGCTAAGTCTATGACTGTCCTGGCCGCCATCTTGCAGGTCAGTGGCTTTACGCTTGGAGGGTGGGGCTAAGTCTATAACTGTCCTGGCCGCCATCTTGCAGGTCAGTGGCATTGTGCTTGGAGGGTGGGGCTAAGATTATAACTGTCCTGGCTGCCATCTTGCAGGTCAGTGGCATTGTGCTTGGAGGGTGGGGCTAAGTCTATAACTGTCCTGGCCACCATCTTGCAGGTCAGTGGCATTGTGCTTGGAGGGTGGGGCTAAGATTATAACTGTCCTGGCTGCCATCTTGCAGGTCAGTGGCATTATGCTTGGAGGGTGGGGCTAAGTCTATAACTGTCCTGTCCGCCATCTTGCAGGTCAGTGCAGTGGCATTGTGCTTGGAGGGAGGGGCTAAGTCTATAACTGTCCTGGCCGCCATCTTGCAGGTCAGTGGCATTGTGCTTGGAGGGTGGGGCTAAGTCTATAACTGTCCTGGCCACCATCTTGCAGGTCAGTGCATTGGCATTGTGCTTGGAGGGTGGGGCTACGTCTATAACTGTCCTGTCCGCCATCTTGCAGGTCAGTGGCATTGTGCTTGGAGGGTGGGGCTAAGATTATAACTGTCCTGGCTGCCATCTTGCAGGTCAGTGGCATTGTGCTTGGAGGGTGGGGCTAAGTCTATAACTGTCCTGGCCACCATCTTGCAGGTCAGTGCATTGGCATTGTGCTTGGAGGGTAGGGCTAAGTCTATAACTGTCCTGGCCGCTATCTTGCAGGTCAGTGGCATTGTGCTTGGGGGGTGGGGCTAGGTCTATGACTGTCCTGGCCACCATCTTGCAGGTCAGTGCAGTGGCATTGTGCTTGGAGGGTGGGGCTAAGATTATAACTGTCCTGGCCGCCATCTTACAGGTCAGTGGCATTGTGCTTGGAGGGTGGGGCTAAGTCTATAACTATCCTGGCCGCCATCTTGCAGGTCAGTGGCATTGTGCTTGGAGGGTGCAGCTAAGTCTATAAATGCCCTGACCACCATCTTGCAGGTCAGTGCAGTGGCATTGTGCTTGGAGGGTAGGGCTAAGTCTATAACTGTCCAGGCCGCCATATTGCAGGTCAGTGACATTGTGCTTGGAGGGTGGGGCTAAGTCTATAACTGTCCTGGCCACCATCTTGCAGGTCAGTGCAGTGGCATTGTGCTTGGAGGGTGGGGCTAAGTCTATAACTGTCCTGGCCACCATCTTGCAGGTCAGTGGCATTATGCTTGGAGGGTGGGGCTAAGTCTATGACTGTCCTGGCCGCCATGTTGCAGGTCAGTGGCTTTACGCTTGGAGGGTGGGGCTAAGTCTATAACTGTACTGGCCGCCATCTTGCAGGTCAGTGGCATTATGCTTGGAGGGTGGGGCCAAGTCTATAACTGCCCTGGCCGCCATCTTGCTGGTCACTGACCGCCATCTTGCTGGTCAGTACTCCCTCTGTGCTCCTTCCCTGTACTGCTTGTGCTCTGCTGAGAGCTTCTGATTTTCTGGTATGTGAAAAGGGCATTGGAAGCAGACAGGGTGCACCTTTTACGCTCAGTGGTTTAGTGAATGATCTGGGTGGGGGGGGGGGACTGCAACATTGTATTCTCAGTAGAGAAACTTTCTTGCGAGGGACAATGCAACTGTGATTCTGTTTGTCCTTTGATAACACCCCGCCCCCACCTCATGGGAGCCGCTGATTTGCCACATTGTGTCAGAGGGATGCCGTGACTCTTGAAATGCCCCTTTTCCGTTGTGAAATTTCTTCATTGACATTCCGACAACCTTTTAAGTGTTACAACACGTTAGTAGGGTCTTGTCAATGGAATTGATTTCCATGAAATGGAAGGCATATTTTGTTTATACTAGAGTTTGGTATTTGTTTAATGGGAACTGCAGGCTCTCTCGGTTGTGGAGTGGGTGCCCTTATCAAGGGATCTGATTGGGCATTAACCCAAAAGGACTGCCCAGAGGCAGTATGATTCCCCCCTGCCAAGCAACGGGTACTGCTGGAGAGTGACCTATGGATCCTCCCCAATCTGCCCCCTGCTCCTTTGGCCACTTTCACATGGTGTTTTCTTTCTCTCTCTCTCTCTCTCTCTCTCTCTCTCTCTCTCTCTCTCTCTCTCTCTCTCTCTCTCTCTCTCTCTCTCTCTCTCTCTCTCTCTCTCTCTCTCTCTCTCTCTCTCTCTCTCTCTCTCTCTCTCTCTCTCTCTCTCTCTCTCTCTCTCTCTCTCTCTCTCTCTCTCTCTCTCTCTCTCTCTCTCTCTCTCTCTCTCTCTCTCTCTCGTGTCCATGCAGCCCACATGTGGAGGACAGGAAGCAGACACAGAGGTCAATCTGTGCCTCCTCCTGAGTCCTGCTTCCTGTGTGTACACTGGGGCCAGCACTGTGGCACCATGCAAAGCTTTCAATTGCAGGCATGGATGGGAGCAAATAGAAAAAAATGTATATTGAAATTCAATGTTTGTGCATTACTTAAAAAAATGTTCCTTTTAATTAACTTTACAAATGTAAGACTAATTAATTTAGCATGCAATGCACTTTTTTGTGTATCATATTTAATTAAAACATTTTAATTGTGTAACTGAAGAAAGGCCTTTGTCCTAGAGGGAGAGGGAGTTGTCTATCCAAAGAAGGTCTCTGTTGGTCTTCCACATATGGGTGGGAGCACACCCATTACACCAATGTGCTTCCAGTACCTCCTCCATCCTTCCCAGTTGCCCATGTAAGGCAGGGACAGCAAAACAATCCAGCCTTGCAGGGACCACTGGATATTTGCGGGCTGCTGTACTCTAAGGAAATGGGATCGGAGATGCCCCACAACGCCAGCTGCTGCCTGCGTGGGGGTGCTCAGGCTTCACTAGACCTGCCATCCTCTGCCATCTGGGCACCTCCCTGCCACCTATTTCACGTGAGCCCTCACTGCTCAAATCTATGTTGTTACTCAGTAACCGAAGTACACAGCCACATAGTGCGAAACATGTGTCGGGTCTGTAGAGGAAGAGCCTAATACCCCTACCAGAAGCTCCTCCCCCATGTTGCCTATATGTTGGGAACTGGAAATGGCGACATGCGCATTACCAGTGAGGATGTCTATACCGCAAAGAATTCTTGAGACAAGGTATCGATTGAGAGAACCTCATATGTATTCACTAAGAAGTAATGGTCTTCTGGAAAAAGTCCCGGAAGAAGCATGAAAATGAATGAGAAAGAAGATTGGTGACATCATACGAAGCAGAAATGACGCATCTAGAAAAGACACAAATGAAGAAGGAATATAGACATTCTATAGGATCTGAGGATGAGGTATCGAAGAAAAGCAACATTACGGGATCAAAATGAAGATTGCCCGTGCGAAGAAACACTGAAGAAAATGCAAAAGTCATTTTACAATTGTACAGATTCTGTAACACAAGTAGACAATGTAATCCTGAGGCTGGCTGCGTAGTGAATAGATTGCGGCGATGCGCCAATGTATATACATAGGAATGTTTAGAATTTGGATGTTCCACAATTCACTTTAGCAAACCTGAAACCCGTGTAGGTAAAGGGCTTGAAGTGTGGCACAGTTGGAAATAGCTGAGGGCGAAGGAGAATTCAAGAAAGGCTGACTGGCCCAGCGACAAGAGTCAGGGCCACTGTGAGCCTGGTAATCTGTCAAGAAGCTACATGGACGTGAGAAAGAAGCAAACTTCTGTTTGAGGTGAAATGGGAAAACACTGAAGATGCCAAGAGTTCATCATTTAATAGTATTTTATGCAGCAAAAAACTCGAAAACGTTGTCTCCATTCACATGATCAGATGAAAATAGATTTTGGGTCAAGCTACACCGAAACCAGAAGATAAGACCATGCCACACTCCCTTTATTCTCAGGCACAGTGAGCCTCTACAAGGCCGAGTTCAAAGCCTAATTGAATGGCAGACTGCAGGAGTGATGATGGATGAGTGCTTCTTGGGTGGGGAGGCATAACCACGCCAACCCTCCCATCACCTGGGGTAACCAGCTTCTGTGCTGCTAGCAAGTGGAATATCCCAGATGGGTAAAAGCGTGCCAACCAATTATAGAGGGCCACATACCAAAGAGCTATACAGTTTGTGTAACCAATAGGGTGTCGAGTATTAGTATGACACGGAAGATGACTTGCACTTGGGATGGGCTTAGTTGTCCACCTGATCTTAGAGACCCAATCACAAACCCCATCCGTATGGAACGTATACCTAGATGTTCCCTTTAAGCTTATCACATCCCCTAGTAGGTTTTTCTTATTTGCCACGTAGGATGACGCCAGTAGTGATTCATTTTTAGTATACAAATGTTGTTTTTTCATGTGATGCTATGGAAGAAATCGAGCGAACGTCTGTTTATGTCCGTTGTAACTCCCTGTTTTAGATAAATGCTAATAAAACAGTACTAAGTTTTTCCAACTTCCTGAGTCGGTTTGATTATTGATGTATGAGTACGTTCTGCATCCCCATCCATCTCTGAGTATTGCTACCTCGTCTTAGGTTAGGGTTCAGGTCGTTTTTTGGTGTGTTCAACTCGGAATAAACTATACACCTCCCTGCAATACTCATTTGGAAGATGTGTGTAGCATGACCGTTTTAGGGCACTGGGTAGTGAGGATGGCATTTCATTAGCTGGTGCTAGTGGAGCTCCACCCATCAGCCAATAACTGGCAATTGTTCCTTCTCTTTTCTGTGCTTGCCTGTCCTTTCCTCTCTAAATCTACCTTCTTAGCTTTTTCTTTTGCATGGTTAGCTGGTGCAAGTGGATCAAGGTCACATGACCTCTGCCCCGCCAACAGCCAATCACTGATAATCTATTTTCACTCTTGTTGTCTTCCCTTCCTCTTTCTTTTCCCTCTTAACCCTTAGATATCAGGGTGTCTCTCGCTCAGGTGTCTGAAGAGTTCATACCTGTCTTCGTCTGTGATATAAGAGTCTGGGATCCACCCGCCCCAGGTAGGCTGGTAGCATGTGCATCACATCACCCCTTGCCATCCTCACCCCCACATGCAAAACATCCATTCCATACCAGGCCCTTATAAGCCAAAGTACCATGTCCATGTCCTCACCACCCATGTCCATGTCCTCACCACCCAGACATCACCTCCAAAAACACATGCTCAACCTCGTGCTCACAAGTGCTCATGCTACGGCCCTATAGGCAGCAGACATTGCTGACTTAATCATCACTCACAACCTAGAGGCACTATTTGCCACAGAGAAATCACTCAAGCCACACACACAGACCCACACCCTGGATGTCCTCATCCTCACATAGCATCCAACACATGGACTACAAAGGTGAGACTGGAGGGGGCTTGAAATCATCCACAAGACCTCCTGCACGCCCATCCACACTGCATCGTTGGAACTACCCTCCCCTCACAGACAACAAGGATTTCCTTGACAAAACCACAGTCCTCTTCACAACAGCATCAATCAAAAACATGTCTAACATCTTCTTGGTAGACGTCAGTCTGCTTTGGATCCACACCCCCAAGAAAACAAGGGAGACTCTTCTTAAATTTCTTGACTCCATAGACATCAAGCAAACTACTGCTGAACGAAACACAATAATGGAAACACACTCTACTTGGTATTCATCGCTTTTCCAGCCATTGAAAGCATTCCACCCATCTTTGGACTGCACAGACCATGCAGCCATCCCTATCCTGCCCCACCACACATAGCCGCGCAACCAGGGCTATCCAAAAACAACCAGGACAGCCCACTGATCCTCCAAGAACCTACCCATGGACTTGCAGCAGGAAAGATTCATCATCTTGGTCTCCTTGTCTGACCAGTACGAGAATGGCAGCACTTAGCTCTACACAGTCAACCACTCCATAACTGAGACCACAATGCACATTAATCAGTGAAACATTGACACAACAAGCATAAGCTCTGCATATTTTGGTACACACAGGAACCCATCAACAGTAAGTGTGCCATCCTCAGAAAATAAAGGATCTGGAGACAACCGTATCAACACAAAGGCATCCTCACCCTAAGAACCCACTGCTCAACATGCAGGACTTTCATCATCAAATTAAACTACTATACAACAGATGTATTGAAAGCATTCAACAAGAGCAGAGCATTCTTCCAAGCCATGATGCCATATATCACAACCCTGCCAGACCCTGCCGTACCACAGTTCACTGATAAATGCAACACCAACAACAGCTTCTTGACAGACAAGCTGAGGAAATACCAAGATTAGCTGAAGCGAGGATAATTACTCCAGGAGACTTGGCCAGTACTCTTTCAGCCCTTAAACCCACCACCTGCAAAGATACCACCCTCCCATCCTCCACTGGGAAGAAGCAGTCACACCCCTCCTCAGCATCAATGACACATGCCTCATGTAGTGCACCTTCCCAGACCCACTGAAAATCAGACAGATCTCTCCCTAGTTTAGGAAAATCACAGTCTACCAAGATGACCTGGCCAACTATTGCCCAATCATCACACATGTAGCCTTCCTCGGCAAATGTATTTAGAAAAGCGTCACCAACCATCTCAATGAAAGGAACACACAGCACAGTCTTCTGCAGGATTGCCACTCCAGATTATGACCACAATGCAGCCCAGGGATAGCCACTATCCAAGTTACCAACATTGCCCCTCCCATCGCAGCCGGAGGTGACCACTGCCTACTAGACTACTGACTCCTTTGATGCCAGTAAACATGATGCACCCCTTAAAATCCTTTCCACCCACATGTGCTTTGATGTAGATGCAAATTTGCACCTTGCTGTAAAGTTAGGTTTGGGAAGAGAAAGACCAACTGACTAAATTGCACCAGTCTCTCTTCCCAGTGGGGCTGTGGGTATTTCCACTTTGTTTGACTAAGAGGCCAGTTGAATTACATTTTGCAGCATTTTTGTAACCTTTTTTGCTGCAAAACAATAGATTGATGGTGGGTTTAAGTTAGGTATATAGACTGAGTGGGTGACGGATCTATGAGGATCTGGGTAAAAGGTAATTGGGCAAAATGTGATTCAACCAATTAAAGTCGAACAAACTTCATAGATTTGGGGTGTGCTCGTTGGATCACTCTCTGAGGGTGAGCACAACGGTGACCGAGCTGAGGCTTTTCTTGGTGCCATTTTGTTTTTGGACCCGTGCATGGATCTTTTAGGGTCGCCATGATGGTCCGCTGTCAATAGGTACCTGTCATCGCTGTCACTTCATAGACTCTCTCAATCTGTGCTCCAGGTATGGTGCATTGGGCCTTTGGCCACCGATGGTTAGTGGTGGGCTGGGATCTAAGGCAGTCAGAATAATTCCTGTCTGGTGCCTTTGAAAGGCCAGCAGGGTTGGGACAGAGTCAGAGATTATGAACGCAAGTGACTCTTCCCCACCACAACAGGCCTTCTCGCTACAGATGCTAGATGTTTCCTGTATACTCCAGTCTCCCTGTGCAGACATTGCCAAAAACACCTTCAGGCTTATTATGAGTTCCCCGGTATCCCACTAGTAATTCCGGTGGGTTACCGGGAAACTACTGTACCGTCACTGATGCCCGATATCCCGGTATTACTGGGATATTACGGTTCGGCAGAGACGCCGGTAACTCCCCATTCCATAGATTCTCATTGGACGCCATAGAATGGGTCTTCCCAAATCACCGGCAACGTTACTAATGGTGCTGGTGATTCAGACATTTATCTGCCAGTAGGGGCCTGATCTACCGGAAGGTCAGGCCTTCTGGTAGATCAGAGCCCCTTCTGGCAGACTTGGAATTGGCCGGTCCAGAAAGGTGCCGGTATACATTGTTAACATCACTTTATTTCTGGACCAGCAAACTCATAATAAGGGCACAGCCATACAAGTTAATTGTAACATTTTGTGATGGATTTTGTGATGGATTGGGAGCATTTGCATTTCCAAAAAAGCACCTAAAAACTGTTTTTCATTGTCTCAAAAATACTTGTGAAGGCTTGTTTGATTTTGGTGCTTAGAAGAAAATTTACCTTTAACATGAAATGTTAATTGATAATCACCTCCTCCAAGCCATAAAAGGTTTCCTCATTACTGACAACGTGACTGACAGACTCAGGTGAGCTTGTAGAGGGGAAAGAATAAGGAAAAAGAGCAAAAATACACACCCTCCACAAATCCCCACCCCTGAAAAATCAAACACTTTTCATGCAAATATGCAAAACACTGCAGGTCTTCAAGCGCTTTTACTGGGTTGGCATGATAATATGATTCAGAGTTTGTAAAATGCAAAAGATTTCACAGTCACAGAACCTTTCTCTTCAGATATTCACCTCTTCCTGACTTTCAGGCGAGAAAATAATTTTCTTTTGGCCTGCAAATTATTGCAAACTGCCCAAAATACTTGAAAATGTTGTTAAACTATCTTTTGGGGCGAAAGTGGAGACTTTTCAGGACTATGCATGCCTAATTCCTCTTCTGTTGAAGGAAGTGGGTGCCCAAATACATTGATGGTGCAGGGTTTTGAGGGTGAGCGCCAGTAACAACACAATCCAAGTATAGTCCGTGAGGACACTCCACATTTCCAGGTTCGGTTTTGTTGTTGTGCAGGTACCTTACACTTTAGCATGTTCTGGTTTGGTTGTACCTTGATGTTTGGGAATGTGGGCCATACAAGGCTACCAACTGGGCAGTTGACGATAGTTTCCTCTTTTTTCTCAGCAAAACCGCTCTTAACCGTGCCTGAGAAGAAGCCAGCTGACATCATGAAGCCCCAGACTCAAGTGCCCAAGGATCTGAAAGGTAGGAAGGGATGGGGGTCCCAAGCTGGGCCTGGCTGTGACAGGGTGGCAAATGGTATCCAGTCAATCAGAGTTTACAATTCCTTGCCATAAGGAGACCGGAAGCAAATGACATGAACATCACTAAACAGCACAGGAACTCATCAGATATATTGAAAGATTTACAATGACCAAATTCCAATCAGGGTCTCATTGGTTCATTTATAAACCGTTCTGGTCTTACTATCCGAAAAAAATCTTAGAATTAAAAACACTGATCTGTGCTAAAGGGAAGCAGGAGAAAATGTATCTTTCCATAATTAATGGGGTAGCCAATGATGGCCTGACCTTAATGTAAACAGCCATTAGCAACCCGACCCATAACGTCCTTTCAGAGGAGATGTGAAGCCGCCATTTTTCCACTCACACTCCCTCCTCCTTCATGCCCAACATGCCGCTGTTCCTTCGTTTCCCCTAATCCCCACCCACTCGCTCTGCCCCCGCACTCCCCTCAGTTACCCCCTGCCACCCGTGTGCTTGCCCTCCTCCACTTCCAGTCTCGGCAAAGTGCCTTCCCCGATAGCCACCATGAATGGGAGAAGGGTCTTAAGAATAGTGCCCCTCTTCTTTTGCCATCACTAACATTTCCTTTTGTAGTTTTTTTAGATTTGTGAAATGGCAACTGCGGCATTTCACAACTTTATAAAAAAAAGCTATTAGCTGTCCCCAGAAAACATGCTGGGGTGTCAGTAGGTATAACTCCTGCTGTGGCACGGCATTACCACTTGAGCACTACTCTCGGGTACATTCCAGTTTATTTTGACCATAAAATGGAGCAATTTGAGTTGCACAGGCTTTTTCCTGCGCAAATATTTTAATATGCTTTTTTCAACTCTTCCCGCCAGTGAAATCGGATTTTACCGCACCAGAGAAGAAGCCCGCGGATGGGACGAAGTCTCCGACACAAGCCCTCAAGGACCAAAAAGGTAAGGTGCGGGTAGGGGAGTGATTGGGCAGGTCATGGCACCCTCGACCATGGTGGGCCTAGATTTGATTAAACAGAGGGAGAGAATTATCTTAACAAATTCAGTTCACCTGTCCACTTGTTGTGCATCTTCATCTCCGTGATCCGAGTGTCATATGCAGGGGAGCGGTGTTGCGGGACTCGCACGTCTGCGCGCACAGTGGGTCATTGAGTTATCTAGAGTTGGGAGGGCCACCAAGTATCCTTCCAGTGCCCTCTTCTGTTCTATCACTTCTCTCGGCTACATTGCAGAATATTCTGACCTTAAAACTGAGCAATTTCAGGTGTGCAGGTTCTTCTCCGTGGAGATATTTTAATATGCCTTTTTCAACTCTTCCCACCAGTGAAATCGGATTTTACTGCACCAGAGAAGAAGCCTGCGGATGTGACAAAGTCTCCAACTCAAGCCCACAAAGACCAAAAAGGTAAGGTGCGGGTAGGGAAGTGATGGGCAAGTCAGTGTTCCCTTGACCATGGTGTGTCTGAGTTTGATTAAACAGGTGGAGAGTATTATCTTAATAAACTGAATTCACCTGTGCACTTGTTGTACATCTTCATCTCTGTTCTCCAAGTGCCATATGCATATGCACAGGAAGCTGTGTTGCGGGACTCGTACGTCTGCGCGCACAGTGGGCCGTTCAGTTATCTAGAGTTGGGAGGGCCACCAAGTTCCCTTACAGTGCCTTTTTCTGTTCTATCCCTCCTCTCGGATGCATTCTAGAGTATTTTGAACATACAACTGAGCAATTTCAGGTGTGCAGGTTTTTCAGATATTTTAATACGCCTTTTTCAACTCTTCCCGCCAGTGAAATCGGATTTGACCGCATCAGAGAAGAAGCCTTCGGATGTGACGAAGTCTCCGACTCAAGTCCTTAAAGACCAAAAAGGTAAGATGAGGGTAGGGGAGTGATGGGCAAGACACAGGTCTCTTGACCGTGGTGGGTCTGGGGTTGATTAAACAGGAGGAGAGAATTATCTTAATAAATTGATTTCCGCTTTCCGGCTGTTGTGAAACCTCATTTTCGTGCTCCAAGCATCATATGCAGGGGGTCTTCTGTTGCAGAACTCACAAGTCTCTGCAGCGGACTCTGGAGGTGGATGGAGGGTCTCCTCTTCTGTTATATCTTGCCCCGGGGTACATTTCTGTGCAGTGCCCCTTTCTGCTAATGCAGATTGAGAGCGTTGTCACTCCCCTGAGATGTGTGCTGGGAGAGTGCTCTGAGAGGCTGTGGGATAGACCAATGCTCCTTTCTAGGTCGTGAATGGTGGATCTGAAAACCCTACTCCTTGAAGCCCAATTTGCCAATTGCTAATCACTCTACTCTAACTTTTCTACTCTGTAGCTGTCCCATCCCCCTACCCTTGCCAGCTCCTCTTCTACTCCCTGTGCCTATACATGTAGTGCTCTGAGTGTACAGCACCCCGGGCTTCCCAGCCAGGTTGGTGCCTTGTAAATCCAAAACAAACATAACAAGGTCTTGCTCCTCACTAATGTGGTACCCACAAACAGAGCAGCCACAACCTCCAGGAATCACCCAAGTGCAGGCGCTCTTTGCACTTCACCCCATACACATCTATTGGAGTTGCGGCAAATTCACTGTAATCCAAAATGTCTTCCCGGGTTCAGAGATTTAAATGTTAGACTTGAGGGAAGCGAATCTGGGCCTGCATGTCTATGTTATGTTATTAGGCATGTGTATAGTGCCTTTTTACTATTGGTATGATCTGAATGCGCTGTGGGTTGAACGCCCTCGGGACCGTAGTCCAGGTTAGTGGAGGAAGTAGGGTAGTAAGTATTGCTTGGGTGCACTCTGTATGTGTGCAATGACTTTTCGTGGTAGGTAGCTGCAGTCTAATGCTAGGAGCGGTGTGTAGGTTGTGCAAGATCAGTAGTATGTGTGGAGCAAGGCCGATTTGACTTGGGGGTAGCTACATTTATATGCTTCCTGTAACTCAATTCTGTGTTGGCACAATCAAACACAATCATGAAGACAGACGGGTACGATAGTCTGTGCATTACTTAGGAAATATAACCTACAGCGTTCACAGACATAGTCCGGTCTCTGGGATAGTGTGACCGACACACAGGGCCGGCCTTAGGGCAGGGCTGCCCGGGCAACCGTCCGAGATGCCATTAGCCACCTGCCATGCCTGCCCGGGTGTATCTTTCAAGGGCTCTCCCGAGCTGACATGGTCGGAGAAGTCGCGGCAGGCACCCTATTGAAATTAAATGCGCCCCACGCTTGTGCTGATGCTGTGCTTTCCAGCGCGGGAGCGGGGTACTTTTAATAACAACAGGGCGCTGATGCTTTCACATCGGTGCCTGTTGCACAGCGATTACCACCCCGCTCCAGCATGGGAGAGGGGCGGTTTTCATAACAACAGGGCGCTGATGCTTTCACATCGGTGCCTGTTGCATAGCGATTACCACCCCGCTCCAGCATGGGAGAGGGGCGGTTTTCATTACAACAGGGCGCTGATGCTTTCACATCGGTGCCTGTTGCACAGCGATTACCACCCCGCTCCAGCATGGGAGAGGGGCGGTTTTCATTACAACAGGGCGCTGATGCTTTCACATCGGTGCCTGTTGCACAGCGATTACCACCCCGCTCCAGCATGGGAGAGGGGCGGTTTTCATTACAACAGGGCGCTGATGCTTTCACATCGGTGCCTGTTGCACAGCGATTACCACCCCGCTCCAGCATGGGAGAGGGGCGGTTTTCATTACAACAGGGCGCTGATGCTTTCACATCGGTGCCTGTTGCACAGTGATTACCACCCCGCTCCAGCATGGGAGAGGGGCGGTTTTCATTACAACAGGGCGCTGATGCTTTCACATCGGTGCCTGTTGCACAGTGATTACCACCCCGCTCCAGCATGGGAGAGGGGCGGTTTTCATTACAACAGGGCGCTGATGCTTTCACATCGGTGCCTGTTGCACAGTGATTACCACCCCGCTCCAGCATGGGAGAGGGGCGGTTTTCATAACAACAGGGCGCTGATGCTTTCACATCGGTGCCTGTTGCACAGTGATTACCACCCCGCTCCAGCATGGGAGAGGGGCGGTTTGCATTACAACAGGGCGCTGATGCTTTCACATCGGTGCCTGTTGCACAGTGATTACCATCCCGCTCCAGCATGGGAGAGAGGCGGTTTTCATTACAATAGGGTGCTGATGCATTAGCAATAACACCCTATTCCAGTGATTAACTCCCTACACCGGCGCGGCAGCCGGGAGTTAAAAATAAATTGGCGCCAGGGCTCTGCCAACACGTCTGGACTGTTCTTTGGTATTGATAGTGGTGCATCTCTGGGCACTATAGATAAAAGCCCCTCCCACCCCCTGACTATATGATGGGGCAGACTCTCGCCCCGGTGTGTTCCTGCACTTCAGACTACACACAGTCGATGCATCTTGATTGTCCTGTTCCCTGCATGCACCTCGGCGCTCCTTGCACCACGGCTGAGGGTCCTGGGGAAGTGGGGAGTTGAGGGAGAGGAAAGCAAAGCATATCATCGTTGACTATATGTGTATCGGCAAACATTTCCCATGAGCCTTCATGTGGGCAAGGCCTGATTCCCCTGTTTCACTGGGTTGGGTTAGAATAAATGTCATCGCTAGTTATGCATGCATGCGTTGATGATGATGCGATATTATTCGCGCGTGCTTGGAGTAGCTTGCTTACACACCCGACTAAGGGCTAGTGCTCGGAGTATTTGGGCACAGACATATAAGTACCACCATTGCACAAACAGCTGGCAGGGGTTTGTTTCCCGGTTGAGCCCAGGTAGATGGGGTGAGCCCAGGTGACTGTGTGTTGTTTACTGCTCACTGGGGCAGGCTCTTGTCCTGGTTTCAATGGCAGTGATATTGGTAAAAATAGGGGATATATACAAATGCTGCCTTTTGATACTGTATGCAAAATGATAACTTCTGGAGTATTCCTTGGAAGGTTGCAAGCAGTAAAATAAATTAAAAAAAGATTGGGATGTGGAATACCTCATCAAATGAAGTAACGCCCCCGGAAGTTTGATTTTTATGTACATGCAGTAAAGGGACAACATGGTAAAAACATCTTTACGGTGTCCCCTAAAAGTTTGAGAAAGTGGATTTCTCAAATTGCCAGCTTCTCATGTACTTGACAACCTATTTCAGAGAAGGGCCATTCCTGCCCCATCTGTCCCTCATTTTTTAAATAACACTTTCAATTTGGGCTAGAGGGAGCAAGTCTCTTAAGGCCAAGAGGAGAAATGCACCCAGCAAAAATGGAATCAAATGATGTTAAAAGCACCATCTATTTGGACAAATTCAAGGTCTTGTAACATGTGAAGAAAAGATCACAAACAAGGGCGTTTCATTAGGCCTGGAGCTAAGATAGCGGTGTACCTACACTTCCTCGAATGTCCCGAGACAGTGCAGACTGGCAAGGTCAGTCTTCAAACAGAAGACACTGGCATGAGGCCTACCGATGAGAGAGGGTGGCCTAATTGATGAGTGTTTATTCGCCCTATTTTACTTCCTGAGATTAAAGCAGTATTTTACCATCTCCTTTGAGTCTGTCCGGTTATTGGCTTAGAAGTATTTTCTTGGTAATTCCATCTAGCACAACAAATGCTTCAAGGTGCTAGAGCACAGTTGCAGGTCTGTGCCTGAAGGCCTCAACTCCCAGTAGTCTAAGGCAAGAGCAGTAAAGCGGTACCCTCCTGCAGAGGGGTGCAAGGCTGCCACAGCGGCATCAGTGCACACCTTCCTTAGACAATGGCATGTCTCTGACACAGGACCCGAACTCCAGATGTGGGAGGGCAGTACGGCAAAAGCCCTCCCTCTCTGTCTCTAAACACTGTTCCTTATGGGTGCTCTTGGTAGTATATGATAAAGGTGAGAGCCTTTACGCACTGGTGGTTGAAGGAGTTGGAGATCTGCTTGACCTGAGGAGGTGCAGTAACGAATCCTCAAGTGTACATGTGTACAGGCGCGTTATAAATGACTTATCATATATCATATCGGGCTTCCTGCTGTAGAAGGGCTGCTCACCTGGTCTCCCTCTTGCCGTACAGTGGTTAGATTGCCAGAATCTGCCGGATAGTGCTGCTTCATACAAAGAGTGAAAACCACGGTTATCGTGAGATTCTGAGTAGGCACTTGAGGGAGGAGAGGGGGAGGTGCGTGACATGACTGCATTCTGAAAATTCTGTTATATCGGCGGTGAAAAATTGACAAGCTGATTTTCTTGTTTTTTGGTTTGTTTTGGGAACTAAAGCCGACATGTTGACTGAGAAAAAGGCAGCCGAAGCGAGCAGAGCACAGACTCCAGCACTCAACACCCAGAAAGGTAAAGAGGGAATGATGGATCTTGGTATCTCTGTGATTATTGATGACATTGTTTAAATGGTGAATTGGTATTGACAAATAGTTTAATTTATATAACACTAAACCTGCTAGGCCGGCAGAGTCCACAGGGATCCATGCTGCCCCGCCCCCATCAAAACTGTGATAATTATGCAAATGCATGCAAATGACCCCTGGTTCGCTCTCTTCAGAGACAGATTGTAGTTGACAATCCAATTCTGAATGCTTGTGTTTTTCATGTGATTGAATTCCACCTGTAATGTTCTTTATGTTAATTGAGAACTTACCCAGAGTTCCACTGTCTGTTTTGCATACTTTGCGTGCCACTCTAGGATTCGAAGCACGTTGGTAGCATCTGTTTGTAGCCTGCAGGACTCACAACATATGTTATGGACCACACATTGCAAATGGCAACACCAGGTCGGTTTACATAGCCACGCATGGGTTTCAGATCGCAGCGCTTCAAGTGCTAAAATGTGAGATGAGTGTAGCCCAGCCTTCCCAGTGCTGCCAGGTGTTACTCATCTCGAGTGACCTCCCCAAGAGTGTACTGTTATTTTTTTTTTAAAGATTACTTTATTTTCTTGTTACCATGATTACATAAACCATAATATGATTTCCTGGGTGGCACATGCCAGTCAATGTGCTAGTACTGTGTAGGTGTTCCCCACCACCATGGCATACACAACAAAAGTAAAATACTGTTTTCCTCTGTCTCCTTAAAAGAAACAAAGGACTTCAAAATGGACTCTGTAAACAAAGCAACACAGCCACCAACAAAGAAATTGGCTCCTCCACCACCAACAGCACTGAAAAATAAGCCCTCTTTGAAAACACCTGACAGGTAAGCCCACCTCTGATCATGTGCAAATGTGCCCCAGTGCTAGAGTGAGTCTACCTCTGATCATGTGCAAATATCCCCCGGTGCTAGAGTAAGCCCACTTCCAGTCATGTGTAAACGGGCCCCAGTGGCAGAGTAAGCCCACCTCCAGTCATGTGCAAATGTGCCCCAATGCTAGAGTAAGCTCACGTCCAGTCATGTGCAAATGTGCCCCAGTGCTAGAGTGAGCCCACCTCCAGTCATGTGCAAATGTGCCCTGGTGCTAGAGTAAGCCCACTTCCAGTCATGTGCAAATGTGCCCCAGTGCTAGAGTAAGCCATCCTCCGGTCACCTGCAAATATGCCCCTGTGCTAGAGTAAGCCCACCTCCAGTCATGTGCAAATGGACCCCAGTGCTAGAGTAAGCCCACCTCCAGTCATGTGCAAATGGGCCCCGGTGCTAGAGTAAGCCCATCTCCAGTCATGTGCAAATGTGCCCCGGTGCTAGAGTTAGCCCACCTCAAATCATGTGCAAATGTACCCCGGTGCTAGAGTAAGCCCACCTCCAGTCATGTGCAAATGTGTCACAGTGCTAGAGTAAGCCCACCTCCAGTCATGTGCAAATGTGCCTGGTGCTAGAGTAAGCCCTCTTCCAGTCATGTGCAAATGTGCCCCGGTGCTAGAGTAAGCCATCCTCCGGTCACATGCACATATGCCCTTGTGCTAGAGTAAGCCCACCTCCAGTCACATTCAAATGTGCCCCAGTGCTAGAGTAAGCCCACCTCCAGTCGTGTGAAAATGTGTCCGGTGCTAGAGTAAGCGCACCTTCAGTCATGTGAAAATGTGTCCCGGTGCTAGAGTAAGCCCACCTCCAGCCATGTGCAAATGTGCCCTGATGCTAGAGTAAGCCCACCTCCAGTCATGTGTAAATGGGCCCCAGTGGCAGAGTAAGCCCACCTCCAGTCATGTGCAAATGTGCCCCAGTGCTAGAGTAAGCCATCCTTTGATCACATGCAAATATACCCCTGTGCTAGAGTAAGCCCACCTCCAGTCATGTGAAATGTTCCCCCGGTGCAAGAGTAAGCCCTCTTCCAGTCATGTGTAAAGGGGCCACGGTGGCAGAGTAAGCCCACCTCCAGTCATGTGCAAATGGGCCCCAGTGGCAGAGTAAGCCCACCTCCAGTCATGTGCAAATGTGTCACCGTGCTAGAGTAAGCCTACCTACAGTCATGTGCAAATGTGCCCCGTGGCTAGTGTAAGCCAACCTCCAGTCATGTGCAAATGTGCCCCGGTGCTAGAGTAAGCCCACCTCCAGCCATGTGCAAATGTGTCACAGTGCTAGAGTAAGCCCACCTCCAGTCGTGTGAAAATGTGTCCCGGTGCTAAAGTAAGCCCACCTCCAGTCATGTGCAAATGTGCCCCGATGCTAGAGTAAGCCCACCTACAGTCATGTGTAAATGTGTCCTGGTGCTAGAGTAACTCCACGTACAGTCATGTGTAAATGGGCCCCAGTGGCATAGTAAGCCCACCTCCAGTCATGTGCAAATGTGCCCCAGTGCTAGAGTAAGCCCACCTCCAATCATGTGCAAATGGGCCCCAGTGCTAGAGTAAGCTCACCTCCAGTTATGTGCAAATGTGCCCCAGTGCTAGAGTAAGCCCACCTCCAATCTTGTGCAAATGGGCCCCAGTGCTAGAGTAAGCTCACCTCCAGTTATGTGCAAATGTGCCCCAGTGCTAGAGTAAGCTCACCTCCAGTTATGTGCAAATGTGCCCCGGTGCTAGAGTAAGCCCACCTCCAATCATGTGCAAATGGGCCCCAGTGCTAGAGTAAGCTCACCTCCACTTATGTGCAAATGTGCCCCAGTGCTAGAGTAAGCCCACCTCCAGTTATGTGCAAATGTGCCCCAGTGCTAGAGTAAGCCCACCTCCAATCATGTGCAAATGGGCCCCAGTGCTAGAGTAAGCTCACCTCCAGTTATGTGCAAATGTGCCCCAGTGCTAGAGTGAGCCCACCTGCAGTCATGCGCAAATGTGTCATGGTGCTAGAGTAACTCCACCTCCAGTCATGTGCAAATGTGTCACAGTGGTAGAGTAAGCCCACCTCCAGTCATGTGCAAATGTGTCACAGTGGTAGAGTAAGCCCACCTCCAGTCATGTGTAAATGGGCCCGGTGCTAGAGTAAGCCCACCTCCAGTCATGTGTAAATGTGCCCCAGTGCTAGAGTAAGCCCACCTCCAGTCATGTGTAAATGGGCCCCGGTGCTAGAGTAAGCCCACCTCCAGTCATGTGCAAATGTGCCCCGGTGCTAGAGTAAAACCACCTCCAGTCATGTGTAAATGGGCCCTGGTGCTAGAGTAAGCCCACCTCCAGTCATGTGCAAATGTGCCCCAGTGCTAGAGTAAGCTCACCTCCGGTCATGCGCAAATGTTCCCCAGTGCTAGAGTAAGCCCACCTCCAGTCGTGTGAAAATGTGTCCGGTGCTAGAGTAAGCCCACCTCCAGTCATGTGCAAATGTGCCCCGATGCTAGAGTAAGCCCACCTACAGTCATGTGTAAATGTGTCCTGGTGCTAGAGTAACTCCACGTCCAGTCATGTGAAAATGTGTCCCGGTGCTAGAGTAAACCCACCTCCAGTCATGTGTAAATGGGCCCCAGTGGCATAGTAAGCCCCCCTCCAGTCATGTGAAAATGTGCCCCAGTGCTAGAGTAAGCCCACCTCCAATCATGTGCAAATGGGCCCCAGTGCTAGAGTAAGCTCACCTCCAGTCATTTGAAAATGTGCACCAGTGCTGGAGTGAGCCCACCTCCAGTCATGTACAAATGTGCCCTGGTGCTAGAGTAAGCCCACCTCCAGTCATGTGTAAATGAGCCCCGGTGCTAGAGTAAGCCCACATCCAGTCATGTGCAAATGTTCCCCGGTGCAAGAGTAAGCCCTCTTCCAGTCATGTCTAAAGGGGCCACGGTGGCAGAGTAAGCCCACCTCCAGTCATGTGCAAATGTTCACCGGTGCTAGAGTAAGCCCACCTCCAGTCATGCGCAAATGTGCCCCGGTCCTAGAGTAAGCCCACCTCCAGTCAGGTGCAAATGTGCCCAGTGCTAGAGTAAGCCCACCTCCAGTCATTTGAAAATGTGTCCCGGTGCTAGAGTAAGCCCACCTCCAGTCATGTGCAAATGTGCCCAGTGCTAGAGTAATCCCACCTCCAGTCATGTGCAAATGTGCCCAGTGCTAGAGTAAGCCCACCTCCAGTCATGTGCAAATGTGCCCAGTGCTAGAGTAAGTCCACCTCCAGTCATGTGTAAATGGGCCCCAGTGGCAGAGTAAGCCCACTTCCAGTCATGTGTAAAGGGGCCCCGGTGGCAGAGTAAGCCCACCTCCAGTCATGTGCAAATGTGCCCCAGTGCTAGAGTAAGCCCACCTCCAGTTATGTGCAAATGTGCCCCAGTGCTAGAGTAAGCCCACCTCCACTCATGTGCAAATGGGCCCCAGTGCTAGAGTAAGCTCACCTCCAGTTATGTGCAAATGTGCCCCAGTGCTAGAGTGAGCCCACCTGCAGTCATGCGCAAATGTGTCATGGTGCTAGAGTAACTCCACCTCCAGTCATGTGCAAATGTGTCACAGTGGTAGAGTAAGCCCACCTCCAGTCATGTGCAAATGTGTCACAGTGGTAGAGTAAGCCCACCTCCAGTTATGTGCAAATGTGTCACAGTGGTAGAGTAAGCCCACCTCCAGTCATGTGTAAATGGGCCCGGTGCTAGAGTAAGCCCACCTCCAGTCATGTGTAAATGTGCCCCGGTGCTAGAGTAAGCCAACCTCCAGTCATGTGTAAATGGGCCCCGGTGCTAGAATAAGCCCACCTCCAGTCATGTGCAAATGTGCCCCGGTGCTAGAGTAAAACCACCTCCAGTCATGTGTAAATGGGCCCTGGTGCTAGAGTAAGCCCACCTCCAGTCATGTGAAAATGTGCCCCAGTGCTAGAGTAAGCTCACCTCCGGTCATGCGCAAATGTTCCCCGGTGCTAGAGTAAGCCCACCTCCAGTCGTGTGAAAATGTGTCCCGGTGCTAGAGTAAGCCCACCTCCAGTCATGTGCAAATGTGCCCCGATGCTAGAGTAAGCCCACCTACAGTCATGTGTAAATGTGTCCTGGTGCTAGAGTAACTCCACGTCCAGTCATGTGAAAATGTGTCCCGGTGCTAGAGTAAACCCACCTCCAGTCATGTGTAAATGGGCCCCAGTGGCATAGTAAGCCCCCCTCCAGTCATGTGAAAATGTGCCCCAGTGCTAGAGTAAGCCCACCTCCAATCATGTGCAAATGGGCCCCAGTGCTAGAGTTAGCTCACCTCCAGTTATGTGCAAATGTGCACCAGTGCTGGAGTGAGCCCACCTCCAGTCATGTGCAAATGTGCCCTGGTGCTAGAGTAAGCCCACCTCCAGTCATGTGTAAATGAGCCCCGGTGCTAGAGTAAGCCCACATCCAGTCATGTGCAAATGTTCCCCGGTGCAAGAGTAAGCCCTCTTCCAGTCATGTCTAAAGGTGCCACGGTGGCAGAGTAAGCCCACCTCCAGTCATGTGAAAATGTTCACCGGTGCTAGAGTAAGCCCACCTCCAGTCATGTGCAAATGTGCCCCGGTCCTAGAGTAAGCCCACCTCCAGTCAGGTGCAAATGTGCCCAGTGCTAGAGTAAGCCCACCTCCAGTCATGTGAAAATGTGTCCCGGTGCTAGAGTAAGCCCACCTCCAGTCATGTGCAAATGTGCCCAGTGCTAGAGTAATCCCACCTCCAGTCATGTGCAAATGTGCCCAGTGCTAGAGTAAGCCCACCTCCAGTCATGTGCAAATGTGCCTAGTGCTAGAGTAAGTCCACCTCCAGTCATGTGTAAATGGGCCCCAGTGGCAGAGTAAGCCCACTTCCAGTCATGTGCAAATGTGCCCAGTGCTAGAGTAATCCCACCTCCAGTCATGTGCAAATGTGCCCAGTGCTAGAGTAAGCCCACCTCCAGTCATGTGTAAATGGGCCCCAGTGGCAGAGTAAGCCCACTTCCAGTCATGTGTAAAGGGGCCCCGGTGGCAGAGTAAGCCCACCTCCAGTCATGTGCAAATGTGCCCCAGTGCTTGCGTAAGCCACCCTCCAGTCATGTGCAAATGTGTTCCGATGCTAGAGGATGTTGCAAGCCTCAAGCCACCACTGGTTACGGTAGTATTGGACATTTCCCAGAATTCCATTCCTCTCTTCACACTGGCTGGTAAAGGATCCTTCAGGCCATGTGTACGATGGAGTTGTTCAGATATGCCTGGGCAGGAGGGTATCCTTAAGTGTAGTAGCCCCCATCCCCGATTATTTAAACAAGAAGCAACATATTTTTCAAGGGCTCGGAGTAGAAAACGTTGAGTGGTATTATTTGAATTTACTGTTCAGATCCACACACCCTAACTTGGTGGGCGGTATTGCGGGGGCACATTATCATTGCAGGTGCTCTTGATAGACGGCACAGTTTAAAGGGACCTCGTGGGGCTTAGTTACATCTCAATGTTTTTGGCGCTTTAACGATGGAGCTAGACTAAAATTCTAGAACATTCCATGACCTAATTTTAGTCATTGTAGGATTTCACTTACCTCCATGATTGGATGGAAATGTGCCCGGCAGAGGACGTCCATCTTTTGCTGGTTATATAGGAATGGGGATGGAAACGTCATGTTTTTCTATATGCCTGCTAATAATGACTCTGTATGAATGGAGAAAAAACCTGGAGGGAGAAAATGACACTGCCTTGTGCCCCCACCCCCCCTGTTATTGCAACCCCTAAAATGGGACCTGGCTGGTGCAGACTTTGGGCTGTGGTTGTTAGTTTACAGACTATATCTAGACATGACAGCATAGTGGAAGGACAACTTTGAACAGAAAGAACCTTCTGGCAACCCTTGATTCTCCAGATGTTTTAGACTACCACTCCCATGATCCTCTGTCAATGAATATGATGGTTAGGGCCGAGGGGAGCTGTAGACCAAAATATCTCAAGGGCCAAAGTTTGCGGACTCTTGGACTCGAAGTACATTTGAGGCCTGGGACACCTAAAACTGTGGGGGGATGGCAAGAATGTTTGGTGGGGTTGCTTGCTTCTCTGATACTATCACCCTCCATCCCGACCATTCACTTTAATACTACAGGCGTGTGACTGTGGGGTTGTTGCTTCTGCAGTGAATAGATTTGCCGTCCTACCACGTGCCACGATGGTGATGGTTACACATCCACATCATGGAGCAAATTCACAAAGAAAGTGAATGTATTGGTGCAAGTAGCGGCCCTCCTGTGCTTTTATTTTTTGGCAGAATTACGAGTCCCAAAGAATCAAATTTGCAGGGTGCGTGTGGCGCAACATAGTGAGCGTATGGCCCTTTAGTAACGTGCATGGAATGGATGGGTGTGCAGAATAACTCCACTCCAAATAATCAAACCAACTCAGGAAGATGGCAAAGAGTCTGTATTAACAATTATCTAAAGCAGGGAGTGTCCAACGGACAGGAACGGACGTTCACTCAGCTCTCACCGATTATCATCTAAAACATAGACTTTTTACGAAACATTTATCAGAGGAGACGTCATACTACATGGCAAATAAGAAAAACTTACGAGAGATTTTAATTGGTTCAAGGGTAACATCTAAATATACTTTCTATAGGGACTAAGATTGTGATTGGCTGCTCACTGTCAGGTGGACAACTTATGCCTACCTCTAAAACATGTCATCTTCAACACTATTAAGTACACGGTTTACCATTGGTCTTCAAACTATAAGGCCCTTCGTTATATGGCCCTCTACAATTGGTTGGCACCCTCGTGCCATGTCTGGAACATTCAGTTCACTTAGCAGCACGTAAGCTCAGTCCCAGGTGCCAGGAGGTGGACTTGACTTTACCTCCCAACCCAATTAGACCAACATCTCATCACCCATGCCTTCTGCCATGAAGATTATCTTTGAACTTGGCCTTGCTCAGTATCCTTGTCTGTAGGAATTTATGGGAGTGTAGGCACTCACTATTGTTGTTCTAGTACTCCAAGCTCAATTCTATTTCAGGAGACCACGATTTGGTCAATTTTGCAGCATTTAAATGTCTTAAATGAATAAAACTTGCCACTCTCTGTGTTCTTTCTTTGGACCTTAATAAGGGAAGATTCAACTTTCGCATGTTCACTGCTTTCAAGAATAGATAACCGACCTTGGCTGCTTCAGTTTTGATTCCAGGCCAGACACCCTCACCATGCGCTTCCACGATCTCGGCTTATTCTTGCTGCAACACAATTCTCGGCCTTTCCTCTCCATGCGTCCTGGCTTACTAAAATTCATGACAACGATGTCCAACGCCTATACAATGGTGGCTTTGCCTGCAGTCTATTTACTATGTATGGCCCAGCTTCTATGATGATTTGGTCTACTAGCATTTTAGCGTCTGTACAATTATTGAATGGTTGTTTTTCTGCAGCACTTCTTTTCGCATACGAAAGTTTACTTGATTCTTAACTTTGTCATCAGTTTCTGTAAGATCCATGCATTCTCTTCAGCCAGTATTCTCATGGCGTCACACATGTTTCTTGTGACGTCACTAACTTCTCTCTCTGCTCCTTTTCATATTCCTTCAGAGAGTTCCTCCTTCAGATTGTTGTCTCTTCGGGGATACATTTGATAGGGTTTTCTCAGTGAATACCTTATTTCGAATATTCGCTGTGGTATTGGTACAAATGCTGGTGTCAAACATGGCACAATCTCAGGTCTCCAACATGTAGGAGGTAGGGGGCGGGATTTCCTGCAGAGGCATGTAGCTGCTCCTCCAAATACGGCTGAAAGCTGCTTTACAAAAACAAAAATGAAACATTTCAAATAGAGTTTCATTGAAAGTGGTGTCAAACTGAAAATGATTTGTTGCAACACATTTGGCTGGCTTCCAAATCTGACTTTTATGCCAGGTTAGGAACGGGAGTCCGCTACATGAGAAAATAAAAAATGTTGTGGGAGAATGCTGGTGCTTCATTTCTAGTCCTCCAGACACCCCCACTTTGCATTTGCACAGTGGGCGTGTCTGGAATTGCAGCCCCCTCCTGCACATTTTGTCGTAGGTATCTGAAATGTTTGGAGCTTGCTGCCAATGGCCGTTTTCGCACCCTTTGAACCAAGACTACGATAGAGTTGTGCAGATATTTCCGAGCAGGAGAACCACCCTAACTGTGGTAGCATGTATCGCTGATTATATAAACAGGAAGTAGTGTATAGGTGTCAAGCTTCATTTCCGCAATTTTGCGAATCGACCTAATTTATCATTATGCACTAAGTTCATTTTCTGCCATCACTGGTGTAAAATGAGAACCCCCTCAATAGTTGGGGCTCAGACCACCTATCAGTAAACTCTTTGCCACCCACGTCACTCTTGGCACAGTGCCAGGATATGGAGGAGATGGTACAGTCGGCATCCTTTACAGGCGGATGTCATCATGAGTTGCTTACATTGAAAGTGCTCATTAGATTTGAAACCGCTTTGCTACTCTTTGTTGCACAGATCAGGCGTAATTTATCAACACTGACATAAAGGAGTAAGTTCATCTGACCCAACACAAGAGTGTTTGTGTAAATTGAGTTCCCATCTCTTGGAGTAGTTCTGGTTCTTTTTTTTATGTGTTATTGTGATTCGTTTTATTTTTAAACCTTACAAACAATTAAGACATACAATACAAGTTTCACAGTACTCTTATAAATGACATACTATGGGCCCAGTTCATGCAAATGTGCGCAGAAATCCCGCAAGAGCTGTGCGCTAAGAAGGACATTGCGCGAGCATGGGCACAGAAAGAAACAAGCACGCCATGCGTATTCATGGAATTTACAGTGCAAAGTTACCGTAATTGCAAGTCGCTTCCGGAACACCCCGGAACAGCCCCAATGCGCGCTCATGCAAAGCATAAACAGCCAGAACATCTACCTTTGTGCATCCTTCAAACAGTATGTGGGGTCCCCCGTAAGCAGGCCTGTGACTCAGGCACCCAACACAGGGTCCTCTAAGACTGTATCCGGAAACCCGACAACATGCGTATAAAAAAACGTAACTCAGCAAAAGCTCGGGAAATGTGCGTGCAAACCCCCATACAACATTCCTCAACCCTGCTATAATGCTTACGCACACCCCTAAATTGCATCAGATCCCCGAAATCCAACATGAAACCCCACATGTGCGCTGCAAATCCTACATGCAAATGTACTTACGTATGCCTTCAGGTGGCGGATCGTATTAAGGATTTGCGTGGCCATTTCACAGCCGAGACGTTGCGTGATCGAATCCATCAATACGTCTCGTGCTGCGCAATTGTGGGTGTGCGAGGGATTGCCTGCAGGCCATCCCTCGGAATGTCTACTTTTTCGCAAGTTCTTCCGCGTTATTGGTATTCTGCCCCCTTCCGAGCCCTCTGTGCAAGCTACGCCCACACTCTGCTTGGAGTCTCGCGCACGGCCCTCGACGGCTCACACCGACATGCCGAGCCAACGTGAACTCCACACAAGTCCAGGAAAAGTACCACACATTCCATTCCATGAATCGATGAAGGTGGATTTGTACGCAGTTGCGCGTGAAAGTACCCTATTTTCTGAGCAGATAATTCCACAAATCGGGCCCTATATACATCCATTTTAAACATAGCATGTCATTCACATTCATCATAATTGTCATATTGGTCCTCCATCAATTCTACTAACCTACAAAATACCTTCAAAATGTAATAACAATCATCATATAAGTAAAATGTGTGCTATCAAATTCACTTTCCATACTCTAATTAGTCTTAAAATCCATTTGTGGAATATTGAAATGATTGCTGTCGTATAGGTCCCTCTCCAGAGACTTTAAAAACCGTGCCAGGGCCAGTAGTGTTGGTTCGTGAAAGTTAGAGGCAAAAAGTTCACAATCTGCATTTTCTGTATTTGAAATGAGGGTATAAATGAGGACCCATTACCCCCATTGTAGAAAATGAGTGAACAAGACAGGCAATGGCAGCAACCCCTGAGTTTGCTCCCATGAAGTTGGTACACAACGTTTGCCAGACAGATGGGTTGACAATGGATGGACAGACAGATAGACATAACTTTCTAGATAGAAAGGCCACAGTGTACTAACCACCCTGCTCCTGCTCCCCTCCAACATACCTCCTGAGCACTATACATGCCCTGTGGGCTAGCCAAACTACACACAAACACACACCAACCTAAGTAACACCCGCATATAACAACCAACCCTCTCCCCCTACCAGCACTCGCCCTCAGGCACCCTTCCTACTGAGTCTGGTCCACCCCTCTCCTTTGCAGTAGGTGACCCCCATCCTTTCTTACCCGAGCACCTGCCCTCCTAGTCCTCGGTTAGCACTTGCCCAGCCCCTCGGACCCCTCTACCCTGCACTTCTCCCATTTCCAATCTCCCTGGCACTTCTTGTTGCTGCTCTTGCACGATTCGAATGTCACAAGGCCTAGTAGGACTGTTATTGTTATTTTATCCTCTGTCCCCCGTCCCCCTTGTCTTGTGGCACCTGGAAACACTTTTTAATGAATAGGCTCCATACAAATGTTTAATAAATAAATAAATATATAAAATTAAAACAAACAATCCCAGGCACTGGACCTTACCTCTTCGGATACATCAAACCAGTGTGTACAACTTGAACTACCATCCAAACTACACACAAACACACACCCAACACAACAAACACCTGCATACAATAAACAACCCAGACACTGGAACTTCTCCCAACGGAAACAACAAGCCAGTGCGCACGATCAGACTACCGGCCAAATTACACATGAAACACACAAACACACCCAACATAACAAATACGTACAACAAACAACCCAGGCAGTGGGCCTCGCCCTTTCAAATACAAACACAGATGCCAGTTTCTCCTGGTTCTGGACCTATCCTATCACTCTCCCCTCAGTAACCCGTCACGCTGCACTGGTGGTAACGGTGCGCAGTATAAGACAACATAACAGATGTGCGAGCCCTTGTGCTGAGGATACACACAGCTTCGATAGCCTGTTCTGTGCCCACTCAGGAGGGTCTACAATCACGCTCACCCCACTCTTCCTTACCAGAGGAGAAATAGAACAGGCTGTTTAAGACGAGTTTGTCCTCGGTAGAGAAGCACTCACATGTGTGGCTAACGTAGATAGGGTTTGAGTGAATGGATGGACAGAAATATGGATGATGGATGGATACACGGATGTATGCATGGATGGCGTGATGGGTGGCTACATGGCAGTTGGATGGGTGGGTGGGTCAAGTGAATGAGTGGATAAATGCATGGAAGGACATACAGAGGGGCGGATGCATGTATGGATTGACTGATGGATAGCTCGAACGGTGGATGGATGTATGGATGGATGGGTGGACAGACAGACAGATAAACAGTTGGATGGACGACTGGGTATAGGCATGTATATTACGTGTTTGTATATAGCAGTTAAAATACCACTCAGGCAACCACATTCTTTTGTTCTGGGGCTGCCTGAAATTAGTTTCGTTTTTGTGATTTTGATTAAATAGGTCAATAGCCAGTAGCTTTCCAAAGGGTAGTAGTTGCACATGCGGGGGTGTGTGTGCGTTAATGTGCCCAGGTGTGTGTGTGTGTGTGTGTGTGTGTGTGTGTGTGTGAGGCTGAAAGAGGGATACGTTTCCTCTGAAGGGTGTGTGAAGCGGGCAGAGGCGCAGGGGCCATTGTAAACCTCTGTGCCCAGAAAGAAGGAAGTAAGCTGCTCAGTCCCCCATAGAGGGCGCTCTACAATGGTGAAATTGTCATGTACTTCCCAATCTTCATCTCTAGAAGCTGCAAGGAAGTGATACAATGTTGCTCATCAGTATATTGATAATTTTATTCTAACTTTTCTTAGACCAGATGGAAATGTTCCGGCGAAACCAGTAGAACTGGTGAAAGCGAACACAATGGACACAGGTAACCGGAAGACCCAAGTTTAAAAATTGCTTCTTTTTTTCTTTTTTTAAAAAAAAAAATCGGTATTGACATTTTTTAAATCATTGTCTCACTTGCTATTAAAAATGTCCATACCTATTGTCAACCGCTCATCCCTTAAGCCCTGTTGTGTCCAACTTGGAGATTTGATCTCCAGTAATAGTTTTCTAAATGACACACTGTGTTCTCTTGGGCATATCAATGTTTTGTCCTTGCGGTGTGTGTCCCTTGGATATAGGTAACAGTATGTTACAGTATATGCATGTCTCTGTGTGATTTATTAAGGTCCAACCTACCTAGGAACCAACGGAGCGCTGTTCATAAGAGATGCAGGCAGGGGGTTATACGTAGGGTGCTGGGGGGTGGGGGGGGGCTATAGCAGAGGAGCCGTGACAGCTAGGGGTAGCATGAGAAGGGGGAAAGAGGGTTGAGTGGAGCAATCGGAAGTTGCTGAGATTTTCTTTGAGGTGTAAGGCCTTCTGGTCCTTCCTGAAGTGTAGTATGGAGGAGGCCAGTCTTATCTGTGTTGGTAACGTGTTCCAGAGACAAGCTGCATTGCAGGAAAA
This sequence comes from Ambystoma mexicanum, assembly GCF_040938575.1. NCBI lineage: Eukaryota > Metazoa > Chordata > Amphibia > Caudata > Ambystomatidae > Ambystoma > Ambystoma mexicanum. The sequence goes on from NC_090934.1 coordinate 99,455,201, forward strand.
GGCCAACTTCCTGTTTTTCCCGGCCGCAGTTCGCCGTTTCCAGCTTGGCGATGCTGTGGCTTCTGGCGGGGCCCTGGCCTCCAGAGATGTTGAGTTTCTTGGCCAAGTAGAGTGATGCTTTGTTTGTGACTGCTTTGTAGGTGATGAGGCATAGTGAAAGGATAACCTGCAAGTCTTTCTCTTGCCATAAAGAGGCGGGCACAAAGTGAAAACGACCCAGGAGGAGTGGGCATAGGTAACACTCAAAAGACATGGACTTGGCAGCATCCAGCTTCCACCCAGTGCTGGAGGGCAGACAGCTGTGGCACGATTCTCAATAGGTCATGTCACAATGTAGATCGGCTATCAACTTCTATTCCCAAAGATATGCACAAAGTCTAGGGGGTGGTACATCTACCATTTCCCTAAGCCTTGAAGGGGGATCCCACCCCCCTAACCCAGGCCCTCTATGCCACAACTACTTGCTCCAAGATCGGTTTGCTATAGCCAGGGTGCCCCTTCTGTCTAATCTCTCCCATGCTCTATGGGGGGGGGGGGGGAGTAGGGGGAGTATTTCAATTTTGTTTTGCAAATTACTTCGATGTATTTTACTTCGAAGTAATCACTTCAAATCTCTACTTTGATTTTTCATTGGGGACTCCCCTAACTACAACCCGTATCCCAAACCCCTCCCCACCCCCTTTCACCCTTTCAACCCCTTAACCCACAACTATCTATTTAAATCGAAGTAAATGCAAATTAATTACTTTGAAGTAAACTACTTCAAAGTATTTGCTGGCGTTAAAATCACAGGATACACTACGGGGGGCCTCCGTGACTTCCTAGGTAACCTAGACGGCGTACTTTGTTCGCCCTGTTGTACCTTCCATCTGGATGACCATCCCTGAAGCTTTTCCTCACTTTCCTCTTCCTGGGTCTGTCTCTGTTCTCGATCCTCCTCTCTGACTCTCTCTCTCTCCATCTCTCTGTCTTTCTACCCTCCATCTCCTACCACTTTTCCACCTTTTCGTGTCTCTACTCTCCACCTCACTCCTAAACCTGTCGTCCTAGCACCACTCTTGTCTCTGCTCCCCTCGAACCACCTCCAGAGCTCTGGTGCACTGCTCACCTTCCAGGAACATAGTGCCATGCTCACTGTACTGGCCCCAGGGTTCTAGTGTCCTTCTTACTAAACTACAACCAATAATTCATGACCATTCACTAAACTGCACCTAGCGACATAGTGCCCTGCTCACTAAACGTTTTCCAAACCACATCTAGCGATATAGTAACCCGCTCACTAAACTCATTGTCCCTTCTTTTGCTTCTTATCACCGCCACGGCCCCAACTCTCCTGTGCTTACTTCTCTATCAAACACACTCCTCTGAATACATACAAACAGGCAACATTGGTACCATTCTCTCATCCTCAACACCTTAGCTTCACTCGCCTCTCTGGTCTCTTGATCCTTGTTTCCCCTTCTCTGACCTCACCCGAACACCCCTCACTGCAGACTGACTCTGCTGGCTTTTTTAGTCCTCCCTGCCCTGTCTGGAAGATTGGCTCTGCTCCCATTGGCTACCCAAATCAGCTGCTTCCCAGGTCCAATCTCTAGCTAAACTAAACCCAACTCTTCATGTCTCCTCCCTTGTGGGCTAGAATTTTCCCAGGAAGTCTTCATAAGCGCCATTAGTCCCACCCCCTTTTCAGTCTCTGTTTTCTTCCAGCCAGCCATGCAATCACTGTGGTCGCTTGTCCTCTGTTCCCCGCAAGCCAAGTCACTCACTGTGCAAAGGGGATTCTGGGAGTGTTCCTTGCAGTCTCCTACTGCTATATTTTTCCCCATTGGCTCTTGTTCTGCTGCTCCCCTGTAGCCAGTCTGAGGTGGGCGCGGAGGGGGTTTGGTCTTGGGTTACACATTCAGCTCCTGAGTGGGGAAGCCTAGTCCATTTCCATTTCCGTACCCAGTCTGTTTCGGACTGGATCTTGTCTGATGTCCCAAGGTGCATTGTGGTGCTTGTAGTCCCAGTTTTTCTTTACATTGTACTCCATCCCAGGATCCACAATCCATTCCAAGTATCTCAGGGGTCTAATGCATGCTGGTCACTGTAGTCTCTGGGTCTTGTGTTGCTACATAAAGCTGCTCTGAACTCCATGACTGTGGGAAACCACCTGTAACATAAAGAAAGAGTCCTAGCTTGGACCGAGACGCTCCTCCTCAATGGTGCTGCCTCGTGGACCATTTATCCCAGGTTGAGAGGGGACCCCCCCCCCCCCCGTTGCCCCTTGACAGGGTCTGATCCTGATCACACAGCTAAGGAACTAAAGCAGCCTACTCCCCAACATCTAGTGGGCTCTTTCTAAAGGACATCGAATGCACACTGCAACATTATGATGTGAGCAAATTTAATGTGTCCCAGACTAGTATTCTGACCACAGGCTTTTTGGTGTCCGCTGACACAATGGGCCTACACCCCAAAATGCCTCCCCCAGTCTAGGTTGTGGAGTGGAAGTGCTGAACTGACCCGACAAGCATCGGACCCTCGTTCCAAAAATATATTTTCATAATATTATGAAATATTATAACTACTGAATTGCCTCTAGGCACTGATAAAAGGTGCAATTGCAACCAAACGCAATGGCACTCTTTGTTATCAACTTCATAAAGCTAGTGGCAACCCAAGGCTTTAAGTGGGCTGGGGCTAACTGACTGGGCTTCAGCTACAGGAATGTATGGAAATTGTCCTCAAGTGTGCTCTGCCTAGCTCCCCGACATGATTGCCCTGATTTGTCGGAAACTCAAAGATGAGTGACAATACCGATCCTACCCAGTAGATGTCACTATCACCCTTGCTTACCATCACATAATTAGTTTGAGACATTTTGAGTTGAACATTTTGTTTTTAAATACTCTGAAAGGAACATATACAATAGAGCAGGAGTCTGCAACCTGTGGCGTGATGGGAGTTGTAGTCCAAAACATCTGTGGAGCCAAAGGTTTCAGACCCCTGCACAAGAGGACACGTGTTTGATTTATTCACCACATTACAGATTGAAGTCTTGTCATTATCAATTTAATAAAATAATAAATACATACACATCATGGATTTCCTCTACAGTAACTCAGGGACTGCATTGACGTATTTTGATTTGATTTCGTTTTTATATTTTAACACAGTTTTTTAAAGTGATGATTAATTTTATAATATTTATTACACCTTTTGAAACAACAGATTTTATGCCCTCTCATGCCAGAAATTAAAATGTGACCGCTTTTCTTGAACCATTCCCTAAACTACGTAAGCCACACGTATTTTAAGGTTCCTAAACACACACAATTCTTTGGTCGTGACAGACACTTCCTAGGGACTGCCCCACCCCTCGCCCCCATTTTCCATGCCACTTAAATCATTTGGGGTAGCCACTTAATTTGACCTATTGATATGCAAGTTGCGCACGGATGTCTGCAACGGGTGCATTAGCCCACTAAGTAATCGTACCTGATTGACGCTGGGATCCATACCGATGGTGGATGCCCGATCAGTAGCCAATGGAATAATTAAACTGGAAAAAAAACATGTTTTATGCTAAAGAGACTTCTTCCTATCTAAAAAATCGCTGAAGAGTAGAATGCAAGTACGTGTAGCGGTAAACGTAGCGGTTTTCCAGTGTTGCGATTCAAGGTGCATAGTCTGGTCTGAGCACAGAGCTGGGCTGCGTGACCTTGAGGTCAAGTTTCGTTCACGCATCCTTCGCTCAAAGTCCCACAACCTTCACACATAATTGCAGTTCACCACAAGAGTTGAGTCAGGAGTTATGTGCAGGCTCAAACCTTTACAAAAGTTAGGCGGGTGTGACATAAGGCTCTGTCAAATGGAAATAACAGACTATTGTGTAGTGTAAGGGACTGAAACCGGTGGCTCCCCAGATGATGTTTCGGACTACAAATCCCATCAGCCCTACCCAGCATAGTCAACAGTAGGAGCAGTGATTTAAGTGGGATTATAAATTGAGGGTGGGGGGGGCTCTCGTTAGGGGGGTGGCCTAAGTACGAGTGTGCTTGGGCTACGCCCTCTATCGCGAGACCCCTCCCCCCTTACCTAAAGGGTGGGGGCTGCTAAAAGAAGCAGAGCTAGGGCGCACCCGCATTATTACCTTTGATGCGCCCAGCCCCTCCTTTTAAACAAAAGAAGGGGCTGGGCGCACCAAAGGTGTGACACCAGTGTGCCCCAGCAGGCAGCCTTTTCATTCAAGGAGCCCTGTGGTGCAACGCTTTAACCACGAGCTCCTTGAATGAAAGGACTGCCTGTTGCTGATGGGTCTGTACTATGGAACAGGAGGAGGGCTGGACTGCCCATCTCTCCTTCTGTTTCCGAGTAAATAGCCATCAGCCAGCATGAGGTGCCCAGGGGATTCATGCTGGATGATGGCTATTTACTCAGAAACAAAAGGAGGGCTGGGCAGCAGTCCACCCCTCCTCCTGTTTCAGAGTACAGACCCATCAGGCGGAACGCACTGCACAGTTACAAGAGCTGCCTGCAGGTGTCTGCACTTCGGTATAGAAAAAAAGAAAAGGCGTTGCCTAATCCGAAGTGGAGACACCTGCAGGCAGCTCGTGTAACCGTGCAGCTGCTACACGGGCTGCCTCAGGTGTCAGCATGGCTGGGGCTAGACAGGGGGAGGGCCCCGGCAGGGCCCCGTGTCGGGAACCTTTTCTGGAGACTGCCGGGGCTCAGCCCCGTCTGGCCCTGGCCCACTTAAAGCATTGAGTAGGAGACCATTGGAGTTGGAGTCTGGACCATCTGGATACCCACAGGTCGAATACCCCTAAATGGATATATCCACAGCACCTCAAAACTGTGTACACAGTCACCCCTTCAAACCTGTAGCCAAGTATTATTTTACACAAATGTGAAAATGTTGTCAAACTGGAAATAGTGATCACCCCAGCCCGGAATATTTTTTTTAAAAAAAAGGCTTAGAATCTATCACTGAACCACCAAAGACAAAGATGGAACAAATATGGGTGAGGTTAGCAGCAAAAGTATGAAAATTGGGGTACACGCCCACTTCTTTTAATTGCTATGCACGTAGCCTTTCCCTGCATCAGGGTTGATTGAGCTAGCACTGGGCAGTGTGAGAGAATCGGGCCCAGTGGCGTGGGGAGCCAGTGTGACCCACCCTCTGCTCTTCGCTAGACAGTGGTCGAATTGTAAAAAAAAGTAGTGGAACTATGTTCCCCTGCCTCACCCCCTTCTACTCCCGCACCAGCCACCCCAACACACCTTATCGACCCATACTCACCCTACACAATGCAAACACCACACCTTCCTTTTCCCCTCCGCACCCCACGCTGCTGTGTTTCCAGCAGTACTTTTAAGACTGACTAGAACACAAAGAAAGGAAATGCAGCATTTAAATAACAAGCATGAGTTGGGCATTGACCCCCACAGCATGCCCCTTGCAACCACCCACCATTCCCACCCCTTAAGGGACGCGTCTAGGGTTATAGCCACACCCCCCTGCCCATTACCTCTGCAGGCACTGAGTCTGCAGCAATCCATGACTAATTGCAGAAGCCACATATCAGTGCAGAGAACATGGCTTTGTGACTGCTTGGCAATGAGCGTTATGTCCCAGGCAGTCTATCAAATGGAACGACGGCAGCCCAGCACCTGCAAGAAAGCTCAGCCTGGTGTGCCACTGTAGTGCTACCTGCACGACCCAGGTTCAAATCCCCATTAAGGAAATGGTTACCAAATGCATTTAAAAAAACGTGTCCCTTCACTACTTTCCTGGAACGGTTTTCTGGGTTTAATAAAGTAGGGGAATGGTCACTGATTTCCTCAAAGAGTAAGGGAACGTCGTACCCTTTAGTTCCCACCCACTTTGACCTCAGTCTCTAGAACGTTCCATTTGCTGCAGTGGTGTCAGGGGCTCAGAGGAAGCGTGCGTTTTATTTGAGGGGTTAATGGGGGAATACATTTAGAGTTGTAAGGTCTTGTCAAACTCTGTTGCCTCCCGTGCACATTATAAATTAAAATGACGCACTAGCATGACAATAGACCCACAAAGCACCTTTTGTATTTTGTGGTACATATTGCAGACATTTAGTGAAGAGGTAGAAGATGGAACGCAGCCCCCATGCAGTGAAGCAGAAGCACCCCCACTCTCTTCCTGACCTTCACTTAATCTCCTTTTTATACGCTCATCATTTGTGCATCCATTTCATTCCAGTCCTGGTTTTAACTTTGCATTCTACGATTTGTAGTCCTGGATTTACAACGAGGAACTCCAGGACTATAAGTCAGAAAATACAAAGTTAAAACCAGGACTGAACTAGCATCTCCCGAATGGAATGGCTAATGTTGGCCTGCATGTTTACGCATCCCAGAATGCCTCTGTGACAGCGGCAATGCTACTGGTCAATCGAATAGTAAAAACAATTATCAGTTTTTTTCTCCACTTTTTTAGCACTCTCCAGACAGATTTTTTTGGCAACAGTGTTCATTCTATGGCCTTTGTCCCACTAGACAATCACGAGAGCCCTGCAAGTTTAGAAGGGCCTGTGACTGTGGGGTAGAAGAGTAATGCTGAGTTAGATCATGTTGTCACACTGAAGTTCATTGCTGTGTCTGTTTCCCAGATGCCAGTCAGTTTGATGCCCTGGCCGTCTCGTCTGCCAAGCTGAGCCACCCTACGTCTGACAGACCCAAGATGCCAGGGAAGCGGCCGCCCACTAACCTCAACCACTCGCCAGGGGTAAGTTGCACCCTTCTTCCCGCTGAATGCAAAGGATGAGTGACTTCCTCCTGTCCTCTTTCTGGTTCTGTTGTTGCTGCTCTGAGTGTAGTTTAGGAAGAGAAAATCGACTGATGACTATGTAATTGGCATAGCCTGTTGTTATTTTATTTAAAAAAAACCCCACAAGTTCACACATGACTGCTTTGCTTTTATCTTGCAATCTTCTTTAATGACAGAATAGACACACACACTTGAAACATTTTCGTGAAATTAGATATAGTGCCTAAACTATAAAAAAATAGTCACAAAAGGCCCCTGCGCCCCCCTTCATAACACACCTAAAGATTACATTTCTGAGCTAGGAAACTACCACCCTGTTTGGGACATACCTTTGAAGCCAACATATTAGAATGGATACTAGAGATAGACAGAGGCCAAATCCCATTTCCATGACCACCAATCAGGAGGGAGGCCCATCATGGATTCAGAACCCACTCTTTGAATGTTTGTTTGTTTGTTTATTTATTTGTCGCGCGCTCCAGACCCGAGGGTATCAGGGAGCGAGGACAAGGACGTTTTCAGCTTACATAGTTACAAGGTGCGATACAAAATATAGCGTAGTTTACAGGATTACACAGATACAACATAAAAGTACAATGTGGGTTACAATAGGGGTCACCACAAGCATGTGATACAGGATGTAGGATACCAAATGCAAAGTCTGGGGGAGATGCAGCAGATGGAATACAAATTGTGTACAATTATAGCTACAAACAGTGCATTTTAGCTAGGTGATTTCCATGAAGATAAAGGTGTACAGGATTAGCGGGTCTGGGGTTAAAGATCATTAACTTTAAACCAGTTGGTGATATTTAGTCTGAAATCGGCGTAGGTTTGGTCCATCCTAAGGATGGGTGGGAGGGAGTTCCAAAGTTGGGCAGCTTTGACAGGAAAGCTATTGCCATCGATTGTCATCATTTTGAAGGAGGGGACTGTCAGGCAGTTGTTGTAGGCCGCTCTGGTAGGTCGGAACGTAAGTCTTCTATTGAACCTCTCTGTCAAGTAGCGAGGTGGGAATCGTACCAAAATGTCGACCTGACAATTGCGACGGCCGAAAATGCCGACTTTTATTTTTTAACCCCCACTTACGCCACATATATATGTGGGGGGTATAGAATATAATATTAATATGGGTAGGGCTGCGGGAGGTCTCCCCCCGCATCTACATGTGGTGTGTAGGGTTAAAAAAAAGTCTGCATTTTCAGCCGTCGCAATAATCACATAGATCCGCGAGGTGCTGCGTTATTAAGGCACTTAAATGTTAGTGAGGCAGTTTGTAGTCTAATTTTGTTCGATAGTGGAGAGCCAGTTAGACTGTCTCCTTGCTGTCGAGATATGTTCTCTTTTGGTCATTCCTGACGCTGTAGCATAAACCGCCACTCTCGTGGGCGGGCCTGGCCAATAACTGCCCGCCGGCCCAAGTAGGAAGGCCTCTGCGAGGGCTGTGGGCCATTAATGGGCACAGTGCCCGAGAACGCAAGTGTTAACGGCTTTAGAACTCCAGCATACTGTGGGGGGTGCTAATAGCATGATGACAAACAAAAGGTGATGACGGTTTGCCAAAACAAAGTTGGTTACCATGGAAATGCAGCAGGAGCGCGGGGGAGAGAGTTCCTTGTTGCTGCCTATGGAGCCATCTTGAAGGAGGAAGACTGTCCTGAAGCCGTGTGCCAGCAGGGCAGCACAGGCAGGTGCGGGGAGAAGGGGTGGGTATGGGGTGAATGAGAGAGGACTGCAGGAGGGGCTGGTGACGACAGGCTGTGGCAGGCAATGGAGCCCACTGTGTGGGGGCCATCTAGTCCCGCCAAAGGTGGCCTTTCACTGCCTGTTCACACCTGGCATTAGGGGTAGTTGATTGGCTGGCTCCCCCATGCTGGGTGCTAATGTAAGAGAAGAAACGCAAAAGGCTTTCTATATTTGTATTTTGTGAATGGATTGTATTGTATATGGATTTGTAAAGCACAACAAAGACCTGATGGCATCAAGGCGCTAGATCCTGCGAGGATAAGGCAGCAGTCGATATTGAAACAACAGTGTTTTAAGCTGTTTACGAAAGATGGCTAGTACATGGATGGCCTGCATGTGAAGAGGGAGGGCATTACACAAAGAAGGAGCCAGCACAGAGAAAGGTTTGTAACACACATAACATGGGCCGTTAAGAGCAGAACGAACTGCACCTAGCCGCAGATGGAACGAGTAGCTCCACAACACAAGAAAGACTAGGAGGAGAAAGGATCGTACGAAGAAGGTTTCAAACCCTTCAGAAAGCCAGTAAGTCCCTGGAGGATAGCTCAGCGGCAACGTGTTCGCCTTGGAAGCAAGACAGCACGAAGCAACATAGGTTCGATCCCTAGGTCTGCGCTTAGAAACCTCTGGGTATTTAAGCGCGTTATAAATATGCAACTAAGACAAAAAAAACAATTACGCAACTAAAAAACAAACAATTCCTGTAACAGCACCTCAATGGCTGTGGGCTGTGTGAGCGCTTTAAAAATGCAAATAAATAAATAGTAAGGATTGAGCTCTGAAAGCAGTGAATTCCGCAGGCGGGGGCCAAACACTGAGAACCACTGGTCACCTCCAGCTTTGCAGCGAGTATACTGGAACAATAACTAGTTATTATCATGATAGCACAAGGACCACCTCCCTAAATGATACAATTGTAACTTGTGAGAGAACGATGGCCGAGGCAGCTCAAGGACACATTAAGAATGAGGCAGATGACCTTGAAGGTGGTTCTTTGATTGACAGGCAAGTAGTGCCAGTGTTGCCTAAAATCAGAAACCGAGGAACATTTTGGCAGTTTGAAGACGAGACGTATAGCCACATTCTGAACTGCTTGTGACCAATTGAAGAGGAAAGCAGGCATGCCCGAATTTAAAGCATTGGCATAGTCAAGGCGAAAATTGACCATGCCATCAACCGCCAGAACCCATCGAAGTAGATGAAAGTGACTGCGCTGTTTCATGGACTTGGGAAGTTGGACCCAAATCCGACTCCTAGAACACGCCCAGATTCTTTACCTTATTAGCAAAGGTAGTAGGGAGACCAAAAAAACAATGGCACATCGGAGAATGGCCAAGTTCTTTTAATAAATATTTGGGCCCCAAAAAAAATCAGATCGGGTTTATTTGGGTTCAGTTGAAAACCATTTAGGATCAACTTTAAGATGCTTTGAAGGACTTGGGCAACAATCAGCCTGTGGCGTTTTTTAGCCTCAACTTGCCTGCAGCCGACGATACCGTCAACCACTGCTGCCTACGATACCGTCAACCCTGTCTTCCTATACGGTCTACGCTGTGCAGTGGGAGGGACGAGCCCCAAACTCAGGCCCATATGGGTAGCATCCTTTCCACAAGACTCCTTGAGGCAAGTGAAGATCGGTCAAATGGATTCCCCGCCCCATTATCTGGGATCCCTCAAGGCTTAGCGATAGCAGTATGGATTTATACAGTTATATTTCCATTCCAAATATATGCCAATGGCTCACAAATCACGATTTGGTTGGACAAATCGGTTTAAAAAAATATGACATCTTACCTGGTGAAAATGAAAGACTAAATGACAGACTGCAACCAGTGCCTGAAACTGAAGTTCTTGTATATGTGTTGCAAGTCTAAACCAGCCTCCTTTCGTTCATCCAGACCCAATAGGCGGCCTGCCAATATCAGGAAATGTGGGATTTATCTTTCATTAGCACCTGGCTGTGCGGTTTTAGGGTGCCTCATGGCCAATTAGGAAGCTCGAAAGGCGGGCTATGCCTCATGTTATTGCCCACAATCTGAGCCTCTTCAGAAGCAGGAGGCCGCCAACTTCCTGCTGTGGATGTAATCCCTTAGTGCCCTGCACCCACCTCCACTCTCCCCCTCAATGACCACCTCTTCTACCCACCCCAACCATGGCCCCACTTACCTGTGGCCACAACGTATCTTGCCGGTCCTGGAACACTCTCTGTTCCTAGTCTTCATCTCCACGGCAATGGCTGCCATGGAAAGAGAGATGGGACTAAATGTTCCTTTCTCCCCCTGTCCTTGGTGGCCATTTTGGTTTGTAGTTTTTTGCAGTTGAGAAATGGCAATCGCACAGCTTCTCAACAAATATAATGGCATTAAAGCCATGGGAGCATTAACAGGTGTTATGCTCCCTTGTCCTCGTTATGCATCTTGGTCTTTGCCCCTGACCTGCAATTCAAGTATGGACCGATACAACCTGTTGCAAAGGCCCAAACTCTGGGGCTGTTAATTATGCCTCATTGGCTCCTATCTTTCAGGTGTCAAAGGAATGCAGTTCCAGTGCCTGCCATCTACTCAAGGAAATCCTGCATGTCTGTCTGCTAGAACGATTGTGTTAACAAACCCCTTTATAACAAAACACGACAGACTGGGGCTACACCTAAAGAAACAAGACCACCTCAACCCTGCACTAAAATCCCCACACTGGCTTCGAGTCGAGAGAATGGTGACCCTTAGGGCTGTGCATACAGGACCAGGGTCTCTATCACCCAACTCGGAACCCAAGATCTTCAACCGTGGGAACGCTTTGTCCAATAGGAATCCAGAACCACGCTGCAGCGGCACATTGCCGAGTCAGTATGTTGAGCCGCTTGCAAAAGGCCCAGAGACTATAGGAAAATCACCTAAAAGTCATGAACCGAGGCACTTTACAAAAACTGTGCCCACTTTGGACTCTAACAGATTGTATGGTTTACAATTCACCAAATGATACACTGTATATTCACAGTGAAAACAATAAAAGATTCTTTAAAAAGAGTTAAGGTTACCATACCACCTATGAAATGCTAAAGTCTACAAACGTTGGGAATGCCAGTCTTAAAGATACTGCAGACCCTCAGAAGCCCCCTGGTTTGGTGCCTTGAGCATCTAAGCCCGCGTTCTGAGCAAGCTGATTGCTTCTCACGCATGCCCGTATATTCCTGAATATTTATTTATTGGTCGCTTGTTAGGCGCTTATACAGAAAGTAAATACTGTTTCAAAGCGCCCAGAGGGCAACAGGAAGGGGAGAGGGGATGAGAAACATAAATACATAACAAATAATAAATACAGTGGGAGGCGGGGGCACAAACCTACTATGCTTTGTGAGTGTTCAGAACGTGCAAGTGCAGAAGGGAGGGGATAGGTTCTGGGGTGCTCATGGGTGAGCAACAAATGAAGTGCAATGTAAGGTTAGTGCAAGCCTCCAGGGACGAGGGTGAGCCGAGGCAAGTGCTGAGAATAGACAGAAGCTGGGGGCGATTCAGTGTGGGAGGTCAGGGCCCCGAGGATGCATAAGGGCCCTGAACACCAAACAAGCAACTGTGAGATTAGCAGAGGAGAGAGGGGGGAAGGAGGAGGTAAAGAGGAAAGTCTTGGGGGGGCTTCTGGAATTTGAGAAAGTCCTGCTCAAGATGATGAGGATGGGGGAGGCTGTTCCAAAGAAGGGAGCCAGCTGAGGGAAGCATATGACCTCCTGCCTTCTGTTTAGCGAAACGCTTTACACACAAAGATTTGGTGCCAGAGGAGCATAGAGGTCTAGAGAAGGAATATTTAGAAAGAGAGAGTTGCAGATAGTGTGGTCCATGGCCCCAGATAGCCTTGTGGATGATACAGAGGGTTTTGAATTTAATCCGTGAAGCAACCGGGAGCCAGTGAAGACTTTTTAGGGCAGGAGAGATGCGGTCCCTGGACTTGAGTCCAAGGATAAGACTCGCTGCCCTATTCTGGATTAGCTGGAGGGGTTGCAGAGTGGAAGAAGGTAGATTCGGGAGGAGGCTATTGCAATAGTCAAGCCTAGAGAGAATCAGGGCTCAGGTAACGTTGAGCTTTGGGGGGAGGTGAGAAACGGTAGAATTCCTTTGAGAAGGAAGAGCTGATAGTTGGAATTCTTGGCAATGTCCTGAGTGTGAGGGAGGAAGGGGAGAGAGGAGTCGAAGATGACTCCAAGGCTTCTGGCTTCAGAAGAGGGATCAGGGGGGGAGCCAATGGAAGAAGGCCAGAGTGAAGGGAAGAAGTCGGGAGCAGGGGTCTCAATGGGAAGGATCTCAATTTTGCTGGCATTGAGGCAGAGATCATTGGAAGTGCACCAGGCCTGGATGGCAGAAAGACAGTCAGAGATGATGGAAGGTGCAATAGGGTAAGCAGGAAGTCTAAAGAAGAGTTGTGTGTCGTCAGCATAACACTGGGTGTTGGGAGAAGGAGATGAGCAGTGCCAGCTGAGTAAGGTAGATGTTAAAGAGCCAAGGTGAGAGAATAGAGCCCTGAGGGACACCACAGGTGTAAAATGAATTAGGAGAGGAGAAGGTGCCCAGGATGACTTGGGAGGAGTGGTCAGTTAGGAAGGAGGTCAGCCAGTCGAATGCCCTCTCTGAGATACCAAGGTGTCGTGGAGCCTTTGTATGAGGATGGAGTGGTTGACCGTGTCAAATGCAGAGGATAAATCAAGAAGGATGAGGCCGCAGGGGAGTTGGAATCCAGGGATGTGGGCAATTCTTCACGGGTGTTCAGAAGAGTAATTTCCATGCCTCTGGCTGCTCGGAATCCAGCCTGGAGACCACCAGCCTAGCATGGCCCCCCTGTCCAGTTCCGAGCAACTTCCACCGCCCATGTCCCATAGCCCATATCGTCATCAATACCTCCATTTTATAGTTTGATGGCCATCCACCCTGTCCGTTACAACACTTGCATGCCGGAAATGGAAGAGGGACTCCGTTTGGAGACATGGCTTATATCTATACGGCGGCAATAGATTCCATGAACTGTGCGATTGCAGCAGCTAGTTTCTTTTTTTTGTTTGCACACTGTTAGCATCTTGGGGTTGGCACCAGGGTAATAACGGCAATTATGTCTGCGGTGGCTGACTTCAAAGGCTAATAACAGCACCCAGTCCCAAGTTATAGGCCCCAACGAACTAACCAGTGAAGCCCGCCACCATGTCCAAGTCTAAAGTCCATCACACTACAAATTAAACCTTAACTCACACTTCACCAATACTTCACAAGATTCATTCTACCGCCAGGACTATCTAATACTTGGAGTGAGAATGTCTCTGGTGCCCGGGCCTCCTCGTCCCTGGGGGTTTGCAGGCTTTTCTTTTGTGGTAGATAGACAGCAATGCAGTTACTTAGAGCCACTCCTAGTTTGGGGTCTTTATCTAGCCATCCTCATTCCCTGACTCTGATCTCCTCCACGGCTGGAGAGCGACTGTCGAGGGAAACAAGGACGTCGTTCTGGGGTCTGTTGGTTCCATTTCATGAAGCCATTTTCAATATTAAGGTCAGGGACAGTGATAGCGCTTCAGTGCATGATGCAAGCCGCAGACCGCAGACTCTAATTAGCCCAATGTATTTTCCTTTTCATAAGAATGAAGAGAAGGCAGAAGGGCAAGACTCCAACGGGGAGGAAAAGAAAGAGAAGTTAAAATCCAGCTCTCCCTCAAAAGTAAAGGTAAGCCGATGTGGACTGTCCTCTCCCAGGAGAACTCTAGAAGGCCGTTAGGGCAGGGGCGCGAGAGGGATCCACTTTCTGGCTTAGGTAGCAGGGTGCATCAAGGTAGTGTTTCTGTGTGCAGTTTGGTTGAAACAAACATATTAACAATCATCAAAGAGACATTTGTTTTACTTCCCATGGAGGTCATGCCTTGGTTGCTGCCTGTTACATTTAATTGCATTGCTTACATCCATGACTCCACCTTTCATCGGTGGACAAAAAGTTTACCATTACCAACTCACATCATTAAAGGGAAGGAAGAGTTGGCCTTTTTGGTGTTCTCTCTCTGCTGTTTTCCTGACCAGGAAGTTTTTTTAAATTAAAAAAAATGTAGGTTCTTTTAACTGCAGGTTCAAATTCACCACCCCCCTTCCAAATTCTCATTAAGTGTTTAAAAAGTAAAATGCGCTGTGGTGCACACCCTTTAACTTGATGTCACTATATTTAAAAGTGGTTATTTGGGTATCAGGTAATAAAATTGCAGCAAAAATGTCGCAGGTAAAAAAATCTCGGCAAAAATTGCGTAGTTTGACTGGGTAAAGGGTTACCCCATTATACCATTTATGGGGAGTGGAGGCTAGGGGGGTATCCCCTGCTCCCTTTAAATGGCATAATGGGTCCAGGGGGTTTGGAGTTTGTCCCCTGCATCCTTTACATGATTGTGGTGGCAAAACCACAGCATTTTTGCCGCAATATTTTGTATTCACAGCCATTTTTGCCACGACTTTAAGACATGGAACCGTTATTTGTTGCAGAGAATGGTTTTGCCCCAAAATGCTTAGAAGAAAATGCTAAATGCGTGTTTACTGTGCATTCAGCAGACGGAAAAATGCTGAACATGTGGAGCAGGGGTGTCCCCCCGATCCACTTGTTCAGCATTATGGGCTTCGAGGGTTGCGGGGGTGTGCCATGCTTCCATGACATTGGAAGCGGGGGACAATAAAGTTTAAAAAATAAGAGAAAAATATTTAATAAAAGGACTCTGCGGCGCCAGCTCTGACCCACGTTAGAAGAAGGGAACAGACGCCGCAGGGAAAGAGGGGAAGTGTGCTGCCGAAAAGGTAAGTAGGGGGGAAGGCGTAGGGAGATGCAGGATGTCGGGAAAAGAAATGTATGTGATCACAGCGCGGCGTGATTTTGCAATTTCAAATTTTCAGATTTGCAATTTCGCGCCGCGCTGTAATCACGTAGATCCACCGAGAATACGTCTATCCACAGTTTCTGGTGTGTCCTAGTTCTTTAATTGATGATTAAAGGGAATGTTAATTTTTTAGGGCACCATGATGACTTTGGAAAGTTGTACATTTTGTTGACACGTTAGCTTAAGTTTCCTAAAAATTCCTGTTGAAAAGGCCAAACTCAGAATGGCCCCACTTCATCCAAAATGGCTGTCATTTTGAAGCATATTCGTCCTATGTATTGCAAATCCAAGTACCTGTCTTTGTTCCTGTTGCTATAGGAACCTGAGCCGCCTGTGCCTGCATCATCAGCTCCAGCAAAACTCGATGCACATACAGGTCCGACGCAAGCCAGTCCAAGCCAGCCACAGAGCAAGACGACACAGCCCGCTAAAACAAGCCAGCGACCCGTGGCACCTGAGACTCAGCAGAGAACGGATTTGGACTTGGCGGACAAAATCACGACAGTGGAGCTCAAATCAGAAATACAGTCACTCAAAGTCCTAATGGAGGCAATGAAGGCCCAGTACGAGTAAGTCCTAGCACGGTGCACGCATGCGTGTTGTTCCCCATCGCCCAATGATAGGCTGGGATCTGTTAATGGAACTCATATTGCTTTCAGTCGTTAATTCAGGGGAATTGGGAGGCTCCTCAATCGCTCGGTGCCTGCCGTGCAGACAGGAATATTGGAATATCTAATGATTTCCCAGCAGGCCACTCTTTCTTCCCAGCCCAACCATTTCAGTGGCACCAGCCTGTTGGAAAACATCCCCATTTCCAGACAGATCAGTTTGACTCTTAATTCTTCTACTAGGCTTTATGTCCCATCAGTTCTAGAACACTTAGTGTAGATCTCTCGGCTCGTTAGATAGAATGCCATCTGGTGAGTGTGGAATAGCCCAAACTTTTTTGATTTTTATTACATAAAATAATGTGAGTAATTTTGTTTCTGAAAACGAGGTCTGTTCATCCGGGCCCTCTTTCATAAATGTTCCATGCCAAACGTATAGGGCAACCACGTGCCTTTGCTTAGAATGCTTACAGGTGCTCTCAGCCCAAGATCTGTAGTGAGAACCTGTTTAATGGTCACAGGTGCATTCCTGACAGTCACCAGAACACAAAGTCCCTGCAGGCAGTGGTGGCATTTAACTATCTACACATCTGTTTTAAATTATAATAATTGTGTAATCTTGTCAGGCTGGTGGCGTGTAAATATGTTAAAATGAGCCATGCCTGGATTGGTAAGGGTGCTGCTAGAGTAAAACAAAAATACCATCTAAAATTCTGAAAACTTCTAAAAACATGGCGCTTCAGCTCTGAATGGGAGGTAAACGATTGAACAACATCCACATACCATGAAGTGAACACAACTGAGGAGGAGTGGGGACTAGGCCTGACCGGAGTGGAGGGCAGGGGAGTGGAGCAGCATCTGAATGGGTGGGGTGGATTTTTTGAGACCTATGGTGTGCCCATCCCAATAGAAGGCCTAAGATAGAAACAGGGGAGAGAGAGGTGTTCTGCCTCGCATGGAAGGATCACGGGGCACAGGGAATACATCCCCCCTGGAGGAACCTGTGGGGGTAGTAATTGGTGCACACTAGAATGTACTAAAGGGGAAGGGATATGGGTGGCACTTGGTTGGAATAGTGGTGTTAGGAAAGATACTTTCACTGAATAACCCTACTAAAAACTCACCCTTCTTTATACACCCCTCAAATTCAAAACTAAACGCAACCATACTTCTACACCACAACAAAACACACGCACTTCACAACACCACCACAATGATATAAACCACACGTAGTCTTGCCCATCACCACATAGCGGCTACCAACCAAAAAACCTACCTATGCTCAGTGAACGGTGTCACCGGACTGAAGCTGCCAACAGCACATCACAGCTCTCTTGCTCTTGTTTCCCGCTCAATCCTACTAACTCACCGGCCTCACTCCTTGCCTTAATGATCCACCAGAGCACCAAGAATTCACGCAGGTGGCAACCGTGCATGGTATAAGAACCTTTAACATAAAGCCACAGAAATGTGATATCACAATAGTGTTAGCTCTGTTAGAAGGGTGCAGCTATGACAGCCCTGACGTGTATTGGTCTCTGCCAAACATGTTGCCAAGCTGCTATTTTAGTGTGGGTCAGCTAAGGCATGCTGGATGCAGGGGTGGCGTGGTGCGGTCTTAGGTTAAGTAACATTGCTGCAGATGTTCTGCGTGTCAGTGAAGACCACTTCATGTGCATGATTTGAAAGAGCAATGCTCTTCAGCTCGACTGCTGACTTGCAACCATTGTGCCAAACTAACCTATCACAATTGCCACTTAATCCTTTTTGTAACAAATAAACCAACCACGTGCGAGTCTATTGGAGAGAATCATTGCTGCTGGGACTATTTAAATGGACTCTATTTCAATAGTCTTTGTAGATGCTTAAAACAATAGCCTACAAAGCAGTGACCTTCTATTCACTGGGCTCCATTAAAAGGTATACAAGCTGGCTGTTATTGATGAATGCTATTCCCAGCCCAGTCGGCCATTCTGATACATGAACTCATGAATAGTTTAACCACATAATAGAAAACATGTTAGGGAAGGACACATGGCTTTAGCCTTTGTTATTGTTCACCTCACCACCCCCCCCACCCCCCCGCACCCCACCTAAAGCAAGGGGCAACCCTCAATGCATTGAAAGTGATCTCTCCTTGCTGGATGAAACACACACCCACCCACCCACATGTCTCCACCACTACCCACATAGAATGGCACCAACACTCAGGTGCTGACAGCCTGCAAGGATCACCTGTGACAGAATTCCATCTGGCGAGTGTGGGATAGCCAGAGCTTTCCTTGATTTTTATTTACATTAAATGATGCAGGTAATTCTCTTTCTGAAAGGGAAGTCTGCTAATAAAAACCTCCCTTTTAAAATGCTCCATGTCAAAATTATAGTGCATACATGTGCCTTGCTGTAACCAGTCTACCAACGTCTAGCACTTGCTCTGTATTAGTACAGAGCAGGTTCAGAGGTCACCTGTCCATCCCTGACATCTAATGGGACACACAGTCTTTGCAGGAAGAGTTCGCATTTTAAATGTCTGGACCTCTGATCTAAAGTCTGATAATTGTATGCCTTAAACAGTCTGGTGGCATGTAAACCTTTCAATATGAACCATGCCTGGTTGTGGAATGTTGACTATTAAGGAGCCATGTCAGTTCGTCACATCAGTGTGAACTTTGTGAGCTGGGCGTAACTATGACAGGACTGATGCGTATTGGTGTCTAGGTTTGCGGTCTCCACAGCTGCTATGTGGGATAATAGCCAAAATGCATGATGCTGCCTTTTTGATTCTTCTGCAGGAAGGGTAAAGCTGTCTCTCAGGGAATTGCAATGTCCCCAGTAAGTCTCCTGGAAACCGGTGACCAAGGATTGGGTCAGGGTGTGAGTTGAGTAGGAGTAGAGCGCTTTGTTGTTGCTCAGTTAGGTTGGCACTTTATAAATCGCGCACATAGAGCGCCAGGGGACCACTCCGGTGGTGATAGCTCGCGGTACAAATATCCTTTAACATTAACATTATCATACAGGAAACAGAAGACGTTTGCTGTTGCGTGCCACTGCATGGAGTGTGGTCTTGCTGGATGCTGATGGCCTCTGAGCGCTGCAGGGTGTGATCCTATTTTGGATGAATTTACACCTCTGACAATGTAATGTGCGCAGTGTTGGAAGTATACCCAAACAAGTAGTGGAGCTGGGACCCCAGCCGGGTACATGGCAGGCAG
This sequence comes from Ambystoma mexicanum, assembly GCF_040938575.1. Taxonomy (NCBI): domain Eukaryota; kingdom Metazoa; phylum Chordata; class Amphibia; order Caudata; family Ambystomatidae; genus Ambystoma; species Ambystoma mexicanum. The sequence continues at coordinate 99,474,428 of NC_090934.1, forward strand.
GAAGGGGGCACCGTGCAACATTTTTCAAGGGTGACAGCCAATTGCGTTGGAACAGATTCTGTAACTGCCGTCGGTTAGTAAAGTGGAGAAGTGTACTTTAACTTCACAAAGAACACTTCCAGAATGTTGACAAATGCTGCAAAATGTAGTGGAACCGTTAACAGTAAATATAAAAGAAGTAGAACTCTGATCCCGCCCGTTCCCGTTCACTTCGACCACTGAATGAGGAGTGGGAATTGCAGGGGTGTGTGATGCTTTGATTTCATCAGTAGGGAGATGTCACTCTCGGCCTTTCAGGGGTTATGTTACGTTGTGTTGATTTATTCTGCGCACCGCTACCATTTGCATGGTCTCAGGTGCTCACGTGGGTCTGTAAGTAAGAGGGCTGGGTGGGTTAGTAAGGGAAGAGGGATGGGAAAGAGGCTGTGCTCTTGCAGAACCAGGGGAAACTGACGTCTGTGCGTGTCGGCTTTGTGAGTTTGCTTTGTTGGGTGCACTGGGCTTGTTGTAGATGACTCTTCATGGGGTGGGAGGTGGTGAAGTGGGGTGGAGGAGTCATTGTTTTGAAGGTGACACGAATCAGCTGGGAATCACCTGCAGTAGGTGGCATGGAGCTAGCAAGCACTTTATTCTTTAAAAGGACCGGTTAGATTGCCCGTAGTTGTGGGCCATGCCCAGTCAGAGAAGCGGGACGCCAAGCCACCATCACTGGGTGTTAATATATTGCGTTGTCTTTGCAGGAGGGACATGTCGAGCATTACGAAGGAGCTAAAGGAGGAAAAAGCGAAACGTTTGGCGCTTCAGGTAAGAGCGTCCCTCCCGCTTCCCATACTCATGTGTGTGATTGGGAACCTATTCTCCACTTTTTGACCGAACAACCTCACACACCGTGCTTACTCTCACAGGGGGAACTCCGCACCTTTGCCCCAGGGCAAAACCAAACAGCCATCATCATTTCTGATTTCAATGTCATTCACGTGTGACCATGCTTTGCACACCAGCACAGACGCATACGTGCACCCTCACCTCTGTATCAATTCTTGTTAGAATTTGAACATCTTGTGCACATGGCTGGGAAACAATAGGCGCAATGCTACAGAGATAATTCTGCCATGGGGGGAGGGGGTGTAGGGGCTATCTGCTGGTTCACACAGCCACTGAAATGTCACTTGATCACACGAAAACGCATGCCACACATCATGGAACTTAAGGGGGTGCTTAAAGAATATCCAGGGAAAGGCTTTAATAATGCACAGAATCGGAGATGCTACGTGGGCTTGTGTATTCCGCCTCACCCCAAAAAACTAAATGCACTTATATTCCATTTTGTGTATCTTGTCCATATAACAGGTGCTTTTTCCTGTTTTAAGTTCTCCTCAAGACCCCATAGATGAAGGTCATAACTCCTCTCGATTCTGACTGATTTGCATATGTGACTCAAATGTCCCGTCGTGACTAACTGATTTCACTTTAAGGCTTTGCACGTATGGTATCTATGGGTAAGACCTCTCCCACACCTGGATTTTGGTCCCCAAGGGCGTTCCAACCACAAAGTGCATTGAGGACATACATATGGTGAAATAGCGCTATATAAATGACCACTACAATACAATACAAGAGCGCCGAGTCAAACTTCCCACCCTCACTGCCACATCTTTCGCTTTTCGAGTCGAAGATCAAGCAGGTTGGGGGTTCCATCCAAGACAGCGTAGATAAACGCCCCTTTCCACTACCCAGCCTGAAGGACAACCATTTCACTGAAGATCACGCAGCAGGTGAACCGCCCCTTGCAGCAAGAGGGATCGGCGCGTCCACCTACCGGCAGAACCCTGACTGAACCCTTGATCGAAGAAAATAGGAACACCCCGGCGCCTGACACGAGGAGCTTCACCAATGCATCCTTCATCCAAGCGTCCACCTCAAACTCCTGAAACAGGCGGTTATCACTCCACTGTCCGCAACAATCTGGGTAACTAACAATCCATATCCAGCTTCCCTTTCTGGGGTAAAATCATGGAGGACGAGGTCACACGTCAACTTCTAGAATGCTTGGAAATGAATAAGATTCCGCAGTCTGGATTTCAATTGATAAGGTGTATAGGATCAACATCAACATCAACACTGGTGGACCCTGGAGGTGACCTGCCTTCTTCACTTCACGCAAGGTCCTGATTCTTCTGGAACTATCTGCGGTATACGGCACACGTGAACATAACATTTGGTTGGTCTGATTGCAACAATGGGCGAGAATCTCTGGTTGATTTGATCTCTCCTAACAAACCAGTGCTAGCAAATCAGAATCAACAACGCAACCAGGCAGATTCAACTGATCTTCCATGGGGGGAGGGGAGCTTTCTTCTCTTGCACCAGTCCTCTTCCGCTTGTATAGGAGGCAGAGCTAATCCCTCTTCTTCAACCGCAGTTCCAAATGTATGTGGATGCTACGCACTCTTCTGGAAGACAATCCAGAACAACTCCAAAAATGACCTACTGCCTCAAATAGATCCAGTTCTGGGTGAAAGGGATTGGTTAGTGCCTGAACTGCCGCAGGGCTATAATTAGGCTCATTGGACCTAAAGGAGAGCGGACCCTGGTCACAGGAAGTCGGAGGAACACCTTCGATCTCTTCCGAAGTAAAGTCCTCAATGCATGGTTCAACCCAGATGTATCCTTCTAGCAGCAGGTGACAGGTGTGATTCAGAGCCCACACTTCCAACGCCTGAAGCTGGAAAAGGTGCTTCCCCTCCTTCCGACGCAGCACCAGATTGGCCAGGACTTCCGTCCAACCTGATTACTAGAACCTTATTTAAGCCATAGCATCTACAAAAGAGATGAAGAGAAGTCCGATATTAGGCTTCGCTGGGTGCCTGTGATACAAAGATTCAAACACAGGGGGCAAACAATAAATGACTGTGACCACCAGACTGGAACTCTCCCAAGCCGTGCGCCGCCGCCTCCGAGAGACCTTCGCAACCCAACACCCTTCAAGACAGCCCTGAAGGCGCACTTGTTCAAGAAAGCCTCCGGAGACCACTCGGCCAACAACAGGACCGCCACAAACCCTTCCACACAGATGAGGTCCGCCCTCTTTGCCAGCAGGTGACTCCTAACACATGGCCACTTTCACTAGACACTGGCAGACCATAGAGTGCTGACGCAACCAACATCGCTTTCTCAGCAACTCTGCAGCGTTACGGTCAGACGCTCATGCGCTACACACTGTGCTCTCAAGCAATATGCCAGCACCATCTAAAACTCCTAAATATAACTCTATTTGAACTTCATCATCCTGTACCTTTGGTTACGGCTAATTCACCATCACAGGGCCACAAAATATGCCCTTCTTTTCACGTCACTTTCACTTTTGACTTGAATGTATTATGCCCTTCAGTGTGATCCACGAACCATCACATAGTGAAGGCACCCAACACTCACCGGCCTGCTCTGCCTTTTAACTGAGACACAGTTACTCCCCCATCTTTTCCTGTGGGTACAGAGAACTCAACATCACATTTACAGATAATGCATTTGATTAGTCTTTATAGAAAGACTTTGCAGTATTCTCCAGTGAGGGCGTTAATCCTCTACAAGCCAGCATGTGCACAAAGTGGGTTAAATGTGTGGCCAACTGACCTTCATACCAGAATGTGTTTCCTTTTGCTAGGAGTAACGCTGCTTTCATTATTTAGTCATTTGAGCAGTATTGTTTATGTTCCTGGCGAACACGTTTCCAGAATGATGCAGGCAGAGTAGAGACAGGCCAGTTGGGATCTGTGAAGATTAGCACGGGTCAGAACTGGTAAAACGAGTGAATTGAGCACTTAAATCCATGTAGTTGAAGAAAGCGTTTTCTACCGACTCTTCAGTAACTTTGCCTAGGCCAGGCGATGGGAGAGATAGCCCCATGTCAGAGGACTGAAACTTCCACCAGCCTCAGCTGCCCTTCAGATGCACAAACCTGGTGGCAAACCTCCTGGTTGCAGATCAGGGCAGTCCTGACAGGACGATCCACTTCTTAGCCGGGTTTCCCACTCCAGCCCTAGACGCCCCAACAGAGGCTGCTGTTTATAATCCGATGCAATAGCCCCCTTTTTGCTCGCTGATGACTTTTTCTTTGCTTTGCAGATGGAGGTGGAGAAAGTCAAGAAGGTTGTATCGTTGTAGCATCTGCTGCAGTTGACTCTGACGCCGGGGAAGAGATGTTGTAGAGCCCGCTCTGCCACCTGCGCTGATCCCTATTTTATCTTGCTGCCGTTAGCCGATAGCCTGGTTTCACGTGAACGTAGTGGGTTGTTGGGGTTGGAACTCTACAGCCTGACTTGTCCCTGCACTGAGATACTTCCAAACTTCCCCATTGGAGAAGCTGATGGACCCTTGGCATGGGACCAGCCATGGGTCAATGGAATGAGTCTTCTTGGGTTTCGGAACAATATCGCGTGACGCCAAAAATACACACGGTCTTCATTCCATCAGGAGAGGAAGACTCTTGTAGGATTTTTAAGTGGCATCCACTTTTGTATTTTGACTTTGTGGAGGAACCTAAGCCACAGAAATAGCCAAAATCAATGAATTTACAGTGGAACTCTCCAGCATGAGAGAATAAAAGTGCTTGTATTGGAACTGGAACTGAGCCTATTGTACGGGCACTTGAGTCATACAAAGTTTGGTATTGCAGCACAAGACATGTGCGGTGCCAAGTGAAACATTCATCTTTTGTGTTATTTTGTGTAGAGATCAGGACCTGTTAAGTGTGATTCAAAAATATACTGTATTTCTCTTTACTTCATGTGTTTAGCTTTCTGATATAACCCTGCCACACAGAACACAATCTGCGCCCTGGACCACATGTGAAATATTTCAGCTCGTGTTTGTATTTTACCCAGGTAACGTTGCTACCAAGGTGATCAGTGGGGACTTAACGGTGCTTGAAGATTTATTTAAAGATCATTAAACATTTTTAAAAAAGAATCCTGAGGCCCACCCTACATTACTACACAGAAGCAGCTGACCAGCCCTGGGGCGTGGCTCGTCACGTGACCCGAGCCGTCAGCGTCCTCGGATCACGTGCCCCGGGCAGCATCTGCCCACTGCACAGGAACAATTCCACAGTGTGCACGGCGCACCAGGAAGCGAAGCAAGGGTTGGGCGAACTTAATGTGCCAAAAAGATAATTGTACGATATAGCCACTACATTTGCAAACAAAGACTCGCTGTGCAACGGAATATGTGCGCTGATAAAAATGGAAAATGATTAACTTTTAATTTGCCTAGCCTTACCGATTACATTATAGGGTAGCTGACAATTTCCAAATTGCCCGTTCGCCTGGAATTTGTAATTGAATTTTGACCTAAACTTTCCATTTCATCATACACAGCAGTGAGTCTTAGCGGTGCTATTCCGACATGGCTGCCAAGCTAATATATTCTGGAAGATGTGCGCCATCTGCTGGACAGCTATATGTTTGCAGTCACTTGTGTATACAGGGCCATAGGACTTAGTGGGACAGCCAAGCTACCAATGAGCCTGATTCACAAAGCCTTTCCAATGGGAGTGTACCATTATAAAATGCTTCTGTGAATCAGGCCCGATGAGTTCATGTGACCTACCAGCCACTGCAACAACAGTGCATTTTGGCACTACCCAGAGATGCCAAAAGAGTCTCCAGTGACACCAACGGGCCTGGAGTGGAACTTGCAAATCACGTTAAAAAAAAAAAAAATGGGAAGGGGACTAAAAGGCAGCCATTTATTTTTACTGCAACTTCGACGCCTCCGAACACAAATGTCAGGCGCAGGGTGGAAAGACGGTCACTGAGTATTACTTTTTATCTATATAAGAATTTACTGCTCATAAAAATGTGGCAGTGTTCGGCTCTACGATACGCCGCTTCATACCTCAGAGCATACAAAGAGAAATACTCTACTGAAAGAATATTTGAAAGACCATTTACGTTAGGTTCGAGGCCACGAGAATTTAGAATGTGCTTATCTGTTTACAGAAATATGAGGGGACATATACAAATGTAAGATTTGACAACAGTCTCTGTCTTTTCTTATTCTTGTTCATATGTATTCTATATTAAACCTGTATTACACACTCTGAAATTGTAAACACTGTGAAAATATGTTTAAATGTCTCGTTTCCATTCGTTTTACGTTGGTGGTGGTGCAAGAGCGTGCAATTATTTGTTTATTTTTCTTCTATTGGGCATTTGTAAGGCGTTTACACATCAAGAAATTGTGTTTCAAAGCACCAACAGGGCAAAGTGAAGGAAACAAGGGAACGGCAGGACAGTGGAATATGATAACAGTGATGAGCAAAGTACAAAAGTGGTCCTGCTAGGCCTTGTGAACATTCGGAGCGTGCAAGTGCAGGGAGAGAGAACAGACAGGGGAAGTGCTAGAGGGTCCACAGAAGGGGGAAGTGCCAGAGAGCCAGTTGCAAGGGCAACAGGTAAGTGCCAGGCAGTGACCACATGGTGGAAGAAGGGTCACCAGGCAATTATAAGAGCAGGACTGTGAGACATCACAGGGCAGTGGTGCCGGAAGGAAAGTGCAGGGAGGACAGCCAATTCTGTGGGCGATTGGACACAAGGCCAGGACCCAGAAGGACACACAAGGGCCCAGGCAACCAATCAAAGTGACTGTGGGGTTTAGTACTGAAGGGGGAGAGGGAAGGAGGAGAAGAAGAAGAAGAAAGTCTTGAGGTGCTTGCAGAACTTGGGATCTGGCTCAAGATGGAGAGAAAGGGCGAGGCGGTTCCAGAGGAGAGAGCCAGCCGAGGAGAGAGAACAGCCACCCGCTCTCTGCTTAGAGAAGCGCTTGACAAGCAGAGAGTTGGAGCTGGAGGATCGGAGGGATCTGGAAGGAGAGTATTTGGTGAGAGCAAGTTGCAGATAGCATGGTCCCAGACCCCAGACAGCCGTATGGATGAAGCAGAGGGATTTAAAGTTGATCCTTGCAGAATCTGGGAGCCAGTGTAGAGATTTTAGGGCAGGAAATATATGGTCCCTGGGCTTGAGGCCAAGGATAGGTCTTGCAGCCCTATTCTGGATTAGCTGGAGGAGGCGGATAGAAGAGGGCAATAGCTTAAGAAAGAGACTGTAGCAGTAGTCCAGCCTGCAGAGTGGTAGGGCCTGGACACATTGAGCTTCTGGGGGAAAGTGAGGAAAGGGAGGATGCCCCTGAAGAGGTAGAGTTGGAAATGGGCCTTCTTGGCAAGGTCCAGGATCTGAGGAATGAAAGAGAGAGAGGAGTCGAAGATAACTCCCAGGTTTCTGGATTCAGAGGAAGGAGAGAGGGGAGAGCCCATAGAGGGTGGCCAGAGTGAAGGCGAAAAGAGGGAACAGGAGTCCCGATAGGAAGAATCTCAGTCTTGCTGGCATTGAGACAGAGATAATTGGAGGTGCACCAAGACAGGATGGCGGACAGGCCCCCGGGATGACAGAAGAAGTCAGAAGAGATGCAGAAGGTAGTCTGATGACGAGTTGGTTGCCATCTGCATGACACTGGAAGTGCAGGGAGAAAGTGGAGATAAGGTGAGAAAGAGAGGCAAGATAGATATTTAAGAGTCAAGGAGAAAGGATAGAGCCCTGGGGAACGCCACAAGTGGAGATAGAGGGGGTGAGGAGAAAGAACACAGGATGACCTGGGAGGGACGGTCAGTGAGGAAGGAGGCCAGCAAGTCCAGTGCCTGCTCTGGGATACCTAGGGTATCATGGAGCCGCTTTATGAGGATGAAATGGTTGACCGTGTCAAAAGCAGAGGAGGGAATCAAGTAGAATGAGAACAGCGGGTGAGTTGGAGTCCAGAGATTCAAGCAATTCTTTACGGGTGTTCAGGAGCGCCGTTCTGTGCCTCTGGATGCATCGGAATCCAGATTGATGGCCATGCAGGCAACCAACAAGCTCAGTATGCTGGGTCAGTTAGGAGACGACCAGCTTCTCCAGAAGTTTCCCAAGGAAGGGGTCGACAGAAGGCTTTGTCAAGAGGGGGCACACAAAGGAGTGCTTGACGGAAGAGGGGAAAGATCTGGTGCCAAGAGAGTGGTTACAGAAATCAGCGAGTGAAGGGGCAAAGGAACCGTTGTTGTCCTTAAACAACTCTAGTGACCTCGTCCGATGTGATAGTAGAGAAGGAGGAGAGGGTGGGTAAGGGAGAAGAAGGGGCCGAGGGTAGCAGGGGGAAGGGAGGACAATGAGGGAGGACGAGAGGGAACTCAGGATGTCCTGGGTTTTAGCTGTGAAGTGGATGGCCAGTGCAGTGCAGAAGGACTGGGAGGGAAAAGGCGAGGTAGAGACTGCAGATGAATTGGCAAGTTCTTTGCAGATTTTAAAGAGTTCAGCCGTGCTGTTAGAAGCTCCAGCGGGTGGTCCTGGATGTGAGCCCTCTTCTGAGAGCGAATGGAGAGATGATATTTCCTTTGGAGCAGGCAACAGGGCGGTTTATCAGAGCATGAGCTTGAGGTCTGCCACTTCCGTTCAGCAGCGCTGAACCTGCATTTCAGGGCTGATAGATCAGAGTCGTACCAAGTGTTACGCTTGGTGACAGGTTTCAGACAAATCCTCGTGACAGGGGCAAGATTATTGAGAGTGTTAGTGATAGCGAGAGGGATATTGTTGAGATCGGAGTCAATAGATGAGTCAGTAGTGGGAGGGGGGGTGTCGATGAAGGTGGAAGCGAATGCAGAAACTGACACTCGTTTAATTGAAATGAAAATGAAATGAAATGATATTTTATTTATATCGCGCTTGTACACAAGTGTTTCGAAGTGCGACCAAGCAAAGGAAGGGGAACAGGGGAGAACAAAACAACCATCTTACTAGGCCCAGTGACATTGAGAATACGCAGGTGCATGGGAACGGAAACAGAGACAGAATAAATAGTAACAAATAGAATAAATAAATAAATAAAGGCGTTACACAGTGGTAGTGCAGCCAGCAAGTGGCAAGTGCTAGGTTAAGCAGATAGGGTATATCTGATACATGCAAAAGAAAAGTAGATGGTGGATTGTATGGGTACAGCTACAGACCCCAGTACAAAGGGTGGCCTGGAGGCAGTGCAGGAGGGTGGCAGGGTGCGCAGGTACCTAGGCACGAAGGACAGTGGGTGGTCAGGTGCACAGTGCCAAGAGAGAAAGCAGATCAGCAGGGGAGAGAAGGGGGAAAGGCAGAAGAGGAAGGTCTTGAGGTGCTTCCGGAACCGGAGATGGTTCTCCTCAAGTTTTATAGTGGCAGGGAGGCTGTTCCAAAGGGAGGCCCCCGCCGAAGCCAGGAGTCTACCCCCAGCTCGTTTCTTTGAAAAAACGACTGACCCTGAGGGAGTTAGAAGTAGAGGAGCAAAGGGCTCGAGAGGGGAGGTATTTACGGAGGGATAGTTGAATGTATTTTGGACCCAGGCCCCAGAAAGCCTTGTGGACAATGCAGAGGGCTTTAAATGTAATCCTTGCAGCCACTGAGAGCCAATGAAAGGATTTCAGGGCTGGAGAGATACGATCCCAGGCCTTGAGGCCAAGGACAAGTCTTGCAGTCCTGTTCTGAATTAGTTGTAAAGGGCGGAGAGTGGAGGCAGGTAGATTTAGAAAGAGGATGTTACACTAGTCAAGCCTAGAGAGAACCAGAGCTGGAAGGATGCATTGGAAGGATGGAACCAAAGCATTGGAAGGATGTCCACAAACGAGTCTGGCAGAGCTGGGGAAGGTTCAGTCAGAGGGCCGAGAGGTCCCATGTGGGAGGAGAGGAAGGAGTGGTCAGACCAGGAGAGTGGGGTGGAGAGAGGCATCAAGAGCAAAAGATCAGAATGGATGAAGGCATCAAGAGTGTATTCAGTCGAGTGGGTAGGACCAGAGGAGATGATAGAGAAGGAGAGAGAGGTGCAGAGGTAAAGAGAGTGGATGCGGTGATTGAAGAATCAAGGTGGATGTTGAAGTCACCCAGAAGCAGGAGTTTACAGGTGGAAGTCAGGAGAGAGGAGGAGAAATCAGCCCATTCTGAAAGGAAAGAGGAAATAGGGCCCAGGGCTTTTAGATAGTGGCAATGGTCAAAGAGGAAGTAGGAGAGATGCCAATCTTGCAGACCAGGTTTTCAAATGAGGAGGAGGGCTGGGTGGGGATGAGGGAAGAAGGGGCCCACTCAGTTTAGATCAAAGCTACACCACTGCCAGCACAGTTGGGACAAGGCTTCAAGATGATGTTGAAGCCATCAGGGAGAAGGGAGTCAAAAGCAGTGACTGAGCTGACATTGAACTATGTCTCGTTGAGAGCGAGAATGTCAAGGTCAATGTCTTCAAGGCAGAGGCAGATGTCGGAAGAATGTTTGATAGTGGAACAAGCATTAAGTGTGGCTAAGTGAAGTCGGTCACTACCCTTGAAGGTTTTCCGAAGTGGGGGTGGTATACCAGTCAGAGGCAGTGAAGGAGGTGCTGAGAGAGAGAGGAAGAAGGGATAGCAGGAGTGGGAAGGAAGTTGATGAGAGATGGCAGGCACCAGTCAAAGACGAGGAGTTTGGGTTGATGATCCTGAGCCATGATAGTGCTATTGTGATAGACAATGATGATGCCCCTCAAGGATGAGAAGCCAGCCAAGAGAACGTCCCATCTAGTGCCACCATTAATGGGAGAGCACGAGGAAGGGGAGAGAGTGGAGATCAGATGTGGAGTCCAAAGGTCTGGAGAGGGGACAGAAAAGAGGATAGCAGTGACAATTTGCCATACATTTAAAAGGGCCTGGAACAGATAGGAAGCTGTTCTATGTGAGCCCAAGCTGCAAGGCCTTAGAAAACAGAAATGTGATGTTTATAGTGAGAAGCTATATAAATATAACCAGTGTCCTCTTCACTACTTGCAACACCGGACGTTTTTGACCTGGAGTGCACAAGACAGGAACACACAAAAAGGTTGTGAAATCTACGGTTACCGAAAGGCCTCTGCCTGGAAAGGGCTGGTAGAGCTGGAATAGAGCCCGACATGCATGCCATAGCACCAACTCAGCCCCAGCCCTTCCGTCTTCCCAGATATAAGGCCCCTATAGATCGGCATGTCTCTTTATAATGACTGTATATTGGCACTTTCCATGCCTCCCTGCCCCCCTCTTCTTCTTTGAGCCTCGCTTCAATACCCTATTTCTTCAATGTCCCCTTTTTACCCCAGAAATTGGCAAAAAAATAGCAACCAATGCCAATTTTCATGCATGTGAAACAGCCGATAAATATGCTGGCATGATGAAGGACGTAAAATATGGGGAACTGTGCGGCAAGTCTGGCGTTTAAAATGGCGAAGTCAATTAAGATTGTTTTTTGCAACACCCACACACTGCTGAACCACTCTTCCGCCTGCCCACCCCTCCACGTTTACCGCCATATAGGGGGAGAACAGGAACGCCATGGCCGGTGTTCTTGCGGCATTTTTGTTATCATTTGTTATTTGTTTTGACAGATGCACAATATTTAGAGAAGGGAACCTTATCTGATATGGTATATGATATGATATTTTATCTGTATCGCGCTCGTGCACAAGTGTTTCAGAGCGCGACTAGGCAAGGGAGGGAAACAGGGGAGAACACAACAACAACAACGATCTTACTAGGGCCAGTGACATTGAGAATGTGCACGTGCATGGGAATGGGAAAAGGGAAAAAGTGCATGGAAGGGGGAGAGTGGATAGTGGGGAGCAAAGATGAAACAGATAAATAATCTGACCGCAAACCATAAGTTCCACAGGACTTCATTTTTACAAGCATATCCTGAGCTTTGATACTGGCAGTGATGGGTGAACGACTAATGTTGACCTGATCAGGAACTATCAGGATCAGAGTTCCACTAATTTTAATTTTTACTCTTAGCAGTTCCACTACTTAATCCTATTCTGGCTGGGTTTTAACTGGCTACATCTTAGCCTGTGGGAGGCAGAGGAGGTCCTGCTAACTCTCATAAGAAATCTCTCCTCTCCCCCTACCTTTTTGGAAACCTGTCAAGTTCTAATATCAGGTTAAATGCTAAGACGTTATAGCTGATAAAGGTCCAACCCATTTGCAAGGGATGCTATTTTAATGCCAGGTATCTATGTAGGACATGACTCTTCATATCGCTTGAAAAGCATGTAGTTGTTTAGGAGCCTTAGGGACAACTTGCCTGGCCTTTTGCTATGCACTCCTGGGGGCCACTTCAATGGAACCTATTAGCAGACTGCAGGTAACTCAAAACTACTTATCTTCTGGACGTTGGAAAAGTGATCATTTCCAAACAAGCTGCTTTCAGGCTTCCAGGCATCTGTTCTGGCTTTCAGAAGAGCAGATAATTCAGTTTACAATTCTTTGCATCATCTTCAAATTCATCTAGGGGGCTGCTCATGCCCACCCGAAGGACACCATCACACAGTGTAACACAGGATGGAACCTCAGGTCTGTGAAGGAGCGCAGCCTATTCAACCAGTGGTTATCAGGTATGTCCCCATACATAATGTCGCCGGGAAAAGCCATTGCCGACATTATATATGGTGACATTATGTATGGGGACGATTTGCAATGTTCAATGTAATAATGTCGCTGGAAAAAACAGCAACTTTTTTGTCAGGAGACATTTGTGCAGGGACATTACATGGAACCATCCAGAACACTCTGTCCAACCATAAGAGAGAAGATGTTCAGCCTTGGGATTCTGGCTTTACAATACATTTCCAAGTTCTATTCACGGCAGGAATGTGTTTCTAGTTTCAGGCCCCTGGTGAAGCAACATCTGTTCGGTGGGCGCAGCAGGTTAAAATCAGCAATTGGAGACAATATACTCATGTTCAGACTAACTTACTAAAAAAAAAAAAAAAAAAACAATACACTTAATAATAATAACAAACATTTGCATTAATATAGCGCTGTGAACCCTCAGGCATCTGAGCACTGCTTGTTATTACCCACGGTGTGTGGTGCTCATTTATTGACCTCGGAAGGATGAAAGGCTGAGTTGGGCTCTGATGCCAAAGCAAGTGCTCTACTCGCTGTGCTATCTGTCCGGCTACTTCACTATCAACCTGTCCTATTTCAACCCCAACCCGTTGACACATGATGCCCCGTGCTCCCGCCTATCCTTGCCTTCACCAAGAGCACTGTTCCACTACTTAGTGCGGCACACTTCTACCACCGGTGAACAGGAAGGTTTGGTCCTACTGATGGAGAAAACCTGCCTCCTTGGAGTGCATTAGAACTGAGAACTGTGCTGATTTCCCCATATTACCCAAGATGACCAAAAGAAATTGATCGAATGGGAGATTTGATCGCAGATCTAATCAAATATGATCATTGCGATCATATCCCCCATTCGAAACGGAATTATAGTGAACAAGGGGAGCGGGTGTTGCAGGGGAGTCCCCCGCACCCTTGTTCGCTATACTGTCAGCAGGGGTTTTGGGGCTTGAGGGGGTGTTGAGCACCCCCGACCGCTCAAAATTTAAAACAAAAACAAAACAAAAAAGAAAAAGGGACCCTCCTGCATCAGACCCGCATTAGACGGACAGATATGATGCCGCAGGGGTGCAGGAGAAAAGGTGGAGGCGGCAGGGAGAAAAAAGGTAATTTGGGCAAGGGGGTGGGGAGTTTGAGGTATGGCATGATTGGGTTGTTTTGCCAAAGTGAAAACAGATTAGCAACAAAATCTACCATGGTCAATTCCGCTGCAAATCTTTACACTTCGGTCAAACAACCCAAATCTGATTTCCCAGGTAACTGTCTGTCGGTGAATACTTTTCCCGTGGATGCACGCAGATATTGAGCTAATTGACACATTTGTAGTAAAATAACACAGGGATTAGCTCTGATATTAGTGAACATCAATTAGAGTTGAGCTTCAGCAGCAACCGTGTTAGTCCCAATATTGACGCTAGCCTGCAACCAATCAATTACAGATGTCAAAAAAGGCCATGTCATGTGAGCCACCTGAAGCCCGTATGAGATTTGTGTAAGGTTACCAGATGAATAAATATTATCTGGGACCGATGCACCAGACCTAGTGAACTGGGTGATCTCCAGCTCTTTAAGGTGAGTAGCAATCCCCTGGAGGTGGATCGGGATGCAGATTTTATTCACACATCAATAATCAAAACAGCTCAGGTAGTTTGGCAAAAGGGGAGTACATAAAATGTGGAGTACAACAAACGTCAGCTGTCGTACGATCCTCTTACTCTAAACATCTTAGTAGAAACGGAGGTTATATTGCATAACAGCGTCATCATTGACGTTGACCCAGGGTCGGATTGGCCCCTCTGCCTTTCGTCTCTGGCTGGGCCTAAATCTTCCCTGGGGGGTGGGGGGCAGTTTCTGGCCACGCCTGGGCCAGTTTTGAAAAAGAAAAAGAATAGAACATTTTTTTTTTTTTCAAAAAAGCCTCTCATCCTTCTTAGGTCAATAAATGAATACCAACACAACACAGGTTGGGTGATATTGTTTGCATATTTGTTCTATGAAAAGGAGCTTAAGCGTAAGTGCTATACAATAACATATTATCATTTGGCCTTGGACGTCTGCTTGGATTCACAGTAATTTGACAATATGGATCTATACACACAGCTATTAATGATACATATGGTGATCCATTCTTATATGAAATGTATATCACATTAGTGATATCATAACCATATTTTTCGTAGTGTACTTAGGAACAATACCATTTGATGCCACTTCCTGTTTTGCCAAGGGGTGAAACGTTGTGTTTCATCGCTTCCCAGGATGTTACTTTGTGGTGGGGTCAAAAGACATCACTTCCGGTTATATCATCAGAGGCCAAGGTTCGTGAGGGGTGGGCCACTTATTTGAGGCGAGGGGTGGGCCACTTTTTTTCGGTGACCGGGCCTCTTTCTAGTCCCAGTCCGACCCTGCGTTGACCTGAGTCACTACCTAAATGGAAAACTAGTAAAACCTATTGGAGGGAGTGATTGGTTCTAAGTGAATGTCTAAGCATAAGTTCCATATCAGTATAGAACCGTGAAGGAAAGTGATAGGGTGCATAACATCAGGTGGGGCAACTAAGCCCTCCCTAAAGATTGCCAATATGAACGGCACTAAATACATATTTGTCCATATGCATCTATAGAGGTATATATGTATATATATTTTGGTGCTTGTTGCGGTCTATCTATTATAAGATTAGAACTAGCGTCACAATCACTTTGCTGCTCGTGTTTCAAGTGCATCTGTACACGTGTAAAATTACTTAATATCTTCATCTGCTTTAAAACTAAAAACCACATTGTTTAATTATTACTTCTTCCCTCTCGTTGTCTACTTCTTTTCCTCCTCTCCAACAACTGCAATTCTCCTCTTGTAACTAAGTAATGACTTCACTGTATGTATAATAAGTCATTTTCAACTTCTGTAACAAGCGCCACAATGCCCATTGGGCTGCCTGTGAACTAAACAAATGTGAATAAATAAATAAATAAATAAATGGCACAAGCTTCTTCACCTTGACCCCAAGATGTCACTTATCCATTTAGCCCTCTTGACGCCTTATAGAATATCTGCATTCTCTGATCTCTGCATCTCTTCTGTGTGTGTCATCTCTTTCCCTGTGCCGTCACCATTCATCCTTGCCTTTCTGCTTCTTCAGGAGTCTCATTCAGATGGCCATCATATTGTCTTGCATGCAGGTACGGTTTTCTCAATGGGTACTTTACCTCCCAAACTCTCTTAGGTACTGGTATTCTTGTGGGTACTGCACAGAGCACACACTCTGCTCTTTGCTGGTTCATCTGTTCCGTATATGTCACATGCTTTAGTTCCCATTCTATAGGTAATATGGGTGGGGCAGTTGGAGGGGGAGTACTTGGCTCCTCTTCTACACTCCCCCGTCTGGGCGATTTATCGACCACTCCCTCATCATCCTTCATAGCTAGACATCCTTGTCTGAAGAATTGCTTCTTTGGCATCCATATCTTTATGACTCCTCTCAGGCAACCTGCTGATTTCACATGCTCATCTTTGTTCCATGTCATGAGCATGCACTGTCCACTTGGACTACAATAGATCCATCTTCCCACATATTTCTTGTGGTTCTTCGGGTACAGGAACTTTGTTCCATCAGGTGCATGAATACTGGCCTTCATAAAGTCTCTGATTTCTTCATCTGTTAGATCTTTGGGCTTCCATCCTGGCTCAACATCAATCATAATCTTCATCCTTATAGCTTTCTTTGCTGTCTTCCTGCACTGAAATTATTATCTTGATCACACAAAATCCAAGCAATACCAACATGATCAGGGCTACAAGAAATTTGAACATATCTGCCATCCATTGTGGAACCCAAGAGAAAAGTGATCCAAACCAGCTATCATCAGCAATGTCTTCTACTGTGTCTATCATTTGGCCATGGAGTTTTGTCAGCATGTCTATGGCCTCTGTCAATGTTCCATTCTCGTCATCATGAGAGGCTATGAACGTGCAACATGATTCTCCTATTTTTGCACAAACACCTCCATACACAGCTGTGATCATGTCCAAGATGTACCTGTTCTGGAGAGTCATCAGTCTTATGGCTCTCATCTCTTCTCTGATTGCATTGAACCCCTTTATAGTAGTGCTGATTGTCTGCAGCAATTCCCATCTAGTTATCTGAAGCCACTTTGTATTTGCTCCAACTTGGATTCTTGGCATAAAGATCAACGTGAACACTGAAAAAGTCTGGCTGAACAGTCTGTGCTCATATGGGATAGAATCAAAGGCTTCTATTGATTTGGCTGAGATATAGTTCTCTCTCTTTATCAGCTTCACAGATCTCTTCTTCCTCAGGTGAGCATCTGCTTTCGGGAAACTGTCAAGATTCAGGTACGTTTTTTGAATCACTAATGCTGGAACATGGACATATACTAATGTGCATATTCCTCCCCAGTCTTTATGTAGCCTTATGTAGGCCTTGGACCCACAAGCCCAATAATGAGCCATGATTACTGCTGTACCATGCACCATCCCTGATGTATCAAAGATACGATCACACTTTTGGATTTTCTCCAACTTTCCTTGTGCCATTACTTCTGAAACACAACCTTGAGCTTTCCAAAGGCACTATTTGCAGGAGTCCTCCTCTGTCTTCGACCCATGTCAATAGTTCAGAAAGTCTTGGCCATAATGATTTGCACACCTCTTGTACATTCAAAATAGTGGATACAGGATGATTAGTTAACATCCATGCTCTGCAGATCACCACTCCATTCTCCCAGCCATCTGGTGATAATACTGATCCCCAGATCTGCATCTGACCTCTGGTCTTCCACATCCAAATTTCGTCTGCAGATTTTCCTGCGGTCTCTAATTTTTTGTTCACTACCCTTCTGATTTCAGCTCCTTTCACTCCAGGGTTTTCATATCTAATCATGATACTCCTTGTTTTTCCATTGTTTCTTGTCTTTATATCTTGGATATAATCATCTTCATCTTAATCTGTCCCTTCAGTTGCCCATTTGAGAGACGCACCACTTCCCATGAACTGATCTCTGATCTTGCAAAGTGCTATATGCGAAAGACAATGTGCTGTGTGCACCTCTATTTCAACAGCTATTAATATTTTTGACTTCACCATGCTGTGTGGCAGAAGTGCACATACAAAGCATTCCTCCTTTGAAGTGCTTCTCCCAACTTCCTTCATGTGTTGGTACCATATGTTATTCCCCAGATGCGCCGTGCTGTCCAGGTAATCATTTAATTTTAATTCATAATTTTCTTCCTGTGTGCTCCTTTTAGATCTCATTCTTTTCATATGATCTTCCATAATCATGTCATATAGTGTGCCCATGTAGCTTCTTCTCTGTGAAGTACTCATAGGAATATCGGTCCGGGTTTCCTGTGTAGGAGAAAGTTCAGAACGTCTCATCTGTTCAGCAGCCCATTTAGGCATGAAAATGTCTCTCTTAATCTCCATCTGGGATCTTCTTTTTGAAACTATTTTGTGGATCAATTGTCACTGACCAGGTGTATTTGCATGTGTTACCTGCATACGCTCACCTTTCATCGACCCGTTACCTTGCCTGGTTTTCCCAGCCTGTCTCTGGTGTCTAGAAACAGTCTCTAAGACATGCTTTGTATGTGTATTATTGCTGATGACATCCATCTCAAGCTCAGGTAATTTGCCATCTTTATTTGGGACATGAATAACTACATAGTGTATAGGTCATCTAGTAGTTGCCACTCGTACATTTTCCCCTCTGCTCAGAAACGTGCACAGGAGTATTCGCTCCATGTGCACCAATATAAAATCACAGTCAATGAAAGCAGTACAATTTTGAACACAATGCTAGTGTAGATCACACAGTGGTACGTAAGCCTACAACCTTTACTTCTTGGACAACGTGACCGTCTTACTTCATGCAGCAAAATAATATTGCTGTTCAGATTACCCATTTTGACCACCTAAGGAAAAAAGAAACTTAATTTTTAATGTTTCAGCATTATGAACTGCTTCAGGAAGCTGCCATCTTGATTCAGCAAGTCATCCTTGATCAACTGTCTCCTTACTGGATGATGGAAACACTGTCTCTGTGTCTCTGGAACCAGTCTTTCACTAGTCGATACACAGACGCCTCCGTAGTATGAAGAAAAATGACCTCAGCAAGTCTATACAATCTGTATGACATAGATTATCTCCTAATCTATGCCTCGAATCTGTCTCAGCCCAGACGACATGTCGAGTTTCTTTCTGCAGGAACCAAAAAAGTCAGTTCTTATCAGCAACTTCTCGATCTGTCCCTCGGAGGAAAGTTTCTACACCGACCTGTGATTTCTTTCAGAATAGATGCTCACTTGGATAATGATACCTTCCAGGATCACATTCAGATTTGCAGTGTTTCTAGGATCCCTGACAAAGGTGTGCACATCAGTGTGCCTCCCAACAAGGTTCAGAAACTCTTCAATTAGACAAAGGAACACCACACTGACTAGTCTATGAGCTGCTTCGTTTGATAGGGGCATTTGTACTCTCCTCACTGTATTCAGGTAATTGCAAGAATAGTTCAGTGATGACTATGAGTAATCTTCTTATCATTTCTTCATTCTTAGGATTCTGTAGAAAGGCTGGAATGCGGGTGGTTCTCCCCACCAGTGACGGACAATTGTACAGTACCAACTCGAAATAGGTCAGAATGTTCCTGGTAACTTCATCACTGGGTAACACCATAGGTAAATCTAAACAGGAACTCTGTATCAAACAAATCTAGGTATTGTACCCTTTTACAATTGCTGTGTCCATGATCAAAATCTGGCATAACCTGTTTCTTATCAAGGCTTAAGCATGCCTCAGTCCAAAGTCAATAAGCTACTGTGGCTTTATGAATACAGATCTTCCCTTAACCTTGCAACTGAGATGCACAGAGTGTTCGAATTTATATTTCTTCTCCCTTTTATAAATGATTTAATAGGAGTGTCCCAAACCAAGCCACAGTCCAACGAGTTCTTTGTCTTTCTACTTGCCAGCTTCTGCGTCCTTCTTCCTCGTCATCGATCTTGTCTGCACGTGCTGAGGTTCTTCCCAGGTGCTTATACTTGCATCATTGTGTAGGGGTGCAGGCACAGAAGTCTTTCCAGCAAAGAGTTTAATGTCTCCCAGGAAAATTTAGGCACGCCTGCCCTGTACTTTGACAGCAGACGGCGTGATATCTTCCATGATAAAAGGACCACAAAAGCAGGGCTCGTCCCACTTTTTCCTCACGTGATTGCAGATTAGAACTGTATCTCCTGGGAATAGCTTGGGTACAGAAAGTTCTTTAAATTGGTCTTTTGAAGCATCTACTTCTGTGCTCTGTGCTGCTCTACACCCTTGTCTCTGCAACTGTCCTGAAATAACAGAGATACTGGAAGTCATACAGTTCAAATAATTACGTAATTCCAATCCTAACAGTTCTGATGTTGGCTGAGCATTACTTTTAACTCTGCATGGAGGTATTAGATGTGTTCTCATTCTTCTTCCCGTCACTATTTCATGGAGCATGAGATGGTGGTCAGAACCTGGTTGGTTCCTCAAAGCATATAACGCCAGTGGTAGGCACTGCAACCACCCCTTCTTCAAGGTAAGCTTCAACTTGGCTATTCTTTCTTTAAGCAAGCAGTTGAGCCTCTCACAAATCCCATTTCCTTGCGGATGATAAACTGAGGAAAACTTGTGCTTTATAGCAAGCAACATGCTAATCTGTTCGAGAATTGTGTTAACGAAATGAGGACCATTATCTGACCTCATAACTTGACATACTCCCCATCTAGGAAATACCTACCGCACTAAGAATTTTAACTGCACAGGTAGAGGCAAAGTGTGTACATGGGCCTGCTTCTATCCATCTTGAGAAAGGACAAACCACTACAATCAGGTATCTATATCCATTACATACTTGTATCATGTCGACATAGTCGATATGCAAGTGCTGGAAAGGCCCATTAGGTCTTGGACTGACCCCCCCTAACTGTGCGCAGTGTATGCCCAGCCGTAAATTGTTGACACACCATACAGTTCACTACACAAAAGACAACATGATCCATCAAATTAGGCACAAACCAATCCTCAGCAATGGCTGCAGTGAGATTCTCCCTAGTTGTATGCGCGGGGTAGTGTAGCTGTTCTAGTGCCACCCGTAATAAGGCTACAGGCATCACCGGTTTACCAGTGCTGTCCTGTCACCACAATGCTTCAGAGGGGTTTAAAGAACACACACTTTGCATCCACAAATTCTTTTCCTCTTGAGGTGCTTCCCCCTGGATCTCCATTAACTGAGTTTTGGACAAATGGTTATACCCCTCAGATACAGCCGTCATTACAGTAATTCTTTCATTTACTTCACAACTTTCAGCCCTATCTCTGTAGTTTCTATACGTTTAGCCTCAGCATCTGCTGCTTGATTTCCACATCAGATAAAATCTGCCCCTTTAGTATGTACTGTGCATTTAACGACTGCAATGCCTACTGGGAGTGTAGTGCCTTGATAAGCCTATCCAATAAGGCAGCGTGCTGTACTGGCATGCTGTCCACTCGGAGGTAGCCCCTCCTTTTCCAACGTGCTAGCCCTGCGTGCATCGTTGACGTCACATAGGCAGAGTCACTGTACACTGTTACTTCATGGTCTGCGTGGATCTCGATCGCGAGTTTCAACGCCAATAATTCTGCAGCCTGTGCTGAATAATGAGATGGGAATCGAGTACTATTAAGCACCCGAAATTCCCCATTTACCGTGTGCTTTACCACAGCGGCACCTGTATACCTTTGTCCATCATTGTGATCGATCCTTGAATAAACGTCAATAAAAACAATCTCTCCTCCTGCTAATACATTCTCCTTTATTCTAGGGAGCTCATCGCAGAACTCTTCATAGTTCGCGCAATCATGTACAGGCTCTCCCTCTGTCATTGGCGCAGCTATAAACATGGCTGGATTCACTATTTTACATCTGACTATTTTGATCACTGAGTATGCTAGGTCTGCCCTTAGGGTGGGCAGTAGGGAGTTCCACAGCTGGGCGGCTTTAACTGGGAAGCTGTGACTGCCAGTTTTAGAGAGTTTGAATCTGGGGACAATCAGGGAGTTAGCGTTGGTCATTCTGGTAGGACGGTTCGATGTGGGTCTCTTAAATTTTTCTATTATGATAGTGGGGGGCAGCGTTATTAAGGCACTTGTGAGTAAGAGATGCTGTTTTAAGCAGGATTTTATCGTTGGTGGTAAGCCAATTGTGCTGTCTTCTTATCTCTGAGATGTGCACTTTTTTTGCTGTGCCCAGTGTGGCCCTAAGGGTGTTATTTTGGAGGATCTGGATTTTATTGATGATGTATTTGTTGGCTCTTAGGTAGAGGGCTGTACCACAACTCCGGGGTTTTTTGTTTGGTACCAACTTATAAAGTTACCATGCGCCTGATTATTGTTTCAATTCGAGAAGGTGTCGCAGGTTGTGTGGAGCAAGAAAAGGGGACACTGGTGACCCCGACCCCTTGGAGCAAAAGTTTAAAAGACTTCAAATCGTGGTGTGGTGTAGTCACAGAGAAAAAAGGAGGGGTGAAGGGTAGGGAGGTCAAAGGTAAGTCATAATGAGAAAAAACAAATAAACAAAAACAAATGACAAAAAACACAAAAACTTTATTAGCAAATAAATAATCAAAAGAAAAAAGGACAATGGCTTGAATGATTGACATTTTTGGAGATTTTTGCCCTTGTCGGCCTGCCCTTATCGGGCTGGTTATACATAAAAGAAAATTGCAAAATTGCTGGTAGCAAGTGCGATACATTTCCTACAGTCAACATTCCCGGTAAGTTCAGTGCAGCACAATTCCTACCCCAACAATCCATCTAAGTGCAATACATTTCCTGCCCCCAACAATCCATCTAAGTGCAGGACATCTCCTACCCCCAACATTCCAGTAAAGTGCAGCACATTTCCTGCCCCCAACAATCCATCTAGGAGCGGTACACATTTCCTACCTGCAACATTCCAGTTAAGATCATCACATTTCCTACCCCCAACAAGCCATCCATGTTCAATACATTTCCTACCCCAACAGTCCTGTTAAGCTCTGTGCCGCACATTCCCTACCCCAACAATCCATCTAAGTGCGATACATTTCCTGCCCCCAACAATCTATCTAAGTGCAATACATTTCCTGCCCCCAACAATCCATCTAAGTGCGATACATTTCCTACCCCCAACATTCCTGTTACGTTCAGTGCAGCAAGTTTCCTACCCCAACAATCCATCTAAGTGCGAGACATTTCCAACCTCCAACATTCCTGTTATGTTCAGTGCAGCACATTTCCTACCCCAACAATCCATCTAAGTGCAATACATTTCCTACCCCACCAACCCTTCTAAGTGCGATACATTTCCTACCCCAACAATCCATCTAAGTGCGAGACATTTCCAACCTCCAACATTCCTGTTATGTTCAGTGCAGCACATTTCCTACCCCAACAATCCATCTAAGTGCAATACATTTCCTATCCCACCAACCCTTCTAAGTGCGATACATTTCCTACCCTCAACAATCCATCTAAGTGTGAGACATTTCCTACTGCCAACATTCCCGGTAAGTTCAGTGCAGCACATTTCCTACCCCACTAATCCATCCAAGTGCAACACATTTCCTGCCCGTTAAGTTCAGTGCAGCACATTTCCTACCCCACCAATCCATCTCAGGGAGCAGAACACAATAGAGATGTTACACAATGCTCATCTCGGCGCAGCAGGGAGCATATGGATAACCTATACAAGCAGACCGGATGCACAATATGGCTAACTTACACAATTAGGCCAAATGCAAAACATGGCTAACCTGCATAAATTGGCTAAGTGCAAAAAAGGCAGATATCACAACAAACACCCACACAGAAAGCCCGAACACACGCACGCACACACGCGTCCAAATCTTTTCCCAAACGAAAGCGCAGGTCTGAGGTCATAGGCGCTATAGAGCTTGCAATACAGACAATAAAATAGCTCAGTAGGTTTATGCACCCGCTATTAAGAGTAATGTATAACCTACAAGTCAAAGGTGCAAACTAGGGCAAGATCCAGCGACACTTGTCAGCTCCCATGGTCTATACAATGACCACTACCGACCAGGTTAGCAAACAGATTTAACTGTTTCAACTAATATTACCGTTAACGAATGGGTAGCGCTTACCCATTGTGTTGCGCCAAATCCAAATTCCCCTGCTTGTACTGTCATTGTGCACTAGGTGACCCCCAAAACGACAACGACTTCACGCTAATCGCTACTACTTTTTCTGAGAAGCACTTCCTGGTTGGGAGCCTTTCTGCTAGAGAGTTTGCAGATACTGCGGCTGTATGCCACAGGTGGGGGTAGGAAGCGGGCGGGTGTGCAGCACCAGTCATGACATTCTGGAGGGTGGGGCCAGACTGGAGATAAACAGGTGAAGCGAGATTCCTGGGAGGTCAGTTATGTCCAGGAGCCCGGAGGCGCTGAGAGATTCCGATCTGGAACCCACCTGGAAGTCACAGGATCATTGAGGGCCAGAACTGGTTCATCAAGCCTCAGCCTAGAGAGATAATAGAGACCGGCAACTGAAGTCAATGTGAGCAATATGACCAATCGAGAAAGAGATTGGGGACCCGGAACCGGCCATCAACTCTCAGCCTAGAAAGGTATGAGGAACCGGCCACGGTGCCAATTCTAGCAAAATGCCCAATCGAGGATAAGATTGAGGACCCGGAACCGGTTCATCAACACTCAGCCAAGAGGGGTATGAGGAACCGGCCACGGGTGCCAATTGGAGCCATTAGTCCAATCGAGGAAAAGATTGGGGACCCAAAACAGTTTCATCAACTCCCAGCCTAGAGAGGTATGAGGAACCGGCCACGGGTGCCAATTGGTGCCATTTGCCCAATTGAGAAAGAGATTGGTGACCTGGAACCGGTTCAACAACCCTCAGACTAGTGAGGTATGAGGAACTGGCAATGGGGTCCAATTGGAGCCACATGTCCAATCGAGGAAAAGATTGGGGACCCAGAACCGGTTCATCAACCCTCACCGTAGAGAGGGATGAGGAACTGGCCACAGGTGCCAATTGGTGCCATTTGCCCATTCGAGAAAAAGATTGGCGCCTGAGAATCGATTCATCAACCACCAGCCGAGAGAGGTATGAGGAACCCACCCCTGGTACCAATTGGAGCCTGGGTCCTAGAACCAGTTCATCAACTCAAAGATCAAAGATCTGAGATATCGGCAACCTGGACCAATCTGGAACCCTACTGGTAATTGCATTTTTAGTCATGAAAATGACACGATTATGGAAACTGGTTCTTCAACTCAACTTTACTTTAATTTTAAAAATGTATATAGCACTTAAGCCCGCAGGCATCAAAGCACGAACATAGACACAGAGAACAACGAGAGATCACGTGACAAAAGGCAGAGAAGGGTGTCATTGGAAGTGATGGGGGCATCTAAAGTAAATGGAGCAACGACTAGAGAGGTGTGAAAGATAGGCAACTGTGGCCAGTCTGGAACCCAACTGGAAGCCACAAGTTTAATCAAGACAACATGGACAAAATGGTTTGGTTGATTAAGGCAAAGCCCTTAGGGTTATCCACTACCGATATCAGAAACATGGGTCAAACCATAACCCATCTGGGAGCTGCATTTTCACTCCAGATAAAATAGGTTATCCGATCAGGTTCATCAACTGAGCCTAGAGAAGTAAAAGTAACTGACAACTGCAACCCAACTGGGAATTGCAGGTTCAACTGAAGAAAGGATTGGGCACCCTGGCTCCGTTCATCTCAACGCTTATAGAGGAAGAATGATTTAAAACCGAGACGCAACTGGAGCCAGGGGTTTGATTGAAGCCATGGTTTAGCTCCTGGAATCACATTATCAACTCAAAGCCTAGAGTTGAAGTAAAGACCTAGAACTTAGAGAACTGTGAGATATGCGTGTAATCAAGCCAATGATTGGGCTCCAAGAATCATTTCATCAGCTCAAAATCTAAAGCGATAAGAGAGATTGAAACTGGGATAAAACTAGGTCACACAAGTTTAATAGAAATCGTACTTTCAGACCCAGTCAACAGAAAGCCTGCACAGGTATAAGACAGCAGCAAGCACAACCCCCAACTAGGATCCATAGCACTTATTGAGAAAATAGTTGAGCTCTCAGAGCTTCTCCATCAACTCAGAGCCTATATGTATATGAGCGATCAACAACTGGGACAAAACTGGCAGATGCAAATCTGATAGAGGAAATTACTGAAATCAGTACATCTACCAAACCCTAAAGGGGTAGATAGATTGGCAACTAGTACACAATTGGGGGTTACATATTCAGGCCAAAAACATGAATGAACCCCAGAACCAGTGCAACAATCCCAAAACCCTGAAGGATTAAATACATTGCTAAGAGGGAGTCATGAGTTCAGGGGAATGGAATGATCTGGCCCTCGGAACCTGCATAGCAACTCAAAAACCAGAATGGCTAAGAGTGATCAGCAAATGAGACCCAACTGGGAATAAAGGGTCGGGGAGAGGAATTGACTAAGCTCCCAAAACCAGTTTATGAACTCATCGTCTAGCGGGGAAGGCATGATCTTCAACTGGGACCCTGCTGTGACCCATGAGAACATGAGTGAGCACCAAGAACCAGCTCAACAACCCCAAAACCTAAAGCAGCGGTGTAGGGGAATGGGGGGAGATTATCAGCTAGGATGCAAGTGAGAGCATTGACTTCAGGTGAAGGGAATCATTTGGCCCACTGAATTAGCAACACAGAAAGTTTGATCTTCAACTGGTAACCAACTGTGACCCATGGAAACAAGTTTGAGGAACACGAACTAGATCGAAACCCCAAAACCTGAAGCGGTGGGGGAGATTGGCAAGTGGAATCCAACTGGGAGACATGGGGAAAGCGACTTCACTCCCAGAAGCAGGTTAACAGTCAAAACTGATATGCGGGATGGACAACTCTAACTCAAGCGGAAGACTCGAGATGAGGCAGAGGAAATTACTCGGCTCCAGAACGAGTTCTTCTACTTAAGGTGGATCCCAGACAGCAGACTGTGAAAACCAATCGTGATTCACTGCCGTTCGAGGAATTCCCGAGCAATCCAATCACCTTTGTCATTACAAATGTCAGCGATCTCACAGGAACATTTTTTAGAAGCCACTGGGTGGGTACAGACCAAGAGGTGCTTGTCTTGAAGAACCCGAGAAATTCCAAGCTTGGGAACGAGTCAAGGAATTCATAATATATATTCCAGCCAGTCTTCAATTTGCCAGTAGACTCTTGGGTTCATTTATGGTTTACGGAAGCAGAGGTGAGGTAGGGTCTCTTCCTGGTACACAGCAGACACAGTGGGTTACAGTGTAATATAGCAATGGGCACAGGGCCCCTCGTTCCTTAACCCTTGGTTGTACTACATGGTTTTTACATTGTTCCGGACACCTTCACCAGCCCCTTTATGTAACTTTCAGCGACAGGATATTTACAGCATGTACTGCAAGCACAATGCGGGAGGATAACTCGGGGCAACGCGCTCGCCTTGGAAGGAACTCAGGTTCGATCCTCAGGTCCACGCTTAGAAACCACTGGGTATTAAACACATTCGAAATAACCAATTACAATTACGATTACAACTAATAGTTTCCTGACAAACTGTGAAATTTCTTCCGGCAGCTCAGCATGTTGTCTGGGCCACTTTTGCTCTCACCTCATGCAAAGGGTAATGAGGGCTATATATTATATTTTAC
Source organism: Ambystoma mexicanum (assembly GCF_040938575.1). Taxonomy (NCBI): domain Eukaryota; kingdom Metazoa; phylum Chordata; class Amphibia; order Caudata; family Ambystomatidae; genus Ambystoma; species Ambystoma mexicanum. The sequence continues at coordinate 99,501,626 of NC_090934.1, forward strand.
AATTCTGACCACTTCTAGAAAATACTGAGGGTTTTTGTATGAAATACTTTGTACTTGCACTGGTCGGAAACAAACATTTAGCAGTTTTATTTTTACTTTGAGCTGTCAGGTGTTGCCTGCGACACCTATAAACCGAAACTATTGCATTAGAGTAGAGATAGGGAGAAATGCTGTATCATGAGGTACACAAAGCTTATAGGTGTTGGTAGGTTATGTGCCCACCCATTGGCTGCCCATGGCCATGCTAATGCTAATGGCCATTCCCACCCAGTTACTGCCCCTCCCGACCCAAAACACCTCCCCATGGGAACTCTTTGCGCTAGCTTTATCAAGCATTACCATCAAACGTTGCACTTGAAGTGCCTAAGAGTGATTTTTCAAAGCAGTCTTCTGAGAGTTAATGCCTTAATTGGAGTTGTAAACCTGCTACTCTTAGCCAGACTGCCTTTGGACCGTGTAATTTATAAGCACTATGCCTGCCCTTCCTGAAGTCCTGTTAAAAATAAGCTTTGGCAAAGGTAACAATGTTGGCCTGTGTATAAGTGATAGGCATTTGTCAGGCGCTGCTATTAGATGCTCAGGTACTCACACCATTTTGCACCTGCTACATGAATGGCCAATTAATATCACTACAGCTATGCCTGGCAAGAGCCTTCCCCATGCCTACGCAAAAGCCTAAACTGTTGGTATCGCTAATGCTTTTTGTTACAAGTTTCTGGTATGCGTACAGACATATCGGATATATGTTGTGGGCAGTGCTTTGAGTTGTAGTGTATATTTTCTGTGCACAAAAATGTGAAGGATAACCATTTAGGATCAACCTTACACCAGAGCGCCACTTTACGTATCAATCGATAATCCACTATGCATAATTTGGAAGTGAAAGTGTGAATTATGACTCTTGAAACCTTGACTTAGTAAATTCTATAGGAATGGCACAGGGTTCTATGTCATCATTTCGATTTTTGTAGGTCGCCTAACCAAAAGACCAATTTCTTTCAGCCGCTTTTAGGAGTCCAACAAAAATCAAAATAATGACATTTTCCCTTGCCTGTATGCGCAGGCTAGCTCATGCTCACGACGCTGAGAGAGGCAGCGCTGCTTCTTCCTCTTCCCTCTACCTCTTTCTTCCTGTGACGAATTGGATTCTGCCCTGCAGAAGTACAAGGATGAATAAAGGCTGAAATGCCCACGCAGCCATCACTGCTACAAACCAAGAGCCAACACAATCATAAAGGTAAAACAGGCACAGTTAATAGATATTTGGGACTTGCTGCATGTGCATGGGTGTAACAGGTTATTCCCAGAACCTTAGCATAAATAGTGTATGAAAGTATTTACACTATGCCCCCAATGTGCATGACATGAAATAGTACTGTGCTCTATATGACTGTAAATAAAAAGTTATTACTTTATTGTTTCAAATGTACCGCTTGTCATGACCTATGCCAATTTGTACTTGTGTCAAACGAAGGATAGCGACCAATCCTTGCCCTTGCCAACACGTGTTTCGATCCAATGAGGTCTTCATCAAGGCTATCAATTGGCAATTGTAATCCTGACATATGTCTATATAACACAATTCTTCAAAAGAAAAATGTTCTTCCCTGTTACAATTATTATATACCACAAAAAGGACATTTCAGGAGAGAGAGAGGACAAGAGGTACAAAAAAACAAAAGAAAAGAAAGTAACAGATTAACAGTCTTGTTAAAGCCAATGTTCTTCATATTTCAAAATATCTATCAAGATGGAAATAGTAAAGTGGGCAGGCTAATTCGCCTCCCTTACCACAAAACTGTTTCAAATAAGGGTTCTAGTCCCACCATTATTTGCCCATCCTGGTCTGCCCATTGATCAACTCTGCATCTCATGTCATTTAACATTCTGAAAGATCAAATAAGTGCATGGGATCATATAACTATTAGTCATAAATGGATAGGTGTCCATGTGAACTCAGAGAATCACACATGCGACAACTCACCTGTACAGCAGGTCAATCTCAGTTTGGCGATTATAATTCTTGTATCAACGATGAATTCATGCTGTTCAACTCCTTAAGGACTTGTGCGATAAGTATGATTTATACCTGAAAAGAGGTTCGGGTACCTCATAATTCTCCTTCACATCTTAGTGGTACACAACCACGCTCATATTCCACTCACCTGGCCAGGTGAGTGGAATATGAGAGTGGCTTTGTACCACTAAGAAGTAAAGGAGAATGGGTTAAGCGATTTATGGCACATTTATGACCACATAATGTCCCCTCCAGGGCGGCTCCCTCCTACGCAGCTCCATTCCCCGTTAGCCCCTGCTCGCCTCGGGACACCTGACGCGGACAACCTACAGTGACAGAAAAGGTAAGTGTGGTGTGGGCAGGGAGCACAGCCATTACTGTACTGCAGTAAAAACCTACCACTCTTATTTGCTAAAATCATATTCCTACCTGCATTGCGCCTAAATGTGCAATTTGGCCATGTTCTTCATCTAACCGATTTGCATAGGTTTGGCCAGTGGTGTAACACAAAATGTGGGGGCCCTCCTGCGAGCCATGCTGAGGGAGCCCCCCCAACTCGGCAACAAATCATGGGTCGCGCCACACTCTAGGCTGGCCTAGATTGTCACGCTTGCGCATTATACACAAACGTGCTGCTGAAGGGGTATCCACACACTGAACTAGGAGAAAGATATAAATATGTATTTTAATGCAATATACAGTACACTTTCTGAGAAAAATTCCCTATAAAGCCACAGTGCATGTAGGGTAAAACCAATCCAATACATGTAAATCACCAACAGTGCACAGGAACATTAATGCTTTGCTATTAAAAATGCCATGCCACAATGAAAACATGTCCAACTGGCTGCACAATGTAGACACGTAATAACATTCCAGTAAAGCATGCCAGACCACTTAGACATACCTAGACTGGTTCCACCAAATTACCAGTCAAAGCAATAACACACATCAAGAAGAGAGCACACATTAAAGCCTGCGACTCTGCGGCCTCTACCAACACAGCCAAACTCTTTAAAATCTACTGGTCAATTCCTGTTGCAGTCTCTATCTCTCCTGTTCCCTCCAAGGCCCTCTGTATGGCTCTGGCCTCTCACTTCTCTGCTAAATCTCAGGACATCCTACCCTCTATCTCCTCTTCCTCTTCCTCTCCCTCTCTCTGCCCCCTTTGGGCATCTCTACCTCTCCCCCTCCTTTTTCCTCTTTCTCTCTGACAACACCCGACGAGGTTTCTAGACAAGTCTGATCTATGAAAGCATCGTGCAAACAGGAGCTCTCCTGCTCCTCCAGAACCATCAAAGACCATATTGACACCCTCGCTCCAGCTTTGGCCGATTTTTGTAATCACTCTTTAGCCACTGGAACGTTCCCCTCTCCCCTTAAGCACTCCCTTGTACACCCACTCCTTAAGAAGCCGTCTGCTGATCCTACTTGCCCGGCAAACTATTGGCCAATCTCCGTTACCCCTTTCTTGGGCAAACTCTTGGGAAAGCTTGCCATCTCCCAGCTTACTCTCCACACTGAATCTGTTGGTTGTCACCATGACCATCAGTCTGGCTTCAGAGCTGCCAGATGTATGGAAACTGCTCTCCTGAACACCCATGAAGATCTGCTCTCTAACCTTCATTCCAGCATTCCTTCTGTCCTCAGCCTCCTTCTTTCCTCTGCTTTCCACACAGTCAACAATGCCATCCTGATCAATCGACACCGTGAGGACCTGGGCATCACAGATTAGGGCCTGGAGTGACTGACCTCGTTCCTCTTGGACCGCCCCCCTCCCAGGTCCAACCTGGTCCCAATCTCTCTGCCACCTCTCTCTAACTGTGGCGTTCCCCAGAGCTCTCTACTCTCACCCTAGTTTTTCATCCTCTACTTGGCCCCTTTGGCCCACCTGATCTCTACCTTCTCCTTCAACTTTCAGTGTTATGCAGACGACTCAGCTTTCCTTCAGGCTCCCCTCAGCATCCTCTCCTCTCTCGCTCATTCCTGACTGTCTATCAGCGATTCAGGATTGGTGCGCCTCAAACGATCTATGCCTTAATGCCAGGAGATCCTTCTCATTTTGACCCTGGCACCACATTGCCCTCTCTCACTCTGCCCGTCCGCCTTTGGCCCTCTTCCTTCACCTTCCTGCAAGGCAAAAAACCTTGGTGTCATCTTCTATGCCACTCTCTCTTTCTCTCCTCACATCTCGGATGTCTCCAAGAAGTTCCACTACCAGCTGCTCCTCCCCAAAGGAACTCTTCCCTTTCTCACTTTCCACCAGAAGCTCACTGTCTCCAGAGCCCTGGTTCTCTCTAGGCTGGACTACTGCAGCAGCCTCTTTCTCATTCTGCCTTCCTCTACTCTCCGTCATCTGCAACTAACCCAGAACAGGACTACAAGACATATCCTTGGCCTCAAGCCCAGGGATCATATCTCTCCAGCCCTGAAAACTCTCCACTGGCTCCCGGTGGCTGCAAGGATCAAGTTCAAGACCCTTTGCATTGTCCACAAGGCTTTCTGGGGCTGGGGTCTGCACTACATCCAACGCTCTCTTCCAAAATACCTTCCTTCTCGAGCCCTTCGCTCAGCTACCTCCAACACTCTAAGGGTTAGACGCTTCTCCAGGCGGAGACTGGGGGGTAGATCTCTCCCCTCTGCTGGTGCCTCCCTCTGCAATGGCCTCCCTTCTCCTTCAAACTCGAGCCGGACCATCTGAAGTTTTGGAAGCAGCTCAAAACTTTCCCTTCCCTCCTCTGTTTTCTCTCTCTCCCTCCCCTGCTGACCTACCTGTCTGCTGTACCAACCGGTTGCTTGGATACCCTCAGAGTCTTTCTGAGTCCGGGCTCTTTCTTGATCGGTCACCCTTGCACTGTCTCCGTGCCTATCATGTACTTAGGGGCTGTAACTGTAACCCTGCAGCCCCTTGTTCTCCTTGCACTACCCATAGCCACGCTGCCCTGGCTGCACATACTCCCTGTTTTCCCCTCCCCTCTCCCTTGCACTTCCCTCCTCCCTTTCCTCTTGGACCTCTCGTTCTCACAGTGACACAAGGCCTAGTGAGATTGTTTTTCTTGTCCTCCCTCTATCTTCCCTCCCTTGTCTTGTCACGCATAGAAACACTTGTGTACAGGTGCGTTATAAATGTCTTTTATCATATCATTTTATCACAGATGCCCAGAAAAATATACAATGCCGCAGTAAGAAATGGCTAGACTGGCAGCACCAAATGCCAATCTAGCCAGGTAAGTACACTTGGCAGGACTGCTTTATCAGAAATTTCCAGTTAAAATAAAGTCATAGCAAACTGAGGAATGACTAGACTGGCTGCACCAAAATGCCTCTCTAACCACTAATACCACATATCATGCCTGCTTAGCCTGGACATGGACAACCATTATGATTTAATATTGCACAACCATGCCCCCCCACACATCCCCTCTCCCTCCCACCCCCTACCCGAACCTCCAAAATCAGCTCCTTGGCCAAGAATTCAACAAAGGTAGCAGGCACCCCTCTCTCGGAAGAACAAGGCATGATAACCTGTTCAGTGGTTGTTAACCACATTGAGAGTTCGCAGCCATCTGCTTTTTGCTCACTGTACCTTTCACAGATGGGAAATATCCATTAGCATATCAGTCTTTGTCCCGCCCACATGGGCAGTCCAGCACCGAAATGCTATGGCAATTCCTCTCTGAACAAGAGTACCAACAGCGACCCCATACACGTGTTTCAGCCTAGTTGGGCATCATCAGTGAGGTGAAGCTGAGCCTCTCTAAGCACAGTGAGCAGGGAGTCCACGTCTGGTTGTCCCCAGGTAACCTAGAGTGACCAACCCCAAGTTCCTTCAAAGAAATCAACAAAGGTAGCAGGCGCCCCTCTCTCGGAAGAACAAGGCATGATAACCTGTTCAGTGGTTGTTAACCACATTGAGAGTTCGCAGCCATCTGCTTTTTGCTCACTGTACCTTTCACAGATGGGAAATATCCATTAGCATATCAGTCTTTGTCCCGCCCACATGGGCAGTCCAGCACCGAAATGCTATGGCAATTCCTCTCTGAACAAGAGTACCAACAGCGACCCCATACACGTGTTTCAGCCTAGTTGGGCATCATCAGTGAGGTGAAGCTGAGCCTCTCTAAGCACAGTGAGCAGGGAGTCCACATCTGGTTGTCCCCAGGTAACCTAGAGTGACCAACCCCAAGTTCCTTCAAAGAATTCAACAAAGGTAGCAGGTGCCCCTCTCTCGGAAGAACAAGGCATGATAACCTGTTCAGTGGTTGTTAACCACATTGAGAGTTCGCAGCCATCTGCTTTTTGCTCACTGTACCTTTCACAGATGGGAAATATCCATTTGCATATCAGTCTTTGTCCCGCCCACATGGGCAGTCCAGCACCGAAATGCTATGGCAATTCCTCTCTGAACAAGAGTACCACCAGCAACCCCATACACGTGTTTCAGCCTTGTTGGGCATCATCAGTGAGGTGAAGCTGAGCCTCTCTAAGCACAGTGAGCAGGGAGTCCACGTCTGGTTGCCCCCAGGTAACCTAGAGTGACCAACCCCAAGTTCCTTCAAAGAATTCAACAAAGGTAGCAGGCGCCGCTCTCAGAAGAACAAGGCATGATACCCTGTTCAGTGGTTGTTAACCACATTGAGAGTTCACAGCCATCTGCTTTTTGCTCACTGTACCTTTCACAGATGGGAAATATCCATTTGCATATCAGTCTTTGTCCTGCCCACATGGGCAGTCCAGCACCAAAATGCTATGGCAATTCCTCTCAGAACAAGAGTACCACCAGCAACCCCATACACATGTTTCAGCCTTGTTGGGCATCATCAGTGAGGTGAAGCTGAGCCTCTCTAAGCACAGTGAGCAGGGAGTCCACGTGTGGTTGTCCCCAGGTAACCTAGAGTGACCAACCCCAAGTTCCTTCAAAGAAATCAACAAAGGTAGCAGGCGCCCCTCTCTCGGAAGAACAAGGCATGATAACCTGCACAGTGGTTGTTAACCACATTGAGAGTTCGCAGCCATCTGCTTTTTGCTCACTGTACCTTTCACAGATGCGAAATATCCATTTGCATATCAGTCTTTGTCCCGCCCACATGGGCAGTCCAGCACCGAAATGCTATGGCAATTCCTCTCTGAACAAGAATACCACCAGCAACCCCATACACGTGTTTCAGCCTTGTTGGGCATCATCAGTGAGGTGAAGAATTACCTCCACGTCCCTCTTCCTTTTCCCAGAGCTTACGTATGAGGCTCCTTGCCTCATATGTAAGTACTGGGATGAGGAAGAGTGGGACTAGGAGCAATGAAGATTACAGTAACTAAGTCAGGCATTACCTCCATGTACCTCTACCTCATCCCAGTACTTGTGTATGAGGCAGAGTACACAAGTACTGCCTCGTATATAAGTACTGGGATGAGAAAGAATAGGGCTAGGAGTAATCATGGCATTAAACACAAGTAGTGGTGCAACACCATTGAGTTGAGTGGGCTTCAGCACCACCCCCGAACCTCCCTTGACATTTTGGGCTATGATGACTCGACCTGGCTGACCTTTAGAGCAGTTGCCGGACAGAACAGGACACAGATGTTAAACGGCACCTGGGTTTTGCTGTTAATAAGGGCCCAGCAATTACCAACGTAAAGTATTTCACTTCTAGTACCTGCATTCAAATGCCACATTTTTTAGGCAATTGAAATTGCGATGTGGGTCTAGTACTTGCATGTCAGAGGAGTGATTGGAAGGGTATAGAGGGAATAGGAAACTTAAAGGAGAGAGTTAACTGCTCGTAACATTGACGCTGCACTAGAATAGTCTCATTAAAACACGTAAAGTAGATTCCCCCACACAAATAAGTTTGCCCCTCCCCACCACCCGTGAAGTTAGCCCCTCTCCCAACATTTGAAGGATTAGCCCCGAAATGTAGATTTTGTTGTGCCCCTGTACACAAGCACACACACCATTCACCATATACACATCCAGCCACCCGTACATTTAAGTGTGCACTCTTTCACCATACAGGCACACCCAAGCAGCCACCCGTACATTTAAGTGTGCACCCTTTCACCGTACACGCATACACGCACACCCAGCGACCCATACATTTATGTGCACCCTTCCACCATACACTCACACAGGTAGCCACCTATACATTTAAGTGTGCACCCTTTCACCATACACTCACACACGTCATCGGGTCAAGGTAAGCCCTGTTACTTCAAAATAAATTGGGGCTCATTACGGGTCCGGCGGTAACCGTGCCGGTGCTACCGGTGGGTTGCCGCCAGACCCGTAAAAAATTACCAGTGCCTGACTTCCCGGTTCCACCAGGCTCTTTCAAGTCTGGCGGCCGGGAAGTCAGGCGCCGGTAATATCGGTAATCCCCATTCCTGTGGCGTACCATAGGACTCCATGGGATTGGGGACACGGAAGAACCGGCACCGTTGTTAACAGTGCTGTTAAACGGAAATCATATTAGTGCCTCCTTTTGATTCATATTGGCCTAAGCCTAGTTGCTCTATGGGGAAAACCGCGTTGCAAAGTTCTGAATTAGAATTGACTTCAAGTGCCATCTTGGAAAAAGCCCTCCATCTTTGGTTCTAAAACTCCTGCTCACTCTTCATTAAATAATTAGCTATGTTTTCAACTGCAAAAGCAGGATCGACCTTTGAGCCTTTGTCAACACCAGGGCTGGCAGAGCAGACTATTAGTCCTGTGCAAACAAGACCTTGCAGTCAGAACGAACTTCCATTCAAAATGTTATCTATGTCTACAAACCTCATCTTCCCACAAACAGTGTTGCACAATGAATGCAAACTGATGGTGCGTGTTTCTGAAGGAATCCTGTGTACATTGGAAAGCAAAAGATCCACACAGCTGACGGCAACAAAGTTTGTCAGTATGTGTAAGGAACCTTGGAGCTAAAGTGAACTCCAATTTAAAGTGTTTTCTGTATCCATAGCCTCGGATATATTCAAACATAAGAACTGAATGTAGGCAAACTATAAACTGTGTACCTTAACAAAAAGCTATTGAATTTTTTTATTGGAACTAGGATCAGCCTAAGCTGAATAACTAACATGACCAGACAGAACAAAGTTATAACCATTGTATTTTGAGGACTGGAAAACACTTGAAGTATGTAGAGACAATATTGTTGTATTTGCTATGTGAACTGGGCACGCATCCAAATTTGTAACTTATTAGTATGGAGATGGGCTGAGCTATGGCGTGGATTGTGTATAAATACTGCATGTTTTGTGATGACCAGGACTCACTGCCCTCACAGTGTTTCTGGTACATGCTGCGAAGTGCTGTGAACCAGATAGCTATCTGCTTTAATATTTGAATCTGTGTAGAATAAATCTTTGAAACTTCGTGACTGGCGGATCCAATTTTTGGTGGTATCAAGCCTTGATATTTCCTTGCTTTTTCAAGATGGTGCCCAAATAGGCACCCTCAAGATTGATGCCATCTCGTTGAAGGTTGATGCAGCTATCATACCGGGATCGGACGGTGAAAAAAGGGGGCCCCTTTCTTGGATGAGAAGCGATACCTCAACAGTACTGCACGGCCCGATCCCTGAACGGTGAGTTCGCGGTCCGAGATGGCATCTTGACGAGGGTCCCCATATCGAGGCGGGTATTTTTGCCGGAATCGCCAGCCACGTCGATCCTTTGTAATCCGATCGGACCTCCTTTAGTTCTTTGATCAGGTGAGTCGTGACACGATTCTTAAGTATCCTAATAATTTTTTTTGCCGTATTGCACTTGCAAGTACAATTATTGACCAGGTAACACCAGTATTCTGATATGCCTGGGAAATTGTCTGCCTGCTTCAGGGCGTTATTCCGCAGTGACAGACAATCATTAGAATTTGTCCGACCTGCGCCAATGGAGGGGTCGCCGGCGTGTACTATGTACTGTAAGCACGGCATTGGTAGTATAGTGTTTAATGATATTTGGCACAGACAAACTACACATTCTTCTGAACTTCAGTGGCCAATCAATGGTAGTTTTGAAATTCCTCGCATAGAATACTTAGAATCCATATTATTAAAGAAAAAGGCTAGACCTGCAGCATTTGATGTATTACAGAATTGGAAGAAAGAAGCTATGGAGCAACTTAAGAGTAGAGAAAAACTGCCGAAAAAGCGTTGTTATATGATGAAAATAAACAGTCTGAGTCAGTTAGGAGTATGGACTGGGCTTTTTCACTTGGTATTCAGAAAATCTATCCTTCTAAAGACTTTCATGTATCTGGTGAGTTGATTGACAAACTTCCAAATGAACAAAGGCCTGGTGCCACTGCGCCACCTCCGTATGTTCCTCTTCCTGCTGTTTTTCCTCTTCTTGCTGTTATTCCTCATCCCGTAGCTCCTCCTGCTCCTCCTGTCGCTCCTCTTAATGTTCCTCTTCCTCCGGCTGTTGTTCCTCCTCTTGTCGTTGCTCCTCCACCTGCTCCTCCACCTTTGCTTGCTGTTACGGGTTTGGTGGGTCTACCTGCTGCACCAGTAATAACAACTTTGTTACCAAATGTACAAGATTTGCCTACTCTTCCTCTTCCAAGTGGTTATGTGTCACGATGCCTGCCCCCGGGAAACCAGGTTTGGCCCAGCTACCCCGGAAGCAGGCATCATGCCATTTAATGCCAGCCCATGAACCCCAATTAGGGGCTATTTGGGTGCAGTCCTGGCGCCTATGGCGCCAGGCTCATGGTCAAGGACTTACCTGAAGCAGACCATGCTGCTAACTTACCTGAGGCAGACCATGCTGCCAGTGACCAGAAGTCAAATGAGGCCTAGGAGGGACTATTTTTCCCTAGGAACTATTTTTTACTCGGGTGGGGCCGCGGAAGGATACTTACCTGGAACTACTTCTAAGGCTATTTAAACCACACCCTGACAGCAATCCATGCTTCGCGTTATTCTGCACCTGCAGCGTAACGCTCACCGTGCCTGCAGCAGCTTCCAGTCTTCAGCCACGCCCGCCTGGATGCCGGTGCTCCTGAAAACCTGAAAGAAAGCAGAGGGAAGGTTAGAACCGGAGTTTTTACCTGCAATCCTTTCCTGAATCTTCTTGGCTCTGACCTAGAAGGAAGAAATCATCAGACGCGCACCGCTTCGCATCCTGCAGCGCCGTGCGGGAACTCACCTGAAGCAATCCTCCGCATTCCATTGCGCTTTTCAGCATCCAGCGGCCGTTCTCCAACACCTGTGGAAATAAAGACAATAAGGTGAGCAAGGGAGCATTCCCAGACAATAAAGGCAATCCCCAGGACTTACCTGATACCACAGGGGGTACTTACCTCATCTCGGGTCGGCGCGGCCTCCACAGCTTCTCCGCCGTACCCCGGCCCCAAAGGGGAAACAAAAGCAACACAAAAGCGCAAGTAGGGGAAAACGAATTCCGCTACAGACTTACCTGGTTACTGCCTGAGGCCGCAATCACCGGAACCTCCACCGATTCAGCGCCTGCAAAAGGAAAGGGTCACAGGTTAGACCAGGTCCTCATTATCGAACTGAACAGAATCCATAAACACTTACCTGCATCTTACTGGTTGCCACTTGGAACTCTTCTCAAGAACTATGAAGGCAACCTAGGGAATTTGGATAGAGTGAAAGCCAGACGTTTTTGAACTCTTTTTCAAACTATTTCTTTACGGAGTCAATACCGTTCTGCAACTCTCCAACATCCCACACCAGTGAAGTAACTGCTGGTCATCTACGTGCCCCTGCGCTCGAGGCAGGATGGAGAGCTCATCTTTCCAAACTATCAGGTGAGAACATAGCAAGAGTTCGGAAGTAATTTGTGGGAAGAGATCGCAGGAGTGGGGGAAGGTGGGGTTGGCGCCCAGTCCCCGCAGGTGGCTAATTCCCTTTTCTCCATTACAGAAGAATATTCATACGGGCAAAACAAGCTAAGCTGGGGGGTCCGGTCCAGTCCATCATTTCGGCGCCCCGAGTGTCGCTGGAAGAGGTAACAACAGCCCAGTTCAGATCGACGCCCCCGTGGACACCAGGTGAGCGTAACATTATGTACCACTTGTAGTTGATCGGGGAGTGGGATCAAGGATTGTAACTCGTAATACTGTGCCTCCAGAGAGAAAGCATGAATTGACTGCATGGGCTAGACATTGTATGGAGAGGGGTGAACAAGCTGATGTTTTTGCCACACTCTCTAACTTAGATAATTTTCCTGAGAAAAACGTTTTTATTGAAGGATTGTGAGTTCATTTACGTATAATGTGGAACAGATTAGATGATATAGATCTCCCACAAGGGTTGAGGGATCTGAATATTTTTGCATATTCAAGAGATACTGCTGAGAAAGTCCATAAGCATGTCGAGAGGGTTTTTGAGTATAGAAGGGAGTTGGAGAGGTTACGGAATGAAGATATAGATGGTGATAGTTTGGACGCTATGTTACTACAGAAACGGTTCCTTCCTTGTCGTAAGTTGATAAATGAGGAAACACGAATTTGCACAAAAGATGCGATTAGGTGGATTTCAGACATGTCGATAACTCCAGTTGAAGTATATGACACGTATAGTCAGTATATGCCAGAAATGCAGAGGAAAGTGATACAAGTAATGGTAGAATACCTGCAGGATGAATGTGTTAAAAGAAAGATTTGTTGTCCCGCAGAATTATTGAATATCTATATGAGAGCTTTTTCGTTTGACACTTCTTCAGCTGTTTTAGCACTTGATTTAGCTCTGTTGCTCAGTAAGCATTCGGAGTTGCCTACTTCTCAGTTACCTATGAGCGAGGTTCCTCCAACATTTGTCCCAAAAGTTGAGATTCCTGCTAATGTTGCAGCAGATACACCTGCTCAAGATATTCCTGCACATTATGTGTCACAGTTTGTTCACGTCCCGTTCTCGAGACAGGAAGTGAACATCATTAAACAATCTATTACCGATATTAGGAAGAATCCGACAGGATTCTACAAAGAGATAGAGTCTGTCTTGCAATCATCAGTATTTACCTTGAGCGATATTGATTTGTTATTTCCTGTACTCCTACATGTTGATTTGTGGAAGCAGATTAGGACTATAGACGATGTACCAGGGTTAGGAGATACATGGGATAATATGGTTAGACTAGATAGAGAAAGGCCAGCTGGCGAGGGACTGCTGCAGGTAATACTGACTTTGCCTGATAGGATAGTTACTAAATTAAAAGCAATAATTCCTGAAAAAAGGATTATTTGGGACAAACTTACTGCTTGTGTCCAAGGGAAATCTGAGGGTGCTACTGAATTCTTCAATCGGTTCGAACAAGTGTTTTCAGATTTCAGTGGACAAGATTTGAGCACAGAGTCTGGAAAACGACTATTTGTGGACACATTTGTGTGTGGATTGTTGCCTGACATCCAGTCGCAAATTATGTCTTCAGAGAGCGCTTGGCAAGCAAAGTCTCAGTCAGAAGTATTGCATATGGCTCAGTACTGTGAGAATTGTGTCAATAACGAAAAAGAAAGAATTGAAAAGAGAAAGAGACCTAAGAACTAAAGTTCTATTGCAACAGATTGTTAGAGGCCCTAGAGGGGGTAATACACAATTTAGGGGACAGTATGCTCCACAGGGTAATACACCTTTGGGTCCTGTAAACATAAACCAGTGTGCTTATTGCAGACAAGAGGGTCATTGACGTGCACAATGCCCGATCCTCCAGCAGATGTCGAATAACGCATTTGGTGCCATGGGTAGACGATCCAGAGGCCGCCCTGGGGCAGAGGGTTCTAGTAGAAGTCAGTTTTCGCAAGATTCGCAGCAACCTTTTTCGCAGGATAATCGGTCACCGAGTGTGGATAATAGAAACATTTTTGATCATCCTTCTACTGCATATCTCTCTGAAGAACTTCCTTTTGACAACATTCTGTTTCATTAGGATTGCCCGAAGCAGGGTTTGGAACCGACACCTATTCCAGTTTATCAGAAAGGTCCCTAGGTTGAGATGATAGTGGGAAATAGGAAACATCTATTTTTGATAGATACAGGGGCACAGAAGTGTTCCATTGACCATTCACGGGTTCAAAACATTCCACTGTCAGAGGAAAACCAATGTTTCTGTAGGGTTTTCTGGCATACCAGTAGTCTGCCCGGTTTCTTCGCCGGTACCAATTACTTTAGGTCCATTTACGGACCACTGTCCATTCCTTTTGACTACGAATTGCGAAGAGAATTTGTTGGGGTTGAATCTGTTGAAGGAATTAAATGCGATAATTCATTGTTCTTCTGATGGAGTGCGTTTGACGATTTCACCACAGCAACTGTCTGTCTCTCAGTTCTTGACAAGACCTTTGCCGCCGGAATTTAGTGATGTTCCGGAGTGTTTGTGGGCAATTGATGACAATGATGTCGGTATTCTACAAATTGAGCCTGTTAAGATCATTTTGAAACATGGAGTAGAGTTGCCACGTATTCCCCAGTATAAGATCTCGGTTGATGGTTAGCAAGCTTTGAAGTGCATAGTCTCCGATTTTGTGCATCGTGGGGTCATTGAGGAAATTGCAGGTAGTTTGTGCAATAGTCCGATTTTCCATGTGTACAAAAAAGGTGATAATGCAATTCCTTTTTGTTTCATTATTGATTTACGTGCCATCAATAAGATTGTTGCTCCACAATTTCCCATTGTGCCTGATGTCACGACAATATTAACTATGATTCCGGCTCAGCTACTCACTTTAGTGTTGTGGATCTTAAAATTGCTTTCTTTAGTATTCCTATACATAAAGACAGTAGATACTTGTTTGCATTCACCCTAGGGGGATGCTAGTTTACCTTCACCCTTCCGCTGCAAGGTTACACGGAGAGTCCTAGCATCTATAGTAGGGCTTTGAAAGAGCAGCTTGACACACTCGAGTTGCCCACCACTTGTACACTGCTTCAGTATGTAGACGATCTACTTTTAGCTGCTGACTCAGAGAGTGCTTGTAAGGAGGGCATTGTGTCGTTGCTTATTCACCTAGCACGACATTGACACAAAGCTTCACTCAAAAAGTTTCAGTATTGTCGACAGGAGGTTGCCTATTTAGGCTATCTCCTGTCAAAGGAGGGAAGAAGGTTTACGCCTGAGCGGATAAAAATAATTTCTGGCATGTCTGCCCCAAATACACAGAAGGAAGTCAGAGCCTTGATAGGAATGGCTTCTTACTGTAGGCAGTGGATCCCCATTTTTTTGTTAACGATTAAACCAATGTTGGCTTTGACGAAGAAGGGCATTTCTTCGCCATTGCCGTGGAACTTGGAACACCAGCAAGCATTTGATCTGCTCAAGACTGCACTGTGTTCGGCACCAGTTTTGGGCACACCAAATTATGAGAAGGCCTTCGTGTTGTATGTGCATGAACGTGATGGATGTGCTTTGGCTGTATTAACGCAGGAACATGGAGGGAAGAATAGGCCGTGCGGCTACTTTTCTTCCGCCCTTGATCCTGTTGCATGCGCTTTGCCAAGATGTTTGAGAGCTGTCGCTGCTGCTGCTGCGTCCATGAAACAGAGTGAGGGAATGGTCCTAGGCCATGCTTTAACCCTGATGGTACCGCACTCTGTAGATATTCTATTAAACAGAATACAAACGCAACATCTCACCTCTGCACGATTAAAAAGATACGAATTGATCTTGTTTGCACCGCACATCAAAATTCAGAGATGTTGTGTTCTCAATCCGGTTGAACTTTTACCTTTCCCGCAACGTACTGCTTTCAGTGACGAAGAGTCACACGACTGCCTCTACACCACAGAGCAAGAGACTAAAGGCAGAATCGATCTAAAAGATACTCCTTTGAACAATCCACAAGGGGAGCTGTTTTGTGATGGCTCCTGTTTCAAACTTCCGGATGGTACATCCACAGCTGCTTATGCAATCACCACCACATTGAGCACGGTTGTGGAAACCAAAAGAATCACGCATAACTCTGTGCAGGCCGCAGAGATTATAGCATTGACTCAAGCTTGTGAACTTTCCGAAGGGCTTACAGTAAATATATATACTGATAGTATGCTTTTGGGGTGGTTCACAACTTCGGCAGACTTTGAGCAGAATGAGGTTTCTTGACCTCACATGGCACTAAAATCCAGTATGGCTCCTTGATAGTACGGTTACTCTCAGCGCTTGCACTCCCCACTCAGTTAGCAATCATGAAATGCGCAGCACATCAGAAGGTCATAGATAATGTTAGAAAAGGGAATGCTTTCGCTGACCAGATTGCCAAACAGACTGCCACTGATCTCTCTTCAGAAATGTATACTTCAAGGGAAGCCACAAATGCCTGTACTTGGATGAGGGTATTGAATCTGTGAAAAACATTCAAGCTGATGCCACTTTAGAGGAATATAAGAAATGGGCTGAGGGTTTGGCAAAATTGGATGATGACGGTTGTTGGGTGGATAAGGTGGAAGGGAAATGGTTACTGTCAGATGCGTACATTACGATGATGGTTGCTATCGCTCATGGTCCCACCCATATCTGTGCACGAAAAGTTACCAAAATGTTGCAAACTGTTTGGGTGAATGATAAGATCTCCAAAGTAGCTGAGCGCTTCGTCCAAAGTTGTATGATCTGTTTGCAGCATAATGTGGGAAAGGGCACATCGACTCCTAGGGGTAGTTTTGGTCCACCTTCTGTCCCCTTCGAGGTTATAGATTTTGACTTTATTGAAATGGAGCATTGCAACAACTACAAATACGTACTAGTGGTTGTCTGCGCCTTTAGTAAATGGGTTGAAGCCTTCCCTGTTAAAGATGCCACAGCTATGACAACGGTGAAAACCATGCTTAAGGAATATTTTCCTAGGTTTGGCTTGTCAAGGGTCATCTGGTCGGACAATGGTCCACATTTTATTGCTGCTGTAATTCTGCAGATATGCACGGGATTACAGATCGATAAACGGTTCCATTTGGCTAGGCACGCTCAGAGTGCTGGTTTAGTAGAAAGACACAACGGCATCATAAAGAACAAGCTCGCTAAGACGTGTGCTGGCACCAAACTGAAATGACTGGACGCCTTACCGATCATGTTATTATCCATGAGAACGACCCCTAAAACTAAGTCTGTGCTCTCTCCATTTGAGGTGGTCATGAGTAGGCCAGCTAACATTTGGAATTTGCCAAAGCCCTGCTCGCTACGGGATGTTCAACATGTACTTCTTTCTGACTACTGTGGACAGTTAACAAAAAATCAGTATTTGATTTACCAACAGGTGCGAAAAGCTCTACCTGTTAGGTAGTAGGGCCCAGGCCACAGCATACGGCCGGGGAGCTGGGTCTTGATAAAATCATTTGAAAGATCATCTTGCCTCGCACCTCGTTGGCGGGGCCCGCATCAAGTTCTCCTGGTCACACAGACTGCGGTGCGAGTGGAGGGCAGGAAGCACTGGATCCACGCGTCCCACATCAAGAGGATTTCCTTCCCTTTGCCAAATGATACAGAAGACACAGAACCCCTCACCAATACCGTAACCAACGATCACGAAGCATCAAACAGCATTGAGAGTGCGTCGGAGACTCTCCCTGAGCCCGTGAGGTCTGGGGAAACAGCTGCTTCATCTCCACACTCTCCAACAGTTCCTTTTTCAAATTCTGTTCCGAATCTTGTGTTAAATCCTGCTTTAAATTCACTGCTTCCATCTGGGAATAACAACACGTTGTTTGCAGATCACTCAGTACCAGGAATCACAAGGTACGATCTGCGTCCGAGGAAATAGACTTACTGCACGGTTCGGCTGTGCCATCAAGGAAAATCATTGAAGGGCTTGTCTCTTTGGCCCGATCTTTTGTACATAAGGGGATTCTGTTGGCTAGGGTTTGGGAAAGGACTAAGTAAACGCTCAATCTGGAGATATCACCAGCACATTAACTTGGGTGTATTCGTTTGAAGAAACAATGCCCGCAACCGCTCCCTCTCGTACGGAACAGATAAGAGACTGTGTGACCGATCATAAAAATGAACAATCGAATGTGTGGGCTCCGAAAACGTATTGTTGTCTTGTGATTATGTTAACTGGTTTCACAATAGTCAATGCCTTAGGGTTTTGGTATTTGGAGGAAGTACATTTGCTTGAAATTCTGTTACCCACTGAAAATATACCTACTGTTTCTACACCCTTCGTGCATCTGCACACTCTATCCCCTAGAGACTCTCGGCACAGACAGAGTTACCATAACAATACTCTATTACTCATCATGAATGCCACACACGCCATTTTTAACAAACCTAATTGTTTGGTCTGTTCGCATTTACTGCAACACAGAGATAAAGGGCTGGGCTGGAATATTCATCCTTTACCTTTGACGACTGCATGGTATGCTTCTCTAAGGGCACTATTCTTTGGCCGATGGAACAATAGCATCTCGGGGAACTTTGATGGAACTAACTTGAATGACTTTGAAAAACGTGTTTTAACGCCCCTGGGATGCTCAATCTTTGTGAATAGGAGCAAGCTTAATATTGCTTCTATTAGGCCTTCTGATAGACTGTCCCGTCCTTTTCAATCTTTGATCTCCTTCAAGATGGCTCCTATAGGCAATAGGGATGCCACGCCACCTTCTTATACTGTTAACCACAGCCCTGATTCAGTTTCTTTCTGCATACAGAGGAATGGTACTCAGTCAATGGGTGATGTCAAGGGTTGTGCCAATGTTGCGAACTTGACCAGTGAGGACAGACCTTTGTGTGTAGGCGAACCTGTCTACTTTGTTTGCAGTGATGTAGCTTTCCCCTGGTTACCTAGGGATTGGCAGGGAACCTGTTATTTAGAGATTCTGTTACCCGGGGTATTCATTGCAAGCACTGTAGAAATTTCAAAGGCTCGTCCAAGACGGGTCGAGAATGGCGATACTTCAGCACAAGTTCTGGGTGATGTAGCAAAATCCTTCATACCATTTTGGGGCAAATACTGAACTCTGAGGATATCAGAAGACTAGCGAGAGTACTGGAGAGGACCATCAACCGGACCACTGACATACTCTATAACATGACTTTAGAACAGAAAGCGATAAGGTTAGTGGCACTTCAGAACCGGATGGCATCAGACGTCATCCTGGTTGAGCGTGGTGGAGTATGTAAATTAGTGGGGTCAGCTTGTTGTGTTTTCATGCCAGATTCCTCCCCAACCATCTTTAAGGCAATACAAAATCTGCCCGCCCTTAGTTCAGAAGTGTATGTTCCTGAGGGAAACTGGGATCTCAGCGCTTGGTTCTGGGACTTCTTACGATCTTGGGAATGGAAGCTACTTCCAGTCTTGCTGATTATTTTGGATATTCTGTTGTTTTTCTGTTGCTGTATACAGTGTCTTCCTGGCATATGTCCGGTGTTAGGAGGATGTTGTGCACAGGCGATGGGGACATTAGGACAAAAGGTACGCACCCCGGAGAAAGTGACAAGCAAATTTGTGTTGAAGGAACTTTCTGCTGCAGACCTTATGGCGATATATATATCTGATGAATGTGATTCAGGATGTATGGACATTGAGACATGGAGTTACTAGTAGAGCGACTAGTTTTAGTTTAGCACTTGGCTTACGCCAAAAGGAGGGTTTGTTAAACGGAAATCATATTAGTGCCTCCTTTTGATTCATATTGGCCTAAGCCTAGTTGCTCTATGGGGAAAACCGCGTTGCAAAGTTCTGAATTAGAATTGACTTCAAGCACCATCTTGGAAAAAGCCCTCCATCTTTGGTTCTAAAACTCCTGCTCACTCTTCAGTAAATATTAGCTATGTTTTCAACTGCAAAAGCAGAATCGACCTTTGAGCCGGACTGGCAGAACTCCCATTCAAAGTGTTATCTATGTCTACAAACCTCATCTTCCCACAAACAGTGTTATGCAATGAATGCAAACTGATGCTGCGAGTTTCTGAAGGAATCCTGGGTACATTGGAAAGCTAGAGCTCCACACAGCTGCCGGCAACAAAGTTTGTCAGTATGTTTAAGGAACCTTGGAGCTAAAGTGAACTCCAATTTAAAGTGTTTTCTGTATCAATAGCCTCGGCTATATTCAAACATAAGAACTTAATGTAGGCAAACTATAAACTGTGTACCTTAACAAAAAGCTATTGAATTTGTTTCTTGGAACTAGGATCAGCCTAAGCTGAATAACTAACATGACCAGACAGAACAAAGTTTTAACCATTGTATTTTGAGGACTGGAAAACACTTGAAGTATGTAGAGACAATATTGTTGTATTTGCTATGTGAACTGGGCACGCACCCAAATTTGTAACTTATTAGTATGGAGATGGGCTGAGCTATGACGTGGATTGTGTATAAATACTGCATGTTTTGTGATGACCAGGACGCACTCCCCTCACAGTGTTTCTGGTACACGCTGCGAGATGCTGTGAACCAGATAGCTATCTGCTTTGATATTTGAATCTGTGCAGGATAAATCTTTGAAACTTGTGAGTGCACTGTAGTGAGCAGCAGCTGTGGAGTTTGAAGGGCGGGGTTAGTTAGCGGGGGGGGTGGGCACTGGTTCTGATTTGTCGCTCTTTCATACATACAAATTCAATATATTGCATATGTGGTGCCTGGCTTTGCTACACAATTCACTGCTCTGTCATTTCACGCTGGTGTGTTACACCATGCGATGACGTGGTGTGTCCTGCTGCGCGTTTTACGCTATGCCAGGGATTCTGTTTGTTGCGACATGCTATGCTGTTCTCTGCTGTTACGATATACTATGCCATACTATAGCATACCACACTATAGCATACCACATTCCATTATTCAGTTCTGTTGTGCAGTTGTGCTATGTTTTGTTACGCTGTGATACTTTCCATTTACGATGTTGTTTTTCAGCTCTTTTATAGTTCTTTTAGGGCACATATCGCCCAAAGCGACTGGAGAGCGTTTTCAAAGTGGACGTATGGGAGGAGTGAGAACAATTATTTATTTATTGACATTTTAACATGTAAGCAAGTCACCGAGTGGGACAGATGGACGGTGGGGAGGGTCCAAGAGAGTGTAGCATTTTTTCCTGCCGTGCTTCCCCTTGAGTCAAAATATTGTTTCTGCCTCCCCTAGACCACAAGAGGGCCGAAAGGATGGCGGGGTCGGGCAGACTCTTTAAAACATTATTAAGGTGAAAATCTGCTTCTATTTTATATGAAAAGCATTACACATAATCCCTTTTTAAAGAGCTTGAACACACCCCTCTCACCCATGGACATCCTTCAGGCCCCCCAGTTTGAAACTCACGGGTTTAGCAGATGGACAGAGTGTGAGGGTTGACAGTTTTCCAATGTCCTCGGTGTGTGAGGTCATAAACCCAATTTATTCTCCAGCTCTAATGTGGCCCTCAATCTGCTTTACTGTCTTGCGAATGCTCTAGCGTGTTTCTGACTTCCTTACTCTAAGCAATACCTGAGAAACCACGTAGGGGTGGCAGCATTGGGCACGTGGTGCCAGGAAAAAGAAGAACAATGTTGTGGGGGGCACCCACTGGCTAGGTCAGGGCCAAGGGTCTGCAAACTTTGGACGATCTTTGCTTCCAGCACGCCTTGCAATCCTCACACTCTCTGAAGACTGGATGCTTCCTATTATGCGAGTGCAAAGGCCTTACAAAACACCATTAGCCATATGTCTACTGCGTGCCGCTACCACTTGCATGGCCTCCAGGCAGTCACGAGGCTGTGTAAGAAAGTGGGTGAGGGGGGTGGGTTAGTGAGGGGAGAGGGATAGGATAGAGGTTGTGCTCTTCTGTTGATGCTTGTAGAAGCAGGAGAAACTGTGGGTGTCAGCTTTCTGAGTGTGCTTTGATTGTGTGCACTGGGCTTGCTGTGTCGGGTAACATTCCAGTGGGCCTCATTACAAGGTGGGAGGTAGCCTTGCCAGTATTCCGGCTCCACCGGACCTGGTAATTACCCTTTCGCGGGTGCCGGAATCGGGCGATCCCCATTCCCATTTGAGCCCAATAGGGCTCAATGGGAATGGGGATGCCTGTAGCACCGGCACCAATCATTACGCTGCCTGTGCTACAGGCATGCTGTGCTCGCGGGTGCCTTTCATTCCGCCAGGTTAGACCTGGAGGAATGAAAGGCACCCGCGAGCACAACTCAGAGTTTGCCGGTCCGGATACAACTGTACCGGTAAGCTTACCAGCACTGTTGTATCTGGACCGGCAAACTCGTAATGAGGCCCAGTGTCTGGGTTGTTTGTTGTTTGCAGCTGTTTGTTCTTGTGGTGGATGTGTAGCTTGTGTGTTTTTTGTGTTGTTTATTTGGGCAGATGAGTATGCAGGTAACACCTACGCCTCCCCCTGCTATGCAAGTATCAACCCCTGCCCCTTCTACTCATTATAACCGTACAGGTGAGAAATGGTACCAGCTGAAGCCACCCTAATGCCCCATGAATCTAGGGGTGAGAGACGAGACAAACTAAGGCAGGTTTTAAGAAGCAATAATTTAAATAACCAATGTACATGCTTCTGCGATAAAGAAGTAGTTCGGTTGTGCGACACTAGTAGAGATTACAGTTAGATAGTAGGAAACACAAGTGTAATGTAATGTAGTGTGCTGTAAAATAATACAGAAGAGAGAAGGCTTCTGGGATACCAAGAGAGGGACTCACTACAGTGATAGTGCAGATTTAATTATAGGCAGAATAGATGAATAATGGATGCAGAATACCCAGGATGGGAAATCAATGTATGACAGATGCACAAAGTGAATGTAACATAAACAGGCATGAATATAGGTTGCCAACAAGGGGGTCAGAAGCGCATGACTGTAGCTGTTTTCTTAACGCAGGAGCCGCAGCAGGCCGAGGAGTTAGCAAGGCCTCAGACAAAATGCCGAATTCACAAAAACACATTTATTTTAGAAGTTTGTAGCTGCTGAGACAGTAATTCGTAGCAAGAGCCAAGGAAACTGCACGGACGGGAGTAATGGAGAAGCAGAACGCAGAAACGACAGAACGACAAGCATTAGACTCCCAAGCTAATTAAGTAACAATAAGAGCACAAACAGCCATTGATGTCCAGGTGCATGCGCTCAGTATGCCAAAGACTTAGTCTGAAGTATATCTCCAGTGGCCACAAAGAGTAAAACATGCATGTTAGAATTATCTAAAAACTCAGTAAATAGGAAGATATGAATTCTCCAACACAGTCCCTAACACGTGATCAAGACATGAAGAACACTAGCTATTCATTATAAGCCAAGTACAGATAAGACACCTGCTGAAACTCCCTAGCACACACAGACACAAGATGATACACCAGGCCAAACACAAAGGAACTGATAGGCCACATGGCCTGGGAATGATGGGGAGTACTTTTAACTGGCAATTAGTGCAGACTATGTACTTCTCTCTCCCCCTACCCTATGTGTCACTCATATTTTGACATCTCATGAAAGTGCCCAAGGTTGGTGAATAATGTGCCAACCAATACAAATCCTTCTTGCCATACCGCCAATGTTGAAAAATGCCAGCCAATTAGTGGCCAACATAATGATGGAGCGAGAATGTTATCTGTGATAGGCTTGGCTCAGGAGGAGCCATCAGATAGTTGTAAACCAATGGGAAATGAACGCTTATGAAATCTATATGAATCTTTAGGTATTGACCAATCCCAAACCCTCATAAGTTTTATAACTGAAATCGTAGCATGACATCATTGTTGATGTATCTGTAGTAAAAGATCTGCTTACACTCATTGAATTGTATGAGAGCTGTTTGTATGCTGTCCTTGGCAGAGATTCTATGGTTTGAATAAAGCTTTATTTTAACGTGCACTTTGAGTACTTCCATTATCGAGTATTGTTTTTATGCTCTTGGGAATTTGGGCCCATCTGTACAATAGCATTGTTATCCTTTGGGTGTATGTGGTACATGGGAGGTATATGGGAGTGGAGCAGGGGGAGGTTAGTAATTAGTAGTGTGTGGTAGTTTTATTATTGGTTCCAGGATCCACACTGTCCCATGATTCCCTTTGGTCGGAGAGGTGTCCGCTTTTAAGGTTGTTTCAGTGGATTGAATATCCAGGTTTTCAGACATGTTTTAAGGTTAGGTGATCATCTGTCATTCTTGTTTCCTTCGGTAACAAAATGTTATATTTGGGGATAACCTGGATTTGAAGTGCGCCTAGGTTTAAGCAAGTTTAGATATTAGAATATGAAGTAGGGTTGGATAGCTGCTGACTCTGGGTTGCAGAGACTCTTCCCCTGTCTCCTAGAAGTATACTGTGAAAAATGTTTGCCTCCCAGAATATTACACTTGTCCTATGTATTTTCATTCAGTATTACAATATAATCCAAATTATAATTAGTCAATGTTTATTGAGTGCGCTCAGCTGACACATGTTTCGGCCACTGGTCATCTTTAAGGCTTTAAACATGCACATTCAGACTGCAAAAAACTTCTAAAAAAAATTCCCTTCTAAGAAACTTTCCTGGTCATGCGCCAACAGTGGCGTCTTTGGCAACGTTGGAGGATGCGGTACTAGTTCAAGGAAAGCCAGAGTACCGGTCTAGACTCCATTCAAGATGGCCGCCTCATCACTATAATAACGTACTACGCTACCTACGCAGTGCATTGTATCCGTCCTTACTTCCGGATCACCGTTGATGTGTCTATCGAACTTCCACTCTTTTGTGTTCCAGTACCCTCTCTCAGCTCCCATTGGAAACGTACCGTATCTCGGGGTTTCCGCTCCTTCCTGTCTGCCTTACCTTTACCTTGGCAGTCCTTTCTGCTATTGGGAACACCGTTGCTGTGAACTGCTGGCCGTGGGCATAACTATTGGCAGCTGCTGCGCTCCGTATCACCGCTGTGAAATGCAGGCCGTGGGTGTATCCTTTGGCGGCTGCTGCGCTCTGTACAATCTTTCTGCTGATTCTGTGAGTTCTCCCTTATTGGGAACCTGCTTGTGGGTACCTCTGTACCACATAAAGTCAATTTGGCGTTCGACGTATTTTTTCTTCTTATTCTCTATTTCTCTTCTACTTAAATCTTTTACCTATCGTTCTCCCTCCAAATATTCCGGGGAAGCGTTCCTTGTTTACTCATCCTTCGAACTTCTCAACGGCCAAGATCCACGAGGCTAACTGAATACAAATACTACTGAAGAACACTGGTCACAGGATTTTTTGTGCCAAAGGCTTTTTCCCTGCACACTGGATTTGGCTCCCTGGGGATCCCCTTGGGCCAGGACTTTGATCCTGCCAGGGTGGCCTCCAGTGGAGCCAGACCTTACCTCTACTCAAAGAAGGAAAGGAAAAAGACTCAGAGACCACCGAGACCCAAGCATCAGTCTTCATCTTCATCTCTGCACGACTTCTCAGAAGAAGAAGGTGAGAAGGGGTCACGGGAGGGCACCGCTGAATCACCCGTTTCTGACATCCCTACATATATAATAATGTTTATATTTGTTACTTTTTAGTCCACATCGAATGATAAACCAATAATTGCACAAAACCAATAGATGCAGAAGTTCACATCAGATATTTTCAAGAGCACAATTCCACAATAGTAGAGCAAAGCCCAAAAACCAAACACATATTTATGGACAATATTAATACCTAACATAATTGCAGTAAAACATAACACAAGATAAATCCAAAAGTAAATAAAACAAATAAAAAAAAACAAGGGGGATTAAAAAGAAAAACTATATGAAGATAAATAAGAGAGAGATAAATTAAATGTATCATTACTCCATTGTACATTTGATATACCATCAACTGATCAAATGCCATCACCAAAACCATGCTATAATTTTCACATTAAATTGTCAGTAGTTGTTGACCTGAGCGGACCTGTGCACCTGCACCACCTCGTGAAACAGAACAAAATCATACTTATTTTGTCAGATCAGTGAGCTCTTATTCATCATCTACAAATCCGTTCAAACCTTGAGTTGTCATCCCCCTACCTGAACTATGGTCTGTATTTGTACTTAGAATCCATTCCAGTCACTTTAATTCTCCTTAAATTATGTATTCTTGCTGTTATTATGTGCCGTGATTGATATTCCTAATCAAAATGGAAACAGTTATGTATTATATCAATAATCATTATCATAATATCTTGGGTCTACCATATGTCCTCGTAATATGAGATTATTTAATCCTCACCTCTCACTTTGTTGGGGTTTTCAAAGCTTGGCTGGATAGTCAGTCAGTATTGACACCTTAGAATGGTGTATTTTCTTTAAGTGCTCATCATCTACAAAATGATCATTAGAATGAATCATGGTTTCTTTAAATGTGGAAATTGCAGTATGTGTAAATACGCACATCCTGGTAGTTCTAATTTTGTGTGTAATGAAAATGGGTTAAAGGGGTGACAACTCACAGTTTGAACTAATTCATAGACGATGAATTTGAGATTACTGACCGCCCATCTTTATGCAGTGCTGGCCTTTCAGGATAATCAACAAGAGCCCTACGTCAGAGCACACCACCACCATATCATGTCACGCTCCAACACAAGCCTTGAAAAAAAACATGTTGAATCGAAACATGTGTCGGCTTAAGTGTGTTAATAAATCGCCCTAAACACGAAGCGACGAGATTTCTAATTTTTGCTTGAGAGTTCAATTTAACTACACAGTTAACAACAACATCTCTGATCCAGCATCCGGGTGACTCGGTTCTTACCCAAAACCTACTCTAAACCTCACTAAGACGCAATAGCACCGTCTTGTAAGAACCCCTCAAAGGCAGCAGGATCTACTAACTTATTTCCATGATCAGCGCAGTGATCTGCACATTCTAGTGCACTACCCACTTGGTATGTGCATAAAGACAAGCTGGTTGCCGAAGATACATTTGTACTGTTTTTGTGTTATTCTAGTGTGCACATTCATGTTTACTGAATGTGGCTACTAAACGTGGCGAGTGCCCTAAAATGGCCACACCACAAGACCTTCGATTGTTCTTTGGCCATATTGTTGTTTGGCCTTCTTCCTACCTTGCTAGGTCAGGAAATCCCATATAAGGACATGCACCTGCCAGGGACAGCTGCTGCTTTCGCTGGCTAGTTATGTCTTTGTGTGTGTGTTATACTCAGTAACTGCCTTGTCCCAGTCCACATTTCTGGTGCCTGAGAGTCTAGGTGAGGGCCATGAGTGAAACCAGTAGTTGTCCATGATTGGACTACTACTGGCTCTTTGAATGGTGCAGAGCCTTGCCATTGGTGGGATTGGACTTGCATCCAGGCTGGAATCTGGATAAGAAGAGGATTCCTGCAGTCATTTCTTCAGATCAGCGTTGAAACCAAGAATCCCTCGAAGAAGAACAACCGACTGAAGACCCAAAGAAGACTCCTGTAGAAACCCAGCCCTTCCTACGTATGGCCTGGTGAAGCCCTGCTGGAATACCTGATCTGCGAAGGCCCTGTGCAGTGCTTACAACTCCAGGACTGGTGGGACCAACAGGTCTCGAGGTGTCCTCGAGCATCCAGTCATCCTAGCCTTCGGCACTGTCCCTGGACCACCCAGTGGACTGACCAGCTCTCCAGTAGGCTACATCAGTAGAATCGCCACTGTTCCGTGTTTGCAGCCCAAACTTTGGTAATCGCTTACTTGTGGTGTAATTCACCTTCTGCCAAATTTCAGGCTCCCAGCCTCATCAAGGCATCCTGCACTGAAAGGTCTTCTTCAACCGTGACTGAAAGGACGTCTGCCATCATCTGTGTGTCGTGGCTGTCACTGGAAGTCATCTTCCCCATTGTGTTAAGTGTCCTGAAGAAGTCTGCATTGGTGCTTTATGCATTTCTCCATCACCAAGGGCAGCACTCTGCTCCTGGATCAGACTGTTAATGTTGCCCGTCTTGTGTTGTTGGCGGTTAATCCATGCACCCTGTGAAATCAACTCCTATGCGTGTTCGCTTGGTTCTTTTTTGTCTGTCATTTACCTACCAAACATTCAATCTTTATGGCAAGTTTAATTTCCTTCTTGATCTGCTGGGAGCCTGGAAATGCAATCAGCTTGTCTGTTCTGCCATATGGGAATATGTTCTGTTGCGTAATTTTACTCCTGCAGTTTGGAAGCCAGTCGGGCTAACCTCAGAATTCGCACTCCCTTATTTCTGGGCCCTAGTATGTTTACCAATGGTTTGTGGTCTGTCTACAGTTTGAATGTCCTCCTGCAGAGGTAGGTTTTGAAATAATTCACAGCCCGTGTGCAGGATAGCATCTCCTTCGCGAGTACGGAATAGTGTTGCATTGTTTGCGGTGGTGCTTTTGATGCGAACGCTAAAGTATACATTTATTTTCCTGATATATGCTTGAGTGTGGCTTCTGCCCATATGTGCTGGCGTTGACAACTAACTTGGCCTTATTGTCAACACTGAAAGTTTTTTTTCATCTTTTATTAAACCTGTGTCATACACCAGCACAAATGACAGCTTTTTAACACAATCAATAACTATATAAATAAACATCATAAAATATACATTCCATTAAGGAGTAAATCCCAGAAATAGCCCACCCAATCAAAGCAGTACGACACACCTTGCCTCCTAAGCATCAATACAACTACAAATCCCTCAGAATACGAATACCCCCTCTCCCCCCAAAATAGTAAAAAATATAATACAGGATTCATGGTTCCCTCCCATTTACAAATCCCACAGGGCCCCACGAATAAAGTTGCGCCCCAAACCAGATGCAAGAAGGGCCGTAGACCAAAGGGCTTCCAGTGCTTACAATACATCAGTAGATGCCGAACGGTCTCAATTTGTTCAGAGCCACATAAACGGCACAGGTGAGACACCCTTGGGACGTTGTTCCAAGCACCCGCGATTTCCAAGGTCTTAACAGAGTTGGTTTTAAGTTTGAGGTAATCCCAGACCAATGTGTTGCCAACAGGTTTTCCCATCTAACTCGGAAAGTGTTCCCACAAGAGAATATACCCAGTAAACAGGCCACTATTGGACTACGTAGCACGGTCTGTGATATACCGCGAACTGTCGAAGTGACCAGTTTAAGGAAGGTCAACCATTTAGCGGCAACGTTATTATACAGTGTATCCTTGTCCCGGTCGGTATTGAAAATGAATGAATTCAAGGTGCCAGGCTGTGCATTCGTTGGTCTCCACTAATTATTCAAGCAAGACAATTACAGCTGAGCCTTGCAGGAACAAATACTAAACTCAAGGAAAATGGTCTGCACCAGGGTGCGTTGCGGGAGGCGAAATAGCCTTTTGAGGAGAAAAAGACTCCAATTTCGCCACACCCTCTCCACTCACATGTTGCCAGCCTATCACCCTGTACACAATGAAAGGGCTTGTCTTGGCAGCGTTTAATTTCACCAGAATCCCAAGTGAATAGCCTAGCCGCCTCCAGAGCGGGCCAGTTTGCTCAAACACCCACAGACCTGGGAACTTCTCAGCATAACATGGTCCGAGTGGGGAATACCCTAAAGGCCAGCATCAAAGTGGATTCCCAAGTATTTATATTCGCTAACCACCTCAAGTCTATTTCCCTCGAGATGCCAGGTTGTGACAGACGTTTTGTGGCCAGGAGGATTAAATACCATGACCTTTGTTTTGTTTATATTAACCACGAATTCTAGGGAGCCTGGGAAGGTTTTCAACAGGTCCAAAAAGACCTGTAGGCCATGCGGGGTAAGGTTGAGCAGTGCGATGTAATCTGCATAGACCATCCATTGAAGGGTAAAGTTGCCCAACTTTGGAGGGATCGTTAATGGACTGGCCAGCACATCACCCATGTCTGCTAAATATAGATTGAACAGAAAGAGTACATCCCGGTTTCAAGCTACGGGTTGTAGATATCCAAGAGGAGGTGCTACCCGACTGGTCCAGTCGAACTTTCACCCTAGTGTCAGAAAGGAGGGCGATGATCATAGACAAAAGTCCAGCCGGAATATTCCAGAAGGATAGTTTCTGCCAGAGGTTGTTGCGATTAACCGAAATGGATGCAGCGCTGTAGTCAATAAATGCAACATAGTGCGTTGGCGAAGAAGCCAGGCCGGTTCTACGGCCGTCTGTAGAGAAACGCAATGTGTTGTCGTACTGAAACCCCTTTGGAAGCCGGTCTGAGTAGGCAAAATAAGCATGGCCTCAACAGCCCATGTCCCTAATTCCTTAAGGAGCACACGGGCAAAGATTTTGGAAGAGACATCAAGCAGAGTGAAGAGGCGATAATTTCCAAGGTCAGACCGGTCAACCTTCTTTGAAATAGGGACGTCAATACTGTCTGTCCAGGGGCTTAATATAAGCTTGGATTCACCAATCCAATAGAAGAGACAGTCCAATGTGCTAGCCCAGCCCAAGGTTTCAAACTGGGTGCTCCCATTTCAACCTTTATTTGACTGAATCTTTCATGGCATTGTGTTGTCCAGTTAAATTGTCCCCCTTTTCCTAGCAGCTTTCTTAGGCATTCCGTCTCATCCGAGAAGCCGTTCGAGAACTTCACGTACTACTTGGCCATCCCAGGGAGTGATTTTAACCGTTCCTTGCTTCGCGGTCATGATGCACATTCTATTGCTCCGATCAGACTCTCTTTTGTTTCCATTCCTGACGCCAACATGGTATACGCCAAGAAGTCCAGCTGGTCTGTTTATTTCACATTCTCTTTTTTTCAGGTGAATCCCTTGAGTTTTCGAACATTTTAGCACCTACTGGTGGATATCAGTGGGCTTTTCTTCTGTTGTTGCTTAGATCAGTATAACGCCTTGATGGTATTTAACTTTGGAATTCCTTGAATATTTTGGAATACAGAAGGTGCTAAACACAGCCTCGACCGCACCCTTGTATACTGGTAGATGCCGCACAGCTTCTCCAGTGCATCCGTTTGTCTTGACCTGGCGTGCAGTTTTCGTTGGTGATATGCACTCCTCATATCCAGTTTTGAGAATGTCTTTGCTACTTGACTACTGCATCCTTTTGATTATCTTCCGTAGTGGGAAGATATTGCTCACTGCCTCTTGGTTGAGCGCTCAGGTCAATGCACATTCTTATCTTATCAGACCCATGTCTTCTCATTACTATGACGGGGTTCAACATTCTGTCGCAGTAGATCCCCTGTTAATTTCAAGAATCCTTCTCGCACGGCCACAGGAGTTGCCCTGCTCTCTGCTTGACTGGTATTGCTCTACCCCTCAGTCTGTTCCTGTGGATATATTTTTTCTGTCCTTTGCGTTTACTGTCATCACTTAGCGTTGGGGTCTAGTTGTATCTTTCAGACTGCTTGGTGTTGCCATCATGCAAGGTGTCTCCTTCATCCGTGCCATACGCGCTCCCTCTTATTTTCCAGTCCTTCAATTGTATGCCTGTTCTGAAGTATCCTTTCAACTTTATCCTTGTTCCACTGAAGGGTCCTGGTTTGGTTTCGGTCTTCTTTAGTTTAGTTTTCTTTCCTCGCCTCCTTGCATTCTTCTAGACTGTTCTTCAGACACTAGCGTGAGGTCAGATCCTGGTTCGGCCATTATCCTTTGCTCCCATCTATTTCTACTTGGCAGTAGGGTTTCTTTTGTCCCTTTTCCCTTTTGGATTCCGTACGCACAGTATCAGATTTTTCTCGTACTCACTGTATGGTTCTTTGCTATCGCTCTCTCCTTTTCTAGTTGCTTCTGGTTCTTCACTATCGCTGTCTCCTTTTATAGTTGCTTCTAGTTCTTCGCTATCGCTGTCTCCTTTTCTAGTTTCTTCTCAGTTGTGCAGCCGCAGTGTCGGGCAGAGGGGCCTAGTCTTTGGCATTTGGCGCATTTTCTTCCTCTCGTTTGCTGCGTGGCTGCGTATTCTGTAACTGAGCGCTCCGTTTGGTGTTTGGGTTCTCTTTCGTGGTTGTGTTCTTTTCTTTCTTGATTGCTTGTGTTTCTATGGTTCCCTTTCACCCGTGTTGCTCTTTTCTCCACTTATCTGCTCTGTCTCCCTCTCTTGACTTGGTCTTCTTTCTTTTTGTCGATGTAATATGCTTACTTCTACTCTTTGTGCTATTGTCAGCAGTTTGTCTGCATGGAATCTTTGCAACATTTCTTCTTGCTTTGTTACGTTTTTTCACCCTATCGCTAGGGGCAGTCTTTTGCTAGATCCCTTAGTGCTGTGGGATAGTCATGGAAGCAAGACTACTTGGAGTAACACAGGTTCGATCCCCGGGTCCGCGCTTAGAGACCTCTGGGTATTAAGCATGTTATAAATAACCAATTACAATTTAGAATCTATTTGGTAGTTTACTCTTTGTTTCCTTTCATAGTAATGTAGTCTAATTCTTAACACATTGCCTCTGCTTTCAAATCTTTCTGTTAGGCCCTTCCATGCTTTTGTTTTTGTAATTGGTTATTTATAACGTGCTTAATACCCAGAGGTTTCTGAGCACGAGCCCGGGGATCGAACCTGTGTTGCCCTGCGTCGTCTTGCTTCCAAGGCGAGTGTGTTGCCGATGAGCTATCCTCCCGAAGATGCTTCTTTATGCATGTATTCTATGTCATCACCATAGCAACGTTTGGAATATACGTTGTCTTTCTATGTCCAGGCCATTTATTAGCACTGCCACCTTCCTCTTTGCATTGGTTTCCTGGGGGCCTGAAGCTTTCATGGATACTTAGTAACCATTGCTGCCATGATATGTTTGGGCTACTTGGTGTTTGTAGGAAGATTGGTGGTGCTGCTACCATCGGCACCATTTTCCAGTTATTCTGATCTCGTTTTGCCTGTTTGTGTCACTTGTTCTTCTCACCTTCTTCGTGATCCTCGATCCCACAATGGAGGAAGCGCGGCTGGTGCAGATGAGGAGCTGTTGGTAGGGCTCGAGCCTGAGGAACCTAAGTGTTTTGGGCGCCTTACTGTTAAAGGATGCTTTTGAAGTTTACCTCGTGTAGTGTCGGGAGTTGTAGTCCAGAGGGTTCAGGGGCGAGAGAAGGACGTGGTGAGGGAAGTGACGTGGGGAGGAACTGGAAAGGCAGTATGTATCTTGAAGGCGTGTAATAAAGACGTTGAGAGAATACCTCTGTCTCTGCCTGTTTGCTCCCGCACAGCGAGGTGCGCACAGGTGTATGCTGAAGACCGGAGGTCCCAGTCTAAATCAGGGTGCCCGACCCGACACCTCGCCGCACAGTTTTTTTGATGCAGTGTGTTTAGTTCAGTTCATAGAGCAGCAAGTCTGAGTGCAAGAGTTCCAGGGGTGTAGGGGAACCTAAGGATCATTAGCTATTGACCTTGTTTTGTTGGATTATACAGGGCACTGCGTGCGGTTTACGCGGTGCATTGAAAATACGGTAGAGTTCAGATGCCAGGGTTCAGATGCCAGTGCTGGAGTCGAAGTACATTCCCTCTATTTAATTGATGTTCAGAGTAGAAGGAACAAGGGGGTATTTATTCATACACACAGCACGTATTTAATAAATTAAAACAAGACACATACATGGCTACTACATATTGTCAACCAGATATCAAATGTAGAAAGTGTAAAAGCTTCGAGCTAATGTGCAGATTGCTAAACAAACATGACATTGTTTAAAGTGCATCCGATTCATCAGGCATCAAAAGGCCTTTTACTTTGCAGTTGGTTCAATTGGCCCTGATGAAGACCGTTGGGCTGATTATATCTGTCGAAACTAGTCGCTCGCTTGGGAACGTACTTTTTGTTTTTACGTTATGCTTTTGGTCTCCAGGGAGAGCCCCTCATTACAATATAGACATCCTTAATTGAGGAGGACACTAGTTGGCCGTGTTCTATTTTAAGGTCTACTGCGGTTAAATGGATTGCGCCGTTTTCGATGGCACCTCCATATTACCCACTCAAGGTTCTCTTTTGATGCACTTTCGACAATTCTATCTAATCCAGCCATTAGCACAATTTTATGTGTGTATATGTTTTATATTTTTAATAAGTTAACATTAGCACTTTCTCAATTTGATGCCTGATGGTTCGAATGCACTTTGTTTGTTTAGCAATCTACGCATTTGCTCGAAGCTTTTGCACTTTCTGGCTGACAATGTGTAGTGGCCATGTATGTGTTTTCATTGCATTTATTATATACGTTCTCTTTGTATAAATAAATACTCCCTTGTTCCTTCCCACTGTGGACATCAATTCAATACAGGGAATTTGCCCTGATCTATGTATCATGACCATCCTGTATTTCTAGTTCACACTATGTGTTTGTTTGTTTATTTTTTTTGGGGGGTGCGAATATTAATAAAGATTAACAAGCCAACCAGGGGAAAGGGGAAGATGGAATCCGGGGGAAAGGGAAGCAAAAAGGGAGAATAAGGAGACCTGAACGCATCCTTGAAAAAGGAGCCTAAGCGGAAATGGAGAATGAAAAGAAAGTAATACATGGAATGAAAATTGCACTTAAATAGAGATGGGAAAGAAAATGAAAAGAAAATTGCAAAATAAAGAAATGGCCAAAGGGTAGAGAGGGACTGTTGAGGGAGGGACTGGGCGCCTGCGTCGGGTCCCCCAAGGACCTGAAGGGGCGGGTGGGGGGGGAAAGTTGCATTGCTCTCAGCGCAGAATCCTGAGTATAAAACTGTGTATGCATGTATGGTCTAAATATGTCTCTCTATGAAGACGCCTGTGTGATTTACATGCTTGTGTCCTGGTCTTCACAGCGTTTCCAGGAACCCTGGGGGTTATTATATGTATGAGTACCGGAGTCAAAGCACTGAGGGTTGTGGCTAATGTGGCAAATGGTTTTGGTGTGGACTAGTGAGCAAGCGCGCACACAAGACAGCGATAGACCTGTTTGTGGAGCAGGATTCTAGTGCCAGTCATGTGCTGGGGCACGGGTTGACAAGCTACGGCCACGCGTAAGGCAGGATGGCAGTGTGCGGTTTACACAATATTGTATAGCCAAACAAGGAAGCTCATTGGGTTGCTGTGATACCAGGTGGCGGAGTCGCAGTGCAATGTGCAGGCGTGCACAACCAGTGACTGCCCTTGTGGCAGGAGGTTTAGAAGTGCACTCGTTCCCTATCCAAGAGGGTGCGCATGACGAGTTATACCACACATCCCTAAAGGAGACCATGCTGCAGTGGTTGGAACCATGACAAATACCTATCTAGACTATTGCACTAGCCTGTTGATGGGTGCTCCAGCCAAACAACTGCACAGGCTCCATGAGACCCAAAATGCAGCAGTTAGACTGATTGGTAGTCTGAGGAGAGTAGACCACGCTTCCCCCTTACAGAGGACACTTCCCTGGTTAATGGTCAAGGACCGTATTAAATTCAAGGTTGCTTGTATGATCTTTAAGTGTTTAAAGGGATTGGCCGCTGAATATCTAAGCAACAAAATATGTCTTTATAAGCCAAGGAGGATTCTAGATCAAGGGGTCAATTATTGTAAAGCAGTCCCCGGTCATCTTTTGTCACTAGAGGTGACACGAGCTTAGCAATCTTTGGACCCAAATTATGGAATAGTACACGAAAAAAGATTAGGGAATGTCAGACACTTATCCAGTTTCAGAAGGCTTTGAAAACCTTTCTGTTTAAATAATCATCTAGTAGTTCGACAATCTCTAGGGACACAGATATAAATGAATGACCTAGTGACTTCTCTATATCTCTCTACTTACAATGGCAATTCCAACTGCGCCTCAATACAGTTAAGTCTGTCGTGGGCGCGTTATAAATCCTAAAAACTTTAAAAAATCAAATCTTTGGATCAATCTGTGACTCTAATTCTAGAGTCCTTCTTCCAGTGCTGACTCTGCAATCCCTCAGCATTAGAAACAGCGGCTGGTGTCCTCAAAGTGGGAAACAGATCCCACGCTGTGCAATAGACCATCCTCTGCCGATCAGATGTAGGTGGATGGTCCTGCCAAGGCCAGGGAGGTGCTCAAGACTAGTGCCATTTCTTCACATTTATATGGACTCAGCCATGACCCACCTGATGACCCTTTGACCTTCCTGCATTCAAAGTTTCTGAAGCCGTCCCTGCTACCTGTGGCGCTCTTCAAATACCACAGTGAAATAACATTTATCTATGAAACAAACTATTATTGTGTGCAAACCTAAGTCGGGTGCAACCGAATACGGGTCATAAAGCACAATATTACTAGCGAGAATGTAACAAGTCCTCAAGTAAAAATGTGTAACACCTATACCTATCAAAATGCAGATGGGGGTGTGCATAAGATAGCAAAAACATGGGTAAAACAAGGTGCTGTTGGAAGAGCCAGGTCTTCAGTTCTTTCCTCTAATGAAGAAGCCTTGGAGTAGTCCAAATTGCCAACAAATTGCGTTCCCGAGGAATGGCGCATAGCATGAGGGCGGTTTCCTAGTTTTCTCCTTGTGAGCAGGTCTAGTTTCCAGTCTACCAATGGTCTTACTGTGAGGTGACCATGTGATGCCTGCTGTTTTGACATTGCCCACCAGGTAGGCCAGTATATCAGTGCTGTTTGCTTTTTAGGTGAAGGATAGTTTTGAGCCAGAGTTTAGCTGGAACGGGGAGCCAGTGTGATTCATGCCAGGTGAGGGGGATATGGTCAAATGATCGAGATCCGGTAATTAGGCAAGCTGCGGTGCTGTCAGTGTTGTAGGCTGCTTTGAAGGGGGGCAGGTGAGCTGCCACAAGCCCTGCGCCGGGGGCAATATCCAAGTCAATATTTGAGATCACTATGGCCTGCACCGCCGGTGAACCACAGCAGCCCACTCCCTAGCATCTCCCTAACCCCCATGGTCACCCACTGAATCAGGCCATGGGTACGATAATGAAGGACATTGTCTGTAATGCAGGGTTTGCCACCGCTGCAGGAGCCACCAACACTAACAGGTGAAGGGGGATGCTCAGGAAGGGTTCGAGCGTGTACCCCCCTAAATTAAGTACTCTCACAACTAACACTACAACATCAGCAATACCAGCATCACTAGAACTGAGCCCCACTTCACAACATTACCAGAACCTGCTGCCACCCCATTGTAGGCTCCTGTCACCATGAGGCAACACCAGGAGGACCAGGTGAGTCAACTCTCAGGATTCTATGAGATTTGCTCAGAAAGAATACATCAAAGTAGATATTTTGGTAGATCTTGACGCAAACATATGCGGGTTGTAGAGGAGGTGCCAAAGGCCTCTACCAGAAGTCCCGCCCCTATCTTGCCTATATGTTGGAAATGGTGACAAGCACGACACCTGTAATGATGTTCATAACACGAACATGAAGCAAGGTATCCATTGAGAAAAACATTCTTTATATAGGCACGAAAGGCTGATAGTCTCTTGGAAAAGATACCATAAGAGCATGTGAAGACAGAATGAATAGGAGACTGGTGATGTCACATGAAGCAAGGTGACTCGTCAAGAAGAGATGACAAGAGAGAAGGTGAATTGACCATATAGAATCAGATGATGAAGTAAAGAATCAAGTGACCCTTTACTTTTCCGAGGGCCCTATTGTGGGCCAATCCCAGCAAAACCAGGATGCCTGCTCACCGGCGTAGACGGGTGTAGTCAGTGGTGGAAATGGGAAAAAATCGGTGGCGGATGCCACAAGAGCTAGGGTGGAGGCAGAATTTGGGGGGCCGAGGAGACGGGGCTTAGGGGGCAGAGCTGGCAATTGACCTACGATCAAAGGAAATGTCCAACATAATACTTTAAAACAGAGTTATTTCTTTCATGCTGCTTCTTTTCCAAACTATATATCAATTCCACTTTAAACCACTTCCATGGCACTGCCGATGAGTTACTTCACTATGCAGATAATAGTTTTGACCAGTGTTGCTGATTAAATTATTCTTTAAAATGTACAATTTGCATCCTACTGTATTTAAAAAAAAACACCCCCTTGGGAACTATTCAAAAAGGGTGGTTTCTGTTCGCCATAAGCAACGTTTTCTTTTAACCGCCCCCACCTCACCCACGCAGCCATAGCTCCTGCAGCTCCCCTCTGAAAGCAGTTGGGTGGCTGCATCATGTGATAGTTTTATTAGGGGTATTCTTTCATGCAATGTTTGTCGGATACCTGTATATTTATTTATACATGCAATGTTTGTCGGATACAGGAATCCGACAAACATTGCATGAATAAATAATCTGGGTCCATGTATCTGACAAACATTACATAAATAAATAAATAAACCGTGGCTGAGGACCAGGCCATGGCTGAGAACTTCCCATTCTGAGCCCTTGCATGGGGTCACCAGAGGAAGTTACAGTTTGCTCGCAGCTACTTTCTTTTATTTATCCACCCTGTGCTGACTCTGGCCGGCTACACATCTGGTGCCGGTTGTTGGATCTAGCGAGAGCCGGCCCAATCACCAGCACTGGGTGTGGTGAGCGTGGCAGAGACCTCATCTCTTCTCCATTCCCCGCCTCCATTGTGTATCAGCAGGGAAATGGCATGCACGCTTTGCGCATTGACATGTTCATTTCCCTCTCTGACCCATTTAAAATCTGGGTGCGGCCTAGTAATGCTCTTAGCAGGTGGTAAGATTGTGAGTATGATGGCACAGCGCCATTGAACTGTAGGTGCCAGGAGGTAGTGGCTCGGAGGGAACGTGGAGGTATGTGCCATGATGGAAGCGTGATAGCATTGAGGCAGCCTTCGTGTCAGCACATTTAAACGCCTCCAATGGCTGTTGTGATAACGGCTGAGTTACAACAGTAAATATCCCCGTAGAAGCTGCATCGAGTCTCCGATAGTACATACAAATGTACCCTGCCTTTACAGACCACAGAGTGCAGAGGGGGTTATGTGGAACAGCAGATCCCTACTGTGTGATTTTTCCAGATCATCTGTCATGTCTGAATCCCTGTGTTGAAATCAGATGTATGACTTGGGGGAGGACTGTATGGCTTGGGGAAGGCCAAACATATTATGGATATAAATAACAGAGTATCCTTTTAACATGCACTGTTGTTCGGGACCTTGCTAGGGTTTTCTGTAATTTGATATTATTTTACCAGCAAGGTCCAACTGGGGTCCTTCCTATCATCTATCTTCCTCTCTACCTGTTGGGTTACCCAGGGGGTCTAACCTCTCACCCTGGCTCTTCAACCAATACCTGGCAACTCTCGCCCACTGTATTGCCATTTTATGCTCAAATTTCCAGTGCTACGCTGACGACACTCAACTCATTTTCAGGCTGCCCTCGGCCACCTCCACTCCCTCTCTCATCTCAGATTGCCTAACTGCTATTCAAGATTGGTGTGCCGCCAATGATCTTTGTCTGAATGCCAGCAAGACTGAGATCCTCCTCATCAGCACACCTTCTCCATCCTCATCCCTCACTTTCTGCCCGGCCTTCCTTGGCCCGTCTCCTACCCCCACCTGCGAGGCTAAGAACCTTGGGGTCATCTTTGACTCCGCACTTTCCTTCTCCGCCTACATCTCTGAGGTCTCTAAAAAGTCAAACTTCCCACAGCACCTCCTCAGAGGTACTCTGCCTTTCCTCTCCTTCCCTCAGAAGCTCACTGTCTCCCAAGCTCTTATCCAGAACAGTACTGCGAGACTTGTCCTTGGCCTCAAGCCCCGGGATTGTATCTCTCCAGCTCTGAAATCTCTCCATTGGCTCCCAGTGGATGCAAGGATTAAATTCAAAACCTTCTGCATTGTCCATAAGGCTTTCTGGGGCCTGGGTCTAAAATACCTTTAGCTATCACAACGCAAATACCCCCCCTTTCGAGCTCTTCGCTCCTCTACCTCTAACTCCCTCCGGGTCAATCGTTTTTCAAAGAAATGATCTGGGGGTAGATCTCTATCTTCGGCTGGGGCCTCCCTCTGAACAGGGCTGTCAGAAGATGTTGTGAGGCCTGGGGTAAAACATTTGGTGAGGCCCCCTTACAATGTTTTGCACTCGGCCAGTGGCGGCACCTCCGCAAACAGGAGACTCAAGAAGTCTACCCTTGAGTTTGTGTGCAGGAGCCCAAATATGGTTTATTAATACAACTCCAAATCAACTACAGCAAAGTTAGATTTATCTACTGAAGAAAGGTTTATGCCGGACTAACTTTTGTATCATATGTATAAATATATATAGGATGGCATGAGCTCTCCACTCCGCCACCTCCAACTCTTTGAGGGTCAGTCACTATTCCAAGCAAAGAGTTGAGGGCAGATCTCTATCTTCGGCTGGGGCCTCTTAAAACAGCCTCCCTGCCTCTCTGAAACTTGAGGAGAACCATCTCCGGTTCCGGAAGCCCCTCAAGACCTGTCTCTTGCTTCTGCCCTCCCTCTTCCTCTCCCTTGCTGATCACCTGCCTGATCCATGCACTGGCCACCTGGTCAAGCTCTAAATTCGGACCCAGGTCCCTGCCTGTCCTGTTGCAATCCTAACACACAAAGGGGAGCCCCCAAATTAGCCATTAACCAACTGGTTCAGAAGGCAAGCTCTTGCATCAACTTGGCCCTATTCAATGGGTTCTAATTTACCTCAAAGAACAGCACACACAAATAGTAGTGTTTATGTTACATTCAAAAATT
Source organism: Ambystoma mexicanum (assembly GCF_040938575.1). NCBI lineage: Eukaryota > Metazoa > Chordata > Amphibia > Caudata > Ambystomatidae > Ambystoma > Ambystoma mexicanum. Next base: position 99,541,976 of record NC_090934.1, read on the forward strand.
AATAATTTATTACGTAGGCCATAGGTCCTACAAATTCAACCTTAGAAATGCTAATTAAGTCTGTTTATAATTATACAGGTAAGCCAAGACATACGTTAATACATAAAACAATATGGAAAATTCATACATTCACTATTGATACCCATACCCCACCCTATATGCAACGCATATAAACCAGAACCCATTCACAATAATGTCATCTCTTCTAGATCTGTGAATGAATAATGTGAGATAAAATGGGAAAAGAAAGGGGAACAAATCTTCGATGTAATCGATACATAAGGCTATCAAATTAATCAATGCAAACCTACGTGGCACAGTATGGTAATTCAGTTTGAGGAAGCACAGACAAGGACTATCTTACTGGCCCTCTCTGTATAATAAATCACAGACATCCTGAATTCAACAGTGCCACTTGCCCTAAATTCTAAAAATTATTGTTCAAGACCGAAAACACATGCCAGTGTCCTGTTGCAATCCTGCACGGCCTCTTGGCTCCCCTGCACTTGTGGTCTGTATCTGTAACCCTACAGTCCCTCTCTTGCACTTATTCTCCACCTGTTGGCTGCACTTATGAGTGCCTACACTTGCCACCCGTTGGCTGCACTCTTTTTTCTCCTTTGTTCCTCCACGTCTGTATCCTACTCCACCCTCTACACTTCTACCCCTCCCCCCTTCCCTGCTCTTGTGCTGCTCTTGTGCGATCTGTATGACACAAGGCCTCGTAAGATTTGTGTTTTGTCCTACTCTTTTGTTTCCCCCTCCTTGCCTTGTCGCGCATAGAAACACTTGTGTACAGGCACGTTATAAATGCCATATCATATCATTAAGGAGCACACTACCCCTGTGTGCGCATTAAAACACACATCATACACAGTGACAAATGATGTACAGTGGAGGCTGGTACACTTCTGAACTTAAGAGGCTTAAATGTTTGTGCGATTTTGGCAGGTTCAACAGAGCACAGTGAGGGAGCCCAAACCAAACAAGGGTTGCTTGAAGGGGGGGGTTCTCACTCCCCAGAAAATGTTTGAAACTTTGGGTTAAAATTATACATCTTACAGCACTTTTTTTGCAAAATTGAGTAGAAATCCATACAGTTTGCAATTGGTTTTGTACGGATTCGTATACATTTTAATGCAGGTCCAGACCGGTGCCAAGATTTCAAACTCTTCCCCAGAGACCGCGAAGAACATGCACACTCTGGGATTCGGGTGTCGGCATCTAGGCAGGTGGTCTGGACAAAGGGTGGAGGAGGATGTGAGAGGATGGAGAGTAAGATGTAATAGGACAGAGACAAAGGGGAGAGGAGGATGTGGGGGAAGGGAGACAAAAGGAGGAGAGGAGGATGTGAGAGGAGAGAGACAAAGGGGAGAGGAGGATGTGAGAGGAGAGAGACAAAGGGGAGAGGAGAATGTGGGAGGATGGAGAGGAGGATGGAATAGAACAGAGACTAAGGGTTGAGGAGGATGTGAGAGGAGAGAGACAAAGGGGAGAGGAGGATGTGAGAGGAGAGAGACAAAGGGGAGAGGAGGATGCAATAGGGTGAGAGGAGGATGTAATATGACAGAGACAAAGGTGAGAGGAGGATGTGAGAAGAGAGAGCCACACAACAACACAAGAGCCTTCATGACAGGCCGCCATGTGGCCTCCGAGACCGCATTAGTTCTGCTGCTCAACTGCGCCATGCCGGGCACACACCAGCCCCACAAAGGCCCAGGCGCCAAATATCGCAGGGCTTCATGCTGGAGGCCTCCCGAGTTGAATGTTTTATAGACCCAAACAAAGGGCTGTATCGGGCGTTAGTGGCCCTGAAAACCCAGTTAAAGGCTCAAGCACAGCGAGGGTGCATTGGCCGGATGGTCTAGGAGGCCATTAGAATCCACTTTTTCCCCCTCAAGTTGATATTTTTATTCACAATTCATCAACATAGGACACACTATGTGGTTGGTTGCATATTAATGCGTATAAATGAGCATGTGCCTAGTACATAAATCGGCCAGGGCAATGCACCTACCTCGCACCCTTGCCCCCCCAAACCCCTTCCCTTAGAACTGAAATGGTCAGATCACCCAAAGTGCCCACTGGCAGAACAGGTCCAGCTTCGTACCCTCATCCTCCACGCTGGGCAAAAGGGACAGTCCCAACTGTGAGTGAACACTGGGGGGCAAAGCACAGTGTAAGAGAAACAGAGGTTTCTGGCAAATGAAACAAGCTATTGGCCAACTCCTCCGCCATCTTGTAATCTCCCTCAGTGATAATCTTTCTCAGCCCTGCCATCCAGAGCGCAGAACCAATTTGTATTGGAGGCCAACTCCAGCAAACCAGAGCACCACTGAAGTGCTTTGTGGACAGGGGGGTGCAAAGAGGTTAAAAGGGAAAAAAAACACAAGGACTGAGAGGTGGGGATATGGAAGAAAGTCTGGGAAGGGACACCAAAAGAAAAAGCAGTGACAGATCAGTGTGGATAGAACCGTTACACAGGAGAAGTATAAGGAAAAGTACCATGACAGAAATAGGTGACAATAGTAGCACACAAGAGGCATGGAGATTGAGAAAAGTGTGGGGCTGCAGTGGCAAAAGGAAGGCTACAAGACAATCCGAGGGGAACATAAAGTAAATAAGAGGGACAATGGAAGGAACAATAAGCTATGAACATTGTAGGTGCATAACAATGCACCATAGGCAACAAAGATGCACAGCCCTGATGAAGCCCAACATGGCCGAAACATGTCTGGCATGGCTTGTGTCCCGGTACGGAAGGGGCACGGCCAAACAGGTGGGCCCATACATTCCTGTTCGTGGAAGCCCTAAGACAAAGGGGAGAGCAGGATGCCGGAGTACAGAGACAAAGGGGAGAGGAGGACTTAAGAGGAGGGAGACTAAGGGCAGAGGAGGGCGTGAGAGGAGGGAGACGAAGGTGAGAAGAGGAAGTAAGAGGAAAGAAACACAGGGGAGAGAAGGATGTGGGAGGAGGGAGACAAAGGGGAGAGAAGCATGTGAGAGAAGGGAGAGAAAGGGGGAGGAGGATGTGAGAGGATAGAGGCAAAAAGAAGAGAAGGGTGTGAGGAGGGAGACATAGGGGAGAGGAGGATATGAGAGAAGGGAGATAAAGGGGGGAGAAGCATGTGGGAGAAGGGAGACAAGGGGGAGACAAGGGGGAGAGAAGCATGTGGGAGAAGGGAGACAAAGGGGGAAGAGGATGTGAGAGGATAGAGGCAAAAAGAAGAGAAGGGTGTGAGAGGAGGGAGACATAGGGGAGAGGAGGATGTGAGAGAAGGGAGATAAAGGGGAGAGATGGGAGTGAGAGGAGGGAGATAAAGGGGAGAGGAGGATGCAGGGTAAACCCAAGTAACACGGGGAAAGCAAAGTAGCAGAGAGAGTGTATAGTGACAAAGGGAAGAGGAGTGAGACACCGGGCTGAGCAGCATGCAGGAGAAAGCCAAGTAACAGGGAGAGGAGAGAGACACAGGGACGGGGAATGTGGTAAAAGCACACCTGGAGTGGAGGGAGACAGAGTAATGAACATGACGTGGGAGAACACAAAGAAACAGAGAGGAAAGTGATAAAGGAGACTTGGGGTGGGTGACATTAGACCCACAGGCAGAGGAGAGACAAAGGAGAGAGCACGGCGCAGAGGAAATCAAATGGTAGGAGAGACACAGGGACATGCTGCCTGACAGGAGAGAACTCCTATTCTATCAGTCAGCGTGTTCACGCTGAGCAACGTGAACACGCTTACCAACAGGAGAGGAGCCCTCTCATGTCATTCAGCAGGTCTACATTGTCAGCTGAATAACAGGAGGCAGCAGAGCTCACTTCTGAACCCTGCTGTCTCCCATTATTTTGCTGTTTGTTGCGGAGCCAAACGGCTTCGCAAACAAACAGTAAAATCATTGCGGGGACTGAGAGGAGACAGCACAGTCCCCCTTGTAAATTAAGGACACGGGATACTGTGCTGCCTTCTCCTTAGGAGAGGGGGCCGCGAGGCCCCTGCAAGCGCAAGGCCCGGGGCAGTTTGCCCCCCCAGCACCCCTTTCGTGGCGGCCCTGCCTCTGGAACAGCCTCCCTGCCACTCTGAAACTTGAGCAGAACCATCTCCGGTTCCGGAAGCACCTCAAGACCTTCCTCTTTGCTTCTGCTTTTGCTCCCCCTCTCCCCTGCTGATCTGCTCTCTCTTTGCACTGTGCACCTGGCCACCCTCTGTCCCCTGGGCCCAGGTACCTGCTCACCCTGCCACCCTCCTGCACTGCCTCCTGGCCACCCCTTGCACTGGGGACTGTATCTGTACCCATACAGCCCCCCATTTTTCTTCTTTTTCTGCACTTATCAGACTTACCCAGTCTGCTGCCTTAAACACAGCACTTGCCACTTTTTGGCTGCACTGCCACTGTTTATTGCCTCCATTGTCTATTTATTTTTTATTTATTATGTATCTGCTCTCCTCTGCACTTTCCACTCTCCTCCTTCCATGCACTTTTCCCCTTTTCCCCGTCCCATGCACTTGCGCGTTCTCAAAGTCACTGGGCCTAGTAAGATCGTTGTTGTGATGTGTTCTCCCTTGTTCCCATCCCTAGCCTAGTCCTGCTCTGAAACACTTGTGTACGAGCGCAATACAAATGAAATATCTCATCTCATTGCTGCTGATGTAACTCCGATTGGTAGTGTGCTGCTGGGTACTGTCTCTCACAGTGGTCAAGAGACACAGCGAGCCTTCCCTAAGGGAAAGCCAGCCACAAGAAATTGAAATGAACCTCTATCACTCAAGTGACTTTAAATAAAAGAAAAAGTGCGACAGGCATTAACGCTCCATGAAAATCAGTCCCTCAGAATCATGGGACAACACGGACGCCCAAAACGGATGCACCATTCGGTGGAAGTGACAAGCCACAGGCAGACTCTGCGCCTCCTTTGAAATCGGGCCCTCGTTGTTGCATGGTGTGGTTGGTATCGTGCCTGTGTTATGCCTAGGAGTGGCGCCAGCCTCCCAGCAATATCAACATATCGTCTATGATTAACTGCTGGGCTCAGCTTGTACACGGCCCAAACCTTCAATGATTACCATCTCTTTGTGAAACTAAATATTCTCTGATTTGGGGTAAAATATTAATCTAATGGGGCAACTAAAATTGCAATAGCTGTTCTGCCTCTTGTTGGGCTTGGCAGGAGAGGTCTGGGGTATAAGGAGCGGGCGTGCGTCGAAGGGGAAAGGGGAGTAGTGTGTGAAGAAACCCAAACTCTGCCCTTGCAGTACCTCAATCTAACACTAGATGGCGCCGAACAGCCGCTATTGCAGAGCTGCTCAATTTATCACAGAGACATTCTGCAAGGACCGCAATTGTTTATGTTAAGGAGAACGGCATCTGCACATGTCCCGGAAATAATTAAACTTCAACAAGAGTTCACATATTTAAAATACCGCCTGAAGTCTTTTTCAGCCGCCCAGTCGCAGGACGCTTATTGGCAGCGTCGTAAACAAGCTCAAATTCTTTATTTAATTGGAGTTCGGTAACACGCTACATTGGGGCACGCAACTTTACAGCACAAGCACTGGCGGACAGGAAACAAGGAGGCGTACTATGTTAATGTTAATGGATATTAGTACCGCACACTATCTATGATCAAGACTCACCCAGAAACTGCCTTCAGGGACACATAACACACTTATTACATTTGAAATACATTTCAAAAGAAGAAGGGACACGTCTCCTATATAATAAGCGGTGCTACGAATAGATGGGGTTTAATGAGCACCCAGAACTTAACGGGGCAGTGCTATTGTATACATAGCTTTTGCAATCCTGCATCTCTCAAGGATGCTGGCAACTGCATCCCAGTTTCACCCTTACGAGGAATCAACAGGAACTACGAGGAATGATCTATTGTTCCGCCCACGAACAGTACTCCCTTTTGTCACTGGGCCTCATTACGACCCTGGCGGAAATCAACAGACCGGACCGCCATAGCGTAAATAGCGTTTCCGCCATTGCACGATGGAGCAAAGTGCGGCTAATTCCGACCCATCGGGCACGAGCATTACGCCATGGCGGAATCCGAAAGGCTGCGATGGCGGAAATGACCCCAAAACGGCCCTTACCGCCGCCGTACGCTGCACCAGGTGCAATACCGCCACCCATTGTGAGAATGTTGAATGTTGCTAGGGTTACATCTTCGTGTATGATTCTAGAATGTTGACGGAATCATACACGAAGATGTGGCTGTGTTGAAAGGGCCCACTCGGGGGCTCCTCCAAAGAAATATACTTAAATAAAGGTATATTACATTATACTGAATTGCATCATATGTAATTCACTACAATTGGCGACGAGGACGCGGATAGGTGGAGGGAGCCCCCGGACGCTACTAATGAGGATGGTGGTGTCGTGCGAGGTCGGATTTTGTCGGCGAAGAGTCGCTGGTTCGCGGAAGAGTACGGTGAGCGGCATTGCAGTGTGAGCATGGTTGCACAAAACAACAAATAAGGAAAAGAAGAGATATATTTAATACCCGACAACAGCTGCAGTGGGCTGCGCGCGAGGACTTTATTGTGTTTCAACTGTCGTTTTGTGTTAGAGGAAAGGACCTTTCTACGTGAGAAACGTGCCGCCATCTTTGGGAAAGTACAAGCTTAGTTCGTATGATGATCAGCTGTTTTGTACGGCAATGAAGCACATGAAAAGGATTAACTAAGAAGCACCAGAGCTACATGGGGGAACTGATGGTGAAATTTTAGGGTGATTTACCGGATTCATAAAGCTGAGAGACATTTAAACAATATAAAAAAAAAAAATAAAAAAAAAAAATTTTTTTTTTTTTTTTTTTTTTTGAGAAGTGCAAATAATTATTATACCAGAAGAGTGCAGTAATCCCACTGGGACATACCCCATATGAGCAGAGCATTACATACAAATCATCATCAATCTTTGGCCATGCAGAACACGACTGCCCCAATAAATTTTTTACCGGCTCCTGGGAATCCGACATGTCCTTGGGAGCAGTGGCAAGATAATTTTCAAGTATATTTGAGAGCGATTGGAGGGGCAAAATTTCATGACGATCAGAAAGAAGCAACTTTGTTGCACTGTATTGGTACAGAAGCATTGAGAATTTTCAGGTCATTGCCTGATTTGGAGCAGGATGAAGAAACATGGGGAGAGGCTTCAAGTGGGTCAAGGAAATATGATATAGCAGTAGCTAAGTTGCATAAACATTTTGGTAATAAATCCAACATTGTATTGGAAAGATATAGGTTTTTCACAAGGAAACAGGGCAAAGAGGAAAGTATTGATTCTTATTTGGCTGCTTTGAGAGGATTAATGGCTACATGTGCATTTACAGGAGTTACAGATGAATATCTGCGTGATCAGATAGTATTGCATGTGGCTGACCCGCGTATTCAGCAACGATTATGGCAGGCAAAGAACCCTACGTTGGAAAAAACTGTGGAGATAGCCAGGTCAATTGAATTGGGTGAAAAATGTATGAGAGAGATTCAAAGTAAACCGGAGTACTCTGGAATTAAGTCAGTTCAAGAGATAAGTGGTGATCAGCAAAACGACCAAGAGGAGAAAATAATTGCCTTGGTCAAGAGAATGGTCAAGTCAGATGCGTCTGGTATTTACAGACAAGATGGAGGAGGTGCGTTCAAGCAGAGTAATAGATGCACATGTTGTGGATGGAATAAACATGAAAGCATGGAAAAAGAGTGTCCTGCATTCTTGGCCGAGTGTTTTAGGTGTGGACATATAGGACATTTTGGAAAGATGTGTCGCAGCAACAGAGGAAGAGGAAGGTATAATGGCAGGTTTGGTAGGAATGCTGGACGATTTTATAGAACCAGAGGTGCCACTACCATGGGTGTGAGAGCTGTGGAGGAAATTGCTGGTCCAAGTAATTTGGTGGCGATAACAGATATGGAAAAAGATAGAGTTCAGATACTTACTGTCACACCAAGAAATGATGGAGTAGGATCTTGGGTTCCCATGGATATTGATGGTATAACCTTACAAGTGATGGTGGATACAGGTTCCCCATATACTATGGTTGATGTGCAGACATATATCAATGTTTTAAAGAAGAAGATGGAAGATCTACAGGTGACCAACACCAGAGCAACAGGATATGGAAAAATGCCCATTAATATCATAGGGTGTGTGTGGGTGAAACTTAAATTTGAAGGACGCAAGACTTACTGCAGATTGTATGTGGCGGAGAATGGGTTTTCAATAGTAGGATGGTGGGAACAAGCTGCATTGAAGATCATGATTCATCCTGGAGAGAGTGTACCCATTCTTTGCATTGCTGAAAATGTATGTGACAATGCAGAAAGTTTAGCAAAATCTTTTCCAAATGTCTTCAATGACAAGATTGGGTTGCTTAAAGGATTTGAGCATCGCATCATTCTCAAAAGAGGTGTAACACCAGTTGTGCATAAAGTGAGAAATATACCCATTGGCACCAAGGATGCATTGGAAGCTGAATTAAAAAAACTTTGTAAGCAAGATGTGATTGAACCAATTGAGAGTTCGGAGTGGTTATCGCCTATTGTATTGGTTAAAAAAACTGATGGATCTATTAGGATGTGTGTTGATTTAAGAGATTTAAATGCCAACATATGGATAGATAGACATCCGTTACCGAACATTGGAGAAATGTTGTCCACCATGTGCCCGGCGAAATATTTCACGACTTTAGATTTGTCGTCAGCCTACCACCAAGTGATTCTTGAGGAAGGATCGAGACATTTGACATCATTTGTGACGCCGTTGGGAGCTTTTAGGTACAAGAGAATGCCGTTTGGATTAGCTTCGGCTGCGGCAGTGTTCCAGAGATTAATGCATCATCTGATGGTCTACAAGGAGTCTATTACTTCCAAGACGATATTTTGGTGTCAGGAATGTCTCAAGAAGAACATGATGCAAAATTGCTAGCTGTCCTACAAGTGTTACAGCAGAAAGGAATGACACTCAAAATGGAAAAATGTAAGATAAAGAAAAATGAAGTCACATATTTAGGACATCGAATAAATGACAAAGGCATCATGCCTAAAGAGTCTTTGGTCGACACCATTCTTAAAATCCCAGAACCAAATAACAAAGACCAGTTGAGAAGTTTTTTGGGCCTAACAGAATACTATTCCAAATTTATAGATCATTACTCGGATAATACCGAAAATATGAGGAATTTGATGTGCAAAGGAATGAGATATGATTGGTCAAAAGAATGCAAAAAGGAATTTGAGCGGATAAAGATTATGATTAACAGAGCACCTGCTTTGAAAATGTTTGATTCAAAGTCCAAAACAAGGATAGCAGTTGATGCTAGCAATGTGGGCTTAGGAGGTGTGTTAGAACAAGTGCAAAATGGTGAAGTTGTTACCATAGCGTTTGCATCAAGGACATTAAGAGGAGCTGAGCGAAGTTATTCGACCATAGAAAAAGAAGCTTTGGGAGTGAAGTGGATTTTAGAACATTTCAAGAGTCTCATCTGGGGTATTCCTGTAGATGTCAGGACGGACCATAAGCCTCTTGTTCATGTTTTGAATGCGAAAAATTCGCACATGATGTCTCCACGCATAAGTAGATGGATTCTGATTATTATGCAATTTAATGTTACCATAAAGTACACTCCGGGAAGAAACAATGTGGTTGCGGATTGTTTCTCCAGATTGCCCTGTGAAGAGGTTGCAAATGACTGTGGTGATGAACAAATGTTCAGAGAGGAACAGCACATGGATTGCATTATAGCTCAAGTGCATCCCAGTTTCTCACAAGAAGAATGGATAGAAGCGAAGGACAGTGACATCGAACAAAAGATGTTGAGGAAGGCTATTGAAACTGGTTGGAGAGATTCCGATGACAAGTTAAGACACTGGGAAAGATTTAAGGATGAATTGTCTAGTGATGAGATATGTGTATACAGAGGAGATCGGATAATACCACCAACAGTTTTAAGAAAGAGGATCATGGATATTGCACATGAAGGCCATGTGGGCAGAATGTTAACTAAAAGAAGAGTAAGAGAAAGTTACTGGTGGCCCAACATGTGGAGTGATATGGAGACTTTAGTAAGGGATTGTACAGCATGTGCAGTGAGTGACAAGAGCAAATCCATACGAACAACTCCATTACAACCGGTGGACATTCCTAGTACTGTTTGGACTAAATTGGCTATTGATATAGCTGGCCCATACGAATCTTTGGAGTCTCAGAAGATTTATCTGATGGTTTTGGTTGATTATACATCTAAATGGGTGGAATGTGGTATAGTAGAAGAATCAGTGTCGGCTGTCAAGGTTGTGAAGTTCCTGGATGAAATATTTAGTAGAGAGGGAGACCCGCAAGAAATTGTGTCAGATAATGGAGCCCAGTTCATGTCATCAGAGATTCAAGGATTTTTAAAGGATAGATCTATTAAACACAGCACTACTGCATTGTACCATCCAATGGGTAACAGGCTTGTAGAAAGAATGAATCGTTTCATTAAAGGGATTATACAGTTAGCTTGTGTTAATGGGTTACCATGGAAGGAAACACTTAAAGAAGCTCTCACTACTTATAAAGTGACGCCACATTCCATAACTGAAGAAGTACCATTTACGTTGATGAGAGGAAGACTTTGTAACAATAGATTGAGACCTGCTTGGATGATGAGTAATGAGAGTAAAAAAATCAATATGGATGACATTGTGGTCAGAGTAAAACGGAAACAAGAGAAGTATAAAAGTTATTATGACCAACAGAAGAATGTTCAAGAAAGTAAAATAAATGTAGGTGATATGGTGAGAGTAAAAGAACCAAAACGTGTGATGAAAGGTGAATCTAAGTTTCGCTCTCCTCAGAGAGTAATAGATTGTTCAAGGAAGTCGGTGGTACTTGAAGATGGAAAAAAATGGTCATGTGATGATGTTGTGTTGGCAAAGGAGAAAGAAGTGATGAAATATGGAGAAGATGGATTGAAGGAAGTTGAAAATTTCAAGAATGGAGGTGATGAACTCAGAGAACTGGTCAATGAAGGATCACAAGGAAGGAATGTACAGGGAAGTTCAATGGAAGGAAGAAAGGACAGTATTCAGTCAGGATCAAAATGTAGGAAAAGAGTATGGAATTACAAGCAAGACTATGTGTATTATTGAAGAGTTCAACACAGTTATACGTTCCAAGACTGGCTGTAGATGCAAGACACATGGAGAAAGATGTATCCTTTATTGGTTGAAAAATACAGTGTCATGTCATTTCATAGATTAATTGTTTTTAGTTAAATTTAAAAAGAATATTTTTTGTGTTTGAATATACAAATTGCATGTTATTGTTAAGGTGGGGAGATGTGAGAATGTTGAATGTTGCTAGGGTTACATCTTCGTGTATGATTCTAGAATGTTGACGGAATCATACACGAAGATGTAGCTGTGTTGAAAGGGCCCACTCGGGGGCTCCTCCAAAGAAATATACTTAAATAAAGGTATATTACATTATACTGAATTGCATCATATGTAATTCACTACACCCATCTTAGCGGTCACCGTAATGAGCGGTCACCGTAATGAGCGGGCACCGCAAATTACGGGCACCGTAAGTATACGGAAACGGAAGTAAAAGCATGAGGCCGGAACGGGAAACAGCACGCCGCACAACTATAAAATCCGAATCCCAACACAACCATTAAAAATCCGACCCTGACACACATCCCAACCAGTTAGCAACCCCAGTTAAAAAAATAAATATGGGAAAGGTAGCCAAGAAAGCGTGTGATCGCAAGCGGCAGGTCCACTTCTCCCGTGAGGAACTGACCGTGCTCACCGAGACCCTCCAGGAGAATGCCGCCGTCGTCTTCTCCAGTCAAATGACCAGGACGGCCCTTGCCAACAAGAAGGCCATATGGGCCCTGGTGGCACAGCGCGTAAGTGCGGTGGGGACAACACCCCGCACGCCACAGCAATGTCGAAAGCGGTGGGACGACCTGCGGATCCGCGTCCGCAGCATACTTTCTGCGAACAGGAACATCGCCACAGCTACCGGGGGAGGATCAGAATCGCCCATCAAGTTGACCCCCTGGGAGGAAATCTGCGCCTCCACCATAGGAATGGAGAGCATAGAGGGAGTCGGAGGGATGGAGAAAGGAGTGCCGACATCCGGAGAATCAGGTAGGTTGGCCAAGAGAAACAATGCCAAATCCACAAAGCACGAACATGTGCAGTACCATGTGTGCCCATAGTGCAATACATACTTTGCCCTGACAGCGCCCTCTAAAAGTCAGAATAAATAAACAAATTAATCAAAATGCCAAAAACACCCCCTACATGTGCAGCATTCACCCCCTAACTGCAGGCAGCCAAATGAATGCATCCTCAATCCACACAAAAATGAGACCACCTCCAAGGCCCTGACCCAAATCACCCTCATGTACCACCCCAATGCATGTGATACGTTGCCATTCCAATTCCCACAGACCCATAACTAACGCTCGCCCCTCTTTACTCCACCACAGGGTCCGATACCAACGACGAGCTGCAGGACACCCCTACCAGCACACCTGCAAAGAGGGCCAGGACCAACGTCCCAAGAGCCTCCACCTCAGGTGCAAGGATCAAGACATGGCAGCAGCAGGAATCAAGTGGCAGCACACTGGAGGGGACTGCAACAGGCACCCCAGCAGCCAGCAAGTCCACAACACCAGCACCACAGGTCCCCCCAAAGGACGTATCTGATGGCACTGCTTCTGGTGGTAGCAGCACCATAGGTGACACAGCTGTCATGCCAGCATGCTCCGACACGGAAAACAGTGCTGGCGACGTAGGTACCATCCATGACCTGTCCCAATCCCCCTGCATGTTCCATCCCCTACACCATGACGAAACCACGCAGAGGCACCCTGAAGACGACGACTGGCCAACCCCCACAAGTCCTGTGCCAAGGCAACGTGTGTTGAGCAGCCCCCCTGTCACACCACCGCAAATGTCCATGGCCCAGCAGAGGCAACAGTCCCTCGACCAGCTGATCGAGCAACAGCAGCAAGTGGCCACGCTACTCAAGGACCATGCAAATGAATGAGGGGGTTCTAGGGCAGCCATGGAAACATCCACCGAGACACTCAGGGCACAAATAGAGAAAAGTAGTGAGAGCCTTAGGGGAGAAATGGAGAGAAGCACCGAGAGCCTGAGAGCACAAATGGAGAAGAGCACCGAGAGCCTGAGGGGGGAACTGCATGCGACGTCCAAAGACGTTTGTGCTGAACTTGCCGCTGTGCGCCGTGTGCTCACGGAGCTCTCACAAACCCTCAGAGACATGCATGGACGCGAGCAGGCAGAGACATCATCCGTGGCAAGTTCCGTCCAGGGCAGCCCCCAACGCAGATCTGGCAGGAACCTGCGCTCCACGGGCAGGGGTGCCCCTGATACCCGTAGAGGGGGCTTGCAATAGCGTCTACCCACGGACAGCATGCATATCTGGACACTGGTGTTGGGGGGGGGAGGTAGTAGGGTGGAGGGGGTGTGTTGGGCTTCACTGGGTGGCGGGTCCATAGGGTGTATAAATCAAATCACATTAACAATACAGTACATCATTATCATCCAATGAGATGTGTGGACATTGATCTTTGCGTACGAGGCCCTCATAGGCGTACAGTCCACAATGTGCCTGTACTACACACACACACAGTGCCACAGGTCCCCTTTCCATGTAATAGGCACCATGCGTGGTTGCTAGAAGCATGCATCTATGACGCTCTGTCGGATTTCACGTGCATCCTGTGCCTCATGGACTCCTTGAGGTGCCTCCACATCCCCACCCTCATCATTATCATCTTCAGGTGCATGCAGTTCAGCGTCAGGGGGCATGGGCACATTCCTACGTACGCACATGTTGTGCAGCATGACACATGCCATGACCATCTTAGAAACCTTCTCATGGCTGTACATGAGTGCCCCGCCAGACCTGCTGAGGCAGCGGAAACGAGCCTTCAGTAGGCCGAATGCCTGTTCAATGACCACACGGGTACGTGAGTGGGCATGGTTGTACCCCTCCTCATGCTGGTTCTGTGGGTTCCGGATTGGTGTAAGGAGCCATCTCTTCAGTGGATACCCGGCATCACCTGTATGTGACAAATAAAGGGTGTCAGTGGAATGAGAGTGCTAAGTAGGCCCCCCCCCCTTCCTGCAAGCTCATTGACGCATCAAATGTGCCACGATGTCATGCATGGAATGAGACTAACCGAGTAGCCAGGATCTGTGCCCTGCGTGTCGCTCCATGTAGCGTGGTATTCTTGTGTTCCTCAGGACCATAGAATCATGGGTAGATCCTGGAAATCGGGCACAACAATGCGTAAAGATCTTGTTGGAGTCACACACCATTTGCACATTGATTGAATGATATTGTTTCCGGTTGCGGTACTGGGCCTCCAAGGCATGTGGGACAACCAATTCAACATGGGTGCAGTCGATGGCACCAATGCAACCTGGAATGCCGCCAAGTGCATGGAATCCCACTTTTGCGTTCGTAATCTCCTGGTACGTGCGTGGTAGTGTGATGTGGTCGTCGGCGTGCTTCAGGAGGGCATCGAGCACTTGGAAGAGTGTCCGTGAGAACAGTGGCTGTGAAAGGCCATGCAACTGTCCGACTGTGTGCTGGTAGGTGCCTGTGGCCAGGAAGTGGAGTACAGACACCACCTTCAGTAGGGGTGGGATGGCGGTTGGGCTATCTATCATGCTCACGAGGTCAGCGTGTGTCATGTCCACAATGGCGATTATGGTGTCCCGGTCCAAACGGTAGAGAGTGTGGATCTGCTCAGCACTGAGGTTGAACGGATTGGCTCGGAGGCGTGGGATTGCGGGCTGCCTGCGTGGTGGTAGTGGCAGTGCTTGTGGGCCTTGCTGACCCTGCCTTGCCCTCCTTCTCCTCCTTCTCCTCCTGCGTCTCCTCTGTGCGGCCGGTTGTTGTAGCTGTTGTTGTTCGTCGTCTTCTTGTAGTTGTAGTACTTGCAGTGCTATCTGGTCCCCCAGGGCCAACATCGCTAGTCCTGCCGGTAGCATTTTGGAGTGGGTGTGGTTGTGGGAGGGGTTTGGGTCTGCTATTTATGTGCTGTCGGCCTGTATGGGCTCCACCCGTGCTGATTGATTTGATCTGTGGCAGCTGCAATCCCTTCTGGCCGAGCACGACCCGCACGAAACGCAGCATTTGGCCGCATGGCATCTTGCAATTGCAATCATGTATCAAATCCCGATGGCAGTGTAATGTACTTTGACTGATTTTCATGCTATGCTCCCATTGTTACACATGCCATATTTGCAGTCGCGAACATACTTGTGAAGAGTCAGTGGTATGTAGGGCTCGATCGACGGCGGACCCTCATGCAGCGCAGCAACGAACTTCACCGACGGGCGTGGCGTCCCATTCGTGATTGTAGCCAGTTAGCATTATCACACACAGCCGCACTACATTGATGTAATTGTGAATGCAAGCGTTCACAGATGCCATTTCGACGTAATGTTGCAAGTGAGGAATTCGAAGGACAGCGCTTTTGGTTTTGAAGTAGCGGCGAGGATACGCCCACAGGTCTGCCTGGAAATGTAACGTTCTATTGTAGAATGTCCTTGGGACAGGGCCCATAACGAGCAAGCAATGAATGATAGGAATTGAATGTGATGCGCAATAGCGTGGTGGAGGATAAGGCAGGACGTTCCCAAATCCATGTTCCTTCTCAACACTACAGATCCGGCCAGGAGCACAGTGGTTTTTGCAGACTGCATTTCGCACAGACGCGATGGAAGTTTCGAATATTATGTGAGTGAATAATCATGCGTTTTCATGGCGGGATGAGGGAATGATGAATGGATGCATGGACAGATGATTTTATTTAGGGTCTGCCATGTACATGGCTTTTTTGATTCGATCCCCTTCCCCTGCGCTATGTGATGCAAAGCTGCCATAGTGGGACCAACGTCTATCTGACCTTGTCGGATCCTCCCTGTCTCGACGCGCCTTCATACACTGGTGTCTAGGCACGTTACTAATCCCATGTCATGGGTTCTGTCTTGACGGACGCATGCACAGTAACAGACGTTGGCAATGGTGTATTTACCTCGATTGATTTCGTTATGATTCGATACTGATTTAGGGGTGTATATATTCATTTGGAGTGGGCTAGCATGCATATGGGTGTGGATTTGGTGTGTTGAATGAAGTGTGTAATGCATCATGAGTCCCGTAATGCAATCGGTTAATTTGTCTTTCATTTGGGTGACAGGTATCTCCTGCCCTTTTGCAGATGCCATCTGTACGCCACTCCTCCAGATGGGTTTTACTCTCGACACCTGCAGCTTCGGGTGAATCAGTGGAGCACCATTACGATCTTATGGGACGATCGCCAATGGGCCACATGCCCTTACGCTGTACTGGTGGCTAGGTGCAACATTTCGGCCTTTCATCTGGACTAGTGCCTGCCTCATGGGACGGACCTGCGGTTCTTGCCGCTTCCATGTTGCCTTTTGGAACGTTGATGTAGGCCCTGTGTGGCATGAAGGTACAGGGCGTCACACAAGTGGAAGCTGGTCAATTATTGCGGATGCAGCCCTCTGTGATGATGGATGTTTTGGTGTTATTGTGCAAATTGCTGTTGGGCCTTTGTCATTTGGATGTACATTTAAATTGTATTCCGATATTTGCCGTGTTGCGTTATTCTTTGCAGGTGATGTAGCGATTTTCGATTTGTGGCGGTATGTATTGTGAGATGATCTGCATTGTGTTCCGCCTTCTGAGTTGAGTTGTGTGGTACTGTACTGGCCGCGTTTGCCTACGTAGCACAGTATGGTCACGGATAGGGGCTGCCATTGTGACTGTTTTCATGATGTGCTGCTCAGGGGCGGGGGATTGGCTTTTGGCCAACTGGTGCCTGTCAGCCAGGTCGATTGGTGGAATGATGGGATGTTCAGAATGTGGCTGGTCACAGGTGCCTGTGTTTGCGTGCGTTTGTTGGAGGGGGACTGGGGTCATGTCCATTAGGATAGCTTCTGTATTCGTGCCATCTGTGCCCTGCAGCTCGCATCGGCCCCTCTTGAGATGGCCTGGCTGCTCAGTCACTCTGCCAACTTGTGTGGTACATGCTTCTGCTGATGGTTGGTTTGTTTACTGGCAAGAGTACAGGGCTGGTGCAATCTCCCTCAGGATACTGCTTTGGATGTTGGCTTGCGCTGGTGGCAAGCGATGGGGGACTACTGTTGTTTTGTGTCATGTGTTCTTGATTTTCATTTTGATGTCCTTGTACCTTCACATGCCTGTGCTGCATCAGTACGGCTATGGTGACATGCCGTACATGGATGCCCACTCACGGGGCACTTTGAGCCCCTGCATGCATTTCTACGTTGGCATGCATGGGTGAATTGTTGATTTCACTGGTTGCATAGTGTGAGTACATTGCGCCTGCCAGGAGTTGTGCAATGTGGCCAGGGAGTGGAGTACAGGCACTCAGTGGGCCATTTACGGTTGGTTCACGGTGCCGTATTTCTCACCATGGCGGAATGGTACTTTCCGCCGTGCTTGATGGCGTTCAGTACATGTCCGCTAGGGTCAGAATTCGCGTACCGTTGCGCCATGGCGGTGATTCCGGTTTTGCAAGGCGCGCGTGCGCGTACTTGGTGCAGTTAGCGTTGCCGTTCACTGCGGTGTCGCTAATGGCATCGTACTTTACGGTGACGGGTCATAATCGCAACGAGCGGTATTCGATGGCGGTATTGCATTTCCGCCATCGTTTTTCCATTTCCGCCAGGGTCGTAATGAGGCCCACTGAGCCTAAGACCTTACCGAGACCACTTGAGTACTTTGAGCTGCTTAGCTTGTTTGCGGTTCTGTCCGGGTCGCACCACGTTCTAATGTATCACTAGCAGCTGTGTCATCATTTATAGTTACGCGCACTATTGCACGAGTACCAACTGTGACCCTAACCTCGGCGGCACTCATAGCCTGGCACTGCACCCATTATTACCTGCTTATCAGTGGGCCTCAGAACCGCAGCGCTGCTTACCACTGTGTCAACTTTGCTAGCAAACTGACCATCGTGCAGTATCTCATACAATGTAGGTTGTGATATTATATGCCGGTACGCCTGTATGTGCAACCGTACCTCGGGAGGATAGCTCAGGGGCAACGTGCTCACCTTGGAAGCAAGACGACACGGAGCACCACAGGTTGGAATCCTTAGAAACCTCTGGGTATTAAGCGCGTTCTAAATAACCTATCATATCATACCTCTGTTTTCTCAGAGGCCGGCCTGGGTACCAATAACGTCCTCAATACTCTGCCCTTAACGCTAGCCACCTAGTTAGTAATGTTAGCCCTGCGACTTGTATCGCTACTGGTCATTGTTGCGCCAGCTTGCCACCAATCAGTGCTTCTATATCACTAGCGACTGACTGACCAGATAATAATACTCTTTAGCCTGACCAGAGACAGGTAGGCGACAGGTAGGCTCCTCCACGAGATGGAGATCCCTAGCCATAGCGCAAGGTTAGTACCTCACATTACCATTACACGTCCGCTGTGTAACCCTATGTCCCCCACACTACCACAAGCACACTCCATACTGCCCACAAGATTCCTCGCTGCATTACAGTATGCCAATACCACAGCCAACGTAAAACAACGGACCACACTGAATACCAAATGCCCACTCACATCTAACTAATGGATCTTGCAATATGCCAGTCAGCCCACACCCAATCAACCTTGTCCAGTAAACATCAGACACAAGAGACTAGGGTCTCGACTGACAGAATACCACAAGCAGTCGACTCCTCATACAATAAGGTCTATGATCAAGGACCCTCCTACTGGGGCCAATATGGACTACCACAACGCCCACAAAGTAACGTCACTCAGAACAATAGCTCTAAGGACTTTCCCTCTAATCCAAAAGACTCTGGTAGACCCAGGACCACCAAGGAAAGTTCCTTAACGACCCCACCCAAGGTCATAGACCTACCTAACTCTGATGCCTCATTAATCAAGGGTGCACTCATTAACGCAAGATCGCTCATTGCACATGCGCTAGATATTGCTGACCTTATCCTGACTAACAACCTGGACTTTCTAGCGATTACTGAAACCTGGCTCCACGCAGCAGCAGGCCCAGCCCTCTCATTGGCCATCCCTGAACATTATACTATTCTCAGAACTGAAGGAGAAACCGCTAGGGGTGGAGGAGTAGCCTTCATTGCGAAAAATCATCTAGGCCTAAGAGAACTCCCCAACCAACTGTTCCCTTCAGGGGAACTCCTCTCCATCAAACTACCTCTCACTGCTTCTCGTACCTTGACTATCCACCTCATCTATAGACCTCCTGGCCCAACATCTTTATTCGAAGAAGATATCACACAACTCCTCACCAGGAACACGAAACCAGGCTCCCAAATTATGTTGCTTGGATACTTAAATCTAGGCTTTAACGACGCCAACAATGACAATGCTTCACGGCTTTTCGCACCGCATCACCAACCCCACTCACAGTAAAGGTAGAACCTTGGACTGGCTGGCAGACCTAAACTGTGACACGAAGATTCTTTCCAATACACCTTGCGCCTCGTCTGACCATCACGTTATCTCTTTCACTATCCAGGGTGACCCTCTCCTAGACTCATGCTCTACCCAAGCACCATCCGTAGCCACTGGAAACAAACGTAACATTACAGCTGAGAGACTACTGCCCCATTGCACCCGATCGCTAATCACACTAACCATGCTAGCTTGGACCCTTCGTCTATGGTAGAGTTGTATAATCGTACCCCACTACAGGCTGTAGACAGAGTAGCCCCACTAAGTATGCGCAAAGCTAAGCCGCTTGCACATCTAAACACATGGTATACCACAAATCTTAAAACCATGCGTAGCTCCAAAAGAGCAGCAGAAGTGTACTGGAAAAAAAAAATAACGTCCTGAACAAAGAGAAGCTCACTATCGCCTCTAACAGCTACAAAGCTGCCATCCTCCATACCAAAAGTGCTACATGTAATGAAAGAATTACGAACGCTAACTCTGGTAACAAGGAGCTGTTTGCTATCCTTCGAGAATTAGAATCGCCTGTGCCACCTAAGAATCTTGTATCAAAGACTCAACATGATGCACAAACATCCAAAAAGCTCTGCTGGACAAAATGTCACTTTTACAAATGAAAATGGAAGCAAAAAAAATAGTTTGCCACGTGAAACTCAATTTTCAGAGCCAACAGACCTCCTCTGAAACCTCTCATTCCATTTAAGTTTACCCTTGTCTCTGCAATTGAAGTAAAACAATGTATTTCTAGTCTAAAACCATCTCGAGGCAAGGTGACATCTGCCCAGCCAAAGTTATCAAAGATGCGGTGGAGGAGCTTGCTCCGTTCATCACGTCCTTAATAAATGACACCTTCGAAACGAGTACCATCCCAACCAACCTGAAAGATGCCTGGGTCCTCCCCTTACTTGAAAAACCTACGCTAGACCCTAACATCCCTACGAATTATCGGTCTATGACAACTGTACCATTCTTACTTAAAAGTTTGGACAGGGCTGCCTACCTGCAAATTCAAAGCCACTTAGAATCTCATAATCTCCTGGTCCTTCGCCCGTCAGGCTTTAGACCGGGTCATGGCACTGAATCAGCTCTTATAGACTTAAACATCCAAATGGATGAACTAAAAGACAAGGGTAACTTAGCACTCCTCCTCTTACTAGACCTATCAGCGGCCTTTGACCTGGTCACCCACACAGTTCTCTGCAAACATCTGACTTTGGCTGCACATTTCTCTACTAAAGCTTCGCTATCGATACAATCCTTCCTCTCCAACAGAACAAGGAGGGTATTCACCCCTATGGCATCTGCTGAGCCTGCCCCAGTCCCTTGTGGAGTACCTCAGGGTTCCTGTGTTTCCCCCACACTATATAACATTTTTACTAAGCCACTTTTTGACCACTTGGATGACTTGGGTGTCAGATACACTAACTATGCTGACGACACCCAAATCCTCCTACCTATCACAGGTTCCTATGACACAGACTCCAAACTACTCAATGCAATTTACCAAACTATACAGGCATGTATGGCTATCCATGGCCTTTGTCTTAATGACGATAAAACGGAGCTACTCCTTATTGGATCGCAGAACCAACTAAACAAACTAGACGACCAATTTTAATCCTTTAACTTCGACAGTATCACTATTAAAGTCTTCAAAGACGTGAAAACGTTAGGCATCTACCTTGACTCAGCCCTTACGCTAATAAGACAAGTCGCGACAGCCTGTGCGGTGGCTTACATATCAAAACGTATCAATGCCTTTAGACCTTTCCCCTGGCTAGGACCCTCATATTATCTAGACTTGACTATTGCAATGCTCTGTATGTCGGCACAAACAGCTGTAACTTGGAAAAACTCGAGGTGCTACAAAACAATGCCTTAAGGGCGGCACTCAATGTCCAGAGAGCTAACCTCATTACAACTGCAAGACGTAATGTCCACTGGCTCCCGATGCAGGATATGATTGCCTTCAAAACCTTATCACTAACACACAAGTGCCTCTCGAACTCAGCCCCAAAATACCTAATGAACAATTTCCTATCCGGTCCAAACATGCACACCTTCTAAACATACCTACATTCAAACTACAAAAAGCAGGAGGTAATAGTTTCCCGGTACAAGCTGCTAAACTTTGGAACTCCATGCCCCCGGCTTACACGGGTGGTGATAGAGCAGACCTTCAGCCTGTTGAAGGCACGATTTCGTTGCCTCAGCCGGTCGGGTGGGGCACTCATCTACAGCCACGAGAAGGTGTCCAAGATCACCATAGCATGTGTAATGCTGCACAACATGTGCATCCGTCGGAACGTGCCACTGCCCCCTGACGTGGAACTGCTACCACCAGATGATGATGAGGGGGAGGATGAAGGAACGCCAGGACAGTATCACGGTGCCGATGCCTCCCCCCCAACTCCCACACACACCCTCACACCCCTCCCCCCCCCTAACTCCCACACACCCCCCTCCCCCTCCCCCACAACTCCCACACACACCCTCACCCCCCTCCACCTCCCCCCACAACAACCCCACAATAGTTCAATTAGGGCAACATAGGCCACATATGTGTGCCGACATGGTCAATGTGCACTCCCAGAGCCAGGGGGATCCATGTCGTGGCGGCGCAATGTACGCAGTGAATGACGGACCGGGCTGTCCTGGGTGGAAGAGCTTTGTGAAGGTGGCTCCTCCCGCTGGGGCTGTGGTGTGGGGTGTGCTGCTTCCAGGGCATCTGCGATCCGGCCAAGGATGTCGCAGAGCCGGTTTGTGTTCGCTGTGATCACCTCGCCCAGAGCCTGAAGGTCATTGCGCCACTCCACCCTTGATTCGCGATTGTCCCTGATGAACTCCTCAATGAGGCCTGTGAGATGCTGGGAGCGCACTACATCCGTAGCCGATGTGGCCGATGTGCTTGGCAGGCTTGGTATTGGGCCTGCAGGCCTTCTCGGAGATTCTGCAGGGGAAGTGGATACAGGACAGGCAGGTTGTACTCCTTGCCCTGTGAGCCCTGGGGTATCACTCTCCCCGGAGTCGCTGTGTGCCACCTGGCTGTATGATGGTGTGTCAGGGGTATGGCCAATGTCAATGGTGTCCTCCACGTTGGCTCCCGATATTGATGGGGGGCTGTCTGGCACATCGAGGAGGCACATGGCTGCATTCTCACCAGCCACACTGGACTCATCAGAGTGCAGCGTGGGACATGTGTCCAGCGGCACTGCAGGCATGGGTAGGGGTGTGGGTGGGGGTTGTGCACCCTCCATGGGGGTTGCTGGAGCAGGTGGTGTTGCCTGTGTTGTCTCCTGCTTGCAGGTATGCGGCAGCCCCTGACTCTGCCCCTGGAGGTACTGGCCCGGGTGCTTTCCTGGTCCTCGCTGTCATGCTCGCTGCCTGTCAGGGGGGGAAGAGAGAGACGGCATGAGCAATGATTTGGGGGTCAGCATTTCTACATGCCTATGGTATCACAATGGGATTGCTGCGGTTTGTTGACATTTGGGTGGTGAGTGGGACAGTGATCTGGGCTTGGATGGTCAATGCATGCAGATGTCTGGGACACTCATGTTGGGGGAGTACTGTGATGACTCACATTCACAATGTTTACAATCACTGCCCCGTGTGCCTCACAGATTCGGCCTCTTTGTGTGGTATGGGCCATATGGGTTACAGCCTTGCACCTGACATCAGCCTGGGTCCCACTTGTTACAGCATGATTTCATTGGGGGGGGGGGAGAGTTGCCCAACCATGACGTGACACCTTGCCCAGCCCTTGGCAGTGACTTACGTTAGGAATGCATGTTCTGTCTTGACTCATGACACTCACCTCCATCAGCGGATGACGCTGCAACGCACTCCATTTCTCCAACACCTTCTATGGCTTCTGTGCCCATCATGGCCGCACACGTTTCCTCCCACGGCATCATTTTTATGGGGGAACCTGGCCCTCCTCCTGTCTCCAGGGCCTGACTTCGGTTTGCCGAGAGGATGGCCCGCATCCTGAGATGGAGGTCATCCCAACGTTTCCTGCAGTCCTTGGTGGTGCGGGGGGTGTTTCCCACGGCACTCACCCTCTGTGCCACCAAGGCCCAGATCTCTTTCTTCCTGACGATGGTGGGCCTCCGCATATCACTGCTGAATACAGTGTCTGCATGTTCGTGCAGAGTGTCGACCAGTACCTGGAGCTCATCCTGGGTAAAGCGCTCCTTTCTTATGCGTGCAGCAGCCTTTTTTAATGCTTTGGGCATGATGCTGGTCTCCAATGCCTATTTCTCTGATCACTGTATGGCTCCGGGTCCTGTATGGAGAGGATGGCAATGGATTGTGATTTTAAAGATGGCCGCCGTGCTCTTTCCCGTTCCTGTGCGATGACGTTTTTTCCGGTTCCGTTTTTTAACGGTGACCGTAAATAGCAGGGACCGCTATTTACGGTTACCGCTAATTTCTCTATGTCGGTAGTGTTATGTACAGTGCGCTTGTTGCCGGTAAGGGCTTTTGGGGCTCTTTTACGGCATGGCGCTGAGGTGCGTTACCGGCATGATGCAAAGCGCGTGCACGTGGAGTCGGAATAGGCCGATTTTTATGGTCTTGTGCCAGCACGGAAACGCACTTTACGCCATGCCGGTAATCGCCTATCCTTACCGCCCTACTCGGAATGAGGGCCTGTGGCTTTTAGGGAAATCAGCCCTAACTCTAGCCTTATAAGAGACATGGGTATGCAAGGGCGTAAACCGAGGATACACCGCCAGAATTTCCCCTCGATGACCTGAAGCCATTTTAGGTCAGAATCAAGAAGTGCTTCAATGCCATATGTCATCATCGGCGTAAAACTAGTATATATAATTGGCTAGTGCCCCATAATGTAAAACCTCCCTGCTTGGTAGTGAAACTATGGAACAGAGCAGTCAATTGCTCTTCTCTAATGGTGCGTGTTTGTTTATATGTAACATAATCGCCACTGAGGTCGCAATCGATTCCCAGATAGCGATATTGAGGAGCATACAGGATGTTCACTTTCCCCACCATGAGCTTAACTCGTGCCGTATTTTTACTAGTATACCTCATAACCTTAGTCTTCTCCAAATTGATGGTGAGACTGTTATTTTCTGCATATTCCCATAGGGCTGTAGCAGATCGTCTTATCCCACTGATGGTATAATCAAAAATTACCAGGTCATCAGCAAATGCTAGAACAGGGCAGGTAGTCTCCCCAATTTTAGGCAGATTTTTTTTTGCTGCGGCTATTGCCGCTGGTATGTCATGCACATATAGGTTATAAATAACTGGCGCCGTGACACACCCCTGCTTTACCCCCCTGTTCTGAGAGACATTTTCTGTCGTACGGCCTTCCTGGTCTAATTTGAGTTTGAATGAGGTATGAACATGCAATAAACTGAGATAATACAGTAAACCTTCAGGGCATCCCATGGCTTTCAATTTCAACCACAAATGACCTCTAGGAATCGAGTCGAACACAGCTTTAAAATCTATGTATAAAGCATATAAGGGAGGCTGCCCCCCATTTCGTGCTATAGTACGTAGTATATCCATTACCATGAGATTATGGGCAGTGGAATAACCCTGTCTGAACCCACTTCGAAATTTACATAAAATATCTGATTGCTCCACCCATATCTGTAGCTCTTTAAGTATTAATGAGGCAAATAACTTCCCCGTAGTATCTAACATTGATAACAACCTATAATTGTTAGGGTCTTCCCGATTTCCCATTTTAAATATGGGGATAAGAACCGCCATTTGCCAGGATCAGGGTATTTTGCCTTCAATTAGAATCTTCTTGAACTAAATAGCCAATAAACTGGCCCAGAACTCCGGTGGCATTTGATGACAATATTGGCCAAACCATTGGGACCCGGATTGCTAGA
Organism: Ambystoma mexicanum; assembly: GCF_040938575.1. Lineage (NCBI taxonomy): Eukaryota > Metazoa > Chordata > Amphibia > Caudata > Ambystomatidae > Ambystoma > Ambystoma mexicanum. Next base: position 99,567,387 of record NC_090934.1, read on the forward strand.
AGATCTTAACTCTTTGATCTTGCTCTATATAACACCATAAGATACATCAATGGGTGATATTAATGGGAGACTACTCAATGGTATTGAATCCTCCGTATCTAAAGGGGCATTCCGATTCTCCAGAAACTTTACCCATTCTGCGCCCCCAATTGGATTCACTAATTGACCTTTCACTGTCCCTCGTGCCTCAATTAAGAGTGACCAGATACTCCGGGACGTTCCTGCACAGATGGTCTGCACTAGTTTTTGCCAGATTAGATTTCTCTCAGCTCCTCTTTTGGCTTTGATGGCTGCTCTATATCTATTGTTGATTCTCCTCACATTTGCGTAGTATAGCTCCAGAGGAGTAATCGTTTTCTTGGCATAGCAGGGATCTGCTCTAAGATTCCTCTTGTTGTCTCTAATCTCCTTATCATAATGGAGCTTTCTACCCTCAGTCTAATCATTACACCCATAGGGGCAGCAGCATACTTCCCAGAGAAAGTATAGATCCAGTCTTCTATTGAATTAATCGTCATATCATTGAAGTTGGGTAGATTTGGGGATCTAGCAAGGGCTAAAGACTCCACAGCATGTTTTACATTCTTGTCGGACCAGCTAATTCTTATACCCGCTTTATTGACACTCACATTACCCATACTCCTCTCCGCTGAGTCACCTCTGGGAATGTGGAGCGCACAAACTAGGGCAGCATGGTCACTCCACTTATTAGCCGTGACTGACATATCTTCTACATGTAACTGCAATTTGGGGAACACAAATATGTAGTGTAATGTACTACAAGAGACTCTGTTCGTCCAAGTGTGCTTACCCGGATAATCACTGGAAGTTCTGCCATTCATCATTTCTAACTCCCAATACTCAAAAAGTTGTACCCATCCCAACCCCTCAAGATCATTATTAGTATGTTGCATGACACCTTTCTCTTTTAACTTAGGGTTCTGAGATATCCCCCCTCCCTGTCATGTGGCAGTTGAAGTCGCCCACTACTGTTACTGCTGTGTTTTCTAGCTTTATCGACCAGATTGCCAACAGCTCGTTTGGGGCCTCTTGTAGCTGCTCTCTTGACACTGCTCCGGGGGGATTGTAAAGACTCACAAGCAGGAATCTTTCATATCGTCCCTTACTGCTATATTCTTCTTCCATTGCGATCATATTATTGTCTAGTTTAGAACTGATCCGCCTCAAGCATAATGTGTGTGCCACCCCTGTAAGTAGACCTCCATACGGTCTGCCTTTTTCTCCACTCTTGGCGTCGGATTGGTAGATGACATAGCCATTGAGTATCAAAGGATCCATTGCTCACGTCTCTTGTAAACAGATACAATTATGTTTAGCTATACATTTCGCCGAACCCTCAGGTGATAATAAATTAGTAAAACCTCTACAGTTCCATGTAAGAATAGTGAGTTCTCATTGTTTTGATAATACCTCAGGAAGCGAATCCACCAACCATTTTAAGACTTGTTGAACATCCAATACTTCCACCTTCTTTCCGTTGGGGTAACCTTGGACATTCTATTTCTTTCGATGAAATTACTGTCTCTACAGCCAGGCAACTGGGATCTGCTTCGTTCAAGTCAACATCAATCTCAAAATCCAGTGCTTTTAATTCATCTTTATAATTTCTTATAATTTGCCCTGTGGACATAAACTTACAGTGCAAGGCTGAGACTTTAGGGCTAGGTCCTTTCAAAGGTTCCACAAATTGGAAGTCATCAGATTTAAGTACTCGCAATTGTGGAATTGAGTACAGTCTGGTCAGGAATTCCGATCACAATAGCCATTTATGTTCACCACTTTGGTAAAGATTCTTATTCAGGCAAATTCGATTACCTGAAATTACACCCTTGTCTTCACCCGATGTTGTTTGTGTGATAGCTAGATCTTTCTGCTCTAATGGTGGACTTTGGGACTTATCCAGGCTGGATGCTGTCGTCTCTTCGTTCACCACTGGATCAGCTTCAGAGATTTCCACTTCCTCCACCAGCTCATACGCTTTCCCTTGCTCAATAAGCAACGAGCTGGTCAAGCGGCCCTCTCATATGACATTCTTTTTCTTAGCTCTAGCCGCTCTTTTCTTGGCTTTCTTAGATCGCAGCCCAGGAAGCCCCGACTCTGCCAATGGAGAGGCCATGAGGCTTGGTCTTTTGCTCATTTATGCCCTCCTCGCCATTTTACACTGTTTGCTTGAGAAAAATGGCTGAATACTCTGTTCCAGATTCAAATCTGTCTCTGGGTCTTGCTGTTCTTCAATCTCTTCGGCAATATGTATGGCTTCTGATAGATTGCATTCCACTTCTTCACATACTTTCTCTCTATAATCATTATCCGAAGCAAGAGCATTGGTATTGGCCAGTATGCGCCCAGACATGTGTAGTAGAATCTTAAGGGTGAATTGCAGGGACGCAACTGATGACTGAATCTCTGCTATCTCAGTTGCCCCCGGATAGGAACTCCCCAGACTCTCAATTTCGGTATCCGGGACATTCTCCATTGAGGCCATTTCTACATTTGTCGAAGCTGACAATCTACCTGTACCCCCAACAAAGGTAGAAATCACATGGGGAGTATTCATGTGTCTTTCAGCCTGCATCCAACTGCTAGTTACTGCCATTGTGGCAATTTGCAGAGTCATACTCCTTTGGATATTCAAACACAATTCCAGCAGTGAATTGTTGTCAATGGGGGTCATTACAACACAGGCGCTAATTGCGCCAACTTTACCACCATGGTGTAAACTGCGTTTACACCATGGTGGATGGCGGATTTACCGGCCCATTCCAAGGTGAGTGGGGCAGTAAATCCCCATTTCCCATTTTCCCTTCCCCATTCCCATTTTTGCCCCATAGGGCATAATGGGAGTGGGGAAGGTGCTAATTACGCCACCGTAAATTACGGTGGCGTAATTAGCATCATGGCGGGTTAGCGCCATGGATTTTAACGGCTGCTAAGAGCAGCCGTTAAAATCAGAATAGGCGTTAAGGGTTAACGACGGCGTTAACCCTTAACGCCTGGGTCGTAATGAGGCCCAATATCCTCAAAATTCGTTGAGCTCAATAGGCCAATGTCACTAGGCCCTGGGTACAATTTCCCCAATAATTGTCGAATTCGTTTCAGGCAGCAGATTCGGAGGAAAAAAAACAGTAATCACACCTTGGTCAGATGGGACAGTGTTCTTTGCTATCTTTTTTTATTTTAATTTCACCATCTCATGCTCCTCGTTCAGTGTGTTCCTAGTTTTAGTTAGCTCCTTTGTTCTTCTTAGATTGGGCCTCATTACAACGAAGGCGGTAAGGGGTTTACGGCGGCGTAAACAGCGCCGACCCTTACCGCCTGATTACGAGGTCCCTTAGCGCCATGGAGGTTTTAACACCTGCTTTTAGCAGGTGTTAAAATCCATGGCGCTAAGGGACCTTGTTGTTAATTACGCCACCGTAATCAATTTAAGGGTAAACAAAGACTCGTCAATGCCCCTCATTGGTGGCACTGCCTCAGTGTGTGATTCTGGGGTGTTCATGGGATGTTGCCTGGATCAAGGGCACTCACAGTCTCTCCTAGAATTATCTGCGAGGCGCACCCGTTTGAGTCCCGTTGAGTCCTGCTTTGCCGTGGACGTTGGCCCAGCAGCTGTTGGATTTTCTCCGTGAAGCACAGACTTCAGATTGCCAGACAGACTACCTTATCCATAAGGCTTTGTGGCTGTGGAATTAGAGGCGGGACTATAAAGGAGGTGTATCACAGCGGATGGGTGCCCCCTACACCATGGAACTGGGGAACAACAAAATTACAAAAAAAGGATCCCTAAGGGAAAGGGAGTTCACATGGAGAAGTACTGTATTAATTTGAGTACTCAATTGTAGAAATAGAGGCGAAGAAGAAAAGGAGGGCCCAGTCATAAATATTCACATCTTCATTTTTAATTTATAATTTGTTACCATTAAAACACTGCATAGTATATGAACATCAAATCAACAATAAAATCGATGAATTAATTATAAAATACTTGTCAAATCTAATGCCTCAAACCATTCAATAGCAGTTTAGTTGCCACACTTCGTAACCTCATATTACTCAAGGTAAAGCATCACTGTCTCATTTTAAATTTCATCCAAATAGTCAAAGTGCTATGGAGAGGGCAAATAATTAACAATTGAATAAAGTGCTAAGTGCAACCAAGTGCTAAGTACCAAGTTGTAAACAAAGCAATAAAGTACTAAATGCAAAAAAGTGCTACGTGCCTACTGTACATACATGATCTTAAAATATCATAACAGTTTCGGCGAATTCAACCTATCTGGCTCCATTGAGCGAGTCAGTAGTCGCCTTCCTCAGGGCGCACTAAATATTGCAAATAAAGACCTAGAAAGGACTAATGCTTGAAATTATTTGTCTATCATTCAGTAGTTCTTGCAGGTAAAACTTTATGCAATTCATAGGGGCTTGATTGTAGGTCTGAAGGTCTGTGGGAAACGTTGACCCTAAGTTAGTTCAAAAGTGGTGCCGAAAAAATGTGTTTGTTTCGATCCGCCACCCAAACAGGACTGTTGATGCAAGTAAATTTACATCTTAAATTGTAGAATGTTTTAGCCTCTAGTCATCTCCGCAATCGGCTCTATGGTGGATAAGGATAAAAAATATATTCCAAATCTTCGAGTCTTCGATGGTGTGAGATCAAGTTGGAAGGAGAAGCCAACAATTGCTACCTCGTAGGTAAAAAGACCCTGATGCTGCCTGGAAGAAACGCTTATATCCAGTTTCCAGGCAGCATCAGGGTCTTTTTACCTACGAGGTAGCAATTGTTGGCTTCTCCTTCCAACTTGATCTCACACCATCGAAGACTCGAAGATTTGGAATATATTTTTTATCCTTATCCACCATAGAGCCGATTGCGGAGATGACTAGAGGCTAAAACATTCTACAATTTAAGATGTAAATTTACTTGCATCAACAGTCCTGTTTGGGTGGCGGATCGAAACAAACACATTTTTTCGGCACCACTTTTGAACTAACTTAGGGTCAACGTTTCCCACAGACCTTCAGACCTACAATCAAGCCCCTATGAATTGCATAAAGTTTTACCTGCAAGAACTACTGAATGATAGACAAATAATTTCAAGCATTAGTCCTTTCTAGGTCTTTATTTGCAATATTTAGTGCGCCCTGAGGAAGGCGACTACTGACTCGCTCAATGGAGCCAGATAGGTTGAATTCGCCGAAACTGTTATGATATTTTAAGATCATGTATGTACAGTAGGCACGTAGCACTTTTTTGCATTTAGTACTTTATTGCTTTGTTTACAACTTGGTACTTAGCACTTGGTTGCACTTAGCACTTTATTCAATTGTTAATTATTTGCCCTCTCCATAGCACTTTGACTATTTGGATGAAATTTAAAATGAGACAGTGATGCTTTACCTTGAGTAATATGAGGTTACGAAGTGTGGCAACTAAACTGCTATTGAATGGTTTGAGGCATTAGATTTGACAAGTATTTTATAATTAATTCATCGATTTTATTGTTGATTTGATGTTCATATACTATGCAGTGTTTTAATGGTAACAAATTATAAATTAAAAATGAAGATGTGAATATTTATGACTGGGCCCTCCTTTTCTTCTTCGCCTCTATTTCTACAATTGAGTACTCAAATTAATACAGTACTTCTCCATGTGAACTCCCTTTCCCTTAGGGATCCTTTTTTTGGGACTATAAAGGAGGCCAGGCACGTTGAGTCCCACTTTGCCGCTTCGCCGCGACAGTCGGGTCTTCGGCGCGGTGCTTCCTCTCTGCTACTGTGTTCCCTTTCTGATCGTGTGTAGATCTCACGCGAGATAAGCCGCTTTTGCTATATTTGCTGTACGCTTCAATGGCATACAAGACAAAGGGCCCCTACCGGCTCACTACGGCCATGCCTTCTAACATACGTCAGCACATCATGTCAGAGTCGCAACCATTTCATGATGAGCTGCCCACAGCCGCGAAGGCTGTTAATACTTGTTCGACTCCGATTGCTCGCACGTCCCGCCCTAAAGCCAAAACTACTAACAAGAAGCAGGCGACAAGTACGAACCATGTTGATATACGCAAATACGGCTTTGGGACATCTGGGAATGTTGCAACGAATTTCACTCCTCTCTCAAACGAACTGCAACCGTCTACTGATAATGGTGGATCTGTCCCGAATCCTTGTACGGGTGTATGTGTTCAGGCATCATCTGTTTCTGATGAGAAAAAACAGGCTGAACCAAAGCTTAATACGCCTAACATTGCAACTTCTCTTACAGATAGCATGGTATTACGTAATGCTCCATCCGGTGCCCCATGCACATTAAATTCTGATATTTCAAGTCCTGATGAAGATGCAGGGATAGAACTTGATTCTACCAATTCTTGTTTCTCGGCCAGAGCAGATGGCTCTAATCTCTCACAGTCGCCCGACATGTTTCAGCATTCTAGCTGTAATTTTTCAGCTTTAGCTGTCTCTTATATTGCCCCTACGCCACGCAAGGCAAATATAGAAACACAGATCTCATTAAAAACATCTTACTCTCCTAAAACCTCTCAATTGACCCTAGAGGTGATGAATGTTGCACTAATGGCTCTTGCCAAGCTATTCGAGACTTTGGATAGCAGATTAAAGAGACTCGCGGCCAATCTTGATACTATGAGACTTGATCAAAAAAATATGACAACAGCCTTGGATCACTCTCAAGTTTGTCTCAATGAAAAACTCAATAACTTATTTAATCTACAAAAGGATATAGCCCAGACTCTGGCCCAGAATCAAACTGCAAACGTGGTAAACAATATGCTCTGTGCTGATGACCAATCACAAAAAAAAAGAGTTTGTCAAAATGAGGAAATTATTCTTGAAACTACAGTCATTGTTTTATCCTCACCATCTAAGCAACCAGAAGAGTTAGTGTCCTCTGTGCTGTATGTTAAAGGAATCATAACAGAGACATTTGTTGCGACGGACCTCACTCCGTCAGCACATTGGGCTCCCCAACACCCCACTTATATGGCCAAATCTATGACCAATGCTCAAGAACCTAAAACCACCTATCCTGTATTTGATCAAAGAACTACAAATCAAGTGCCATCATCGAATCCAAAGGGGAAGAGAACACAGGAAACAAAAAAATTGAAGAACGTTAAGTCCACTAAATTAGTGGCAACTTCTTCAACCAAACAATTTATTAACAGCTTAACTCATGCTAGCAGCAGATCACTCGCTGCTTCAAGTTCCATAACAAAAAAATGTGACAATGGCGAAATTGAAATAAAATAAACACCATGATCCCTGTGAATCTCCCAAATTGATTACTGATCATTCACCTCTTGATGAACTGATCAAATTAGCTGTAGAGAACCAGTCCCTGCCCTCAACTAATTCCAAGACTATACTCTCTTCTGCTCAGAAGTGTCCTACCACTACTACTCAAAAAGAAAATGCTATGTCTACCAATGAAATTGCTGCTTCTAGAGAGGCTTTAAGGCGGGAAATTGACTTATACTTAGAGCAGCAAAAATTCTAACCTCCTCGCTTCCCTATCACAGAGAATGGTCCGGCCAAATGCGCTGCAGCTTCCATAACTACACCCCTGCCAGTGATCTCTACCAATGAAATCAGGGACCTCACCCTTAAACGAGTATCCTTTGCTGAGTCGGAGCACCATTCATCAGAGTGCTCATTGCACTCGAAAGTAAATTCTGGAAGTTTCTCTCAAACTGACCTTGAGGAAATTAGAGATTCTATTGCACGCTTATGGCAGATGAACTCCAGACAAGGTCAGGCAATCTCCTCTAGCACTAACCAAAATACTAACCAAAAAAATCCTCAGTTTTCGAATGTACACATGACTATGCCCTCTAATACAATGTCTATAAGACGCTCTTTACCAACTTCCAAAAAGATTAATTCTAGATAAGAAACAAGATATTCATTGCTGCTCACATGTCGATCAGATATTACTCCATCTTACATTATGAACAGACAGAGTATTCTGAAACTTTTTTCTGATACCACTGCGCTTAGGGAAATTGGGTCCGATGATTTGGATCAAATTGAATTCCCTAATAAAAGCAACCTTGGTATAGCCCTCATATGGACTAAATCTCTGATAATACATAATATCATTTGGGCGGCCAAAGATGCTTTGTACAACCTAGGTTTCCTGATTTCAGTTAACTATGATACAAAAAGTCCATTAAAATCTTGCCTTAAAACTTCTCAGAATTTTCACCTCAACATACCAAAATATAATACCTCAGAAGTTCAGAATGGCCTCAAGGAATACAGTCATATTACAAGAGTGTAACTAGATCCGGCCTTTTGCCAAGTGTGCCTCTCAGTAATTAGTTGAAATATCCGAAGATTCAGTCAGCTAATCAATAATCCTCAAAGTATTCTGGGAAACTACGACCTTATACTACTTCAGGAAACTTGGTTGTCAGTCCCGCCTACCTAAAACAATTATTATATCCACTTAGAACCTGCGATACGAGCAACTAAAGGGAGGCCCATGACGGGTCTGCTAACTGCCACAAATACACTAGCTAACATTCAATCGACCTCACTGTCTGTTTCCAACCCTTTCATCCAATGTACTTATATTACCATTAGTTCTTACAAAATTGCTTGTATGAATTTGTACTGGAAACCTATGGGTATTTCGACTCTGTTATTTCTTAAAGATTTGGCTACTATAATGGAGAATATCATCCTATCCTGTGGTATCATACATATCATTGTTACAGGTGATTTGAATTTATATCTTTTTAAGGGAAAATAACACAAAAAACATGAACGAGTAGAAATGTGGAACAATTTTGTAAAATCTTGGAACTTGGTAATGCTGAACGGTACTAGCACTGCTGACTCTCCCCCTCATGCGACTTGGTTCAGAGGGACTCAGAGTGCGACTATCGATTATATTTATGTAACTCTCAAAACTAGGCGGATAAACAGGTCTGCTTCCGGGGACTGTGCAAGTATACTGTTCCGAAACTCTGCTTGTCATGCCCTTTCCCTCCTCCTCCGCCTCCTCACCTGAAGTTATGGAGCTGTCCTTTCTTCGCCTTTCTTTCTTTGGCTTTGGATGTCTCCGGTCGAAGAGGAATGGTCTTCCTCAGTCGGAATCCACCCTGATGCCCTTTTGTAGTTGGCAAGCAGGAGGGGCTTACTTCCGAAGAAGTCCGGTACTCAAGAGGAAAAAAGCCCAATGCAGAAAAAACCTCTTGATGGTAGCAGATCCGGAAAGGTAGGTACTCGAACTACAGGTCCCAGAATGCAACAGAGGAGGTCGTCGATTCCTACCCGTGAGGGTAATGGTCCGGAAAGCTTCTATAGCAGATAAGGATCACGTGGAACTCCGTAAAAAGTAGGAGCACACCCGGGGGCAGCCCGATGGAAGACATGAGCCCAGGGAAACCCGGAGGAGACCTCGGCTGCAGCGAGAGAAGTGGCGGAGCAGAAAAAACCCGCCAGGACAGAAGGAAAAGGAACTAGTAGGCAAGGAAAAAAAGGAGGGAGCCGGGGGGAAAGCAGGGAGGCAGAAACGGGGAAGAGCTCAGAAACGAACATAACTCACGGAGAGGAGCACAGTGAGTTGCAACGCACAGAGAGGGGGGAGGGGAGGGGTTAAGAGGGAAACCGGGAAAGAAAGACTAGACCCACACCCAAACCAGGAAGAGGAAAGGCAATCATCGGCTATGCCGTAGCCTACGGGGCCAAAGGCGCCAGGTAAAGCGGCGCATAACAGTATGAGCCCCCCCCCCCCGAAGAGATGCCACCCGGTTTCCCCGGGTGGGATCGATGGAATCGGCGCACCAACAAGGGAGCATGGATATGTGATCTCGGCTCCCAGGAATCCTCCGTATGAGGATATCCCTTCCAGTGAACGAGATATTCCAGTCTTCCCTTCCGGTACCTGGAATCCTGTATGGAAGCTACCTCGTATTCCTCTGGTTCGACTCCTAAGGGGGGTCTTATGGTAGGGGAAGACCTCTCAAAGGGATCTGATCGATATTCCTTGAGCAGAGAGGAGTGGAACACCGGATGGATCTGTTTCATGTGATCAGGCAGGTGTAGTTTATAGGCTACTGGGTTGATCCGTTTGGAGATGGTGAATGGGCCCACATAGCGAGGAGAAAGTTTTGATCTTTTCAACCAACGAGGTAAGTATCTTGTAGAGAGCCATACCTTGGTTCCTTCCTGCCAGGAGGGGGACGGCAGTCGATGAGGGTTGGCTTGATCACAGTAACGTTGGCGGGTGTCTAACAGACTCCTTTTGGCTGTCTTGTGGGCTTCCACGATGTTAGTGAGCAAGTTATCAACCGAAGGAATGGATGTAGCCTGCAGATCGCCCGGGAATATAGCTTGAGGGTGGATTCCGTTGGAACAAAAGAATGGACTGAGAGATGTAGAACTGTGTTTACTATTGTTGTACGAAAACTCTGCCAAGGGAAGTAGTGCCACCCAATTATCCTGCTGATGATTTATAAAACACCGTAGGTATTGCTCCAGTGAGGCATTCAGTCTCTCGGTCTGTCCGTTGGTTTGTGGGTGGAAACCTGACGATAAAGCTCTTTGTACACCTAACTTGGCGCAGAGGGTCTTCCAAAATTGAGAAGTATACTGACTTCCTCGGTCAGATATGATCTTAATTGGAAGACCATGTAGACGGAAAATGTCTCGGATAAACACCGCAGCCATCTCGGTAGCAGTAGGTACCCCAGGTAGGGGAGTGAAATGTGCCATCTTGGTAAATGTGTCAACTGTAACCATAATACATGTGCATCCTTCTGATTGCGGTAGTTCAACTATGAAATCTGTGGTTATGGTACACCAAGGTCTTTCAGGGATAGGGTCGTGATGTAACAAACCCAAGGGCCTTCTGGTATCATATTTTGACATGCAACATGTGGGACAGGTCTGCACATAGCTTTGAGTGTCTCTCCGTAACCCAGGCCACCAAAACTGCCGTTGCAGTAACTCGATGGTATTAGTGACCCCTCTGTGTCCTGCTACCGGACTGTCATGACACCATTCAAGTGCCTGGCATCTGGTCTCAGGATCAGGCAGAAACAACCTTTGGTTACGAAAGCACAGACCTTCTCTGTGAGCCACATCTAGAGGTAAGGGAGAATAAGAAATCATGGCCCTTCTCACCTTTTGGAGAAAAGAGGATACCGCATTGATGATCCTTTTTGGATGGAACATATACTCCGGCCTGCTATAAACAACCCTGCCTGGCATAGGTTGACGTGAAAGGGCATCTGCTAGGACGTTTTTAGTTCCGGGTAGGTACGTTATGCTGAACTCGTACTGGGAAAAAAAATGTGCCCATCTTGCCTGCCTGGAATTTACACACTCCATTCGTTGCAGTACCCTTAAGTTCTTATGGTCCGTTCTTATGATGAAGGGATGAGCCGAGCCTTGGAGTAAGTGACGCCATTCTTCACACGCTGTCTTCATCGCCAATAACTCCTTTTCAAGGACTGAATAATTCGTCTGGCTGGGTGTCAACGTTTTCGAAAGGTAGGCTATGGGATGTTCTAAACCCTCATGTTCCTGCAAAAGGACTGCCCCTAAGGCAGCTGCTGAGGCATCCGTCTCAACGATGAACGGTAGGGTTTGGTTGGGTTGATGTAGAACGGGTGCCGAGCAGAAGGCGATCTTAAGTTGGTTAAAAGCTTGATTGGCCTCCTCAGTCAACTTGAAAGGTTGGGTCCCCTTTTTGAGAAGGGCCGTAATGGGTAATACTGTCTTGGAGAATCCAGAGATGAATTTCCAATAAAAGTTGCTCAATCCCAAGAATCTTTGAACATCTTTTACTGAATTTGGTGTTGGCCAATCTAGGATGGTGGTGACTTTTTTGGGATCCATCCGGACTCCTTCTCGGGACAAGAGAAATCCTAAGTAGGGAATAGTGGATACTTGAAAAAGGCATTTGTTAAGGTTTATTAACAGCTTGTGTTCTTGGAGCCTTAGAATGACCTGACGTAGATGAATTTGGTGTTCAGTCTGCGATGTCGAGTAGACAAGGATATCGTCTAAATAAACAATGGTGTTGAGAAAAAGGAGGTCTGAAAAAATACGGTCCATGAACCTTTGAAATGCCGCAGGGGCATTAACCAGGCCAAATGGCATGACACGATACTCAAAGAGACCGAACGGGGTCCGGAAAGCCGTCTTCCCTTCGTCTCCCGCTCGGACCCTTAAGAGATGGTAGGCTTGTCGGAGATCCAGTTTAGAAAATATCGTTGCCCCCTGTACGGCTTCCAATACATCCTTAATCAGGGGCATGGGGTACCGGTCTCGAACAGTGACACTATTGAGACCACGATAGTCTATGCAGGGACGGAGCTCTTGAGAATCTTTCTTTGGGACGAAGAATAGTGAGGCCCCAGCAGGAGAACGGGAGGGTTGGATAAGACCGTTCTGAAGGTTCTCATCTAGGTATTTCCGCAGCACTTCCTTTTCTTTGAGGGACAAGGAGAACATCCTACCGAATGGTACAGTCGCATCCGGAACTAAATCAATAGAGCAATCCTCTGGCCTGTGTGGGGGTAGTGCTTGAGGACTTTCGCAGTTGAACACCCCCTTGAGGTCTGTCAAGAAGGCTGGAATAGGAATGATTTCTGCAGCTGTTATAGCCATAGATTCTGCTGGGACCATGTCTATTTTGGCGAAGTTTTTCTTCAGGAGGCAAGTTTGATTACAGTAGTCAGAAGAAAAGGCCCTCTGGTTCTTCATCCAATCAATGACCAGATTATGTCTCCGGAGCCAAGTTATGCCTAGTATGACTGGAAAATGTGCTGCCTTTATAAGGTCGAATTGGATGGTCTCTTCATGGTGCGTGACCGACATAGTCAAGGGAACCGTGGAATGAGTTATCAGACCGGAACAAAGTGGCTTGCCATCAACTCCCTCTACCTTCTGATTCTCTTCCTTCTCTTGTGTCTCGATGCCCTTCCGTTTGGCCCAGGATATGTCCATAAAACAGCCAGCGGCTCCGCAGTCCACTAGTGCTAGTACTTCTAGTCTTCCATTCTTGGTTTGAAGCTGGATACCCATTACCATGAGTCGGTTATCATCAGAAGGCAAAGTAGTGGTAATGGCTAAGGTAACGTAGGGACCTCTTGATGTACTTCGGAAATCGGCCCCTTCTAATTCCGAGGTTGGTCATTTCCCTGGCGCCGTGGGGGTACAAGAGGGCAGTCCCGTAATAAGTGTTTGGCCGAGCCACAATACATACAAAGGTTATGATCCTTTCTTCTCTTCCTTTCCTCCAAACTTAAAGGACCTCTCATGATACCGATCTGCATTGGTTCTTCATGTACCGTGGCAGGTGAAGAAGGTGAGGAGGAACTGGGAATAGGGGAATCCAATCTGACGGAAATGCCGCGGTTCTTGCGCCGCTCAGACCGTCTTTCATTCAAACGGAAGTCAATCTGAAGTACAGTGGAAATCAAGTCGGAAAGAGTTGCTGGTCTAGGTGACCGTGCCAGTTCGTCTTTGAGTTCCTCCCTAAGTCCTCTGCGGAATATGACATATTGGGCAGTGTCTGGCAATCCAGTCTCCACTGCTACCCGTTTAAAGTGGGATATGTAAGTCAGCAGTTCAGAAGCGCCTTGCCGGATGTCCAACAGCTCTTCACTGGCTACCTGGGCTGATTCCTGTTGTTCAAACACAGCCTTGAACTGGGCGGTAAAGGCGCCATAATCCTGTAGCAGGGGACTGCCGCTAGTAACTAAAGGCGCAGCCCAGGCCAACGCATTGCCCGTAAGGTTAGAGATCAGAAACCCCATGCGTGCCTTATCGGAGAGAAAGGACTGAGGACGGAAAGTAAAATGTATTATGCAAGCTTCCATGAATTCTTTGAACTTGCGAGGTGATCCATTGTATTTACCGGAAGTAAGGGGTAGTGGAGGTAATTCGGACCGCAAAAGTTCCCGGGCATCAATAGTTTGTCTAAGAGTAGCGTTCTCATTCTTTAGAGTCTGCACTTCTTGGGTCAAAGCCTGTACGGCATTGACAACTTCCTGCAACTGTTCGGCTGTAGCCATCACAATGTTTTTGTTGGGGCGTTGCAATCTCTCAAAACTAGGCGGATAAACAGGTCTGCTTTCGGGGACTGTGCAAGTATACTGTTCCGAAACTCTGCTTGTCTTGCCCTTTCCCTCCTCCTCCGCCTCCTCACCTGAAGTTATGGAGCTGTCCTTTCTTCGCCTTTCTTTCTTTGGCTTTGGATGTCTCCGGTCGAAGAGGAATGGTCTTCCTCGGTCGGAAGCCACCCTGATGCCCTTTTGTAGTTGGCAAGCAGGAGGGGCTTCCTTCCGAAGAAGTCCGGTACTCAAGAGGAAAAAAGCCCAATGCAGAAAAAAACCTCTTGATGGTAGCAGATCCGGAAAGGTAGGTACTCAAACTACAGATCCCAGAATGCAACAGAGGAGGTTGTCGATTCCTACCCGTGAGGGTAATGGTCCGGAAAGCTTCTATAGCAGATAAGGATCACGTGGAACTCTGTAAAAAGTAGGAGCACACCCGGGAGCAGCAGCCGGGGGCAGCCCGATGGAAGACACGAGCCGAGGGAAACCCGGAGGAGACCTCGGCTGCAGCGAGAGAAGTGGCGGAGCAGAAAAAACCCGCCAGGACAGAAGGAAAAGGAACTAGGAGGCAAGGAAAAAAAGGAGGGAGCCGGGGGGAAAGCAGGGAGGCAGAAACGGGGAAGAGCTCAGAAACGAACGTAACTCACGGAGAGGAGCACAGTGAGTTGCAACGCACAGAGAGGGGGGAGGGGTTAAGAGGGAAACCGGGAAAGAAAGACTAGACCCACACCCAAACCAGGAAGAGGAAAGGCAATCATCGGCTATGCCGTAGCCTACGGGGCCAAAGGCGCCAGGTAAAGCGGCGCATGACAGGAACACGAAGTCTTTTCAATCATATATCTGACTTTGCAGTAATAACATCTGAATATAGCGATCATCGGCCTCTAACATTCAAACTAACCTTGGCTACAGCCCCTTGTCCACAGAGACATCTCTTTTCAGGTTTGGTTGAAACAAATAATTCCTTAAATCGGCTGAAATGGACCGATAAACCGCTTGTGCTGTATCGAGATCACCTAAAATTGTGTCACAAGTTATGTACGGAAACAGCTTACCTAAATGAATTGGCACCTTATGACCAAATGCAGTTATATGCCACCACTCACAACTCCAGACCAAACACAACTCAAGAATGTGATTATGCTGTCCGAAATAGGAAATTACTGCATAGAAAGCTGAAAAGACAAGCTTTAACAGCACCTCTCGCATTAAGAGCGTCAGCCTTGCGTGCTATCAAAACTTCCTATAGTAACTGGATGCACGAATATAAAATACTAAAACAACAAAAAGATGGCGGACTTATGCTAAAGCAGATTCAAAGCAAAAATACTGCACAGATTTGGCAACTGTTTAATTCGGTCACTAATGTCTCGCAATTAACTTCACAAATAAATGGAGTTACAGAAAAAGATTGGATAACTCATTTTTCAGCTATCTATGCTGCTCCAATATCCCTTAAGGACCCTTGTGCATTGTCTTCCACACTCGAACTGAAATTTCGATGAAGACGATATTCGGTTCTTCATCAATAAAGCCAGCATGTCTCGTGCCCCTGGTCCTGACGGACTCTCAAATGCAGTCCTAAAAAAGAACGTAGACCTCTGGGCTACCATCCTTTACATCATATTTCAGTTCATTCAACTTTATCAAGAGCTACCGAAATCTTGGACTCATTCAATCATAGTGCCAATCCATAAAAAAGGAGACAGACAGAATCCCATGAGTTACCGGCCCATCGCATTATTAGATGTGCCTGGAAATATTTACTGTAGATTTGTCCTTCATGATTTGAATGCTTGGTCATTATCAACTCACCGAAGGGACCCATTCCAATCTGGATTTGTCTCTGGACTAAGTACTGCAATTAATTTAACACTACTCAACGCCCTCAAGTCATCTTACGCCATGCGGAATCAATCATTATATGTGGCTTTTGTTGACTTCCGCATGGCGTTTGATTCAATTGACAGAGAGTTTCTCCTGAGCAAACGAGTGAAATATGATTGTCCTCAATCATTAGTCAGAATTGTGAGTGTTTTACACACAAACACGTCTGTTCAAATTAAGCTAAATATGGAAGGCCTCCTTTCTACCATCATTATGACCGCAAGAGGCCTTAAGCAATGATGCATACTTGCCTCAACACTTTGTAATCTTTTTTTACTGGATATAGCAGATTCCTTTGCAATAGCCTCCTCTGATTCACCAAAGCTAGAAAATCAAACAATAGCTTGGCTACTTTATGCGGACGATTTGGTGTTGTTATCCCAAACTCCATCTAGGCTGCAAACTCTTCTTGATTTACTTGCTCAATACGCTTCTAGTAACAATCTAACAGTAAATCAGGACAAAACGCAAATCATTGCACTTGGGAAACCTAAATTGTCTTTTTCAAACAAGTATCAGTGGTCAATAGCAAACCAAAAATTACAGAAGGTCTCTGAATATAAATATTTAAGGGTGAACTTTAACAACTTCATCTCTGAAAAATCTCTTGAACTAGCATTGACATCTAAACTCACTATGCTTACATCTCAGGCTAGAATTTTGCTCGCTAAATTTGGTAAGTTGACATGTACATCCATCATGACCTTTTATCAACAAACGGGCCTGCCAATCATTGCTTATGGGATGGAAACCGTGTTGCCAAGAACTCAACTATTTTGGAACCAGTTAGAAGCAAAGTTCTGGAAATCTGTATTTAACTTACCAAAAAGCACTTCAACCATGTTACTAAGGCTTGAACTTGGTCTATTATCAATTCATATTCAGGTTACCTGGAAAATGTGTGCATTACTTCGGAAATGTCTTTTAGGAATCACTAATCGAGATAGCCTGGCCATTTTAGCTAATCATTTGTTGACCTCTAAGCAGTCATTTCCCTTAAATTGGAGAACACATATCTTGAATGTGCTAGCTAATGCAAACATCTCGATTGATCTCCTTCTTATGAATCTGTACAGAGCTCAGATCAAACTATATCAGTCAGATTGGTTATTAACACAAGAAAAATGTTTAACACTAAAAGATTTCGACAGGAATCTTTTTGGTCACAAACGATTTCGAACAATGGCGGACTATCTTGTAAAATGTCCATCGCCTGTATTAAGATCGAACATTCTAAGATTTCGTCTCAATTTGTGGCCTGTTAATGAGATCTTGGGCAGACGAGGTTCTCTTTAAAAAAGAACTAGCCCATGGTCGATTCTGCAAAAGACGAGTCGCAGACAGAAACTCTCCGTCACATCATCACAAAATGCAAAGCTTTTACTTCTCAGCGTCTGAAACTTGTCAATTGCATGACACCAAAGTACATTCAGAGAACCGACAATGAAATATGGGCTGACATTTTTGGGTCTGGTAAAATCTCAGTTAGAATTGCAACTCTGCATATTCTTGATGCTGCTTTCCCAAATGAGAGAAATTCCATTGCGATTGTAAAATGAAAATGAAACAGTTATTCCCTCTCCTTATGAATTAATGCTTTGTGAAACATTCTTAATCTCTATTTTTTTTACTTTATGCTAAAGTTGATAAGTTGAAATTATGATAACATGCTTGTTGTTTTAACTGATAATTAGGTATGTATTATATGCTAAAGTAACTTATGTAACTTATATTATATCACTAATGATGAATTTTATGTATTTGTAAAGTTGAACTTTCAACTAAATCAAAGAAAATAAAAGAAAAAACACCCATTTACACAGACCCTCTCACTCACACACCACACTCACTTGGTAATTTCCCATCATTCTTATTCATTCACTATCTTTTATATATGGCATTAGATCATTGTAACGCCGGAGAACATTACCCAGTCAGTGTGAACTCAGTGGTTCGGGATGGAGGTCTTCTGGTGGTGTGGTTCTGTGCCTTTATACCATATTGGCCTCATCTCTCCTGCACTTCAGGAAAGAACTACACACACTTCCTTTCAAGAAACACCTTGTCGCCCTTTGGCCACTCATAGAACCTCTACAACCTGACACCCTGACTCCCTGCTCACCCTGTTTGACCTGTCCTCCTCTTTCTGTATGCTTCTTCTTTGGACTGAATAGTGTCTGTTGCTTTCTAGCTATGTGTGTGCTTGTGACAGAATGTTATCTTTGAGGGTGAAATAGTCTGAGCTCTTTTGATTTTTGTCAATGATGTGTGTAGATCTGTCTCTGAAGGTGGGGTCTACTGATAAGAGCACCCCCTTTCAAAATGCTCAAGAAGCATAGTGCAAACATGTAGCTTTGCAGATCCTGTCCACAGATGCCTCTCTGAAATTGCCTTGTAGTTTGGCAATATGGCACTCACAAACTGTGCAAAAGCTGGTGGAACCAACGGTCCAGCAGTTAGGGGTTCCCCTTTACATTGGATAGTCCTGAACCTAAATGTGTGTGCTCCCAGAACCTGGTGGCAGATGGAACAACTAATATAAGCCATATCTAGTGTTTACATAGCGCTCTCTGTTATTCATGTCATGTCAGCTTGATTTTTAGTGACTCGTTCACTGACAGGGCCGTATGTGTATCAGCGTCTTGGAACTGGGTTTCACCCAAAGCAACCATTTGGGGACACTCCAGGAAACACCCTTTTGATCTCTGTGGTGAGGGTTGTCGCCTCCTCCAGCAGACAGGAAATATCCCAAGGGATTAGTTGGGAATGACTTTTTTAAAAGGCAAGCCCTCTCAGGACAACAAGATCTTGCACCAAGGTGGTAATTAATAGAGGCACTTTGATGTAAGCAGAAGTTATGTATTTATTTTATTTGTGTTGATTTGAAACAGATGTTTACAAAAATGTGAGATTTCACATAATTAGCAAAGATTACATAATACATTTATAGCATTACTACAAAAATAAAAATACAAAAATAGAAATACATTCTTTTAAAATAGAGATACATTCAGTTATTTGTTCTGGGCTCCCCATACTAGTTTACATACATATGTTAAGAATCGAAGAATAGATAGCTTCAATGGAATTGATTTTCCATGTAGCATGCCTAACCACACGTTTTCCAAAAATACACAGTCTAGTGTACTTACAAATGACCCACAGAATTCCTTCTGCTCTGTTCTTAATGTTGAACATATTAATAACAAGTGGTACAATGTTTAATTTTCCGACATAGAATTACAAAATCTACACAGACCCATACATTCAAGTGCTTCGCCTCTAATACCCAAAATGTCATTGGTAGCTAATACATTCATCCGGAAGTGCATACAGTTATTACATTTCTTTTTTGGGGGGAAAACGACATAAGTGAGGTTCAATTATGCACAGTTCTTTCTGGGGAGAGACTACTTGTCTGTAAATTCGGGATTTTGCCAAGTCATCTACTCTACGTACCCAGTCAAAACGTTGAAAAACTTGTATGGCTTTATTTAGATTATTTAATAACGTTTAGAGTGATAGATCTAGGATGACTAATTTCCTTAAACAGTCTTGATTAAATTCATAGATAAATCCCGAATCTGCACTCCACCCACGCACTTTTCTACTTAGCACAGAGTAAATATTGCCCTCAGGATTGGTGCAAAATTTCCTAAAGAGGGACAATCTTTTCCATAACGTTATACTCTCCAATGATTGCAAGCCCAATTCATATTTTATAGCACTCAGAGGCACACATTTCAGTAAATTATAAAATACAGAGCGCCATACAATAGATTGTAAAGTGCCAAGTTCAGTTAATATCCATGGAAGGAAAGAATTCTAGACCATAGCACAATTTTGGTACTTCCTTTGCCAAGTAGAATTTGTGCAAGGGTAGTGCGTAAAATGTGGCATACCTCAGATCTATTTTCTTCATTTGAATAGCTAAAGTCCTTGCTTTCTCTTTCAGAAAGTTCCTGTAGAAACATGTCAATGGTTTGGTAATGACTGGATAGCCTAGGTACACCAGAGACTTTTTTACTTGGACTTTATGTTTGTTTAATATCCAAGAAAAAGATTCACTACAATTATTTATGCTGAATTTTAATATTACAGACTTTTTCAGGTTAATACTTCGATTTTTCATGCCATGTATTTATTGAAGGCCGTTAATAGACGCTGAAGCCCTATGGGTGTTTGATCTATTAAGAAAAAATCATCTGCGTAAGCTGTCCATGCTATTTGTAGCCCCCCAACCTTAGGGACAACAAGTGAGGCTCAAGAAAGAGGTATAGCCACATCAGATACCTAGATATTAAAGAGGCAGGGAGCTAGAATGCACCCCTGCCTTAATCCATTTTCAGTCGGAATAGATCTTGTAAGTAGACCTTCTCTATTTAGTCTAACATGAATACAGGAACCATCATTAAGATATATTAAGATGCTCAGTAGTCCATGTGGTAACAGTAGTTTGGAGAGTTTTCTCCAGAGTGTCGGGTGATCAACTTTGTCGAAAGCCATAGACAGGTCCATGGAGGTGATATAAATTGGGGGAGATTGTCCAAAACAAACAGAATGTTGAAGGCTACTAAGTAGGAGACCTCTACATTCTGGTCCCATATTTTGTCAGAAACCAAACTGATTAATACTCAGAACGTTATTATTTGAACACCATTCTTCCAGATGGAATAGCACCATAGCAGCAAATATCTTAGAATCTACATCCATCAATGTAATCGGGCGATAGTTAGATTGTGTAGTTTTATCCCCCTTCTTGTAGGTGGGAATTACATATGAGGTGTTTCATGACTGAGGCGTTGCCCTGTTCAATTCAATGTCCCTAAACAGTATCGTCAATATTTTTGACCAAAGGGAGGCGTTCTGGTTGAAGATCACATTTGCGATTTCATTAGGACCACAAGCCCTCGAGGGCTTTGCCCTGATGATCATTTGCTCAACATCGTCCTCTGAAATATTTAAATCCCAATTACTTTGAAAAGTATCCGTTTCTATCTTGGTACCTGGCAAGATTACAACTCTCGAAAGTGGGTGTTCCAGTTGCGCTCTGATATGGTGTTTTTCTGTAGAACTAATTGGGTCACCTCCAAACCATTGACTAAGGACCAAAAGTTAGATGCCTTCGGCTTCTTTAGTGATTCCATCATGGCCTCACCATCTCTTTGGTAGAGCAGATGACGATGCCCTTTCAGCCCGTTTTTTTATTTCTGTTGTTCTCGTTCAGCCCCCATTAATATATCAGAATTCTTTGTGTTAGTTAATTTAAGTTTACGAATATCGTTGTGGGATTGTCTTTTTATATTTCTAACCTGGATTTCAAATTTATGGTGATGAACTCCAACTCTATTGGGTATATTGGGATTACATGGCATGAGATCCAATTCTTACTAAAGATGAGGTAAAAATGTTGATACCGAGCATGAAACCCTTTTTGTCTCATACGTGCAATCCTTGTAATCCTTCAGTGTGAGCAAATTCGATTTCTCTATATTGCTCTCGTGCCAGGTCAACCTATTTCTCATCGCATTTACCACGGGGATATAAGAAAAATATTCCCTTCCCTTTACATTTTTTTAAATCGCCAATTGTATACTGAGCATTGCATGATCACTGTATGTGTTGGGAAGAATAACAAGATTCGAGGTTAAATCATACAGATTTTTCGACACAAACACATAATCTATCGTGGAGGCAGAGTTTCAGCTAATGCAGGCTGGTGTCTTACGACTACCCTCTTCTCGACCTTCTGTGGCCATACATAGACCCCAACCCTCCAGGTTCTGATGCCACTTCTGGCCCTGTAGTCTGTTCCTACTGGAATTGTTCATTGTGTTATAGAGATCAGTAGGAGGGATATCTGGATGCTGGTCCCTGTACTCCATCCTATGTTCCATCAAATGATGCTCAATATCTAATGCATTCCTGAGTTACATTCAGAATTAAAGTCCCCAGCGATAATTTCTTCTCCCCCAGGTAGGCTTGATAACCAGACTTCCATTGTTTCATTCAGATTCCAAAATGTGTGATCTAAATTTTCTTTTGGGTTCAAATAAATGTTCAATAGAAGGAACTTTATTCCCTTCAACACATCATCCTCTTCCATTACCACCGCCAGTAGTCCCTTAGAAATTATCCAATGTTTGCAGGGTATGCAGTAATAAAATCGCGGAAAAAACTCGTCTGCACAAAAAATTGCAGAAAAAATGCTGTGGTTTGACCTGGTAAAGGTGTACCCCATTATACCATTTAAGGGGAGCAGGGGATGCGGGGGTGTCCCCCACACCATTAAATGGTATAATGGGTCTGGGGGTTGCGGGGGTGACCCCCGCATCCATAACATGGATTGCGGCAGCAAAACCACTGCCTTTTTGCCGCGATTTGTTGTGTAAACAGCAATTTTTGCCACTATTTTAACACATGGAACTGTTTGCAGTAGTTAAAACCCCCTCCCCCCATGTCTTTATCGCTATCAATAAACCTCCAGCAGGTCTCTCCCTAGGCCTCTGACTAGCTGGTTCATTTACAATAAAATAACAATATAGAGCCGGTATGCCCACCAGCCAAGTTTCCTGCAAAAGCAAGATGGAGTACTGTCGAAGATGTGTGCAAAGAAAGGGGTCAGAATAGAGAGCAGAGAACCCTTTCACATTCCATGGTAAGATAGGACACTGGTTCACTGTGCTAAAGAGAGCCTTTCATATCATGTAGTTGAATGAAAGCATTTTTCAGAGAAAGTGCCAACTAACACCAGTTTGTCTCTACTGACTCTTGTAGCAGCGGTTCTCGGGTAGGGCCCCAATCTTTTAGATTCAAAATTGTTCCCCATCTTCTCAAGCCCTACGTCCCTTCTCAAAGTACCCCCACTACATTGATCTAATGAGTAGGGAACCAAATCATAAACCAGCCTATATGGGCTAGGGGCTTCGTTTACTAGAATCTCATGGACCAAGCAAGATGGTTTGACTAATCTCACATGGTCATATCTTCGAGGGTCAATTAAATCAACCAGTTTCATGTCTTTCAAAGCAATTATCCTTAAAGCTGGTATTTCACTAAAGAGGGCCAACATCT
This sequence comes from Ambystoma mexicanum, assembly GCF_040938575.1. Classification (NCBI taxonomy): domain Eukaryota; kingdom Metazoa; phylum Chordata; class Amphibia; order Caudata; family Ambystomatidae; genus Ambystoma; species Ambystoma mexicanum. The sequence continues at coordinate 99,590,468 of NC_090934.1, forward strand.
TAGATCTATTTAATGAGTTTGGACCCCCTTGATAAAACATATAATTCAAGGTTAAGCTAGGATAATCAGGAAATATTGGATATCTCAAGGGTGACTCCACAGCTACCTTATCTGAGTATAACTGCACTACTTTCATGGGTATTACCCAAATTGACCTTTTACAATTGACCTTTTATCCTAATTGACCTAATTATAGTGGTCCTAATTGACCTTCTGCACAATGGACCTTTATATTATTTTAGTTATTTTATTGGGTTGGATTTGAATTATAAATAATATAAGTGGATTGGATGGGGGGTACCAGGGGTTTTGGATTGGGTGGAGGGTTGCGAGGGGTTTCCTCCTGCATTTATATGTCCTAATTGACCTTTTAAATTAGGTAAATTCTCCCGAGGTCAATTGTGAAAAGGTCAATTAGTATACATCCCTATCATTCACTCCATCTACTCCCCAGTTGAGAACCCCTTATGACGCTCGGGGAGTTTACCTGGTTTAGATCTCAAATCTAGAGAAGCATTGGCCAATTCAGAAATGGGCTTGCTAAAACGTTGTGAACCCCTTTAGCTTTGCCTCTGGCATATTACTAGAAGTTACGATAACTTTATCAGTAGATTTAATTACTTCCATCTGAAAACAAATCCCATTCTTGGGGTTAGATGTATTTTGTACTCGATTTTCAGACAATATGTTTTTTACAATCTCTCGTATAACTAATTCTGTGCTCTGTAGAGTAGAGATACTTTGGTCAGTCGATGTCTTGACTTCCATAATAGATGTAGAGACTTCTTCACTAACAGGATTGGAGTCTATTTCGAAGATATCTAAGATCTTAGCGCCACTTCCTTCCACAGTGGTTTGCTTCTCCCCTCCCAAGGAACACCCTGGCCGGACCTGACCCGACAGATCCACCTCTAAAACATGTGGGACTGCTTTATTGAGACTCCTGTTGTCATACTTCAGATGTTTGAAGATCTGAAATATAGGTGGAGCTGACAACTTCATTTTTTCTTTCCCTTTATGCTTCACAGCATCTACCAGCCTGGGCTCGGGAATATCCTGAAGTACAGTATCTTCCATAGCAGTTTGGGCTCTCTGTGCCTTTGTATTTTTCAATTGCCCCCCATGTATGGGAATGTTTACCCCAATTGCTGGTGCCTCTATTCCACCTGGATTCATCTCCTCCAGTGAAGCAGAGTCTTCATCCAGATAGCAAGAGTCCTGTTGATCAAAATGAACCTGGGAGCGAAGTAACCTGCGGGATGACTTATTCAAGTTCTTAGAGCCATTATTACAAATATTCTTCTTAGTTTTTTTTGCCTCTCTTGTGGTTATTAGGCACATCCTCCACACTAGGAGGAAGGCCTACATTAACGGGTAGGGTCCGTACCACTCTGCTTCCAGAACTCACTACTTTGAGTGAAGAAGTACTGACGGCAATGCTCCACCGCTTAGGGATATCAAGCTCATGGTCAGTTGGCCTATGAATGGAGTCCCCCAATGTGGCTTTCAAAAGACTTATTACTGAGGCTAGATGCGTTGTTATCTTATATAATACTTTGGTGTGTATCTTGAGTTATTTTACCACCTCAGTGTGGGTTATGTAAGCATCAGAACGATTATACTTCTCCCCTGGCTTATGTTCCGGGGATGAACAGGTCTGAATTTGGGCCGAAGTAAAACTGGTCACCTCCTCCCCTGCTTCTGGCAAGTGCTTTGACAGAGCCAACATTGACATTTCTCCCGTAGGCAACAAAGGAGGGGTGTGAAGGAATGAGTCGTTCACTAATACTGGTAGAGGCAATGTGATAGCGAACATGTCCCTTCCCAGAATTTGATTATAAACCACATGTGGAAGGGTCCCAAGATCCTCGATAGAAGCTGGTGGTGAAATGACCCCTATCCAATTTTACACCCCTTCACCCCCCACTGTGAACCTTAATAGGAATTTGCTTTTCCGGATCTACCGGCATCAGTGAGGACATTTCAACAGTAGGGGAAGTAGGAAGGTGCAATGCTACGGCCCGTGTCATGCTGTCACATCTACTTGTTAAGACAAAAGGGGCCATTGTTATCTCCTTTCTGGATGAAACATTTTTTCTTTCTTCCTCACTTTACCAATTTGTAGGACGTCTTAGTACATAAACGCTACAGGCAGAATAGTAGAAACAGCACAGCAGAGAGACAGGGAAAGGTGTACAAAAATCACCTCCTATCACATTTCCATCAAATCATCAAAACAAAATGGGAAAACCCACATTAACTGAAGCACCAACACCTATACCTTTAACCTGCAAAACAGCAAACAGCCAACAACACTCTGGAGGCACGCTGCGATGAGCTAGCGCGGATGCGCGCGGCCTGGGAATATATCAGAGGAGTCGTCTTTCTTGTGGGCAGAACCTCAATTCAAATCTGCCAGGCGTTTGTATGTAGCTGTTTAGAATACATCACGTTGCAAGATTGAGAATTCCAATGAAAAGAAGCCACGTGAGGCAGCTGGAACAGCCAGGGTAATAAGAAAGAGAGAACTTTCCAACAAGAGAGGGGTTTCACCATCATGGGATTTCTTAGTGCTCCCGAACTTCCTGTGCCCCTCCCCACTTCCTGAAGACAAAACTCTCTGGGTGTGACTCCACAAGGCACACGACTGCACAGCATCCGTGATTGTGGCCCTTACAGAATGCTAAAAGGGACCCAATCTGCTGTGGCCGATTTCCTATTTTTGGTTGAATCATATTGGACCTGCTGAAGAAGGAGGTTAAAACCAGGAACTCTGATGGGGGTACAGACTACTCCAAATTCCTTTTCCATAGAGGTGACGACAAAGACATCTGAGAAAATGTCAAGCCATGTCCCCTTTTTGTTGGTGATCTGGTGCAAGTGGATCTAGATCATGTGACCTAAACCCCACCACCTGTCAATCATTGCTAATCTTTTTGTGCCTTCCGGTTTTGACTGCCTTTTTCCCTTCTTCAGCAGCCCTCCAGTCCCTTTCTTTTTGCAGTTGGGCAGCTGCTGCGAGTGAAACTAGTAAATCGTGTCCTCTGGATCTTTATTTCCTGTTACATCATTTCTGTATCTCCTCAATCTAGGGAGTGGGGATTCCTGCTCTTCAGTTTTTCGTTATACCCAGCCCGTGGCGGTGCAGGCCTTTGTCAAATGAAAGATCTTTTTTTATTGTTTTGTCGATGTGAATGATTCGCCTAGGTGCCCCAACCCGAGACCTGAATCCTAATTGAGCTATTGCATAATGGCGGGTTCAGATACCATATCTTTTACTGCGGCACAGATAGCAGAACTTATTGAAGGTCTACAACTACCCAATAATGACAACAGTACTGTTTCTAGTGACGCATTACTTAGAATCAATAAAAAATAATAAACCAATAAAAAAACAATTCTGTACAGATCTAAAAATTATTGATAGACTAGAAATAAATGAATGGTGCACCCATGAAAATACGTTTTGGGTCCTGGTTGGATGTGGATCTAGTAATCTACCAAGTTGCCTTAGCTCCTGTAATTATCTACCTAGAGGATCCACAAACCTGAATCTTATAGTAGATTAGACTGTATGTGGTTGAGAAATCTTTATTTTTAGAATCTTTATATGGCTTTTTACTGTATTGAAGGTGTTGTCCCTTTTTTTGTATTTGTTGTAAGTTGTCGATGTCATGGAGCTCCGATGCCTGTGGGCTTTCAGCGTCAAATAAATAAATAAATAAATAAATAAATAAATGAAATGTCCATGTTCTGAATGAATATCTCAAATCGAGTATTATACCACAGGCATTTCTCGTAAGAATGATCTCATGCCTTTTCCTTGATGATATGGAATGCAAAACTGCATTTAGTGAAGTTGCTACTAAATGTAGCCACGATTTACTGGTTTTAACCATCACCACAATCCAACAAGTAAGTTTCAAAATTGCAGACATGCTAGCTGAGCAGGAGAAGGCATTTCTGAATAATAACTTGATCACAGAGTCAACACAAAAATTTGAACTTGTAAATCAACCATTTGTGGAATTTAAGACAGCCACTAATAAAGAAGAGGTGGTATATCCCTACCTATCTGAAGATTTCAATTTTCACTCTAATTGGAAATTCACCGCTGGTCAGAATGTTGGTCCAGGGAGGAGAAAGTGGGTCACTTTTTCTGATATTTCGTCAAATAATTCAGGAGGTGATGGAGTGACTAACCAACCAGGACCCCGTTTGGAATTTGGTGGGCAACTTTTTCGAGGATGGGGCGGTCGTCGTGGCTGCAGGATGTTCCAACATGGTTGGGCCACACAGAATACGCATATACAGAATGCTCAAACACAGAATGCTGACCAGCGGGAATTTCAGACCCGCAACACTGCATACCGTTGGTAAACACACCATTACCTGTTTTTAATTTATTCTCACACAATCTGAGTGATATAGGGATGTCAATTTTACAACGTGGCCTCTCATTTGTGCCAACATAAACTCCACGTGTCATTCAGCTCACTACTGAGATCATGCAATTCTTGCGTAAAGTTAGACTGAACATTTATTTCGCAAATAAAGATATTGATTTCGAACGGAATACTAGTGGCTTAGCCGTGCATTTTTACCCCCAGTCCTTCAGATGTACCTGCTGAAGTCATGACATTTGAGAAAATGGTCCTTTCAGACCTTGGTAAAATTGTCACTAGCAAACATCATGCTTTTCATCCAAGTCTTGCTCTTTTTGAATTTCAAGCCATTGAGAAACAAGCCAGAGATCATTCAATAGTTATCAATTCGGCAGATAAAGGTGGAGGAATTGTGGTGACAGATGCAACCGAGTCAGCTCAAGAGGTCTATAGACTGTTGGCCATTCAGGGCCATTATCAGAAACTCAATCAGAATCCCTTAGATCCAAAATTCTGTTATTGACAGAGAGGGGTATAGAAGATGTGTTTTTATCCAAAAAAGAACAAAAATTAATTAATTATTCGGTGGGTCGTACTCCCCTCTTCTGTACCCTCCCAAAGATCCACAAAGACACTCTTAACCCCCCAGTACGGCCTATTGTGTCTGGGTGTAGATTTATTGACTTTTTCCTAAAACCAATTGCTATGGCAACCCCAACTTTCCTGTTAGATTCTAGAGATGTCATTATCAGAGTCAAAGGTCTACTGTTCCATCTGTCTGAGCAACTCTTGGTCACTATGGACATAGAGGCGCTGTATACAAACATCCCTCAGGAAGAAGCAATACATAGCCTAGAGAGTATGTTAAACAAGCGCTTGGTACCATTAAGAGTACCAACAGACTTTTTGATTAGATGTGCATCACTGGTGCTGGAAAATAGTTTTTTCATGTTTAAAGAAGACTATTTTTTGCAGTACAAGGGAACGGCTATGGGTTGCACCTTTGCTCCTAATCTGGCCAGTACTTATATGGCATTGATTGAAGAACAGCTAATTTTAAGTGATGCAAACCCTTTCTTCCAGTTCATTTCATTGTACCGGCAGTATATTGATGATATTTTAATAATCTGGAAAGGTGATGAAGAGAGGTTGAATCAATTTGAAGATTGGATCAATCATTTGAATTTACATTTCACATATGATCATTCTGCCCAGAGAACACCTTTTTTTGGATTTGTCAATTTTCAACAAAGAGGGAAGCCTCCAAGTGGAACTATTTAGAAAGGCCACGGAAAGAAATACTACTCTACATTTCTGCAGCCACCATCCCAAATGTCTATTACAAAATCTACCTTATGGCATGTTCTTGCGCCTACGTCGGAACTGCACAGACATTTCAACGTTTAATGCCCATGCAGACATTTTGCAAACCAGACTCATGGAACGGGTATACCCTAAAAAAACTGGTTCGACATTGCAGGAAAAGGGTGAGATTCACTGACCGGGATAGTTCACTTCTCCCTAAAGCTAATACCACCTCAACAGATCAGTTGGTCTGCTCTTCCACGTTTTGCCAACATATTGTGGCAATACAGGAAGCTATTTTGAAAAATTTGAGAATTCTGGGTGCAATGGGTGTTAAGTTAGAGAAAACCCTATTAGCATTTAAAAAAAGAAAAAAACTTAAACAGAAACGTACAAAAGCAAGCCGAATGTCTGCAAAAAGAGCAGCCTCTTTTGACACTTACCATGTTCCAGCGGATGAACATTATCCTTGCACCTCATGTGTAGCATGTAAATATTCATTGAAAACACAACCGTTTGAACATGAGGGGAAAGAATGGCTAGTGTGTACTTTCACCACCTGTAAAAGCAAAAAGGTAGTTTATGCAGTATTGTGCCCATGTAAAAAGATATTCATTGGTAAGACATCAAGAGAGGTCCACCTAAGAATCAATGAACATCGCTCCAGAATCCGCACAAGGACCTTAGATGCCCCCCTGGTAACTCATTTCATGGAAATGGGACACAAACTATAGGATTTGTCCTAGGTTTATGTGTACAGAATCCAAGAAGCCACCAAGGTTCAAGAAGGCCAAGAATTGGCTTATAAAGACCACTTATGGATATTGAACCTCAAGACATTCGAGAGAGGTTTAAACTTCATGGAACAGTTGGATTTTAGAACATAATTATCCTGAAATTGATAAGCCATGTGAACTTTTATACTCCCCTTGGAGTCAGGTGGACCGCAAAATGTGGTAACTTATGTGTGATACCACGAGAATGCGTCGTTTCGCAAAAAGCATATGGGGCTACTGCGTGTATTAGTGTGGTTGCTCAGGTCCCACACAGATGAATAGTATATATTGTTATATAAACATAATTTATTGTGAGTGATGGTAACACAGCTTGGGAGTGATTTCATGCACTTGTTTTGTGTGTGCGTGCCAGTGCAGACATTTGGAAATTTTAGCCATCTGCTGGCTGACTCGGGAGGTTGTCTTTCATCCATAGGACGAGCCCTGAAAATGGTTTCTTTCTTTACTTTCACTAATGCGTTTTCGTGATGAGGCGGCCTGTCACGCCGGAGTCATGTGATCTGGGCACGTTATGACAAACCATCAGCACCGTATTAAATTGAACAAGCTAGTTGTGCACAATACCGGCACAATCGGGGTGTGTGGAGGAGAGGCTTATGATCACCCCACTCCACCCTGGCCCTCCAACCCCCACCCCGGGAGCAGGAAGGAATAACACCCTATGCTAGGTGAGTACAAGTGGCACTTTGTGATGCTAGAAATATCCATTTAGGACGTATCTTCAGGCGTCAAGTCCTAAAAATAAAAGTGGGGGCACTCATCAAAAAATGCAATGGGATATGTCATCAGCAGAAATCACAGTGAAATATGCACATTTCAATAAATTGGCTTTGCATAACCACCCAAAATGCACAGGACGAATGCCATTTGCCTTTCATAAAATCAACACATACATACAACTAAGAGAGGAGATTTTGTTCTAAAACGGTTTTTGAAACCGTTAAAAGGTGTGCAGGTGATGAGGAACTCCAAGAACCAACACAGATGTTTCCCTGATACATGCAGAACCAAAATGAGACATTTCACCTTTAGCCGTTTGCTATTTTTCACCAGGTTATATAGTGCGCTGGTGAAGTGTCTGGCCTGCAAACCTGATCACTGCGGTTTCGATGCCCGAGGTCGGCTTTAATTCATAAATTCAAAGAAGACTTTCAAGGTTCTGCATTTTAGCTGGGGGGACTGAGTTCCCCCTCTGAATAAAGTGGGTGGACTCCGTCCCCGCATGTACCCTCGACTTGAGCCCTGCGTGCCTCCATTCTAATTGTTGATGTTGGAAAACAGTCACTCACTTGTGCGAGTTCCCACTGTGAGCCAGTGTCACAGACGGTTTTGAACCAAATGGACATTACGCCAGTAAAATAAAACGCCCGCTGCTTTTTTCTATGTAGCGGGTGGGCGAATGTAGTACTCATTTTCATGGGTGCATTGGGACATAAGAGTATATATATATCCTCACCAGCCCACTAATTACATTCCATCTTGCACTTGCAGAAACGCGCCTTTGAAAATCCATCACCCGCACTGTGAGAGTAAAATCTGTGGCGTGCTTGTAGATGCAGCAAGGCTAAAGCCAGTGTACACCAGGGACGTCATTTCATCAAAATGCCAGGGGTAGCGGAAGTGACATCACATTACCCTTGACCCCCTAATGACATCACAGGAAGTGATGTCATTTGACCCCTCCCCAAAGTGATATCGTGGGAAGCGATGGAACATAACCTTTCACCCGTTGACAAACCAGGAAGTGGCATCGCATAGCATTGTACACTAGGAAAAATATGGTTACAATATCACTATATCACTGTGATGTACATTTCATTCCTGAATGGATCGCCATATGTATCGTTAAGATCAGTGTGTATAGGCCCATATTACCAAATTACTGTGATTGCAAGCAGACGTCCATGACCAAATGATAATGATGTGTTATTATATAGCACTTACGCTTAAGAGCTTTACATGGAAGACATATAAACCCACTATCACCCAACCTGTGTTGGTACCCATTTATCGACCAAAGAAGGATGAAAGGCTGAGTTGAGGCGTTTGAGAACAGACTAAATCAGTGACTGAAGTGTGCCTGAAATAAACCTTTAATGAGGCTAGCAATTATTGTATAGAATTCCAGAAAGACACATTTTTTGCCATTCCTATTCTTTCTTATTTAGGTTCAGTGCTGAAAGTGTTAGACTTGTGGCCTCATTTTCTTATTTTTCTTCTTTTTTAAGGGGCCTGAACAAGAAAGCTAGCCACTCCAGAATTAAAGAGAGACATGGTGCTGGCCACAGCCCAGGAACTTGCATTGCAAAAAGAAAAAAAAAAAAAAACTTTTTTTTTTTTAGGGGTTGCATGGGAGACCTCAGAGGTCGCAAGGGAGACCTCAGGGGTCGCAAGGGAGACCTCAGGGGTCGCACTTGCGACCCCCAAATGACGTCCCTGGTGTACACGGGTGTTGTATATCATTAAGGACACACCTATGTCATCAATGGGAAGTCCATGGTGAGTACAGCTACCTGAATTGTAAAATACTCGCATTAACTCTATCCCTGCACCACTGTAACTTGTTTTTTTAGAAATGTGGAAACGATTAATGCTAATGGCATCTCAGTATGTTTTTCTGCATTGGTTTGTTCATCCACATGATAATAAAATTCATGCTCTGGTCCATACCTGCAAATGAGGAATAGGCATCCATTGTGTTAGGTAATTCCTCTTTAGGCAGTAGTAATGGCTTTCGGCACACAGGGGTGTTTTGGGAAATGTATGTTTCTTGGTAGAATTGCACTGAAGTGGCCTTGACTCAATGACTAAATTTAGTTCTTTGGGTCGTGGCTTGGTACTGTGGCTCTTAGGTTTTTCAGAGATCATTGGGATTCACCATATGTTCCTTAGCACAAGAAAAATTAAAATGGTGGCAAATGCTATTCATGTGGTTTAAATGGTAATTTAGCATGTATTTTATGCAGGTTAATGAAGTGTTTTATGTGATATTTTTTTAGGATTATTGCATGTTCCCTGATGAAGACGTGGTCAAATAGTGCCAAATATGTCGAAACCGGTTGGTCCTATCCAAATGCCTGGAAATGGGATTACGAAAATCAAATAGTACCCAGTCTAGGATATATATACACCTGTTAATTGTATTGCTATGTTTTTTTTATGGTTTAGCTAATTGTCTGTTTGATTGTGAAGAGTGGATGCAGATGTGTATATGCTTGTCGGTCCTGAGGAATGCTGTCCAGTACAGATGTGAGCGATAAATGTTTTTTTCCTTTTCCAGCACTGAATTAATTGTTTATGATTTATTCTTGATTTATTCAATATTTTATTTATCAAACTAACAAACAATTTTGATATTTTTGTAAATCGTGTCCTCAGGACTTTTCTGTTACACAACAGCAAGTGAATTTAGGTCACAGGACCTAATCCCCGCCCACATGTTGGTCCTGCTCCTTCCTTTCCTTTCTTGACTGTTCGAGCAGGGGAGTATCTCGCCCAGATATCTGATGTGAAGGGCAGACGAAGAGTGGGGGCAACTCCTGTTTGGACCGGAAAGGTCCAAGGACCAGAACCCCAGCTCCTCTAATATCAGGTAAGCTCCCTTGAATATGTGTTTCACCCCTCTCACCAATGGCATCTCTCCACCATCATCAACCACACCAGAAATATTATGGGCACCTCATCACAGCAACATCACCCACGTCCCCATAGACCCCGTCAGTACTCCATCATCCACCACTTGACAAAATCTGATGCTCACCAATGTCTGCTCAGCAATCAACCATGCAGCAGACATCACCGACCTCATCAACACATTACCGAGACCTGGCTGGCATCCACCCCCACCAAAATCCTAGATGGCCTTATCCCCAAAGTCTACAGAATTCTACAACTAGGCAGTCCAAACAAGGATGGCAGAAGCCCTCCATGATTTGCAAGGCATTATGACCAAGCACCCAAATAGACATCACCACCATCAGCTCTTTTGAAAACCTTTCCTAGCACTTCCCACTCTCCTAAATGGACACAGTCACATTCACCTCATCAGCAGACCATCCAAGCCCAACACCTCATTTATCAAATACTTCAAGGACTTGGTCACCACCATGTCTCTCATGCAGGCCAACAACATCTTCTCAGTAACTTCAACATCCCTGGCAACCCAACAACAATGTAAATGAGGAAAGATCTCCAGTGCTTTCTTGACACTTTGATCCTCAGACAGCACATCAAAGATCAAACTCACAGGAAAGGTAATATCCTTGACAACCTCTTCATTGTCCCATCACAGCTCTACAATCCTGCTCGACTGTTTTGACCATCTGCCAATCCTCTTTGACATTAGTCACAAGCACACCCGTCAGAAACCCAGCAAAAAAGCCTAGGCGTCATTCAAGAACTTCCCTGTGTAAGATCTTGCGGAAGACCTTCCCAGCCTCCATCTCACATGGGCTGATCCACCTTAGATGAACCAGGACGACTCACTTCTCCAATAACTCAACACCACCCTTGCAACAACCATCAACTGCAATGCCCCAGAGAAACAACACACCCTCAAGTGTAACCTTCCACACCCTAGTACATGCAAGAGCTCAACTTCAACAAAAGAACCATCAGAAAACAAGAAAAGACTTGACAAAAGTCAGGCAGCGCATCTGACCTCGCCCTTCTCAAGGAACTCCATGCTAAATGCAGATGACTCATCACCACTGCCCAGGTCAACTACTACCAAAACACCAAGGCCAACAATGAGAGCAGATCCCAAAGCCATAAAGCATTGCATCAATCCTCGTTCTGACCCACCCTTGCCCCACTCCATTAGGAAAATCAACATCCATCAACTCTTTCTTCATCAACAAGATCAGGTTGATCCTCCAACACATAGACACCAATGCCACAACACCACATATCGCATCTCACAAAATGGCAACTACCTGAATAATGTTCAAGACACTCATTATGGAAGACCTTAATGCCAAACTAGCATTCCCCAAGGACACCTCATTTGTAAATGACATCATATCTGCCTCCGTACTCAAGACCCTTCCGACTGAAGCATTCCTCCCTTGCCTGACAATCATCAACAGCTTCCTAACTCAAGGGACATTTCTCTCTACCCTCGTGAATGGAAAGGTCCTCCCGATTCTCAAGAAACCAGCACTGGACCCTGATGACCTCAGCAGGTACTGACCCATCACCCATCTTCCCTTCCTAGGTAAGATCATTGAGACAGTTGTAGAGGTGCAGCTGCATGCCTCTGCAGGAAATCCCGCCCCCTGCCTCCTATGTGTTGGAGGGCAGAGATTGTGCCCTGATGACAACAGCAGTTGTGCCAATACTGCATCTAATATTCGAAAGAAGGTATCCACTGAGTAAACCCTATGGAATGTATCCCTGAAGAGACGACAATCTGAGGCAGGAACTCCCTGAAGGAATATGAAAAGGAGCAGAGAGAGAAGCTAGTGATGTCACAAACAACATGTGTGACGCCCGGAGAATACTGGCTGAAGAGAATGCATGGCACTTACAGAAACTGATGACGTAGTTAAGAATCAAGTAAACTTTTGTATGTGAAAAGAAGCTTGCACATGTGTGAAGTGCTGCAGAAAATCAAACATTCAATATTTGTACAGACACTGAAATGCAAGTAGACCAAATCATCATAGAAGCTGGCTATATGCAGTGAATAGACTGCAGGCGAAGCCACCATTGTATAGGAGCTGGACATCAGTGTCATGAATTTTAGTAAGCCAGGAGGCATGGAGAGGAAAGGCCGGGAATTGTGTCGCAGCAAGAATAAGCTGAGATCGTGGAAGCTTGTGGTGAGGCTGTCTGGCCTGGTATCAAAACTGAAGCAGCCAAGGTCGGTTACCTATTCTTGAAAGCAGTGAACTTGCAAAGGATGAATTATCCCTTATTAAGGTACAAAGAAAGAACACAGAGAGAGCCACATTTTATTCATTTAAGAAATTTAAAATGCTGTGGAATGGACCAAATCGTGGTCTCCTATCACGTGAGCCATGGATGAAAACAGAGTTGCGCTTGGAGTCCTAGAACAGCGATAGTGAGTTCCTGCACTCCCATATATTCCCAGAGACAAGGATACTTTGCAAGGCCAAGTTCAAAGACAATCTTCATGGCAGAAGGCATGGGTGATGAGAGATGGTGGGCTAATTGGGTGGGCAGGTAAAGTCAAGTCCACCTCCTGGCAACTGGGTCTGAGCTTACGTTCTGCTAAGTGCACTAAATGTTCCAGACATGGCACGAACATGGCAACTAATTGTAGAGGGCCATATAATGAAGGGCCTTATAGTTTGAAGACCAATGATAAACCATGTACTTAATAGTGTTGAAGATGACATGTTTTAGAGGTAGGCATAAGTTGTCCACCTGACAGTGGGCAGCCAATCACAATCCTAGTCCCTAAAGAAAGTATACTTAGATGTTCCCTTGAACCAATTACAATCTCTTGTACGTTTTTCCTATTTGCCACGTAGTTCACCTCTGACGAATCTTTAGTATAAAGTCTATGTTTTATGAGAAAATCGTTGAGAGCTGAGTGAACATCCATTGATGATCGTTGTAAATTCCCTGTTTTAGATAATTGTTAATAAAACAGACTCTTTGCCATCTTCATGAGTTGGTTCGATTATTTGGAGTTGGAGGTATTCTGCAACCCCATCCATTGCATGCACGCTATTAAAGGGCCAGAAGGTCACATGGTAGCGGTGCGGATGGTTCAAAAAGATCCAAACTAGTTCTGCTCCAGAGTTTCCTGTGGAGAGCAGCTGATAGAAATAAACATGCAAGAAGAATCAAGATGGTGGCCAGGTCCCCCTTTGACGAAATCCCTGCCCAAATCCCTGCCCGGTTTCCACGTCTGCGGATGGAAGGCAAAGTGGTCGGATTGAATGAGGAGTCGATACCGAAGGCCTCAAGTCAATTAACTAATGGTGAGTAGACTAATAGGAATGGCAAATGAAGGGGATGGGATTGTGATAATTTTTTGAGTAACAGGAAATATTGGGAAGAAGCAATGGTAGCGCCCAGGAGTCCTGACTAAAGGGAGTTCAGAAGGAGACATCTCAAATTCCAGCAGGGGAAGAGTTAAATATAAAACACGTAATCAGGATTACGTAAGGTGACCTCTCAAACCCTGTATAGGGAGGATATAAAGTAAAGGCGAGAGAGATAAGATGATCACAGTGTTTATAAATGTGTAATGTTTGACTAGTCTGAATGTTGTTTGTCAAGTAAAAATATTGCAGAGTGATAGAATTGTGAAAAAATGGAAAAGGTTGAGGTGCAATAGTGTTCGAGCGTAGCAAAGTGATTGGCGCCAATCAAGAAAATAGAGGCTTGAGCAGCGATTGATGGTGCATGCTCAAATGTGTTGCTTTAAGACATTGAAAAGTGGTGATTTAAGCAAAGGTATATTTAACAAGTCTGGTAAGTATTGACAGTCAACTGAGACTTGCTATTATGAGTGTAACGCTCACCTGGTATCCACGGGGACATCACTCAACCTGTTCTGACCTCTTACGACCTCAAACCCTTCCCTGGAGGCTATTCGACTGGAGACTGGGCCTGAAACACAGGATTGGTAGAGTTTAATTCCCTATTGTCTCTGTGTGCTTGAACCCCTTCTTCCCCGGGGTCCAACACTTCCCTTTGATCCACAGCTCACCTTGTTTTCTTGGACAGTGTGCTCTCCATCCTGCTTTCAGCGCAGGGGCGCGTTGATTGATGCGGGCTTGTTGCTGCCTAGTTACTTCACTGGTAAGAGTCCGACAGGTAAGTATAATGAGTCTTTTGAACAGTTCTCTAACTTCGTTCCTTTCCTTCCTTAGATGATGGCCGGCGTCCGGGGATGGCGGCGTGCTGCTGAGATGAGTAGCGCTGAAGGTGAGTGAGAGCGTGATGTGCGATGCACCCCTTTCCTATTTGTATTGAACTGAGTTATTTTTCTGTGTCTTTTAGGTGCCGCAACGTTTTCAGCGTGGACGCCGGTTATGAAGAACAAATGCGTTGAGTAAGCACGGTATGCGGCGCCTCTAGATGTTTCCACGCTAACCTGGAGTGTCTTTTCCCTCTTGCAGATGGATGAGACATTCCGGAGACAGAGTTCCCCCAGAGCGGCTGTGATTCAGGTAAGCGTTTGAAGCTCGAACAGTATTTAAAAATAAGCAAAGATTTGCAGAATGCTTACTAATGCCTTTTTTCTGTTCTTTTCCCTTTTCCTTAGGAAGCGGTGTGCCAGGATGGGAATGACACCACCGAAGATGCCGACAGAACAGAAGGAGCGATGAATGATGGGCAGAAGTGCTGCAAGGTAAGGCTCTTCCTAACAGTGTTCTTGTTCTTGCAGGAGCAGAGCGCAGAAGAAAGATGCAGGCCTACTGAAGACCGATCCGACACGGTGAGTGTCACGCTGCAGGTGCAGAACACGCAAAGCATGTTTCTCAGCCTGGCCGTGGCTTAAATAGTCTCTGGGTATCCCAGGTGTCTCTGGGCTGAACCACACCCAAAAGACTAGACTGCACATGCAGTTCTAGGAACCGAAATATGTGGGGGCATCCATCTTGTCCCCATCAATGCACTGCAAGTCCAATCCCTAATGTTATCCTATGGGAGTGAGTGAGTCTGGTGCCACAAGCGCCAAGTCTGACTCCAAGTGGGTCTTTGGAGGGATGGAGAGGCCCTTGAGGGCCATGTAGGTGATCGTGGCCTGGCTCCAGCCTGACATCTTGGAGGGCTGGGGACATGAGGGGCAGGAATCATGACAATGAGAGACTCTCCTCTGATGCACTTATGCAAAACATTACCAAAGCACATGCCCAACTCAAACAGTATAGTGCGGAATGGGTGAAAGGCACGTAAGATAAAATGTTCATGCCATGGCCACAAGGGGGATCATTGTCAAAATCGGTATTGCAACACATGACCACATACTTGCACGTTGCGTACTACGGGAAATCATTCGAGAAAAGGTTAGCGATTTTAGAGCTAGTGAAGATGTACCAAAAAGAAAGGGAAGATCCGCCACTTGGGGAGCGACTGCTTCATCAGCGAAAGGAGGAAGGTGTTGAGCCCTCAGCTCCCCTTACCTCACCCGAGCTAGTACAGAAGGAATAGGGTTATATCCTTTGAAGGAGTTGAAAGTGGCGGCGGTGTATAGTAATCTGATATATGAACCCCTCGGTTACAATAGTGATGATAGTCCAGAGGAGAATAAGAGAAAAGATGAGATCTATAAGATCATACAAGACAAAGAAGAAAGGAGTGAGCAGTCGAAACTGTCGACAGAAATAGACAGGGAGATTAAGAGATGGAAACGAGAGAAGGATAAAGCTGACGAGATATGGCATGTCCAGAACTAATGGCTGTGAGGACAGATATTACTTAAAATAGATGGGAAAAGTATCCAGGAAGTTAGGCAAAGAGAAGACAAGGATGAACAAGAAAGGAAGAATAAAGAACGAGAGAAGAGATTGAGGGAAGACTAGCAGAAAAGGAAAAGCAGAGAGCGACGAGAACAGATATATCAGGAGGAGCAAGAAAGAAAAGAAGAACAGGCAGAAGAAAAAATAAAGTATGACAATAGACAGAGAGCGATAGAATATAGGGATAGATGGGAAAGGAAGAGAGAAGAGGAGCAAGTGCAAAGACTAAGGGACAAAAGATTACAGAGACGAAGGGAAGAAGAGGAAAGAAGGGAAGGAATGAGTAGAGGGGAAGACCGAAGGCAAGAGGAAGAAAGTGTTAGAAGGGATACGAGAAAGCAAAGAGAAGTAGACGAACAAATGGAATGAAAAAGGAGACAATGAGGTCTTGATACCAGTATCACTCATAAGGAACCAGTAGGGCCAAGCCCAGAAATACAATGGGATAGAATAGAAGAGTTCCTTCCAATAATGGAAGCAACGCCAGTGGCATCGAGAGTAGTATTGGAAGAAGAAAGATTTGATGTATAAAGCATTGGAGAAAGGATTGACAAGGTCTATTAACAGTTAAGGCAAGGTAGCAAGTATGGAATTCAAGGGAAAAGTGATCATCCCCAGTATTTCAATTACAAAGTGAAGAAGAAAATCTGTTCAGTAGCGAACGTAGAGCATTGTCTTTAAGTAGACTGAATCTGGATAAGGGCGAAGGAGATGATAGTCACACTAGTTGGGGACAAGCCATGTCAGATGAGGAAAGAGAGTCTGGTTTTGGGGCAGGTGGAAGGAGCGCGTGTGCCCCTGAAGGAAGACTGCAAAGGGATAAAGAAGTGAGATTGTCTGATTTGGGACCACCTAAAGATAGGACGCCAAATCCTATAAGGTATGCTGAGTGTCTCTGAGGACAATCGCAGAGTGAGAAGGGAGAGTCGCCGCCATATGTTTGCAGGTTATAGTCATTACCCACAAGGAGACAGACATGGACGATCGTCCCTGCCATGGATAGACTAATAGTGGAATCAGACTCTGGGGTGGGGTTCACGCAATTTCCCTTGTTAGAAAAAAGGGGGTCAAGACCACAGTATATCCCATGGCTGCATATTGACAAGGATAATTTAAGGTGTAAGCTCCAGAGTTTGACTTCAGGCACTGGGAAATGGATATACGGATTAGAAAAAATGACAGGAGGAAACACGTTGGCAACAGGGGATGTAAAAGGTCTTCTGGCAGCTATTCTTCTGGAGAGGGATGATGACATATGGAGAAGAGCGGGATATTCAAGAGTGACAGCACAAAATACAGCACATGATGGTGCACCATTTAATAATTGTAGAGCAGATGTTTGGAGGGCACTCAGAGTACAGTATCCTGACACATCAGATATGAGTGCAATTATGACATGTAAGATGAAGGAAGATGAAGACCCTATTGCTTACATTCAGGATATTCAGGAGAAATGGCAACTTGAAACTGGCGAGCCATGAGAAAAGACAGTGGCATTATTTTACCAAATTTTATGCCAGGGGCTGCCTGAGTCAGTACAGAGGCAGATGAAAAAACAAGTAGGGATGAAAGCAAAGCCATAGGCTGAGATACAACTGACGATAGTACACCATTGTCGGTTATTACAAGAGAAAAATAAGAAGAAAGATGAGAATAGGAAAATCAAGGAAGTCAAGTTAGGTCAGAAACAATTGTTAAAATTTGCCATAGAAGGGGTGGTATTGACAAGCAGAGAGGGATTGAGAATGCAGGAAGCAATGGGTGCATAGCAGGCAAGTAATCTGTGCTCGATGGATCAAGGTGGATATGGGTTTGTGCCACGATGCAGAGGTATAAGTTATAGTGGAAGAGGCAGATTTAAAAATAACCAAGATGGGTTTCAAGGTACACAGAATGAGAACCAGAGTACTCAGGGAGGATGTAACCAAGTGAGTCATGTCAGACGGGCACCCCCAGTATGTTGGACTTGTGGGATGACAGGGCACATTGCGCGCATATGTGGGAGCCAAGGGAATGTACAGAATGGCCAATTCTCAAGAAGGGGGACAGCTTATCCTCCACCATATAGCACACAGACTAGAGATGGCTTTGCCTAGGTTCAGACACAAAAACCGCGATTGCAGCAGGTACAACAGCAAGAAGGAGTGCAAATGAATCCACCACAAGGGCAGTCGCAACAAGCCCCTATGCAGTCACAACAGTATGCAAACACAGGACAAGTACTGACACCCAGGACAGGAGGTGTCACTGTAGTAGGAGGGAATCCTTTCACAGGGACGGGATGAGCCTGTACCCACAATAGGACAGCTCACAGGGTGACTTGATGTGTTCAGTACTATTGGTGACACCAGACCACCAAGAGGAACCAAGGGCGATATGACGATAGGAGGCAAATCTTTTTCTTTTCTTGTAGACACTTGAGCAACTCGTTTGTGTATACGAGAGGGAAAATATCTAATGTTGGGAATTGCCATGAATGCACAAGGGTTCTCTGGAGCTATGAGTCCCATTCCTTTTACCAAAGAATTACCAATCTCTACAGGAGAGTGTGACATGTCTGTTCCTTTGTTATATTCAAGACAGACAATGCTTAACATTTTGGCAAGAGATTTAATGACAAAACTAAACATTACGATTTCATTTACTGATCAAGGAATAGTGTTCTCCACTCCAGGAATACACTATTTAAACCTGGGAGAATGTATACTGGCGTTCAGAGGGCAAGTGGCTCTGCGAGGCATTCCAGTAGATCCAGAGATTTTTCTATAAGGAGTAAGCATTCTACTGACATGGCTACCTGGCTTGGTGGGAAAAATTGTGAGGTTACCTGATGAGTTTTCGTTTAGACCACGAATACCTATGGACGAAGAGAGGGGAAAGACTATAGCTATATAATTGGAAGCAGCCATAGTACGAAAGGGAAATGGCAATGCTTGAAGGAGTAGATAATGAGGGTAGACCATGAAGGACAGTAATAGCTCCCGAGGAAGGGTACAGATTGACTGACATAACTGATGACGACATGTTCAAGGAAGACCAAACAGACGATGAAGTAGTGTTTACATACTGGATAATAATAGAGAAAAGGGAAGTCCCACAGCGAATGCCAATAATGCGGCAATGGCATTTTTTCAGGAAGACTTGGAAATGGTGCCAAACGTCATTTGGACCACAGGCCCTTATGACGTAGGTTTATTGAAGGGAATAGGGGAAGTTAAAATAAAGCTTAAGCGGGAGCGATTTTACCTCGAGCAAAGCAGTACCCCATTGTCTCGAGAAGCTGATGAGGGTATATTCCAGACCATTTCAGCACTGATGAAACAAGGGATTCTGGTGCCATCGGAATCATTGTGTAATACCGCAGTGTATCCGATCAAAAAATCTAGCTAAGGGTCGTGGAGATTTATACCAGATATGAGACCAATTAACCCGATTGTAGATGCAGAATTTCCTCCAGTTCCTAATCCAGCAACGATACTGTGCAGTATCCCGGTGGAAGATCGATATTTCCCAGTGTTCAATTTGAAGAATGCATTTTTCTTGATCCCGTTGCACAAGGACTCACAAGATTTAAATCTTTTACATTCCGCCAAACCCGACTGAAACATACTAGTTTTCCTCAAGGGGACTGTGAGTCCCCATCGATCTTTAATAAAGTCCTACAGAAGGATTTAGGCAATATTGATCTAAAGAGTGCAGTGATACAGTACGTAGATTACATTTTACTTTGTAGCACCACAGAAGATGAGTGCAGACATGATTCTGTTCAGTTAATGACTATTCTAGCAGACAAGGGATGTAAGGAAGACAAGGAGAAGTTACTATACTGTCAAGATGAGGTGTTATACATTGGCCAATTGATTTCACAGGAAGGAAAGAAAGTGACACCAGAAAGCGCTGAGGCGATTATGAAGACATCAAAAGTTTTTGGCGTTATGCAACTATGTTAGAGCCTGGGTGTTTGATTACAGTATGCACACAAGACCACTTCTGCAAGCTTTAAAGAAAGCACAAGTGGGAAAAATAAAAATAGAATGGACTGAAGAAATGGAGGAAGGGTTTGAGGAGCTAAAAAAAGCTATTTGCACAGCCCCTGTTTTAGGAATTCCCAATTATGCTGAGGAATTTTATTTATTTTTGCACAAAAATGGGACAGTTATGACAACAGTGCTTACACAGAAACCTACATTGAGATACAAACCTTTAACGCATTACAGTGGGATTTTAGACCCAGTTATGAGAGGACACTTCCATTGTGAACAGTCATTGGCTGGTATCGCGTTCACGATTGAGAAATCTACAAGTATTGTCATGGGCTGTTCTATGACTCTCTTCGTAGAACATGCGCTATTTGTTATTTTCGAGAAACCCAAAGGCACATTGACATCCCAAAGAGCTTCAGCTTATGATTTAATGATTTCTAACCCAACAATTAAGATTGTAAGATGTAAAATAGTGAAGACTGCTACGTTTATAGCTGAGCCAATAGAAGAAGGCGATCATGTGCATGACTGTGCTAATTAAGTTGAATTTTAGGATGATATACCCTGTGTGAAGGAAAATACTTTAGCGGGAAGGGAGATACTCTTTATTGATGGTTCTTCGAAAATTGATCAGACTAGTGCGGAAAGGCATTCAGGCATTGCAGTAGTGAGACATATATTAAATGGAGAATTTGAGGTTGTAGCAAGTGCAAGGCTACAGTCTCACTTCTCCGCACAAGCAGCAGAATTGGTAGCGCTTATTGTCACGCTCGAGAAACACAAAGGACAGGAAGTGATGGTGTACTGTGACTCCGCCTATGTGACATCAACCGTACATGCAGGGTTAGCACATTGGAATAGGAGGGGTTACCTCCGTGCAGACGACACTCCAGTACAGCACGCATCTATACTGGACTGGCCTATTAAGACACTACAACTCCCAGTGGCTATAGTGGCCGTTAAATGCGCAGCGCATACTAAGCGAACAGATTTTATCTCTTGCAGGAACAAAGCCGCAGACGAAGAAGCCAAAAGGTTTGCATATTCCCCAGCCATTTTGAGTTTTGATACTGAGTGTATTAAAGCAAAACTAGTCACAACCATGTTAGTGCAAGAAGGGTTTAATAAATTATCGATAACCCAATTAATGGAGATTCAAGGGAGTGCTCCACAGGAAGAGCAGGAATTGTGGAAATGAAGTGGGTGTTCTTTATCTCCCACAGAAGCATTATGGCGACAAGATAGCACTGGAAAGCCAGTGATGCCAGTAGCATTATTTAAGGTTGCGCTTCAACAGCTGCATTAACCTGCGCATGTAACTAGGGAAAGACTTGCTGCTACGATTGCAGAGGACTGGTTCATTCCTAATTTGTTGGAGCACGTTGCACTATTTATGGTAAACTGCATCATGTGTCAAACGTTTACTGCTGGGCATACAATGAGGACAATTAGAGGTGTAATACCTCGACCAAATGGTCTGTTTCAGCATTTACATATCGACTATGTCAATATGCTGCAAATATGTAATGGATATAGGTATCTATACATGGAGGTGTGTCCCTTTTCTAGGTGGATCGAAGCAGGTCTGTGCACGCACCCTGACGCCACTTTTGCAGCAAAGTTTTTAGTGTGCAAAGTTTTCCCAAGGTGGGGTGTGTGTGAAGTGCTGAGATCCAACAATGGGCCGCATTTTGTTAATGAGCCATTCGAATAGATATGGCTTTTATTGAGTATAAAGCACACGTTTTCTTCTGCTTATCACCAGCAAGTGAACGGAATATGTGAGAAACTCAACAGCCTTCTTAAAGAAAAGATTGCCAAATTAAATTGACTATGAAGAGGGGGTGGCTATATTGCCTACCCCTAGCCTTAACTGCTCTTCGGAATCAGCCAGAATCAGACCACCACCTCACCCCTCAGGAATTAGTGACAGGGCGTCAAATGAGAATGCCCCTTACACCTCCATCTAGGAGCAGAAGTGATGCCCAAAGCATAGCAAAAACTTTAGGGGATGAGATGCACGACTATTTGACATGTATGACCTCTAGCATTTCTTTCATGTCAGATAAAGTCAAGCGCCAGGTGGGTCGGCCTAAGAACACATAAGAAGATAATTCGTCAACTAATCCGAATGAACTATTATCACCACCTAAGTTATATGTTGGGGACCTAGTCCTAGTTAAACATTTTACAAAAAAATGTCATGAGCCGTATTTCAATGGCCCTTTCTGTGTTGAGGAAGTGTCCCCTTCCGCTGTCAAAATATCAGGTTGAAGAGCTTGGCTGCACCTGGGTGATGTAAAAATCTATAGAGGACAGGTCTGCCCTCCCACTGTTGCTGATCCAAAAGCAAGACAAGTAGAAGAATTTCAGCGTGCACAGACTCAATAGATGACAAAGAAGAAGGACGATAAAGCAACCAGTGGTTAATACAGATTTTGTATTGGACTGGAATTCAGTGGACACTCCTTATAGATATTTTAGAAGAGAGTGCAAAGACTTGCATTGAATTCCATTAGTTTGAAAATTAAGTACACATTGAAGCATCAGAGTTATGCCTAAACATCAGTTCCTGATTAGAAACTGGAAACAAGTTCAGTATCCAGATTCATTTCGTGGAGAATACCTGTTCTAAGCAGTTAAACATCTGATACTTACCAATAGTGATGTTCATCGGCTTGTGCTTGCTGTTTTTGTGTTTATACTTCAAGCTCTTGAGACAAGAAACGTTGATATTCACACTTTCTTACAGGGTGCTAAAAATGGCCCTGTTATAAGAAGGCTCCTTATTGCTATCATCAAGCCGATTTTACAGTTACAAGTATAAAAACATTTGATGATTGTATTAAAAATGATTAAAGAGGAAAGAGGCACAGTTCTAGGTGAAGAACAAGTGCAATGAATAGTAGGATGGCGCAAGAGATGGATGCCTATGTTCTTATGCATAATATATGCTTGCATGATTGTTCTCTTTGTCATTCTGTTCCTTATCGTTCACAGTATTGATCATGTTAGCAGTTCCGCTGTGGAAGAGGTCCCTATGGTTCTTCATACTATGGGAACTTCTTTTGACATACTTCATGAATGGTACATGGCCTTTAAAAGACACAAGAGAGATGCAGAGGAAGATAGTGAGGGGATAAATACCTATTTAGATAATGCAGCACACTTGAGGAATAACATGTGGTACCAGCACATGAGAAAACTGGGGGAAAAGACATCTAAGGAGAGTTGCTATGCCTGCGCTCTCATCCCCTAGACCATGAATATAGTGCAAACTTTCCATATATTCATGCCTGGTATCCAAACGTTGGCCAACGCCAAGTGGCTACAGATTATGAGATGGGAGCTTCTGCAGACAATCAATACCACCATAAAGGTATTCAATGCTTTCAAGGAAGAGCTGAGGGTCATACGACTAATGACCCCGCAGAACAGATATGTCCTTGATATGATCACAGCGATGGAAGGAGGAGTTTGTACCAAAATCGGGCCTTCATGTTGCACGTTCATACCTTCTCATGATGACGAGAATGTGACCTTGACAGAGGCCATAACGTTGTTAACAAACCTGCATAACAAGATGGAAGACGAGACAGAGAACATTGAGGATGACAGTTGGTTTGCTTCCACATTCTCATGGATTCCGCAGTGGTTGGCAAACATATTCAAGATTCTTGGATCAAAATTGGTGATGGTGACGTTTGGATTCTGTGTGATTAGGTTAACGATTGCCCAATGCAAGAAAACAGCGAAGAATGTGGTAGGGATGAAGATCATGATCAATGTCGGATCTGGGTTTGGACCCAAGGCATTGAAGGATGAAAATGTCCAAAAATACACAGAGGCAAGCATTGTAGCACCTGAAGGAACAAAGTTCCTGTATCCAAAGAATCATAAGAAGTTTGTGGGACGATGGTCTATTGTAAGCCAAATTGACAATGTAACTAGATGACCTGGAGTGTAGATGAACTTGTTAAATCAGCCGGAACCCTGAGGAGGGTGATGAAGATCTGGACTCCGAAGAAGCACTTGTTCAAGAGAAAATACCAGCACGTGTAATCTATTGAAGAGGTGGTTGAGGACTCAACCAGAGGAGGGAATGTAGAGGAGCAGCTGCATGCCTCTGCAGGAAATCCCGTCCCCCTACCTCCTATATGTTGGAGGCCTGACAATGCTCCATGTTTGACACCAGAAGTTGTGCTAATACCGCAGTGAATATTCGAAAGAAGGTATACACTGCGAAAACCCTATCGAATGTATAACTGAAGAGATGACAATCTGCGAGAGGAACTCCTTGAAGGAATATGAAAAGGAGAGAGAGAGAAGCTAGTGACATCACAAAAAACATGTGTGATGCCCTAAGAATACTGGCTGAAGAGAATGCATGGAACTTACAGAAACTGATGATGAAGTTGAGAATCAAGTAAACTTTTTTATGCGAAAAGAAGATTGCACGTGTGTGAAGTGCTGCAGAAAATCAACCGTTCAATAATTGTATAGCCGTTGAAACGCATGTAGACCAAATCATCATAGAAGCTAGTTATACGTGGTGAATAGACTGCAGGCGAAGCCGTCATTATATAGGAGCTGGACATCAGTGTCACAAATTTTAGTAAGCCAGGACACATGGAGAGGAAAGGCCGAGCATTGTGTCGCAGCAAGAATAAGCCAAGATCGTGGAAGCGCATGGTAAGGCTGTCTGGCCTAGTATCAAAACTGAAGCAGCCAAGGTCGGTTATCTATTCTTGAAAGCAGTGAACGTGCAAAGGATGAATCATCCCTTATTAAGGTGCAAAGAAAGAACACTGAGCGTGCCAAGTCTTATTCATTTAAGACATTTAAAATGCAGCAAAATGGACCAAATCGTGGTCGCCTGTCACGTGAGCCAAGGATGAAAATAGAGTTGAGCTTGGAGCCATAGAACAACGACAGCGAGTGCTTGCACTCCTATATATTCACAGAAACAAGGATACTTTGCAAGGCCAAGTTCAAAGACAATCTTCATGGCAGAAGGCATGGCTGATGAGAGATGTTGGGCTAATTGGGTGGAGAGGTAAGGTTAATTCCACCTCCTGGGAACTGGGTCTGAGCTTACGTGCTGCTAAGTGAACCGAATGTTCCAGACATGGCACAAGCGTGCTAACCAATTGTAGAGGGTCATAAAACACAGGGCCTTATAGTTTGAAGACCAATGATAAACCGTGTACTTAATAGTGTTGACGGTGATATGTTTCAGTGGGCCACCAATCACAATCCTAGTCGCTATACAAAGTATACTTAGATCTCTTGTAAGTTTTTCTTATTTGCCACGTAGTATGACATCACCTCTGACCAATTTTTTGTATAAAATCTATGTTTTATGAGAAAATCTTTGAGAGCTGAGCAAATGTCCTTTGATGATCATTGTAAATTCCCTGTTTTAGATAATTGTTAATAAAACAGACTCCTTTGCCATCTTTCAGAATTGGTTCTAATATTTGGAGTCACAGTTATTCTGCAACCCCATCCATTGCATGCACGTTACTAAAGGGCCATAAGTTCACAGTAGTAGCCACGCAACTGCTCAACCACATCAAAGCGAACAACCTCCTTCAGTCCTACCAATCTGATTTCAGACTTAGATGCAGCACAGGAATGACTACCATTACAGTGATTGAGGATGCCCTTAAAATACTCGATGATGGCCATCCATTGCTTCCCGGTTCTACTTAACCTGTTAACAGCATTCGACACAGTAAACCACCAGACACACAACAACATTCTACATCTCTGCATGGGGATCAGAGAGATTGTCCTCAGCTGGTTCAAATTCTACCTTACTAATCACCACCAATTCGTCCACATGGATTCCTCCAGATCACCCCCTCTACCCATCACCGGAGGAGTCCCTCAAGGAACTATCCTCTCCCCTGTGACTTTCACCATTTACATGGAACGCTTGGAACCCTTCTAGCTCCATACAACATCCACATCCACCAATACGCAGATGACACACAGCTCTACCTCAATATATCTTCCATTGAAGGAATCTACAGGATCATGGCATGCCTCAAATATAGCCAGTCCTGGGTGTCCAGTGCTTACTTGAATCTTAATTCTTCTAGGACTGAATTCCTACTTTTGACTAACAACACTGAACACCCTAACATCCAGACCTGGCTCTCCGCTATGAACCTTAAGGGATTTGAATCACAGCTGACCCCCTGCCCCAAGTCCATTGGGTTGTACATTGATAGACACCTCTCCTTCAAACAGCATATAGCAAGCAAGACACAACCAGCTTGGTACCTACTTTCTCTACTGCAGAAATGAAAGCCCTGTCCAAGCTTCCCAGCTGGATGGCGGCAATGCCCTTTTGGAAGGCTTTCTGGCTACCACCTGGCACCCCTGAGATAGGTCCTACATGCTGCAATCCGACTGATCAAAGGACTCCAATAATTCAACTATATCACCCCGACCCTCATAGAACTGAACTGGCCCCCACTGCAAGCATGCATTATCTTCAAATATTGCTACATCATCTGCAAGGCTGTCGCCCTGAAGCCCTCAAGCTACCTCACAGACAAACCCAGCATCTTCAGAGGCCTACAATCCACCAGAAGGAAGTCCTCAAGCTACCTCACAGACAAACTCAGCATCTTCAGAGGCCTACAATCCACCAGAAGGAAGTCCTCAAGCTACCTCACAGACAAACCCAGCATCTTCAGAGGCCTACAATCCACCAGAAGGAAGTCCTCAAGCTACCTCACAGACAAACTTAGCATCTTCAGAGGCCTACAATCCATCAGAAGTAAGGACATCTACAGACTTGAACTCCGCCAGTGCTGAAAGGGAACAATGAGAAGACAGGCCTTCTTTGTCTATGCCCCCAGACTCTGGCACCTTCTTCCCGCCTATACCAGACCCCTCACACCTGCATTTAAGGAACAACCTAAAACGCTCCTCTTCAAGGAATTGCACCTCCCTACCGCATAGTTCCACACACCCTCCACTCCTCACCTAACTTAAGACTGTGATCAGCTCCCCCTGTTTCCTTTCATGGTTGCTTGTAGATCCCTTTGCGCTATGATTTGAATAGCGCTCTATTGCTTCCTGAAGCTAAGTCCACGCTCACTAAATACCCTAATAGTAGTAAGAATAAATCATAATTTTTCCTCAAGCATCCTATGGGAAAATGTGGGAGAAACTGCCGGCTGGACAATGCATGCAGTAAGCTGTGACCACATATGGGAGAAACTGCCGGCTGGACAATGCATGCAGTAAGCTGTGACCACATATGGGAGAAACTGCCGGCTGGACAATGCATGCAGTAAGCTGTGACCACATATGGGAGAAACTGCCGGCTGGACAATGCATGCAGTAAGCTGTGACCACATATGGGAGAAACTGCCGGCTGGACAATGCATGCAGTAAGCTGTGACCACATATGGGAGAAACCGCCGGCTGGATAATGCATGCAGTAAGCTGTGACCACATATGGGAGAAATCGCCGGCTGGACAACGCATGCAGTAAGCTGTGACCACATATGGGAGAAACCGCCGGCTGGAGAATGCATGCAGTAAGCTGTGACCACATATGGGAGAAACCGCCGGCTGGACAATGCATGCAGTAAGCTGTAACCACATATGGGAGAAACTGCCAGCTAGACAATGCATGCAGTAAACTGTGACCATATATGGGAGAAACTGCCGGCTGGACAATGCATGCAGTAAGCTGTGACCACATATGGGAGAAACTGCTGGCTGGACAATGCATGCCGTAAGCTGTGACCCCTGGTACCCAAGAATCTACTCACTGAAATTGATCGGCCTTGCAAGTGCTCCTTAGAAACATTCTTGGCTGGGAAATGCATAACAAAGTGTCCAGCTTGCCCCCAGGAGACCCTGGTTGTGTCCCCCAAGCAACCAGAAGTCAAGAAACAGTTCTGGCACGCACTTGTTGCCCACTTAGATCCCTTTTTTAGCTGGCTCGATCTCTTACAGACACTTTTCGAGCCATTGCAAGCATCCAGAGCAGCCTTTGATGGTCCTTGTTTTCAATCACCTGAATTAACTGATCACCTGCCTGCACTACAGCCGTTTCCGAGGCAATCGTGACTGGAGCACCGTATTACATCAATGGACCTCTTTGAGCTAACTCCACTGATCTGAGCTCCATCTCTTGCCTGTTCGACACTCAAGTCTAGCTGATAACTGCTAAAGGACTGCACTGCATCGCTGGACCGTCTCAATCCGCAGCGACTGACTCGACGCCCGCAAATCATGCAAACAGCCAACGTGCAACAATTCAACGCCGGCTCAACTGTTACAAATCACCTAGAAGCCTGGTTCGACATTGTCGAAGCACCATTAAAAGCATTAAAGGTATTAGAAGTGGATCTGCCATTCTGGCCTACCTTACAGGGCCCTGGTGAATAGTGAGACCCTACTCTCTGCCATTTTAAAAGACCCCTTCAGGGATTTGACTTTGCTGCTGAAATCATTGCCTGTTCACCCTTGTCTTCTGAACCAAGGTGCCCCATTTCCTTATAAAGGAAACATATTCTGTGCCTTCTCTTACAGGGGTGGGTTGTAGTGTTTTTGATTAGTTTGTTTTTATTTTTTATTTTAATTAAAGTCTTCCATTTTTATAGAACCTTGCCTGGACATTCTGTTATTTTGCTACCACTGTACAATTGATTGGTATGCTTCGGTGCTAGCTCGCATCCCTCCTGAAGAGTATAGACCGCCCTTGGCCAATGCTACGTTAAAGAGGAGCAGGCGGTATGCCAGTCTGGCTGTGCCCATTTCACCTCTATGATTGGGATCGGTGCTGTGTACTAGTAGTGTGGGGCTGAGTATGAGTTGTATTCACTGCTCATCCCTGCACTCCTGCGTGGCAGTCGTCATTTCGTGTCAAAGGGCTACAGAAACCCTACACATGTAGCTTGCTAAGAAGGAAAGCTGTCTATCGAGGGATCCCTAGAAATCATAAATTAACCAGAATTTGGAAAACCAATCGCAAAGACATGCGAAACACTGCAAGGACCGCCGATATTGTTTAGGTTGGTTCTAGTAATGGGTCAATGAGTTTATGAATGTCAAAGCCATGCAAGCATAGGTTCCTATCTACACACTAAAAGCCAATCTGTGACTGCCCTATCTCAATAATAATAAAAATGGATGAGGCTGATAATAGTATCATATTTAATATAGTGCTTCATAGCAGAGTCTGCCCAAGTCTAAGCACTGTGATATAGGTATTTTCAATACACGATTTAATGGTATTCAATTTTTGGGTTCAATGTAATAATGTCCCTGCAAAAATGTCTCCTGACACAGAAGTCGCAGTTTTTTGCAGAGACATTATTACATTGAACATGCGGGCGGGGGGGGACACACCCGCAAGCCCCGATTATTGTACATTTTTATTAACATTGGGAGCAGGGGACTTCCCCGCAACCCACCCCCATACATAATGTCGCCAATGGCTTTTCCTGGCCACATTATGTCTGGGGACATTATTACCGGATAACAATTTCTGAACCCCAGAAGGATGAAATGCTGTTTCAGTCATGGTGGTATTTGTACCAGTGGAGGCAGGTTGCAGGGTCGGACTGGGACAAGAAATAGGCCCGGACAACAACAAAAAAGTGGCCCACCCCTCGCCTCAAAAAAGTGGCCCACCCCTTGCCTCAAAAAAGTGGCTCACCCCTCACCTCCAAAAAAGTGGCCCTCAAACCATCATCCGTGATTCGCGTCAATTCATGACTTTTACAGAAAATGTTACATATTGAGGGTTCATGTGTCTGTTATGTAAGATGTTTACCGGCCTATGCTAATGCGCTTGCTCTTAAGTGCCACAGGTTCGCCGCATGCCCCACTTAGAGAAAAGGTACAATGCCATTAATGCGATTCAGCAGAAGGCAGTATTTCATGGGATGATGGGTTTTGGGGGGTGCAGGGTTGGGGAACGGGCGGCTATTAGGGGTAGTCGGGTCATCCCGGATTTTCATCATGAAAATCTTGCCACCCTACACTGTGCACCTCGACTACAAAAAATCGTACAGACTCCTCGTACCTTGCTCTGAATGAAATCTATAAAAGCAAAGGTACTTAGAAAACGGCAGGTTGACGTACTACATGGTCGATTTCAGCTACCATGTTGCACAGACATTCCTTCATTATAAAGGCTGGTGGCCTGGGATTTGGTGGCGATCAATGACTTTCTCTTGGCCTCCAGCCAGGTTAAAGCAATTATGATGTCCGGCTTTCATTTTAATGCGTCGGAGGCTTCCTCATTTTATGGCACAAACACCTGCTTCCCAATCCCCCCTTAAACCCCACCTCCCCCACACACCCAGCCCACAAGACTCTCCTCAACGTCCATCGCACGCAGTCTTTACCAGACCCGAGAGTTACCTCTCATTCCACCAGAAACCTCGAAAACAACCCTTCTTGTGCATATACTGTTTTTATTTTTCCAAGTATGCCAAATATTTTACCATTTGAGGCAAATGGTGAGATGTACAACTTGTCCATGTATGGTTGTTATTATGTTATGTCATGTTCCATCCCAGCCATCTTTTACCATCCGTGATAACTGCCTAAATGAAAGTTTGCTTTCCAATCTGTGCAGCTTTCTTTCCATGTCTGAATCCAAATTTCATTTGAACAAAATACATATATTACTTTCTATGCAACCCAGCGATCATTCGCATCCAGCCGCTCAGTTGTACTTCCATGCCTACTTTAACTTGCATCCTTCTTTTGTGCCTCTTGCTTTCACTCTCTGCTGTTCCCGCTCATCTTTTCCCCCAGTTGCAACCCCTCCCCACAGTAAAGTCATGGAAGCCTATGGTGGAAAAATAAAGCTCATAGGTGATCCCCTGACATCAGAATAGTCAAGCACGAGACACCAGGCATCAGCATATGTGCAACTTCTGCTCATAACATTCTTGTGTCTCTCGCCATCCAGAAATGTAAGGGACCACCATTAGAACTAACCCCGCAGCGTCCGTGAAAACGCACTGAGCTAGCTGGTGGTGGGCTCGCTGCCCCTGCCTCATCCTGTATTTGCCAAACCACTGCACTGTCTTTCTAGCTCTTAATATTGCAAATTCCTTGGCTAGGTGCAAAAGATGGGCAAAGACGTTAGGGTGTTAAAGGCACTGGTAAGTACCATAGCAGCACACCACTGTCTTGTTGTTTTTTTAATTAAGGTAACCGCGCTATTGCAGTATCCACGAGAGATAGATTGAGCCTTTAATAAGGAAATCACTTTTATTATTTTTTCCCATAGAACTATGTGTAGGTTCTATGCAGTGCACATTCCAAGCACTGCTTATTAAGTCAGCTGAAAAACGTAACTCGAAGCAGCAGGTAGCAAGTAATTTTGTTTACACCAGTAGCCATTTTCAATTTCAGCTGCTTTTTAGAAAATGTCTCATGTCAGAGTTTAATCATGTAGCCATGCTTGAGCAGTTGCTAATCCGACTTCTGTCTCCATGTTGCGACAGGTGTAACTTTTTCATATAGACTCAAGATGGAGGGCAGGAATTGTGGATATATAATAGGAACAAGCAGCCATCCACACTACACCGAGGCACTGTGTGTACCTCAAACTGGCCCAGTGATTCGGGGGTGGATTTCAGACTCCATGCCCATCCAAACTTTGCCTGGCCTCTCTGCTGAGGCTCACACCAGGGTTCCATCTTGTGCCAACGCCACCAGTGTTTAGAGGCAAAATTAAATGGAAAAGAACAAAAGAACACACATTCGTAGAATTATCCCAACGAAGGGTGAGCCATGTTGTTCTATGACCAAAATGACAGCAGTGTGGACAAGAATCGCAAACCAGAGGACCCACGCACAGTCAGCCCCCTTCTAAGAAAGGCAAAACATATGTACATGCCTTGCCAATACAATTGGGGATCCTAATATTTAACATTCTCTAGACACTGAATGTGTTCATGAACATCATTGTGCAGCTTTCTCCTACCGAGCTGTGCTATCCTGCTCGGCTCGCACTGGTGCCCTGCACGGGGCGCATGGAATGCTAAAGCACGCGCACCATGGCCCCTGAAGGTGCTGGGGGGGGTGGGGGGATTACCAGGCCGCGGGATGCTTTCGGTGGAACATGCATGCGGTGAATGATGGAAGTAGGTGTTACTACTTGATGTGTCATGTCAGAGTTTAATCAAATCAGCGCGAAAGCTTTCAGCGCACCAAAGAACATTTCTATGAATTAAACCAGTTCCCAAATGTAATAGTTGCCATAGATTGCACACATATCCCAATTAAGACCACTGTGAACAATGAGCACATTTATGTAAATCGAAAGAATTATCACTCCATAAATGCGCAGAAGATTTTTTATGTGAAATATATATTAGTTACCAATGCTCTTTTCAAGATGCCAAGCTCCACATATGACAGCTACATTTTTAATCATAGTCAAATAAAGAGGCAACTCGAGACACCGGTGTTCGGTGATGGCTGGCTGCTAGTTAAGCTTAAGTAACATTATGGACCTGATTCACAGAAGCATTTTATAATGGAACAATCCCATAGGAATTACGCTCTGTGAATTAGGCCCATGTGTGGTTAGAATTCAGATCAAATGCGCGTTGCCGGTAGAGCCTCATTTGCAAGTGACATAGTGTTGGTTTATTTTCGGAGAATCAGCATGCAATTGTAGTCACCTGTTTTCCCTTTTCAAGGTGATAGCGGCTATGGGTTAAGGCCTTACCTGTTCACCCTAACTCCAACCCACAAATAGAGGGGAGAGCAAGTACAATGCTGCACATGGTAAAAGTCGGAATGACATTGAACAGAGATTTGGGATTCAAAAGCCTCAATTTAGGTGCCTCCATCATTCATGGGGTGCCCTTCAATATGATCCATAGTTTGTTTGCAAACTAGCATTGTCTCGCTGTATTCTTCACAACATAGCCATGCGAAGAGGCGGCCCTGAGTCACTACAGGTGATGATATGATGGGCCTTACGAGAATAGTACTAGTACTAGTCCTTACCTCAGTGGCTGGCTGGCTGTTGGGCTGCCCTGCTGTCTGTGGACTGTGTGGCCTGTGGCAGTGGCACTGGGCACTGT
This sequence comes from Ambystoma mexicanum, assembly GCF_040938575.1. Classification (NCBI taxonomy): domain Eukaryota; kingdom Metazoa; phylum Chordata; class Amphibia; order Caudata; family Ambystomatidae; genus Ambystoma; species Ambystoma mexicanum. Next base: position 99,623,475 of record NC_090934.1, read on the forward strand.
CTGCTGGCCGCCTCACCTGCTGCCTGGTGGTCCTCCTGTGTGTGGGAACTGGGCACTGGACTGTCGGCCTCCAATTTGTCTGGTGAGGTCCAGCTCAGTGGTGCCTGGTGGTGGTGGCTCTCTCTGTCTCTCTGCCAGAGCGCTGCCTGCTGCGCTGTGTCGGTGTGACTGCGGCGTGCCCAAATAAATCAGGGCCAGCCCAGGGTGGGCCAGAGAGGCAAGCGAGGCCCAAGGCAATTAGAAATAGCAGCAAATGGGTGGGCACTGCAGGGCAGCCTTCCCAGCCGAATTTTCATTCATTGGCTTTTCTGCGGCGACGGCGGCCCCGGGCCCCAGCCCAGCCCCCAGGCACAAGTTGAAGACAGTTGCTTTCAACTTTGCAAAGAAGTGTTACTTACTTCCTGCAAAGTTGAAGCAATTGTCTGTGAAATGTGTCGCTGTTCTGGCAGTGCTGGCCCCAGGCAGGCTCCCAGCTCAGCCCTCAGCCCTGCAGGCAGGCAGGCTGCCCCCCCAGGGTCAGGACTCGGAGGGAGGCAGGTGTTGCAATTGCTTTATTGTGTGTTTGCAATTGCTTCAGCCTGCCTCCCTCCCACAGATCAAAGAAACGTTCTGGCCTGGCCATTGCAGGCCAGAGCGGAGCGCAAGCCGGCGAGCACACACGGCACCGGCCCCCTGCAGCCCCCGGTGGCCTACGACGCTGTGAATGAATTATGCGTGCATCTGCATCTGCATGCATCATACATTATGATGCATGCATGATGCAGATGCAATCATCAAAGCAAGGTAACATCTAGTGTGTTACCTTGCTATGATGATTCTGCAGATGGCAGACAGCGCCTCCCCCTCCTGGATCCCTGCCGTGCTGCACAGCACAGCCCAGTCCAGGCGGCCCAAGCCCCCCCCCCCCATCTGACTTCCCGGCCGCGGGCGGCCTCCTGCTCTGACTCTGAGCCCCTGGAGCCATTCGCGAGCTGCTGCTATGTGGTGCTCGGCACACACACACACACACTAGGCCGGCCCGGGGCTGCCGGGCCTGCCAAAAGAAACCGGCCCAGAGGTGGCTGCTGGAAAACCGGCCCCAGGGGACCCCGAAGTCTTTCGGCCACAGGCCGAAAGACCGAAAGGGCCAGTCCGAGCCTGGCAGGTTGAACACATGTACCCAACTTGCCGACTTACCCTCCCCACCATCCTACTAGCTGTCTTATCTACCTACGCCTCACTCTCAGGAGCCTTGTGTATGTCCTCCATGTCTCTTGCTGCTGCATTGGTACCTTTGACTTTTCTAAAGGTAGTTCAGTCTAAGAAGTACATCAATAACGTTTTTGGGGCTGAGAATTGAAAACACTCGGCTTGATCCCGATGACCACCTTAAAGAAAAATCCAATGTGACATGAAACCAGTGATTTCAGACATACAAGATTCTGTGGAGCTGAATTATATAAGTCTTGTTCCATGGGGAAGGAGGAACGACCCCAATCAAGCAGGGCCCAGGGTGAAACTTGTGTAACACTGCTATTGCCATCCCATGCTCCCATCATTGGCCAGGAACTCTGAAGCTGGCTGTGGGATGTGACCAAAGGCCTTCACAGCTGCAGCCTTCATGCTGCGAGAGCACAGTCTGCCCCCCCCCCCTCCCCCACTCCAGCATTCTCTCCGGTATCAATACTTACGCAAAGGCGCCACTTTGCATGGGAGGGGGTCATCGGAGCACGGAATGCAGTACTGCTACAGATCAGCTCAGCCTTCTGCCATGACTTGGCATCAGTTGGCAATTGGTGGCTGCTCCATTGAATATCAAACCAACTGCAAGGACCAGCAAAGATTCCAGGGTTTGTTCTCTCGCCTGATGGTAAAATATGAGAGCGTGTGGGCGTTGCCTAGCATTCCCCGCTGTGTCTGTCCCGTTTGGTTTGACCAATGTGGTTCCAATGAGGAAAAATGGATGTACAGCCTTGGGGACTCATCTGATGCTAAGATTCCTCCTGTGTAGAAGTGCTGTGGTGTTATAAAGGGACTAACATCCGCCGTGGTACTATTAAAAAAAATCAAATTTCTACACAAATAAGTGTGGATTGTTTCATTGCAGGCAGAAGGGCTCAATCGGTATCAGCATCATTGACCTAAAACCTTTGACCTAAAACATTTGATCGAATATTTTTTACCTTTATTTCGGTCAAATTTAATTAAATATATATATATATGGGGGTGAGAAAGGGTATAGATTAGGTTGAGGGGAAGTGTGGGGGTTTGCGGGGGTCCCCACCCGCATTTTAGACCGAACAAAAGGTCAAATAAATTCGATCAAAAGTTATTAGGTCAAATGTTTAGGTCAAATAGACCCATACCCCTGAATCAGCCAGCCTGGGCTTTATAGGATCAGAGGAGTCTGCTGCGGCATTGTTCCCTCTAGTCTGTGTACTTATGTGCGGATGCCCGCTTACATGCCTCAGCTCTCTAGGGCGTTATGCCAGGATAGAGCCCATAGATTTGCTTCAAGAACACTAGACAGAGGAAAGCCAAAAGGCCAAACCGAATGAGCAAATAGATACAGTTTAAAGCATTTATGACATGTTCGGTGTTTAGTCGGCTCTCTAGGACTGCGTTGAGTGGCAGCATTTCAACTGAACATTTAAGTAAGAAAGAATAGCTAAAAACCACACTTGTCATGACCGCAAGCACCAGGCACTCTTACGTAGAATCTACCATGGCTGCGTATGAGCGTGGAGCAGGATGAGGGCACTGTGATATAATGCCCTCTGCAAGGCTGTTCAGACCTGATTTTATGTTTTATTTTTAATGATATAATAATGTGGGTCATTCTGACTCTGAAAGCAAGTTCTGATAATCAAGGCATTGGAGGTGCCACGAGTGTTGGTGTCCATGGACGTGTACATTTCGGAAGCGGCTGACTGCTTTCTCTCAGTGCGTGTTGACATGCATAGCACGTGCTTGAATGTTGGTAGGGCCATTCCTCTAACCTTTTTGTCGGAACTCGTCCGGAGACGCGATGACGCAAGCGGGTGTTGTTGTTGCATTCCCACGCATCTCCCTTGCAGTTGCTTGCATCTACCTGCACCGTTCGGCATTTGCAGGGTGTTATAATTCAGAAACCAGTATCTCTGGCTTAGCACGGGGCCAGCGGTGAGTGTACTGAAGTGTACCGAGAGTACCAAAGTTGGGGAGCAGAGTGTCTCCGGTCAGAGAGCAGTGGCCAGGAATAGAGCTCCCCAGGAGCTTGCAATCCCTGGTGTGGGGATTACCAGAGAGTGGGGAGGGCTCGTAGTGGCTGTACCCCCCGGGGATAGTTTTCAGTGGACGCTTCCGCACCCTGCACTTCTCTGTACTTATGCAGAGCACCCTGGGGTGGGAGGCCAGAGGCTTGCCTACTACCTGGCTTATCGGAATCAGCCCGCCCCTTGTCCAAATCATCAACACCTAACTCCAACATGCTGGTTTGGAAAGCAGCATTGGGCTAGCATCCATGTAAATTTCCTTCCAAAATTCTTGACCACTACTGCTTAGTAGTAATTCTTACATGCTGCAATCGGAAACCTTAGTCGCTCAGTCTCTTCTGGCATTACCTGTCTAGAGTGGTGATTATTGAGACGGAGACTGGTTTGATGATATACTCCTTCTATGTACAATTTGAGGAGTAATAAAAGAAGGCAAACTACTGTGCCAGTGGCTCTAAGCACAGTCATACTTCAAAAAAGCCTCATCCACAAGGAGATCTGTACACACAGCAATGTTTATTTCCAGTCAGCTGGAAGCCATCAGCAGCCACAGTTGGCCAGCCATGAACGCTGCAACTCCAGCCTGTTAATTGTAAACTCACCTTTTAAGGTAAATACAGGATTGTACAATCTTTGTATGCAAATCTGTACCCTACTTTTAATAGATTTTTCATTGGTCCGGTTTAGGATGACTTGCTATTTCCAAAATTAGAAAATGGCAGCATTAAACACACTGGCCCCATCGGCCCATCGGCCACTGGCCGATGACCTTTGAGGACCTGGGGGGCCAGTTTTTCATGAGGCCACCCAGGGCCGTTTTGTTTGCTGGTGAAATGATTAAGTTATAGATATTTTGCCGGTGAAATGTTTAAGTTATAGATATGCAGCGCGACTCTGCTGTCATCATCTTCAAAATATAATTTATAAAAATTGCCCAGCTTGTGCAGCGCGGCCCACAGTGTCTGCTGCGGGCCGCGCTGCACAAGCTGGGCAATTTTTATAAATTACATTTTGAAGATGATGACAGTGTGTGCCCGTGGCGGCCTATGGGGCTGGGCCGCGTGGCCCTAGCAGCTGCTCGCCTGAGGCACGGGGCTGGGCACTGGCACGGAAAGGAAACTGACACTCTCTCGGGGGGGTAGGGGGGCAGGGTGAGGCGGGGGGTTTCTTCCAGCCATGGCCCAAGGGCAGGGGCGGGCTGGACGGAGCCTGGGAGCTGCCTGGTGGTGCTGCTGAATGACCTGCAGGAGGAGGGAGCAAATTATTCATTAAAGCAAGGTAACAACAACACACACGTTGTTACCTTGCTTTGATGATTTGCATTGCAATTGTAAATTGCAGATGCATGCATGCATGATCAAGGGCCGGCCGCCGCCAGGAGGCCAACGACGGCGCAGCGGGCCACCGTGGTGGCCTGGCCCGTGGTGGCCATGTGTGCTAAAGTAAGACATCAAGTGTTAATTATACAAACACAGAACTCGGCGGACCCCTAGTGCTGCTACTGTGAGAGCTCCTGGGGCTGCAGACAGACAGTCGCCTGCCGGGCTGGGCTGGGGCCCGGGGGCGGGGCTGAGTAAGTTCACAACAAGTTCCTTTCAACTTTGCAGGAACTAACAACATCGAATTTGTTGTTGCCCTGCAAAGTTGAAAGCAACTTGTGCCTGGGGCTGGGGGGCCGACACAGACTCTGTGCCGCCACAATTAAGTCAGTGGCGGTGCAGGAGTAGGACATGTGACTCTGTACTCTGAGTCACTAATAGGATATAGTGGGCCTCTCCTCCTCACCCTGGGCATTATTTTGTGGGCACAACACAGGCAGGCAGGCGCAGCACTGACTGAGGCAGGAGGCCAGGCCACCCACCCAACCCCACGAGTCCACGGGGGCAGCAGCCAGTGCCAACTGCCAACTTGACTTCTGACGTGAGTGACGAGTCTGACGACGAGGAGAGGAGAGGAGGACGGACACGCACCGCAGCAAAGCCACAGCTAGCAGCAGGAGCAGACCCGGCCCGGGCCCATCCCGAAGACAGTGACCGACCATCCGAAGTGAGTGAGCCGCAAGCCCTGAGCCCAGCAGCAGCAGCAAAACGACAACAGGTAGAGGCAGACAGGCTGCAGTGGCGCCACGACTACCTACACCTGAGAGACTACACGACGTGTGACAAAAATCAGGTAAGAAAGATTGCTCCATCCATTCCACACACAGGGCCCAGGGCAGGGCCACAAAATGTTTCGCAAAATCACATTAACATCAGCGAGCGCGTTCTGCACGGTTGGCACGGCGGCACCTTAAGCTTAAGAGTGACTAGTACTGACAGTCGTAGTTGGAAATATGACTTCTAGACTGTTCTTCGATTTGGATAAAAGAAAGCATGATATAAATAGAAGTTATTATTATAATTACTATTATTGTTACCATGTGATGATTGGTCAAATTATGTCAGGTACTTGAAACACTTGTGTATAGGGGCATTATAAATGCCATATCATATCATACTTAAAGAATTGAGCTCAGCAACATTAGGTGCACTGTGTTATTATTAACGAAGAAGGCTTTAGTTGGTTGGAGTGAACCACATTTTTGATCGCAAAGAGGCACTTTACCTGACAGACATCACAACATGACATTAACTGGAGGAAAGACCAGCAATTTAGATTGGCGATACACTGACTGAACCGTTAAACGTGAGAAGGTGGAGCTTGGACGGACTGCTGGGGGGCTGAGGGGGAGTCCAGGGATGTTTACCTTTCCAAAAAGTGTGATTGTGTGATTGTGACATCGTCACGCTATGGTCTGCTTGCAGCTTTAAGGCAAACGAAACAGCACTTTTTCTGCTAAATGACGGCTAGGCCGTGCCTCATACGAAATGAACACACTTAAAACAGCCACTGGCACTGCAACAGACTTTAGGTTAATTGCGGTCCAGATGTCGTGCATTGCTTCCTGAACTAAACGTAGCACTGGATATCTCTTATGTGAGCTGGCAGTGTCTGAAACTTCGGTGTGCAGATAAACGACAGTTGAAAGATAGGGAAGCTTTGGAAAGAAAAGCCACGCAGCATGTGTGAAGCTGCCTGCAGTGCTGTTGGGTGCAGATAACAGCTTGTGCCGCTTTGGAAATCTTAACACACTGACACAGTTTGCAAACACGACTATCAGTTAAGGTTTCCGCGTGAAGTGTGCCTAGATATTGCTGAATTCAGCTGACATGACGTATGTTGCAATGCTTACAGGATGGGACGGTGCCCATGGTCGATCGATATGCTTATGGAATTGCAAGGGAATGCTCCCCATCGAGAGGGCAGACCCAGCAGAGGGTGGAGACTCCCAGCCGGGCTAGTGAGGCACACGATATGGACGACAGGGTTTAACCATTTGACTAGGTAGTTTACATCAATGAATGAAGGACTATTTATCAACAGACGTGGGTTACGCAACCTCTTCTCATTCGGCCCGTGGGTACGTGCTGTCGGGTAGATGACCAGGTGAATCAGACACCATAATCAGTAAGTGAGGCTCCTAACTCTCATGCTGACATCTAGGGTGTGGTGTATGTCTGACGGGACTTACGAAAGTCGGACTACACAAAGCACTTTTTGTAATTTAACCCATGTAGCTCGGCCTGGTGTAAAATGCACACAGCAGCTCTCTAGTTGTGGTAATGTTCATCAAGGTGCCGGACAGGCACACTTTAGACATTGTGCTTGACCATCTGCATACAATCTCCTGCAGACGAGCACTTGAACATCACCCAGTACGTATTGCATACGATGCTCTGCTGGGCAGAAGAGGTCTTTCCTACTCCTGCAAATTCAAAGCCTGACTGAACAGCGGATTTATTTTGCTCAACTCCTATTCTCTTTCCACATTTCATACATGTTCTTTTATTTTTTACGTGAGCTGCACCTTCTTGTGTTTTTGAAACGTCCATTTGCATCGCTTCATATTGCCTGCGATGGTTGTCAGCAAATGCATCTTTGCCCCTTAACGACCTGCAAGTACTACTTCCTTTTATTACCAGCGCTCCCATTGTAGGTTGTGTGGAGACATTCTGCATTGATGGGCTCTTTCAATATGAGAGACCCTTTGAAGACGCATTACCTAGCAAAGAGGTAAACACTTATAGGGTATTTACGGCAACACTTAGTTTAGTCATGATGATGGAAACAAGCATTGATAATGCTAATAGTTTGGGCTTTTGTGTAGGCATGGGAAATGCCCTGCTGTCTGTAGTGGTATGAACGGTAGCAGCTGCAAAATGGTGCAAGTACCTGGGCATCTAACAGCAGTGCCTGGAAAATGCCTGATACATTTACACAAGCCAAAAACTGTTAACAGGACTTCACTGAAGGACACACACAGTGCTTATAACTTGGTTGGCTGAAGGCAGACCAGGTTAAGACATTTGTATTACACCAGTACCATTTACAGCTAAAATTAAGTCATTAACTCTCAGAAGACTGCTTTGAAAAAACAAAGGCATACACGTCGAGTGCAAAGTTTGATGTTAAGGCCTGATTAAAGAGAGCTCAAAGAGTTCCCATGAAAAGGTGTTTTGGGGAGGGAGGGGCAAGAACAGGGTTGGGGATTAGCATGGCAATGGGCAGTTGCCCGCACTCCGACTGCTACTGCAACGCCAGCATCGGAGCATGCGGCGAGGCTGCTGGCCTCTGCTGCCCCATCCACCGCCCAAACAACTCAAAATGTGCTTGTAGCACATACTGGCACCATCGGACTTGCCCGCATTCCAAATGCCACTGGACCCGCCTCCGCCAATCCCCCAGCCACCCATACATGCAGTCGACCACCCACCATCTTATCCCAAAATATCACTCGCCAGCACATCACACGCGCAGACTACTACCGACATGCAACCAGAAGTGCTGCAGCAGCATGGCACACAGCACAAGACCAGTGCCCCCATCATGAATTGACGCAATTCACAGATGATGGTTTGAGGGCCATTTTTTTGGGAGGCGAGAGGTGGGCCACATTTTTGATGCGAGGGGTGGGCCATTTTTCTTTGGGTGTCCGGGCTGATTTCTTGTCCCAGTCCGACCCTGATGGCTCCTTATGCAAATTAGCAAATCTAGATACTTTCCCAAGATTCCAATAAACATGAGGCATTTTGCAACTCTGAGAACCGGCTTAAAGGCAGTTTGGGATAATGCAGGCCTTCAGACTCCCTAACACACTGTACCGAGAACATAGATACATTATCCGGCTTTCTATTGGGTAATACCACTTTTATCTCCTTTTAACCCATTAGAAAATGTTATTTATAAAAGGATCTTTCAACACCACTGCTAGAAACTGTGTATTCCTACCATTTAACCTGTTGTATCACCTCTAGCGTTTAGGTCTCTGGAGGATAGCTCAGGGGCAAAGTGCTCACCTTGGAAACATCATGGAGCATCATAGGTTCGATACCCAGCTCCACGCTTAGAAACTTCTGGGTATTAAGCGCATTATAAATAACCAATCAATACACTCCCATTTCTGCACATGACACTGCTTTTATGTGTTTCACAGTTTTTTTTTAAACACTTTGTGGGATTCTGAGATTAGCAGCCATTTAAACTGAGTATACATAAAAGAATGAAGTATCTTGCCAATATACTATCGTTCATATCTAAACATATTCTAGCCTAGTGTCTGGGTTATGTATGTTTGTGTGTAATCTCAGCACACCCTCCGTATCCCATGACAACCCAGACAAGTGTGCGCAGTGACCTCTTTTTCCAATGTACTTTTGCCTTGAATAAGGGCAACCTAACTTCCCTAAACAGACAATAATCCTAATTTCTACAATGTTCGACAGGAGAGTGAAATATTGACCGTAATTATGATATTTGTCTATCTACGATAAGTGGGGGGGGGTGTAAAGACCTCCTCTACACTACCATGACACATAAGGCGGGGGGCGACTTAATACAGCAATTGGCGATTGCAAGGGCCCTCCTGCTACCTGCCTCCACAGAGTGGGAGAACATTCCTGCAACTATCATGGGGAACGTGAAACCAAGGACTTCACAAAAAAAGACCTTGGCCCTCATTACAACCCAGGCGTTAAGGAGTTAATGGCGCCGTAAAAGGTGCCGGCGCCGTTAAACCCTTAACGCCTGATTACGAGGTCCCTTTGCGGGTTGGAGACTTTAACGCCTGCTTTTTGCAGGCGTTAAAAACCAACCCGCAAAGGGACCTTGGTGCTAAGTACGGTGCCGCAATTTGCGGAACCGTACTTAGCGCCTTCCCCATTTCCATTGAGCCCTATGGGGCAAAAATGGGAATGGGGAAGGGCCATGGCAGCAAGATGGAATTACCGCCCCGCCAACCTCAGAATGGGGCGGTAATTCCCCATTCCGCCATGGCGGAGTCGGTAAGTTACCGGCATGGACCATGGTGCTATTAGCACCATGGTCCAACGCCAAGGTCGTAATGAGGGCCCTTTTGTCTAAAAAAAATCACAGCTTTTTATGATCCAATTGAAAAAAGGTTGGAGGAGTTGGAGGACTGCGAGGACTCAATGGCAGACACAGACATACTGGATTTAAATGAAAGCCAGATCTCTGGTCATGTTAGCGATCGCTACATTGACACTACACCAATTCTTAAATTGTGGATGAAAGTGACAGTGATAGTGGAAGTGAGAGCTCATCCATGGGCCTCATTACGACCCTGGCGCTAATGGTTTAACGGCGCCGTAAAGAGCGTCGGCGCTGTTAAACCATTAGCGCCTGATTACAAGGTCCCTTAGCGGGTTGGAGGCTTTAAGGCCTACTTTTTGCAGGCGTTAAAATCCAACCCGCTAAGGGACCTTGGAGCTAATTACAGCAACCGTAATTTACGGTGCGGTAATTAGCGCCTTCCCCATCCCCATTATGCCCTACGGGGCAAAATGGGAATGGGGAAGGGCAAATGGTGAATGGGGAATTACCGCCCCCGCCAACCTTGTGATGGGGGCGGTAATTCCGCCATCCACCATGCAGGAGACCGGCATAGACCATGGTGCTAATAGCACCATGTCCAGCGCCTGGGTCGTAATGAGGCCACATGTCTTCGCCTGCCCACTCTTAACAGAGAGGTCTCCCATTGAGTGTTAAAAACCTCACAGGGGGGGGCGACCAAAACGCCTCAGCAATCGTGGCGCTTAATGGTGTTTTAACTAAATTTGTGGTACTCTATGAATTGATTGAGAGTTTTTCAGCTATCTCAGAGATTTTAAAGGACCCGGTGTAAGGTTTGAAGTCTAAGGGCCTCATTACGAGTTTGGAGGCAGCCATGGTGCTATTAGCACCATGGCTGCCTCCAAACCGGGCTCCATTACCGGGTTCCTTCAATGAGGAATAACGGGTCATTCCAACATTGGAGGACCCGGTAATTCCTCCTTGAAGGAGCCAATCCCCATTCCCATTTGAGCCCCTATAGGGCTCAATGGGAATGGGGAGGGAGATAATAACAGGCACATTACGAATGGCCCGTTAATAGCTCCCTCTTCCCCTCGCGGGACCCGGAAAAGATGTCTAGTTTTCCCAGATGTCTGGCCCGGGTCGCGCAAAGGGAACCTCGTAATCGGCGCTCCCATAATGAAGGGTCTCAGTCCCGTACCGGCACCCTTCATTACGGGAGCGCCACCCTTGTAATGAGGGCCTAAAACTGTAGACTTGGACCAAAATGTTAGGGGGTGTATAACAGAGACTCTGGGGATGAATCCGGAGACACGTTAGGAGGTAACCATGGCGCTAACAGCGGCATGGCTACCCTCTTACCGGGTACCGCATCAGGGTTCCTTGAATGAGGAATTACCAGGCCATTCCAAACTTGGAGGGCTCGGTAATTCCTTATTCAAGGAACCCGGAAAAAGGTACATCCCCCATTCCCATTCGAGCCCTGATAGGGCTCAATGGGAATGGGGAGCATGCTAACAACGGGCCCGTTAATAACGGGCCCGTTGTTAGCATGCTGGTCTCCTCGCGGGACCCGCTAAGGACGCCTGGATTTACCAGGAGTCCTTACCGGGTCCCGAGGAGACCTCGTAATAGGGCAGTAAAGGGTTGACGGCTCAGGCACCTTTACCAGAGCCGTTAACCCCTTACTGCCCAACTCGTAATGACCCCTGCCCCTGAGGAGCCCTTGACCCCGAAAGATAGGGGTCTTGTTTGGGAGGCTTCTGTGAGCCCCATCCTCACTGACTTGATGAACTCTCAGGATTACTCTGTTACAGCTGAGGGGGGGAACTGTTACAAAAATGGAGTCAAGAGGTTCTGGACCCTCAGGTAGAAGAGGGGACTGGTGCCCAGCAGCAGCCTCATATTCCACCCACGCCTGTCATTATCGATATAACAGGAACACAAAACATATCTCTAGTTTCAGGTGCCCATCCATCTTTGGCCCCCAAAAAGTGGGGAAACAACTTAGGAAGATAAACCACCAGAATGTGAAGAAATGTAGTTCAAACTCATCCAGAAAATTCCTTAGGAATTTGAGCCCACCACAAAGAAATATGGTGGTCAATAAAAACATTTTTGAGAAAAATAAGTGTGTGGGTCTAAAGGTGGCAGGGGAGACCCTGGACCTAGCTTCAGAGAAGGAGATGGGCTCTATGAATGGGGGTGGGGGAGCAGGTGAACAAGCAACAGAGAGGGAGATGGGAACCATGGTTCACTTAATGGGTGAAAGGTTACAGGCAGGTTAGGCTCTGATCCTAACGAGCCAATTTAAACAAGTGTTGATTGGGGATTCTATGAGGGCAGTGGCGAGGGCAAATGCGTGTAATGAGAGGCCAATTGGGGGACCGCACAGTGCGGAAGTCCACATCCCCATACGTACAGTGGAAGTGGTTAGAAGCGTAGAAAGGTCATTGGAATCTTTGGAAGGCTGCTCCAACTACAAGGCTCTCCCACTCCATTTAAAACCATCTCCTGCTCTGCAAAATGACCAATTTGGATCAATAGAGATGGGTCAGATGAGCCTGACAATTGGATACAATGTCCATCATGGGTAACGCATTGTTTCATCCAAAACTGTGGGGCCCCCAAGTGTATGGATAAGACCCAGGCATTCATTGTCCAATGGGAGCCTGCTTAGAATAGCTGCACGTCCAGCCTGGGGGATCAGATTGTACAAGGGTCAGTCACCAGCCTAGAGACAATTAAGCCGGGGAAAAGTGCTACATCTTTCCAGGGATGTGGGCTAAATAAATTGCTATTTGAATTTGTTGGGAAGGACGGGGGTCACTTCCCGCTCAATAGAAAGAATATGCTGGCCCTATTTGCTGAATTTCCCAGGCTGAGACCGATTATGTCTAGGTATTTGGAGAGGATAGAATTTGTGGATGATAACAGAATTGACTTAGTACATTCTAGAAACAGTATAAAAGATTGTACATTAACTCATTCTATCTGAATTCGAAACACCAACTCAGTTTGGTATTTTGGTCTCACCATGTCCACATGGTGGAAAGGTTTCTGGTGAACAGGGGATCAGTAAACAGGACGGGGACCGTAGAAAGGTAGTCATTACCATGAATAAAAGGAATGAGGTTGGGCGCAAGGTTACATTGTTTCCCACAAGCAATCACTGGCTTTGACATCTCCAGTCCCAATGATAACTTGAACTTGATCTTTTGGAATTCAAAGGGAAATAGCTATTTATTTACATATTTCAGACCTGTGGAACTACTTCCAGGATTTCAGCATGATTCTTACACAAGAAACCGGAGTTTTGAATGATCCTGTGTTTGATGGCTATGAAGTATTCCCTCAATGTGCCGTGATTTCTAAGGAGGGATGCACCTCGCGGGGCCTCTTGACTGTTATTAAATCTAGCCTCCTGGACTCATGCTAAAATAACCGTGTGGGTGGTATTCCCTTTAATTGTTGAGGACAAGGCCCTACATGCTTAATTTTAAATAATTATGGGCACGAGAGAATACCCTCCTTGCCAGATTATTTTTTTTTTGTTTAATAATCTTTATTGAGATTATAAGCGGTTAAGAAAACTACATAGTAATAACATTGCAGATATTTATGAAGAATAACATTAATCTTAATATAATCAAAAACAACACAGTAACACATTCGAAAAATTGGTAGCCGAATGAGTAAGGCTATGAGAGTAATTCATGAGGGAAGTACTTAATCGTTGAGATCTGCAATCAAATTGAGGTTCGTAAGTAAAAGACTAATGGGGGGACAAACGAGGGGACAGACAAAAGACAAAAGAACAAAGGGAGGGAGGGGGGTAAGGTACATATAACAATATAATACTTGGCTTCATTTATTCATAGCATTGGAGGAATCTGTTGATCGAATAAAAGGGATCAGGCGATGCCCAAAAAGAAAGGAGAATAAGATCAAATGTGAAAAGCTTAGGAACCATGCGATGACACACTAAAGCAGTCTAGATAACAAATATAAAAAGCCAATTTGGCATTATACTTGGGTATAGTATCAAGGCAAGTGGCCATACATAATTCAATTCTTTGCACATGACAGATGTTGTTCCACCAACCCCTAGTGGATATGTTGTGTGAATCCTTCAAGTTGGTAGTGATGAGCTTCAGAGCAAGGGCAATGAACAAATCATATTGATTGGCAGAGGCATGTCATTTTATGTTAGTGACAGCCAGGCTACCCAGGAAAATATTCAAAAAAGATAGTGGAACATCAACTGTAAAGATATGTTTAAGGAATTTCCAAGCTTCCTGCCTGAATGAACGAAAAAGAACAGATGTTGTTTTATGGTGGCAGAAGCAGATATATCCCTGATCCTGATCCTAGTGTACAAAAGAGACCAGGTATGGCCCCTAAGGACACAGCCAAGGTCATGTTCCAATTTCAAGCGCACAGGCCGAACAGCAATCAGTGAAGTCAAAACATTGTAAAATTTTGAAGCCTTGATATTGGAAACCATGGTTAGCAGCAAACGTCTGGAGGCATCAGGCGATAGGATGCTGTTCGAGAAATGATGGGGTGCGTCAAAGCATCCATTGACCAAGTTATTATAAAATTGAAGCCAGAAACAGGGATGGAAAAAAGACTCCTTAGTTGTTGGAAGGAAAGAATGGAGGAACCATTGACAATTTTTTGAATAGATCTGATGCCTCTGTTTAACCAGGATTTACAATATAAAACTCTATCGTTAATAGTAATATGTTATGCCAAAGAAATGGAGAGAGGTTTTTGGATGGGGTCTTAGTGTGAGGGAAGAGAAACAATCTAAGAGCAGAGATGGAGGCCTTAATGGGGTCAGACAAGGCTGCAGATGAGTGATTAAATACATAGGTACGGTCAGCTACATTACAGGGATGTACCAAGTGTTTTTCTAACTCACACCAGGAGAGAATATCTGAGGAATTAGGAGGAGCAAACCAGCAGTGGGATTGTTTAAGAAGAAATACTGAATGATTTGCAGTGCATAAACCTACCCCCCCTCCCCATATCATATTGGGCTTTTAACTTGTCAAGTGCAATCCTCTTACATTTTCCTGAGCCCCATAAGAAATTGAGAAGAATTGAGTTGACAGACCTATAAAATGAGGGAGACAAGGAGACCGGGAGGAGTTGTAAATAATATAAAACAATGGGAGACAGAATCTTTTTAATGGTGGCAAGCTGACCCCACCAGGAGAGGTAGAGGGAAGAGCACATTGAGGTTAATTCCCTAAGTCTGTCTGACAATATCTGCATGTTAAAATTGACGGTATCGCGTACTGAGGAGATGCAACAAAAAATACCAAGATATTTCATTGAATCATTGCACCATTTAAACCCTAACACATCTAAGTCATGTTTGATACAAAAGGAGTTAAGGGGTAAAATCTCAGATTTATCTTTGTTGAGTTTGTAGCTTCAGACTAGGGAAAATTGATGAAGTCCATTGAGGAGATGAGGAAGTTGAAGTTTGGGATTCTTAATAAGGGTAGGTATATCATCAGCATATGCAACGATTTTAATAATCAATTTCCCACAGGGGATTCCTCGAATATTTCTGTCTGATCTTATGAGTTCTAACAACGGTTCTAGAGAGAGAATGTAAAGAATAGGAGAGAGAGGGCAGCACTGTCTAGTTCCTCTACGTAAGGAAAAGAAGGTTGAGGATTGACTGTTGATGCTAATAGATTATTTGGGGCAAGAGTAGAGAAGTTTAACAAGGGAGATAAATTGCTCACCACAGCCATGCCACCGGAGAGATTGAAACATAAAGTCCCAGTTGACCCGATCAAAAGCTTTTTCCGCATCAAGCGCAACTGCAGCATAGCCCTGTTTATCTTTCTTGTACTTAGCACCTACATGAAAGGTGTCAATCAGTAGTCTAGCATTTGCAGAGATGTTCGGCCCCTTTACATAGCCGATTTGATCAGGTTTAATCAAAGCAGGAAGAGAAGATTCAATCCTGTTAGCGAGAAGCAAAAGTCTTGCTTTCAACATTAATGATAGAGATTGGTCTATAGTTACTGGGAAGTGTGTTTCCTTATCAGCTTTAGGAAATAGGATGAGTAAAGCCTCAGAGAAGGAGCCAGACAAAAATGTCTGAGATAAAGTAGGAGTATAACAATTTAAGTCTAGGGGCAAGGGAATGGGTGAAGCTATCAAAAAATTCACTCGAAAGACCATCCGTGCGTAACCCTTTAATGGCGCAAGCAATTTCAGGAAGTGAGATATTGCTATCTAAATGAGAAAGATCAATTTGGGGATAAGAATTTTTATTGATATTACTGAGAAAGGAATCAATGTTCTCAGAGGGAACAGAGGTTTTCAGGAGTGTATAAATCAGAATAGAATTGTTTAACACAATTAAAAATATCATCAGAGTGATTAAGGGAGGTACCAGATTTATCTTTAATGTATGAGATTTCCCTCCTAGTCTTGAGGCAAGTGACTTCCCAGCTTTGTTGGAAGTCTGGTATATCTTGGTCTTATATTTTAATAGAGTCCCAGCAGCTAACTCAGTGAGCTCATTATTTATTTGGAAACGTAAGGCCATGATCAACCAAAGGTTTGTTACATTGGAATCTCGATAGAAACTTTTTCAGCATTGTAAAGTTGGAGATATAGATCTTCAAGATGCTTTCTACGTTGTTTCTTTTTCCTGCCCGAATACGCAATAATATGGCCCCTGAGCACAGCCTTAAAAGCATCCCAATTAGTAACATCTGAAGTATCACAATCTAGATTTTCAGCAATAAATTGTTGTTGAAATAGTTGAATGGATTGGATAAACCTTTGATTCTGCAAAAACTAATTATTGAATCTCCACCTAGACCACTGCTTTTTGATATCCTCATAGTTAACGGAGGTGCGAACAGGGGCATGGTCAGAAATAATAATATTAGAGATCGTAGAGTCAATATTGGTGCCAGTGAGAGTTTTAGAAGAAAAGATGTAATTTAGGCGGGAGAGTGTAACATGTGGAGGTGAGTGAAATGTGTAATCTAGTTGTGTTGGATGAGAGTGCCTCCATGAATCCACTACGCCGCTCTCAGCAAGACAGCTTGCAAATGATTTGTGGGTCTTGGAGCTTTTGAATGCACATTTCAATTTCCGATCTAAGAAAGGGTCGAGGATGTTAAACATCGCCGTACACAATAAGATTGGTGAGACCATTTTTGAGAATCATTTGGTTCAAAGAACCCCAAAAGCCTGCATCAGGAAGGGTAGGACCATAGATTTTCAGAATGTAATTATGATCCGTCCCAATCACAAGTTTGACCCATAGCCATCACCCATTAGTGTCTGCATCTTGGCCCAGAATCTTGAAAGATAGTTTTTTGTTGAGAAGAATAGCAACTCAATTTTTCTTGGCCACTGCAGAACTCTCAATGACATCTTCGATCCAAAAGGTTTCGAGTTTTATCGCTTCAGCACTTGTCTACATGCCACGGATGGCTTAAATTTATTGAGATGTGATATAATTGTGTGCCACTTCATTGGATTATTGCATCCCTTAATGTTCCAAGTTACACATTTAATTATCATGGAAACAGTTAAGCAAATGTAGAAGCAAAATATAGACCTGTAATACACATAAAATACAAGCAAACCAGAATAAAATGTGCAATGCCTGCGCAACATGAATCAATGAAGTAAAAACAAGATTAGGACGTCCCATAACTGGGACCAAACATACACGGGAAACACACAACGATGAGGGGACAGGACAGGTAAGTCTGACCAAGGGCTGCATATTAGTAGTCTAAAAGTGAGGAAAAAACCTCTGAGTAAGGAGAAAAAAAAAGCAACAGCATATAGGACCTAGGAACCAAAAGATGATCAGGCTGGGAAATTGGGAAAAAAGGAACAAAAAGCAATAGGGGTAGGTGACACCTACAGAGCCGTCAAAAGGAAAAAGATGACCCACGGCAGGAGAGGGACGCCAAAACAGCACCCAACCCACCAATGTTATAGCATTGCGTTACTAATGGCAGAGAATAAAGCCTGACATGGGCAAGCTAACAAAAACATAATGTTCCAGAAGAGGTAGAGGCATTAATGGGTAGCGATGTGTCCATGCCCTCAGTTTTAATTATTTCAGATCAGTAGGATCTTCGAACATGGCAGTACGCCCCTCGTGAGTGACTTTAAAGGAGCAGGGGTGATATAAACCATATCTAACATTCAGCTGCTTCAAAGCTGGGCGGAAGGATAGGAATTATTTTCTGCGTAGAGCCGTACTCCTTGCCCCATCCTGTGAGATATGTAGTTTACTTCCATGCCCTGTGCGGGAGGTTTTCTCCTTGACTCTTGAAATTATTAGCTTGAGCAGGTGTATTCAAGCATGCAGAATATAAGAGTACCGGAGGAAGGTGAGGAGATGCACAATTTCTTGGTGGGCCAATACGATGAGCACGCTGTATGTTTAATGAAGTTTCGATTTGTAGATGAAGCAAGGCAGCTAGTAACTTCTGTATAAATGCGATGGGATCCGAACCTTCACAACCCTTAGGCAGGCCTGAGATGCACAGGTTATTGCACCTGCTCCTATTTTCCTAATCCTCATTATGTTTCTGGAGGAGGTCTTTGATGGTTTTTTCAAGCTGCACAACCCTAGGAGAGACATCTTCAACAAGACCAACCCTTCTCTCCATCACATCCATCCTATCTTCAAAGCTCTTCCACCTATCATCCAGTTGTTGAAGCTTTCGATTAGTAGTTTTGATGAAAGGCTTCAGTGGTCTGATTTCTTGCAGAATAGTCTGAAAGGCTAGGTCAGCCAGGGTGAGTGGAGGAGGTGAGTCACTTTTAGGCCTTTTCAGGTTTGTCGAAGAAAGATTATCATCCTTATTGAAAGATGGCGTTTTTGGATTATTCTTAACAGTGGCCATTGTAACCTAAGATGCCAGACAGGAGACACCAAGTATGCAAACAGCTCAATAAAAGATGCAGCTGAGGCAGAGCCATCAGAGAGATCCAGATAAGGGCTTGCACGCTCCATGATGCGAAGGATAATAGCAAGGACTGCACAATAAGCAGAAGTTAGCCCCAGAGATTTAAAAGGGACAACATTTCCAGGTTCAGAATTAATTCAGAAAATGGATTAAGTAGGTATTTTTGAATATAAGCAATGATGGCTGTAATTTGCCTTGGTATCCTTTACTTATCCTCTTCTTGTTTCTCCTTTTTATAGCACAATACGCTGAATGAAACAATCTAGAAATAAATACACAGAAAACTAAGATTTTAAGCATTCACCCGGCGAAAGCCCAAGGAAGAAGAAAAACATGAATGGCAGTTCGATGGCAAGGTATTGGATGCTGTTGATGTATATAAGTATTTGGGAGTCAATATTAGCAACTGTAGTAAGGATACACCGTACCACGAAGACATCAGAGCTAAATTAAATACAGCAATCTCCCAAACCAAAATAATCTTATGTAAATACAGGAAATGTTCTATCACACCTGCGCTTACTTTCTACCTCCAGAAAACAGTCCTGATTGTCTTATATGGCTCAGACATGAAACCAATTGCTAAGAAAGATTACTGGAGCACAATTGAAGGTCAATTTGGGAAATCAATCCTAAAGTTACCAAACTCTGTGCCTTTGGTGAAAATATGCTATGAACTGGGCATCCCGTCCTTATACGCGATGTACAAATGGAAACTATGCAATCAGAGGAAGAGTCAGAGGAAACTGTGTTGTCAGCACTAGCGGCTTATATGAAGAAAGCAAAGCAACCATTTTCTCAGGCATGGAAGAGATTTATAAACAACTTTTTTCACGAGGCAGACATAACAGAGGATGTATTACTGCAGAACCATCCACGTGCAAAAAGAAAAGTGTACCTGCATGACTGGATAATAACTATTGCAAGTGCAAAATCGTATAAACCGAGTCAAGTTGGCCTACTAGTTGAAAAAAAGATGAAGACAATGGAAAGCTATTTAGTAAAATTCCTGAGTCCTCGATTTAGACAAATAATTCTACGTCTACGGCTAAACCTGCACCATACAAGAGAAATCCAACTCAGAAGGAAGCAGATAAAAAAAGAAGATAGTACTTGCTGGCTTGAGTGTGGGTCCACTCAAATAGAAACTTTACAACATTTGGCCTCTGAATGTCATAAGCTTAACAATAGACGACATTATTATTTTAAACATTTATTTGAGAATTGTATTATTTTAACGGCAAATTCATTATGGATGCAGATTTTCTTGTCCCACTCCGAGAGAATACAGATAGTGACCGGAAAATGTGTACTTTCATTGAATATGGAATTTTTTTTTAATTAAATTGCTTCCTTTTGATTTTTCTTTTTATGTTTTTTTAGGTGAATACGTAATGATAATATGTGCAAAAGTTTTGTAAAGGTTTTAATAAACCATAAACAAATTTAAATTTAAAAAATAAAAATAAAATATATATATATATATATTATGAGATATAATCTCCTTCAATACATCCCCTCACACTTCACTCTCCCGTGCTGTGCAGCCACCTTATTCTTTTCAATTCTATGTCAAAAATGTTTCCTCTTCGTTAGGCAGGTGGGAATATAAACAGTTCAGCTCTGGAGTAAACGTTGAAGAAGAAAAAAGCAATAAAATGTCAGGAAAATTCGTTGAATGAGGAAAACGTAGCTTGATAACGTTGGCAGAGAGTAGCCTTGACGTACAGTGAATTCGCATGTGGTGGCGCTGTTATGCTGAAGAGACCAACAAGGCCCGAACCTGCGTACTGTGGCCCGAACAACGCCGGATGTTTTCTCATGCGAGGCGGCCGTTGTCGTGAGCAGCAGACGCTCAGGAAATGAGGCAGTGCGCCATACCTGCCTAACCTCTGGAATTTTTCCGGATACTCCGGAATTTCAAGCATTTCTCCGGGTCTCCGGAAAAGTTCCTTGAATCTCAGGAATTTTGAGATTCTTTCCGCGTCCCGTCATATTCTCCACCTGATTGGCTGCCGCCGGTAGCCAATCAGGTGGAGAATATGACGGGGCCGGCGTGTAATGTTCGTGCCCACTACCTGCACCACTATAATAATAGTGCTTTCAATCCATGTCATTGGATTGAAAGCAGCATTATTTCTGCTGCGACGCTGCCTTCATTTTGCTTCCCATAGCACTGAGAATCATTCATTCAATGCTCTAGTAAGCACACTGAGGGCGCCGCTTCAGCAATAATAGTGCTTTCAAAGTTTCCATCCAATGACATGGATTGAAAGCACTGTTATTTCGGCAGCAGCGCCGCCTTCATTCTACTTACTATAGCATTGAATGAATGATTTTCAATTCTATAGTAAGCAAACTGAAGGCTACAACAACCGAGTTTACCTTTTTGGCAGGTGGGCGGAGCTGTGCGTAAATGGGCAGAGTCTTGAGTGGCTGTGGGCGTGGCATAAATCTCAGGAATTTTGATTTTCAAATGTAGGCAGGTATGCAGTGCGCCCTTGTTGCTGAGCGTGAGAATGGCCTCCGGTGGAATGCTGCGTGCATCCAATAGCAACGCAAAGGCGAGGACACGCCGAGGAAAAAAACAGGTAAGTAAACAAAATGCCGTTGTTAGTGATTAGGTGTGTCGGAGCGGCGGTTTTAGGCGGCCATTATCCGCAGCGCCAAGTCACGCACCCCTGGCCAGATTTCTTATCCAAGCTGGAAACCTGGGTCCTGCAGTGGCTGGATGTGGAGGGGAATAATTGTATAATACTGAAGAGGATAACGACGGATTGTTTGTGAAATGTCCTTCCTCCGAACAAATAACCCAAGGGCTAGCCTGGAATCATTTAATGGAATCTTGGGGTCTGACTGTGTTAAATGGTCATGCTAATGGTGACTCCCTCCTGCCCCCCGCCGAACCTACTTGTAAAAATGGTGTCTTAAACTCTATTATTGATTATGTATTTGTGGACTGTGTATTACTTGAATGGTGTAGGGGTTTTGAAGTTGTTGATTCTAATTTGAGTGACCATAATATGCTGATGGTTTATTTTGTGATCTTTGACTTAAGGAGGGAGAAGATGCCGGACGGGCCATTGAGAGTGAACATGGCTGGAACCAGGGTGCATATCTCAAGACAGGCTATGAATATTTTCAATGAGACTCTCTTGTGTGATTGGCTTCCAACTTCTCTTGAATGGAAAATGTCTACCTTTAACGAAATGTTCTTCCATAAATATGTCAGGGAGATCATAGATAAGGTAGTGACCAGTGATAGGGCTCAAGCCCAGATGAAACATACAAGGGGGGGTGGGGCATATGCATTGTTTTGATCCTCTCTTGGTAGAAAAACGAAATCTCTAAGATCCTCTATTATTTGGGGAATAAAGAACTAATGGTAGCTAAACGTGACTATACAAATTGGCTGATCAGCCGTCGTTCTATAATGTTGCAAAATGCAGAGGAAGCAATGTTAAAATGATGGAATCAGGGGAATTCCTCTGTCTTTTGGCAAGCTGTGAACGCCCTGGAGAATTCTCAAGCCTCTATGCCGCTGAATCCTATCCCAGAGATAAAATGGGCGCAACATTTGGGACTATTTATAAAAAAGAAAAGGGAGTTGTATCGTACCTTAGCCGGAGGTAAAGTAGCCGTACGGATAAAGTCAGACCTCATATGTTATGGCTTGGTTCTGGAGGCTACATGAAGAGCACGTGTGTCTAAGGCAGCGGGGACCAATGGGCTGCAGAATGGTTTCTTTAAGGCTGTCCCTGCACTATGGGCGAATATATTGCCAATCCTGTTTTCTATGTTTCTGGATTCTAGTGTGACACCAGAATCCTGACATACTTCCCATGTTTTACCAATTCACAAAAAAGGGGAGCGGAACTATCCTCTGAACTACAGGCCTATCATGAGTATGGATGCAGATCGAACAATCCTCTGAACTACAGGCCTATCGTGAATATGGATGCAGATTGAACAATCCTCTGAACTACAGGCCTATCGTGAGTATGGATGCAGATCGAACAATCCTCTGAACTACAGGCCTATCATGAGTATGGATGCAGATCGAACAATCCTCTGAACTACAGGCCTATCATGAGTATGGATGCAGATCGAACAATCCTCTGAACTACAGGCCTATCATGAGTATGGATGCATATCGAACAATCCTCTGAACTACAGGCCTATCATGAGTATGGATGCAGATTGAACAATCCTCTGAACTACAGGCCTATCGTGAGTATGGATGCAGATCGAACAATCCTCTGAACTACAGGCCTATCATGAGTATGGATGCAGATCGAACAATCCTCTGAACTACAGACCTATCATGAGTATGGATGCAGATCGAACAATCCTCTGAACTACAGGCCTATCGTGAGTATGGATGCAGATCGAACAATCCTCTGAACTACAGGCCTATCATGAGTATGGATGCAGATCGAACAATCCTCTGAACTACAGGCCTATCATGAGTATGGATGCAGATCGAACAATCCTCTGAACTACAGGCCTATCATGAGTATGGATGCAGATCGAACAATCCTCTGAACTACAGGCCTATCATGAGTATGGATGCATATCGAACAATCCTCCTGATCGAACAATCCTCTGAACTACAGGCCTATCATGAGTATGGATGCAGATCGAGAGATATTCGCATCCTTACCGTTGCAGCATTTGTAGCCGGGTCAGAGAAGGTTGGCAGACTAAAAGAAAAAAACATAGGTCGGCTTCCGTAAATCTCAGGGGACGGCCATGAATGGTTTCACCATTAGGTTCATACAAGACTTGGGCTCGACAAAGTCTGATAGTCATATTTACATTTCCTCCATAGATCTCTCAGCCACGTTCGATTCTGTTAATAGAAATCTTTTTTGGCATAAACTGGTGAGATGGGGGATCACGAAGGGATTGTTGAGACTAATCGTACTCCTACATACCAACACGATTTTCCAGGTGAGGCTAAATAATGAGGGTTCTCTATCACAGAAGATAGTGATGGATACAGGCTTGAGGCAGGGCTGCATTCTTGCCCCCTGTCTCTTTAACCTCTACCTGTACAAGATTGAGGAAGAGATCCTCACAGCCAGGTTTGCATCACCACGAATAGTGACAGTGAAAAATGTTTGGATGGCGTATGTGGATGACATTATGTTGTTCGACTGTACGCAACGGGGTTGCAGAACTTAACCTGAGCATTCACCACCAACTCGAAGAGGTTAATGGTTTACCTGAAAAATAAAGCTGAACCCTCAGGCTCCCTGAAGCACCTGATTGACAAAAAATATGGAAAATGTTCGGTCAAATCTTTAGTTTGTTTTTATTTGGGAAAAGTGGAGACAAAACTATTGTATCGTTTAGAGGTGATGCAGCAGTGGATGGTCGTAAAAATTGACTTCCTGGAAGGAATAGTTTGGAGGAAGGCATTGAATATTTTGAATTGTGTCTCGCTACATTGTATCTAATATGAATTGGGCTTCATTTCCCTTAGAGCCAGACTCGAGTGGAAATGTCTGCCTCCTATGTGGAAATTCTTGAATCCAGTGAAAGATTCTCTGCATGAAGATATGGGTTATCTGATAGAAAGGGGCGCTCATTTTAGTCTGAAACAATTTGGGAAACTTTCAAAAGAAATACTAGAGAAACGGGGTTATGCACTTGAAGATATTCCATTGAAACCTATGGCTATTAAAAAAATCCCTGTTTGTTGCAGATTGGAGCAACACCACAGAGAAGCTTCACAGTTATCTCTCTATGGAAAAACGTGGTTGTGAACACAAAATAATCGGTACCTGCCAGGCCTACTTAAATCTATTTTCGAATAAGAAAGGTCAAAATCTGTTTTTAAGGTTCCGTTTTAATATTCTTTTAACAAGGGAAGTTTTAGTACAAAGGAGGATGCTGCCAAAGGATCTTATGAAATGTAGATTCTGTAATGAATGTAATAGTGTCAAAACTTTAAAACACCTCGTGGTAGACTCTCCGATGCTACATTTTAAAAGACTGCTGTGTTCTAGACATCTTATTTATAATCCAGATTTTATAGATTCTGAGAATGTATTGTTTTATTTAGTGTCTGGTCACTCAAATAATGGAATGTTCTCACTGTTAAACTTTCTAAATGCTATTAGCTCAGGTAGAGCTGGCCTTTGATTATTGTATATGCCGAGTTCTTGTTAAGTACGTATTTTACGATTTTGTATTTCGACATCTTCAGCCCCTTTTGGGATATTCTTCTATGTTTCTTGTATCGACATGCAATTCTCATTCTCTTGATAATTGTATGTAAAATGTATTTTTTTAAATGTCTGTATCTGGTTATGTTAACAGTGTTGTAATATTGTAAAGGTATGTTTTAAAAAGAAATAAAAAAATACTAATAATCAGCTACAATATCACATGCTCCATGCCAAAATGTATAGTGCACACGTGTAGCTTATTGCAACTATATATAGAGACTGCCACATTGGCCACTGCCTCTTAGTGACACATTGCAGGTTCAAAGGGCACATATGTTTTACTGAACACAGCTGCTGGAACACATATTTCCAAAAGACTAGGTGACTTTTTAACTCTCAACAAGTCTGCTTCAAAATATTCTACTTGTTTGCCCACGCGTCTGGTGGCAGTCGGTAAAAACGAACTATACCCAGTTAGGGTCCTGCAGCAACCAAAGGACCAAGCAAATGACTCCTGACCCTCCCTGCATCTCTGAACCACCTAAACACTGATTTGGGCACCTTCCACACCGTGCAGACTGCTGCAAGAGGTCCATCAAAGTCATCGTTGATCAATCCACGACTGCCTCGTTTCACTCAACAACGGAGCTCAGAAGTCTCTGCAACCGAAAACAGGTGAGTCTTCTTGTGATATGATATGGCATTTATAACGCGCCTATACACATGTGTTTCAAGGCGCTACGAGGCAAGGGAGGGGAACAAAGGGATGACGGACAGCGATCCTACTAGGCCAGGTGTCATTCAGATCACCCAAGTGCGTGGGAGGGGGGCAGGGGCCGTGCAGTACAAAGGAATAAATAATAACAATAAGGAAGTGCCAGCATGTGGCAAGTGCATGGGTAAGTGCAGACATCAGGTGTCAAGAACTGGAAGGGGGCGTTTCTGTGGATTTAAAGGCCCATCCTGAATTCTTGGATGGGTTGTGCTTTAAAATGCTCAGAAATGAGGAACATTCCTCTGTGGCTGTTTATGACGGGTCAGTAGGAAATGCAAGTTATGACAGGGACATTTTTGCCACTGTCATGCATTTTCATTTACGTGTGGCTGTCTCGGTTTAAACTGCAGCTGTCACACTAGCATTTACATCCCTTTGACAGGAATAGAAATGCTTTTTATTTTGTGTTGACATCTCACAGTGACAGTTCCTTTAAGGGGAAAAGCACTCAAGGCATCCACATGGATAATGGCAGCAAATCAAATATTCATTTCACGGCCGTGCTGCCACCATGATGTATGCAGGTGGGCTGGCCAGTGCCTCTTGCCCCCAAGAATTGCGCAGCTCACCTTTGAGAATAATGTGACTTGCACATTTCTAAAAGTAACGCAAATGAAATGAGTGCATCTTCTGTGCACCTTTCATTTGTGCTATTTTTTGACAATCTGACCCTTTGTCTTTTCCTTTACAGGGTGTTTTTTACTAGTTTGTTTGCAGGGGTCAAGTCCTAAAATTAAAGTGGGGGGACTCATCAACAAACGCAATGGGATGTAACGTCACCAGAAATTAGCATATCAAGGTGAACTATGCACATTTCATTAAACTGGCTTTGCATGACCACCCAAATTGCACAGGACGAATGGCATTTGCCTTTCATAAAATCAACACACACACAAAACCAAGAGAGGATATTTACTTCTAATAGTGTTTTTGAAAAACGTTAAAAGGTGTGCATGTTTAAACTCCAAGAACTAATAGACATTATTTCTCTGGAACTTCCAGTGTCCAAAATGGGACATTTCAACTTTAGTTGTTTCTTCTTTGTCATCACGTCATATAGTGTAGTGGTGAAGTGTCTGGCCTGCAAACCTGTTGACTGCAGTTCGATCCCGATGTCGCCTTTAATTAATAAATTCAAAGAGGACATTTAATGTTTCTCATTTTAGCTGGGGGGGACTGAGTCCAACCTCTGAAAAAATTGGGTGGACTCCATCCACCCGCGTGTACCCTCGACTTGAGCCCTGTTTATTTGTATTTGGTAGTTTAATTAACATTTCTTATTTTTGTAGAACCTTAGTTGGACATGGTTTTATTATTGGTACCACAGTGTTATTGTTGTTTGGTCTGCTTCTGTATTAGCTCACGCCCCTCTTGAAGTGTATAGCCTGTCCTCGGTCTGCGCTACCCTCATAGGTGAAGGAGGTACACATGTCCTGCTGTGCTAGTTTCACCTTTATGATTGGGCTCACTGCTGGTTTAGTAGTACTGTGGGGCTCGGTAGCCGTTTTTTTCACTACTCATCCCTGCACTCCTGCAGAGCAGTTGTCATTTTCTCAAAGATGCTGCTTCAAAATGGAAGCTATCTCTGTTTGAATATTGGAAGTAGACTGAAGGCAGCTGCTGAACAAGCACTGCCCACCACGTACTGTCCAATCACTACCCTGCATCACTGCCTTGATGTGATTGCCTGTAGGGTAGTGGGAGGGATCTTTCAGAATGCCCTGGCCCTGTCCGTTTGGGACTGCTTGTATGCAGACAAAGTTCTTCCAGCTGTAAAAAACATACCAGTGAACTATCATTCCTGTCTGTCCTATGATGGGAATCAGGCAAAAAGTAAAGTGATATTGAGGTGAATGGAATCCTGAAGAAGGTCGATTCTTAAGAGTGAAACACATGTTGAAATCCTCTGCCCACCCTACATGCATTATGAACGGAGTCTCTTTAGATGGATAATATGGCTTGCATGCCCACTATGGGAGGTGGCCATGGCCTTTAACGGCCTGCCGGCCGGAACCAAAGATAGGCTCGAGCAAAGCCAGGTCCTCGGCAAGGGCTGTGGGCCGTTGATGGCCATGTTGCTCCCACACAGTGAGGGTGAAAGCAATATGCACCCTGGGGTTTATCCGGGCTGTGAACGGTTTCTTTATTTTTCCTCAGGAGATTGGCTGTGCAAATGACGCCAATCTCCCGAGAAAAAAAAAACAAGATGGCTGTCACCATAGGGGAAAGGGACAAAGTCTCTTTTCTATTTCTTTGGTGGCTGGGAGCGGTAGGAGCACTGGGACTTGAGCACAAAGCTCCGGTCCAGCAGGTAAGTAGGTTGGGGGAAGGGGATAGGGAAGGGATTTGTTTTGTTTTGTGGGGAGGTTGGGATTCAACAGCACAGAAAGCTTGTGGGTGGCAAATCGTTGCTCTCAAAATCCCAGCCAATGCCTGGTCACTGAATTAATGATCTTTGTTCCTCTGCACGGGGTCCCATTGATAATGCCTTATGTACCCTGTGCCTTGCTTTAATTTCCACATGCATACAAGGGACAAAGAGGACGAGCTTTCTACCAGTGCTAATATCAGGGATGTGCAACTTTTAGCTATTAAGATGTGTTCTTCTAGCTAGCATAGTCGGTAGTGAGGGATCATGGGAGTTGTAGTCAAAAGCATCTGCAGTATGCAATCCCGGCCTAAGGTCAGCAGGGAGTTTGTGACTGTCAGTGAAGCCCACATTAGAGATTGGCAGTGATAAACTAGTCCTTAGAAATCCTTCCTAAGCACCCGGCCTCCATCTCTGGGAGAGGCCCTTGCCAGCTGGCACCGCCGACATCATGGACACATAGCCGGCATTCCCCATTCCAGATGGCCCCCAGGCCCTTCCCGGAGCGCAGTCAATTTTGGGTTTTCTGTGTTTCCTGATTAATTATAAATACAATGATTAATGGTTTAGAAAACCCAGAAAGATAACAGGGGGAAACCTCTTCCCCACAAGCGGCAATTACCAGGTCAGAAAACAGATGCTCGGGCTCAGGAGGAGGACGCTGCGCCTTTATAACTCGTTTTCCCAGTGTATTCTGGGACCTCGGCTTCCGGTTTTGGAAAGAAAATGGTAAATTCCAGCCTGCTTTTGCTGGTAGGATATCAAGTATTGCACACGACTCCTAACACGCAAGAAACCATGTTAAAAACAGTTTAACGGCCAGGCGAGGTCACGACATTCCAGGCACAGATCCCCTTACTGGCGCCATTGTTAGAGACAGAAGAGTGGGGGAGGGGCGACGCAGGGGGGTTAGCAACAATTTCGGCGCCATAATAATTTACATAATATGCATATCCGTGGCGCAACTAGCCCGTAACTTCGGGAGTGGGAGGACTAACGCGTCAAATGGTAGGGGCGGCGCTACCTTCAGAGACTTTGGGCGGGGCAAATGTAATTGTATGGTGCCCAATCACCGTTGACCCAAAGGAATGTTTTGGTGAACTAGTGTCAATTAGCAACCCATTCTGCAATTGAATGCCAATTGGCTCAGAGGCCGTTCCCAAAAACATATATCTCAAATAAAAAGTGCACATTTTGATGGTATCAGCCACCGTGGTATTGCTGTGGTGCATGCTATTGCTGTGGTTGTGCTGCAGTGGATGGTGTTGGTGTGGTTGTTATGTGGTGCATGGTGTTGCTGTGCTTGTGATGTGGTGAATGGAGTTGCTGTGGTTGTGATGTGGTGCTTGGAGTTGCTGTGTATGTGATGTGGTGCATGGCATTGCTGTGGTTGTAATGTGGTGCATGGTATTACTGTGCTTGTTCTGTGGTGTATAGTGTTGGCTGCTCTGGTTGTGATGTGGAGCATGGCAATGCCGTGGTTGTGGTGTAGTGCATGGCATTGCTTTGCTTGTTATGTGGTGCATGGTGTTGCTGTGGTTGTGAATTGGTGCATGGAATTGTTGTGGTTGTGGTTTTGTGCATTGTGTTGCTGTGGTTGTGATGTGGTGCATGGCATTGTTGTGCTTGTTATGTGGTGCATGGTGTTGCTGTGGTTGTGATGTGGTGCATGGTGTTGCCGTGGTTGTGATGTGGTGCATGGTGTTGCCGTGGCTGTGATGTGATGCATGGTATTGCTGTGGTTGTGAAGTGGTGCATGGTGTTGCTGTGCTTGTGATGTGGTGAATGGAGTTGCTGTGGTTGTGATGTGGTGCTTGGAGTTGCTGTGGATGTGATGTTGTGCATGGCATTGCTGTGGTTGTAATGTGGTGCATGGTATTACTGTGCTTGTTATGTGGTGTATACTGTTGGCTGCTCTGGTTGTGATGTGGAGCATGGCAATGCCGTGGTTGTGGTGTAGTGCATGGCATTGCTTTGATTGTTATGTGGTGCATGATGTTGCTGTGGTTGTGATGGGGTGCATGGTATTGCCGTGGCTGTGATGTGATGCATGGTATTGCTGTGGTTGTGAAGTGGTGCATGGTGTTGCTGTGCTTGTGATGTGGTGAATGGAGTTGCTGTGGTTGTGATGTGGTGCTTGGAGTTGCTGTGGATGTGATGTTGTGCATGGCATTGCTGTGGTTGTAATGTGGTGCATGGTATTACTGTGCTTGTTATGTGGTGTATACTGTTGGCTGCTCTGGTTGTGATGTGGAGCATGGCAATGCCGTGGTTGTGGTGTAGTGCATGGCATTGCTTTGATTGTTATGTGGTGCATGATGTTGCTGTGGTTGTGATGGGGTGCATGGTATTGCTGTGGTTGTGAAGTGGTGCATGGAATTGTTGTGGTTGTGATTTTGTGCATTGTGTTGCTGTGGTTGTGATGTGGTGCATGGTGTTGCCATGGTTGTGATGTGGTGCATGGTGTTGCCGTGGCTGTGATGTGATGCATGGTATTGCTGTGGTTGTGAAGTGGTGCATGGTGTTGCTGTGCTTGTGATGTGGTGAATGGAGTTGCTGTGGTTGTGATGTTGTGCATGGAGTTGCTGTGGATGTGATGTGATGTGGTGCATGGCATTGCCATGGCTGTGATGTGGTGCATGGAATTGCTGTGGTTGTGCTGCAGTGGATGGTATTGCTGTGGTTGTTATGTGGGGCTCGGTGTTGCTGTGGTTGTGATGTGGGGCATGGTATTGCGGTGGTTGTGGTGCATGGAATTGCTGTTGTTGTGATATGGTGCATGGTCCTGCCGTGGTTGTGCAGTGGTGCACGTTTGGATTTGTCAATTAAAAATTAAAGGTGCATATCCAGCTGCATTGTCACATAATCCCAGGTAATGCAGAGTGGCGCTACAGTTGCAGTGTCTTTGAGGTGTCCGTGGGCAGTCAGAAGAAAGGTCCCAAGAGGATGAGGGTGAAAAGTCCAAGTCATGCAGAAGAGACGTGCATTTCCCCGATCCTGGACAACTACTTTAACACAGTTTAACTTGGCTCACCATTAAAAAAACGTGTGATGAAAATCCGTTTGGCGAGTAAGGGAGTCTTTCCAACATGCACTGAGTCGCTGGGGTCCGGCTCCCTTTTTAAGGATTGCATTCTTTTGTATAAACCATGCTTGTGTTGCCCCGAGGCCCCACACCTGTTCATCTCCGCTGCACTCAGGGAAGGAACTGAAGACCCCGCTCTTCAAGGCACACCTCGTCACTCGCTGACCTCACGATAGCCCCCCTTGCCCCCCTCACTCTCCTTGTCCTCCTCTCCCGGTAAAGGACGGCAGACTCTTGAATCCTTACGTGAGACGCATCCGACGTAACTGTTCATTACGGGGCCGGGAGCAAGTGGTCAGAACATGTCCAGCAGCTGTGCTTCTGGTCAAATGACTCTTGCCTTTCGTGGGTTAGATGAGGAAGGAAGGGAGGGGGTGAAAGGGGCGGGAAGCGTCCAATGTGAGGGAAAGCAAGGTAAGCATGAGCGCCATTCTCCCATGATCCTGCCAACTCCTCCTTCACCCTTGGCATTACCAGCTCTTTCGACAATTTCTTAAATCACACCATCTCCTTCTGTTTTCCACTGCTGCCACCTCTCTCGGTCTCGGGAGGATAGCTCAGGGGCAACGTGCTCGTCTTGGAAGCAAGATGACACAGAGAAACACAGGTTCCATCCCCTGTCCGTGCTTAGAAACCTCTGGTTATTAAACGTGTTATAAATAACCACTCATATCATATCTCTGAACTGTTCTATTCTCCGGTCTCTGAGCACCTCCCCATCAGATCCTCCTGTGCCTTCTCCAAGCATCCTCAGACTGAGGCCTCTGGTTAATACAGTGCTGTCCCTGGTTGGGAGGCTGGTTAGTGACTACAGGTCTGCCTGGTGATTGGGCCTGACCTGAGGCTCACTACTGGACTGGATGCACTTTGGGGCTAGGGGGCTGGACCATGCCTTCATTTTGCCCATCCGCCATCTTGGATTTTACTCCACTTTTCTAGTACCTCTTTACAGGGGCCTGCATACAACCCTGCATTCCTACATTATTAGCATGTGAAGTTGGACACATGTGTGGTAAACTTCATGGATTATCTGCACAATACGTTTGTGGTGTATTGTCAACATTGAGACTGGCAAGGAAATGGTCAACCAGGATGCAATGAATAGGCAACTGTGTATGATACCATGGAGAACCTGCAGCCGGAAAACCCCAAAACGTAAGAACACTGTAGCAAAATCAAGACTCTGTAACTGTAACTAATTGAGCATCTCCCTGGATCCTGGAAACAACGTATCTGATACCGGTGTGTGGGGGTGGCGGGGTGTGACGGAATGTTACTCACCAGCTCGAAATGATGGAGTGATAAGAGAGCCGACGTTCAGCGAGCCAAGGTTTTCCTAAACCAAGGCCTGCTCAACTTAAGGGAGCTATTTTCTATGATATGCCCCCTGTTGTGGTAGTTAAAACAGACAGAGGGGTAAATCAAATAAAAGAGCGGGGAACAGGCGCACCGCCAAAGGACAAAGCTGCAATGAAAGAAAACGACAGGTCAAAAGATGGGCAGTGGAAGTGTACTTCCTACTTACTATTCTTCATCTTTGGTAATTACCTTCTTTTCTTCTAGTTTAGCTAAGGGCGAGGCTTGGATGAGTTTGGATCTCCTATAGGGACAATTGACAACCAGAATTAATCCCTTACACTAGGAAGAGGAGTATGGTTTGGCAAGGAGAAGGAAAGCAATCTTACCACTTTAGAAGAAGAGAAGGAGCAACTAGAAGGTGTGTAGGAGTTCAGGTAACAACGACAGGAGAAAATAATAAACAGGGAAGTTAGTAAGGTCGCACTAGAGCCAGGTTGGTACACAATGGCTGCAGAGCGTCTTTCAGTGCACTTACTCCTGAAACGTAGTCCAGTAGAAGTATTAGGATGGGAACGTCTCTTTGTGGAGCACAAGCTGAGTTCAGTTGAGGATAGACATAGAACGGAGGAGTGCTTGATTCCGTAATGGAAGATGTTCAGAGTAAGCTGATTATAGGCGGTGTGGCGCGGAGCGCTGCATCAAGGTGTGTAACAACCGAGGAGTACGTGAACCCCAATACAAGGAAGGAATCGGGAAGTCCGTATGTAGACCGAAGCGGTACAAAAATGTCTAAACGAGTTCCTGGGAGAGAGTGGAATCCAGGAGGCAGTGTGAAGTCGGCAACGGCAAAGACCAAAGTAAACAGAACGTCAAGCAGGAGAATCAGTAGAGTAGACCGGGGTCGGCAACAGCAGCTCAGAAAGCACCAGACGTCAGGTAAGTAGAGAGATCCGTGGGGCAGACTGGATTAGGCAACATCGGGTCAGAAAGGTACCAGACGTTAGGCAAGTAGAAAGTCCTGTAACAATGCAAGGTTCATATCTGGAACTAGAGGCTCAGAAGCAATATGTGAAGTAACGCTACAAACAGAAGCAGCGAGTGTTAGAAAGACGCTGCATTTAAGTACGTTTCTTGTGGCCGGGACTGTGAGGGCGAGTAGCGGCCGTGGTCACATGATGCTCCGTCTGTGTAGAAACCATGGTAACGGCTTTCCTTGTACGGATGGACGGCGTGGTTCATTGCCATGGTAAACGCCTCCGCTGCAGGAATGAGGCAGCCAGGCAACAACGTGTACTATGATTAACTGAGGAGAGGCGTGGAAATGAAGGATGCACACAGGAGCGGAAACTCTGAGGACCCTGAATCGTAAAAAGTGCAACTACAAGTTTACAACATTGACTGTGGATGAGACAAATCATTTCTATTTCTTGCTAGGCTTTTGGGTCTCCTTTAGCCTTTGGGGTGCAATAGAATTGTCCTGCGTGGCATCATTAGGGAAAGGGAAAAGTCTAGATCTACCTGAACTGCCTTGCTGGGAGCTACTGTAGAATTTATAAGTGTACAGGTCACCAGGACTGTACTGTGTAGTAGCACTGTTATTGTGCCCTGTGTGATGGAGACCACCCAAGGGTAATGCCCAGAGCAACACCAGAGGTTGGGATTTTGTAGAATTTATAAGTGTGCAGGTCACCAGGACTGTACTGTGTAGTAGCACTGTTATTGTGCCCTGTGTGATGGAGACCACCCAAGGGTAATGCCCAGAGCAACACCAGAGGTTGGGATTAATTCTAAAGCTTCCAGCCATCCCATCTTTTGCTTTGCTGTAGTCACCCAGGGTGAGACGGGTATGCCCAGACATGGGTCCCGTGCCTGCTGGGCCTAGAGATCCAAGCTACTCCTTACTGATGAGGCCCAACAAGGGCGAAACATGTTTGGGATTGCTTGTGGTCTCGTGCAAAAGGGATGTGACCAAGCAGTTCGGGCTGGAATGCCCCTTTATGGGTGGGTCCAAGCCTAATTTGCATATGGTCTTTGCCCTTTTGTAATGGCTTGGCAGGTGAAGAACGATGGTCTGGAGGGTTGCCCAGAGCAATGCCAGAGGTTAAGATTCATTCTAAACCTTCCAGCCATCACTTCTTTTGTTTTGCTGTAGTCACCCCGAGTGGGATGGGTATACCCAGACGTGGGTCCCGTGCCTGCTGGCTCTAGAGACCCAAGCTACTCCTCACTGATGAGGCCCAACAAGGCTGAAACATGCCTGGGGAGGCTTGCGATCTTGTGGAAAAGGGATGTGACCAAGCGGTTCGGGCTGTACTGCCCCTTTTTGGGTGGGACCAAGCCTGGCTTGCATATGGTCTTTCTCCTTTTGTAACAATGGTCTGTAGTGTTGCCCAGAGAAATGTCAGAGGTTAAGATTAATTCTAAACCTTCCAGCCATCATCTCTTTTGTTTTGACCAAGAAAGGGGGACCAAGTCATTCTCCATATATCAGCCATGGGCCCAATATCCAATCACTCAGGGCGGCCCTGGCTCCCTATGATGCAACTTTATTGGTGCACTGAACCATCCAGGGGACTACATCGCAGTGTATATAAGTTTGTATTTAGGGACATGATTGCAGCACCTGAACCTGCAATCTATTCAGTGCATATGATGACTATACCTGACAAATAGGGCATTACCTGACATAAAAAAATTATGATGTGTTATTTTTATAGTGCTTTCACCAAAACTCTTTACATAGAACACATTTACATACAATATCACCCAAATGAAGGATGAAAGGCTGAGTTGGCCCTGCTAGGATTCAAACCTGCAACCTGCCGATCAGACACAGATGGCAGCAGCGAGCAGCCAACCTGCTGTGCTCTCTTACAGGCTTTTAACTAGACTGAGATGACAGTAACTGTGTATAATAAGCTCTATTGCCATACAAAGGCTGTACCTGTGGTCTCTGCTGTGTGTTCATGGCTGTACCTCTGGCACATCACAGGAGCGCTCTAGTTAATATATCATTGGTAACTAAAATTACCCTTTGTCTGCTTAAATAACCTGTTTGGTATTGTATACAATGTGCATTGTTTTGTTTATATCAGTGAGGTCATATCATGTCATTGGGGTTAAATGCTCCATAACGTGGCTTCCGGTGACACCATGCAGGTCAAAAGGTCACCAGATCCCACTTCTTGTTATGCCATTGGACGTGTGATATCACTTCTGCCACTCCTGGAATCTGGGTGATCTATGGTCCCTGGAGGTGAGTATCCCAAACTCTAGATAACCCCAGTGTCATCGAATCTCTTTCAAAGGGCAGTTTAAATGATATGCAGTGATTATATCGAATACAAAACAACTAATGATAAAATAATTAACACAAAGGTCCCAGTCACACTCCGCCAATTGGTGCGAAAAATTAAATTCCAGTCTGGTGTTTATTTTAAGCGGTAATACAACCTGACAAGTGTTTCGAGCTTTTCTAGCTCTTCATCTGAGGCTGATGTATCACACCAAATTTCCATATGTACAGTATTTCCACACATTAAATTCCAAATCAACCAAAATGAATTGACATATATATCAATCAAGGAACATGTTGGGTCACACAAGGGGCCGGTCGCCAAGGAAGGCAAATAAAGTTAGTGCGAAATAAATGGCACATTTGATATGACATTAAATATCCACATTTTCACAGAAATGACACAATAAAAGAAGACAGGGGTCGGGGAAATAAAGAAAAAAGGGGGTTTGTGGGGGAGATAGGAATAGAAAAACACCATTAGTGCCAATATGGTTAGGCAAGCGCGACCAAAAAAATGTTTGCCAAAAATGTAGGGGGGAAAAAGTTCCATTGAAGTGACACCTTATGTATGAAGTTCAATTGTCCAATTCTGGATATGGCAAAAGTTTGCCAGTTGGTAGTTCAACTGAAATCAGGGGTTGACAAGTTAATAGATTGGCTGAGATAAAAGTCCTGAATTAAGTGTGTGTGAAAAGAAAGTAAAAACTCACACCTCTGATGCTTCGCAATTGCGGCGAAATCTGAGGTAAGAAAGGACATAAAACAAACAGTGTGAATGGATGGATTGTGCCTCGAATATGGGCAATTAGTTATAATAAGGATGTTAATTTAGCAAACATTTAAAATAATTATGAGATATAATGGGACAACCCAATATATAGTTATGAGTGCCCAGGAGGCGCTTGCAGTGCATGACTAAGTGTTTATGTTGTTAACATAGCGTGAGGTTCGAACGTGCGAGCGCCGCCAAAGATAGGGCTAGCATGGGAATTACAATAAGAGCCCAGGGGCTGTAGAAAAGGGTCTTACCTGATATGAGGAGAAGTAGCAACAAAATAAATTAGAGCGCGAAGGAGCACGAGTCCGAGGAGACATTTAAATACAGATCCTCTGGGTGATAACGCCGCTCGACCGTTTTGGGTCCTGGGCAGTTGGTGGCTCATAGGAGGCCGCCATCTTGGGTGAGGTAACTCTCAATTAGTTATTTGAGAGCAGATAGTTACCCTGCTGGACCGGCGCGGATAAACTTGAACCAACCATATATGAAACCATAAATTTCAAATAAAGTGGTGATTATATATGAGGAATAAGAAATTCGATACATACTTGGCTAGACGGCATGAACCATTAGAAAAAGATGATTTGTTCGCAATTGAATAAGCGTAAAGGCGTTACTTTATACAGAGTCCGATGTGAACTTGAGAGTGAGTGCTGCCATGTGAAAGTAGAGCAGGTACTAAACCTGAGGGGCTAACGTTTAGAGACTTCGGTAGACGGTTGAACTTTGTGGGTGCTGGTGCATCTGCATATTGTAATGAGACTATTCTAGTTAGCTTAAATGTTAAAAGCTCTGTGTATCAGAAACACACACTTAAGAACTGTGAGACTGAGCTGCCTTCTGTCTCGCATGCCCCGCTCACTCCCTGATGTGCAGGTACCAAGTTAGCCACCATGATGTCACACATCAACTCAGGTGCTAACAATCAAATGTGTTACATTTTAATAATCAGCTCCCCAAGCACTATTTAATAGATCCTGCCCTGCCATGGCATTGTAGTTTATCCAGGTCAAGTCAGAGTAGCCCACAAAATCGGGGGTCAGGGCCAACGGGGGATAAAACCTGGTCTGCTCAGTATCCATTATGCCACTGTTTGCATGTGTTATTGTGTAAGTAGTGCACGTATGACTGGTGTGTGCAGCGCAGTGCATGTCACTGGAGGTGGTGGGTGTGTGTGTGAGTGAGTGTGTGCAAGCATATGTGTTTTGACTTTTGTGTCTGAATGAATGATAAATAATGGGTGGAATGAAGTTTGTGAATGTTATGTCGTGTCACTGGGTGAATGGCAGGCCCGGCGCAAGGTGTGTGGGGGCCTATTTTAAACATGATGGTTGGGGCCCCATGCTTAGAGTGAAAACAGTCTAAGGCACCCATGGGCTCTATACAATCATCAATTATCACGAGGTACCAGCAAGCAAGGAACGTAAACCATAAAGGCACACTGAATAGCTCTAAACCCTTATTTGTCAGCAAGTGGCTGATGTGCAGGACCAATGTTAGAAGGCAATGAGGTGATAACACTTCTGGTTATCCCGTGGGACGAGAAAATGCAGCTTGTAATGCGAGCGCTGCAAACTGCATATTTTACCCGCCCGGAACGAAAATAGATAGAAGTTAATCTATTGCCATGTTACAAGACTGCTGAGTGCTGACTGGCAACACAGGGGAAGGTGCTTGGGGGGCGCCCCTGGGGATGGAGGCCTCTTTCATTTCAAAATGTTGAAAAGCCCTGTTGCCGTCTGTTAGGAAAGATTCCTCATTACCGCACCTTTCCTTCATTTCTATGCACCACCAAACTTTTTGCTTTTATTTTATTATCTGACCTGCTCTTTTTACAGTGCAGTGAAACCTTAAGCTTTATAACACTGGCCTTTGCTCATCTGTTATGGGGAAACTGACACATCCTTCAGGCTGTATGTACTGGGTAACATTGTTTCCCTTAGTCTTGTTCATTTGTTACTACTTTTGGTAACTTTGTAACTTTTATCATTGTACAAGGCATCTTACAATGCAGTACGATGGGGTACACTTTTTGTTTTGCCCTAGACTAACACTCAGGGGATTTCTGGTTACTCTAGGTGTGCTAAATGGACAAGCTGGTGACAGCAGTGAATTCTTACAATTTTTTGGTGCATTTCATTTTAGCCTTACTGCATTTACCGCGTTGGTCTACTAACTGTGGCTAGTGTCCAAATATGTCCGGGCCACATGGTTTTTCGCTTGTACTTATTTGGACTTCCAGTGCCCCGGAGACCAGGGGCTTTTGGCGGGCTATTGGAGGGCTATTGGAGGGCTATTTGTGTTTGCTTCCAGGAAGTAGGCTGGGACTGTCTGGTCCCAATCCACACACTGGTTTGGGTGTGTCTGAGTAGTATGCATGACTTTTGCCACCAGTGGTCCTGATTGGACCACTGCTGGGGTGAGTGTGTGGGCCAGATCTTTGATTGGCTAGTAGGAGTTTCTGCTCTTACCTGGCTTTTTGGATAAGAAGAGGACCCCTGCACCCACTTGAGAGAGATCCTGGAAGAAACTGAAGGAGCCAAGAATCCTGTCCAGCTGCAAGACTTGCGAGGAGACCTGGGACCCATCGGACGAAGGCCTGGTGACCAACTTCTGCTGCTGATAGAGCCCTGTCCTGTGGAAGATACCCAGCAGTCGTGTGAGGGATCTGTGACCTTTGGAGTGGAGGGCACATCCATTCTCGATGTCAGCTCAGAGTCCTATGAAGAAGAGCCTTTGGAAGTGCTCCGGGACCACCCAGTGGCTGACCAGCTTTGAGTATGGGCTACCGTGCTGCAGACGTCGCCATTCCGAGTTGAGGCCTGGAACTTGGGGGATCTTCAGCTCGTGCAATAAGACTTACCTCTGCGGAATTTCATGGTCTTAGCATCAAGGGGACCCGAGACAGGAGGGAAAGTCTGACCGCGACAAGTGAATCACTTTGCTTCACCGTGCATCGGTGACCGTCGTCCCTGCATCCAGTCCTGTCCTGAGAGGGGCCTGCATTGGGTTCTGCTGCATTTTTCAACTGAGAGACCTTGCACCACCAATAGTCACCAATAGGAGAACTGATCGAACCTGCAACCCATGGGAATCAAGGGCTGAGGCTGATGGCGGGAAAAGCGACCTTGGACCTTCTTTAACCGAATCAGAGTATGGTGGGTGAGTTACAGCGGACCTACCTGCTCCCCTAACTCCTGTTAAAAGTTTTGATAACTTTTAGAAACTTTTACCTTACTTTGGCTTTGCCATTGCTTGTTCACACAAGCACTCCGAAAGTTGGGAACACGTTTGTTAGTCAGATTAGCTTGTCCCCTAACTATTGGAACTGTTGACTGGACCCCAAAGGCCCTACCTTCTTTTTTTCCAGCTTCACAAAACTGCATGGAACTTTGCAGAAGCTTTGAGCACAAGGTGCCATACATTTTAAGGATGGACATCTGAAGTTAGGATTGAATCTCTGTGGACTAGCAGGTCAACTACTAATCTGTACCTTTCATTTCAGGGGCTGATTTGTATTTTGCTCTACACCACTAATTGTATATATGTACCTAATGTTTAATATTGAGTGATAAAATCACCTGTTTGTAGTCATTTTTCACGGTGTCTTTGGGCCATAAGCAAATTATTATTTCTATACCTGTTTGTCTAAGTGTATTCCTTGACCGCTGCACTCTTTGCACACATTGTGAACCATTTACAAGCTCACCACCTCTTCAGACTTAGCCTGCACCACTCGCCTTGCTACCTTGAACTGGTTTGGCTACAGCTTCCCAGAGTTGTACCTGTCACAATATAGGTTGTAATAAACTAATGGGTATTCTCCCTGCTTTTTTTCTGTCGGGGGACCAGTGTCTGTTTGGGAGAAATTCAGAAGGCTACAAATATATAAAGGCACTGATCACCCCTCTCTCCAACCTGCACAGCGTATTGATGCCACTAAATTATAAAAACTTGATACAAAGACTTACATTTTTTTCATTCTTTTTTGAACACATGTCTCAGCCACAAGACCACCAGACATACACAAACATTTATT
This sequence comes from Ambystoma mexicanum, assembly GCF_040938575.1. Classification (NCBI taxonomy): domain Eukaryota; kingdom Metazoa; phylum Chordata; class Amphibia; order Caudata; family Ambystomatidae; genus Ambystoma; species Ambystoma mexicanum. Next base: position 99,663,915 of record NC_090934.1, read on the forward strand.
TAAAAAAAAACTGGTTAAGACTTTATTGTTCAACTACATATGTTTAAAAAGCACATGGGATTTTTTAATCCAATCTCGACGCAACTCTAAAAAAGAGTATTTCATTTTTACATATACCACAATATATTTGTATGAGCAATCATTGTGAGCAAATCATTTACTACTACAATCTACCTAACAAGTGTATGGGGTTTCTAAAGAGAAGAGGACTGTTGTGTTGTTTGGGTGACACACCAAAATCATGTCATAAATTGTGCACAAAAGCTTCAATTCAACAATTTGTTTATAACACAATCATTCTAATTCATTTCATGGCATATACTCCAGCACACTTTAGTGTTAAGAAGCATGTATTAGCTTTTCAGAAAAGACTTTGTTGTTTTGAAGTCTAAAAGATGGTCAACATGTTTCGGCCATTATAATCACAAGTGGACACTATCTCTAGTGTCTTTTTAGAACACATTTTCTTTGGCCTTTTTCAGGATGAACTATTTCTTAACAAGAAGCATCTGTCTTTCTTACCCCAATTTTCGGTTCTTGAGAACGTGCTCGTATTGATAAATCTATGGAGGAAATATTTCAATCCGTGGCCTGTTTGGCTTGTGGCAGAGATCACATTTGTAGTCACAAATTAGCTAAAAAGCCTTCTAACATACTCAACATATTCACAATTTAAAAAGTCTAATATATGTGGCATCATTATACTTACACTAACGTTCAGGGTGTGAGCATGATTAATAATTATTGAAAAAACCTTGTTTTCGAGTCGTAATTTCTTGATTTTTCCTTTTATTTTGAAACGGCTTTTCATTTTCTGAAAAAAGCACACAAATATGGGCCCTTATTTATGTTCTGTCTATGGATATTCATCTTTTTTCAATTGTCAAGGCAGAGGAACCACGGGAACTTATTTAATAGTCGCATAGGTCATTCATTATTACAATCTTTTCTTGCTAGATTTCAGCTTATTATCATAATTTTTAGATCTGTTTTACACTTTTTCAAAAGCATGGCCATTTAATTATTTGCCCAACGTCACTGTTATGTCCTTATTTCTTTAAGTTATATAATAACTGATCAAACCATGTAATACGTCTTCATCTTATTTCATTCATATCACAACTGAACTCAGCCCGCTCCCCACGTTCCAGAACAACCTTTCCTAACATTCTAATATTCTATATTCTACCTAGACTCTAAATATACTAATGTATATGATAACAATACATAACAATCCCCCCCTTACTTATCATCTAAATAATTGTCAGAAATATAATTTGTTCAATTAGCCTCACTGGCTTGCGAACCACTCTTTGAGATCGACCTTTCTTATTCATGTGCCGTGACTCATCACCAATGTTCATGTCCATTGATTCAGTACGAGTGTCATTACCTCCACAGTTCCCCCCAACCAAATTCATGTCCCAGCTATTACTTTCTCTCCTCTCATTTTTGCTATGCCTCGCACCACAATCCAAAATCTCCCCTTCCTCTGCATATAACCATGTTAAACCAATGCCCATGTCGGTGCTATTCAACTCATTCGACCCACCCCTTTCACCACCTTTCCCTTCCGACTCATTTTGCACAATTATTTTGAAAAAGGATATATTTCTGGTTGTTTCACCATCACTACCAGTCGCCGTGACCATAGACCCTTTAATATCTTTGACCTTTAATAGTATCGGCCGATATTTGGAGTCCGTTTTCTTTCGCTGCTTCTGCTTGACTACCACCACATCTCCTTCCTGCAGCTCAACATCTGCAGCTTTCCTTTTGCGATCCACCCATTCTTTTGTCTTCAATCGTTTCATTTGATCTCTCTCTCTAATCTCATTGTCCTCATCAGCCGTGTAGTCCTCCACTCTAGGAAGTCTGATTCGTGGCTTGTATTTAATCATCAATTCCGATGGAGAGTGTCCCGTCATTTCATGATGGGTATTCCGGTAGCTTCTTAACATCTGTGAGACCGCTTGTAGAAACTATATATTATCCACAACGGCCTTTTGTCTGGTCCTTTTTAAGGTACTCATGAATCTTTCCGCCATCCCATTTGAATGTGGCCACAAAGGTGTTATTTTCTGATGTTTGAATCCCATGTGTGCTGCAAATTTGCTAAATTCATGACCTTGAAAAGGTGCTCCATTATCCGTTTTGACTATCTGCGGTATTCCCCACTCACTGAAGAGCTCATCCAAGACTACCACTACATGATGAAATGCAGCAGATTGGACTTGTTTTACCAACAGGAACCTTGAGTACTCATCTATGGCCACCATTAGATATCCTCCTTCTTCTAGTGGCCCAAAGAAATCAAGAGCCACTCGACTCCAAGCGGTATTGCCTGAGTATTAGGGATTGTTACTTGACAAGCAAAACAGTTTAATACAGTCAATACAATGCCATTTCCCAGTCCGCGTGAGTCTAACTGCTACTTTTATCATCGGATCAGTTTGACTTCTGTCCATGAATACCTCCTTCCTTATTGCAATGGGAAAAGCATTCAATGACACATACGACACATACTCTTCCGCTTCTGTCTGCATTTCGTGATCCATCGTGTTCACTGGGTGTCTTGACAGATAATCGGCTGGATTTGCATCCTTGCCTGGCATATGTACAATCTTGTAATCGTATTCCTGCAATCGCATCTTTACTCTTGGATTCCCAAATAATGAAATCAATGATTGATGATCCGTCACAAGTATGAAAGGCTTTCCAATTATAAACTGGTTACATTTCTCGCACGACCACACGGCAGCCAGACTCTCTCTCTGCCTGTGAGTAGGCCTGCTCAATATCACTTAGCTCTCTACTGGCATAAGCAACAATATGCTGTTGTCTATATTCTGATGTCTCGCTCGAATTTGTTTGTGCCAGAATCGCACCTAATCCCACCGGACTAGCATCAGCAATCACTTCAGTGTCCCATTCCGGATTAAAGTATGCTAATTGTCTATCGTTTGCCAGCTCTTTTTTATGTTCTTGAAACTCTCTTCATAGTCTTTATTCCACATAAATGCCACGTCTTTCTATAGCAATTGCCTCAAAGGATCAGTATATTCCGGCAAATATCTTGCACAATATCCTACAATTCCAAGAAAATATCTCAGTTCCATTGCATCTCTTGGAGGTTTCAAGTCCAATATCACTTTCACCTTCCGGATCTGCCTTCATGCTGTCTTCCGAGAATATGTGCCCAAAAAACTTTAGACTTACTTTATTAATTTCACATTTCTGAGCATTCAGGGTCAGTCCACTCTCTTGTAACAATCTGCACACTTGCTTCAATGCTTCATCAGGCTGAGCCTAGTAAGTCCCGCACAAAAGAATATCATCGCTGTAGTTAAACGCCTTTTGTACTGGTGCTATAACTTTTCTGATGGCTTCCTGAAAGATTTCAGCTGCCGAAGAGACTCCAAAGCTAAGTCTCTTGTATCTGAATAAACCCTCATGAGTGCTGAAAGTAGTTATCTGCCGAGACTCCTGATAAATCACCAATTGATGGTATCCTGGATTCAGATCTAATTTACTGAATCTGCTGGCTTGATTTAAGTGACTGATCATGTCTTCTATGTTTGGTCCCGGATGTCTTTCCCTCAATATGGCCGTATTGGGTATCCTCATATCCACACATAGTCGAAGTCGACCATCTGTTTTGGGGACTACTACTAGTGGAGAACCCTATGAGGTCGGGCCGTTCTCAACTTTTTCAATGATGTCATTATCTTTCAATTGTTTCAGTTCCTGTGACACTTTCTTCTGTAAATGAAAACCTATGCGTCTTGGATTTTGTGGGACCGGCTGAATTGATTTGTCAATGTGCAGATGTACACTGCTGGTTTTCAGCTTTCCAATCCCTTGAAACAACTTCGGGTATTCCATCTTCAGCTTTTCTAAGTCCACTTTTTCCTTGGATATGAATCTTATGGTCTGGGATCCTGAAGGAACACCCTGTATCTTTTCAGATTGATTGTATCTGACATCAATAAGTCCTAAATCTGTTGCGTTTTTACAACTAATGAGACACCTACCAACAACAGGGCTCTTAATGATATGTATATTGGTTGGTATACATCTTCCCATATGAATTAAATTGCATCGAAACAGTCCTTTGTTCAATAGTGGCTGTCCAGCTCCCCATTGGAAAATTGCAGCTCTTGAGGAATGTAATGGATATTGTCCAGCTGTCTTTCTGTACATTTCCTCACTCATAACATTTACCGTAGCCCCAGTATCTACCAGGAAAGGTGTATCTTCTCCCCTCAGATTTACCACTACTCTTATTGCATTCTTTCCACTTTCTTTGTCACATATCAACCTTACATATTCTTTGCTGTACCTATCATATTCATATTCTTGATGATAATCAATTGGTGGTACTTCCTCTTCATATGATATAGGTGGATTCTCATATGGGCCCTCATATTTTACCCCTTCTTGATTTTGAGATTCATTATTTGTTGTTGTTCTCTGTCTCAAATCTTGAGTATTTTGATCTGTTGCCTCAATTTGTAAATCATCCATGGCTCTAACATAACCTGGTCGTGTTGTTTGCAGGTTTGGTCTTGAACTGGGATAAGGTTGTGTTTCTCTCTCTGCGGTGTTCCGTCCTCCTGAACTTCTTTGGTTATCATACCTTCTGTTTGGCATCATCTGCGAGTTATAATTATTGGACGGTGTGTTTATCCTTTCTCTGCACATTGTTTGGAAATGATTTTCCTGCCCACATCGTAGACATAGATGACCTATCGCAGGACAGGGCCCTTTGTGAAGAAACTCAAATCCACACCTGTAACATTGTCTCTCTCCCATGCCTCTACGCATCAAACTTGGTGATCCTTTGCCAGGATATCTCCTTTGCCATTGGATGTTTTTATTCATAACGGCAATAATGTCCATTTTTTCGGATTCTCCATATTGGCCGATTGTGTGTCTACTCTTTCATATACCCTGGCAAGTTCCAATCCTTCTTTCAATAACTCTCAAACGTATTGCTTCATCATCATTGAAGTTGACAAATTAACAAAATGTGTTTTTCTTTTGCAATCTCAGAATAAATTGAGCTATTGTTTCGTGAGGGCTTTGTGTACATTGATTGAAAACATATCTTTCATAATCCCTGTTGAGTGGAATTATTATTTGTGCATTGACTGCAGCCACCAATAGCGGATATGTCATTCTGTCTTGAGGTGGAATCGTTTTGATAATGCTTTTTATTTCTTTCCCCACTTAATTCGTGAAAATGTCCATTTTATTCGGTGCATTTTGATCCCCTACAGCCCTTAAGAATTCCTCAAATTCCTCAATCCACTCCTGCCATCTTTGGCCTTGTGTCTCTTGTGGTTCTAGAGCGAAGGGATTTGGCCTTCTCAAGTAATTTAGTGGATTTGTCAACAATAGCATGTTTGCAGTCACCTGAGGCATGATTTGTTGTTCATTTGCATCAACCGCTGAATGTGTGCTCTCAATCGACATTTTTGTATGATCACCTCACCTTAGGTGTTTTAAGAAAAATTCAGAAATGTTTCCTTCTATTGCTCCTTGACTTTAGTATTGATTCCACCTTATTGCCAAATATTGTGTTTGTAATCCCACTCTGTATATTATTGTTTTACTCTCATTCAAACAGCGTTATGTCAATGTCCTCTGTATTGTATATATTTTTTGTTGTTGAATTCTACAGGTGTCTATTTGCATGTGTCACTCTCCGTTTGTTTCATTTATGTTGCACTTCGTCCCGATTCACATCTTTACTTGTCTCTTATCTTTTTCGTGCTTTCAAATGCTTGTTTACTTTGCTTGTATACCTCTGTGCCGATTAAACTCGTATTGTTATAATGTCCCTCAAGATGGCGGCACGTATTTTCACGTCTGCGGGTCCTTTTCTCTATTTCTTTCCACTTCCTTATTACAGCACGTATGCCGACGCGCATAGGTTCTTTACTCTGCACTTCCTTCGCTCGCGCTCAGGCTCGCGCACTCAGGTACGTTGCTGGTCTATTCAAAAAATGCTTCCTTACAAGTATATCATTTGCTAATTGTATAAAATCTATGTCCTTATTGCTTTGATACTGGAGGCCTTACTCAAATTATTGTCGATCCGTTTACCTCAAGCCCCATTTGATTTTTATGATGTGCAGTTCATTTCGGTCCGTACTGTTCTGCCTTTCAGTTTGTTTTTGCTTCCTGATGTCTTCGAATATATCTGTTTTAGCCCCGGTCGTCCTTCGGGTAACTTCCTCACTCGAATCTGGTTTATCCTCGTCGCCATTGTTATGTCCTTATTTCTTTAAGTTATATAATAACTGATCACACCATGCAATAGGCCTTCATCTTATTTTATTCATATCACAACTGAACTCAGCCCGCTCCCCATGTTCCAGAGCAACCTTTCCTAACATTCTAATATTCTATATTCTACCTAATACATAACAGTCACTATACTGAAAAAGAGGAGAGAATATACACATATTCTCCCTAATTCATTTTCTGATTTTTTGGGAGGTCAGTAAATAACCATTCACACTTGTCTTACTTGTATTCAAAATACTGTTGTAGATTATTCGTATTCAACTTGCTGCGTGTCGCCACACTTTGTTTTTATTTTGTATGCACAGCGGGAAGGGATGTCACTTGTTGCATGCTTAATTTTTCACTTGTTCTACAAGGATAGAGAGACCTAGAACAGGTATTAGATTTAAGTTTAAATTCCAGGTACTGTTACCTTATATTTGTTTCTGGCATTGTTAAATTCGTAGGAACCCCGGAAAGGAGTGGGTGGAGAGAAAACCACAGTGTTCAAATTCCCTTTTGCGAGATTTCTAGCATTAAATACATACAATGCGATAGACCAGTAGCCGGCGCATGTATGGTCATTGCCACTTACTTTTAGTAGTTCCATCCGATGTATTCCCAAATACGAAGGTAATGCACAGCTCTTTAGGCACTTGTAACTCTTTATGCTCCTGTGAACGCCATGTTTTTCTGCTATTTATAGAAGGAGTACAAAAACGCTTCTTCGGTCACATGACATGTTCTAAAATACAACGTGCTCTGCGAGCAGCGCACAATTATTTTGATGTTTCTTAAAGGCGTATGATCTAATTACGTGTTCTGTATGCTGTTCTACCTAATGTTGGTCACATATTGCGGTTACATCAACAGATCATTTGAACGGTCTGTTCATATTTATTTGCAAATCAATTGGGTTGTTTTGCAAGAAAAACACTGTTGTCAAATGGCTTATTTACTAAAGCGGTATGTTTCTATTAAAGACTTTGCCATATTTCACAAATGTTTAAATCACAAAATGAGCCCAAAAAATTGTAAAGTGTACCGATTTATTGGTATCTTACCTATTATAGGTGTATCGGTGGTTGTCTAAACATATAAATTGCTATTATCTGATAATGATGTTCTATGGTACGAAAAGGTCATATGCTTATTCACTTTCATTAAGTAGAAATGCCTTTCCGTTTATCTTTAAAAAGACCTAAAGTGTGTCATTCCTAACCTTAAAACCTAAATAGGTGGCATTGTTATAGCTTCAATCTGGCTACAGAAGGGGTTCGGGGGGGAGAAAAAATCCCATCTTATTAAATCAAAAGGTGGGCATATGCTGCCCCTGCGTTAAGTCAACTGGTGGATAGTTATATCAGTGTATTCCACTCAATACATATATTCAGTCCGTTATTTACGGTGTCCAAATTGTATATCCACCGTTGCTCACATTTTGAGAGGGCTAGATCGCGATTGACTCCTCTCTTAGTGGATTTAAATGTCTGGATAGCAAATCAGAAGATATCAGTATACTCGTGTTTGAGGGCCACAAAATGTGCTACTAATGGCTTGTTCTCTACTTTGTTCTTAACGCAGGAACGATGCTCACTAATTCTTTGTCGAACTTGCCGCTTAGTTTTACCTATAAAGATCAGGTAACATGGGCATTTAATGCCATATATAACCCACTCTGTAGTATATGTGGTAAAATCACATAGGAGCCAGTCTTTACCGTTTAGCTCAATGGACTTGATGTCCTTGGGCAAGTTACATACTGAGCAAGGGCCACATTTAAAATGGCCTACAACTGATGGTTGTCCCCACAAGGTGGTTTGTCTTGTTACATTTTCATTATTTGGATATGTATGGACCAACATATCTTTTACATTTCTCTACCTTTTAAAGGCGAATCTAGGCATAGCGGGGTTGAATTCTGGAGTTTTTACATAGTGCCCATTTTTTTTAATCGCCTTGCGTAGTCCATTACTTATTGGACTAAAAGAACTGACACAAGTTATTTTTTCTTTGTAGTTTTTTTAAATGGATGGAGACATGTCTCTCTATTTGAGTGTTGGGCTCTTTTATAAGATGTTCGAATTATTTTATTAGGATACCCATGCTCCTTTAGACGTGTTTTTAGATCACTGCCTACTCTCACAAATTTGCACATTTTTGAGCAATTCCTTCAAATTCTGGGGAATTGACCTACTGGTAGATTATCACGCAAGCTGCGAGGATGGTAACTGTTATATTGCAGTACTGTGTTCTTATCTGTTGGTTTTCTATATAGGGTGGTATCAATATGGCCTGAAGGAGTTTTACATATTAATAGGTTCAGGAAAGGCATGGTGTTGTTGTTTTAAGCCATTGTAAATTTAATATATTTACTCTTTCCATTGAGCCATATTGGAAAATCGTCCAACTTTTTTGTACCTCCTTTCCATACCATAAACACATTGTCAATATATCGAAACCATTTTACTATATTCTTTTCAAAAGGATTGGTGGTATTATATATTGAGGTGTTTTCTAGGTTGTCATAAACAAATTTGATAAATCACGGGCAAAGATTTCCCCCATGCTGGTTCCATGTATTTGTCCATAGAACTGTCCATCAAATAAAAAGTAATTTTCAGTTAGTGCTATCCGTAAACATTCAAGAATGAATGCTGTCGGAACCTCTTTTTTCGTAGTCGTCTGTTTGTTCAAGAAGCCTTCTATTACTTTGATGCATTCTGACTGGGGAATACTTGTGTAAAGAGCAGTTACATCAAGTGTTACCAACAGATCTTCTTGGCTAACACTTATATCTTTCAGAAGGAGTAACATACTCATTGTATCTTTAACAAAAGATTTCATAGACCTCACAAAAGCTTGGAGAAACCAGTCAACATGTACAGATAGTGGCTCAAGTATTGAATTAATAGCAGACACTATCGGTCGACCTGGTGGTGTTACTTGGTTTTTATGTACTTTTGGTAACAAATAGAAAGCTGGAATTGTGGGATGTTTATTAATCAAGAAAGTGTGTTCTTCTTTAATCCAGCCTTCTGTCAGTGCAAAATCTACCAATCCTTTAATTTCTTCAGAGAGTCGAGATGTAGGATCTCTATCTAATCTACAGTAGAATGTTTGGTCTTGTAGCTGTTTGATGACTTCTGTTCCACACAGGGAGTTTCCCCAGAGTATGATACCCCCTCCTTTATCCGCACGTTTTATCACAAAGGATTTGTTGTTTTGTAAAAGATACTAAAGCTTCTCTTTCTGCTCTTGTCAAGTTATCCCTATGATGGTTTTTCTTTTTTAGAAGCTCTTTAGTCTCTTGTGTGATTTTATTTTCAAAAGCTATTATAGCTGGACTCACCATAGAGTTTGTTGGTGTAAAGGTAGACCGGGATTTTAAGCCTGTGATGCTCTCTTCTTTCTTACCTAGAGGCGAGTCTTTGTAAAAATATCTTAGTCTTCTGTAGTTCTACCTGAGTTTTGAATTCATTTGCTCAAGTCGTGGGTACAAATCTAAGTCCGTTTTTCAAATCTTTCAATTCAACTTCAGTCGGTTGATATGTCGATAAGTTGAAAATTGGTATTACCAAGGAGGAGGGCCCCGCCAGTTGCGAGTTTGCATTCTGGCTGGACCCTGTTGTCGGTTGCGACTCCTTCTGCCTCGCCTCCGAAAAAACTGAGGTTGTGCGTTAGCCTGTACTCCTCCAGGATTGGAAGTATTAGAAATATCTGAGTCACTACCTGTAGATGAATTGGAAGTACTGGAGAAAGTCACATATTTGTTTCTTTGATAGCCAGAATATAGGTTGGCCTTCTATACATCTGCCCACCAGGCCTGAGTATAGAAAAACAGTCCTAACACCGTCCTTGGAGAATGGGTCTGAATTTTGTGCGTATGTATGTATGTATGTATATGGGTGCACAAGAGGCAGTGAATTCTAAAGACAGACTGTGGTGTTATGACTTTCATTAGAATGGCAGTCTTTAGAAATTAATTTTAAAGTTATAACATAGTGTCGGCAAGGGACTCTTGTGGTGTAGCAGTTTAGTGTTATCCCTCAGTCACCATCTGCCCTTCCTCCACCCCTCCCCTTCCCTTCAGTTGTCATATGCCCCCCAACATTTTCAGCAAAGTTACTCCACTGGGCCACCATCGCACATATGGCAGAATTGTGCCAACAACTCGAGGGCCTGAAACCTGTACTGACATCACGTTGTTCATGTTTCACGGCACTTCTCTGAGTGATACCTCATAAGTTCACAAGTCCTTGTAATTGGTCTTAGAGACAGCTGTGAACCTCGCTACAACGAGCTGAGCAAGGGGAGTGGCTGGCCAATCACTAGGCAGAAGGCTAACAGCAGGGATCAAGTCCTAAAAGAAAAAAGTGGAGGGATTAATTAACATACCAATTGAATGTGGCGTCACCAGAAATTAGCATATCAAGATGCCCACTGAAAAAAGTGGGGGGGACCCCCGTATGAAGCAAGTTTCCATCACAGATATTGGTAGGGCAGCACACACGCCCCGCGGACACAGGAAATGTGGCAACATTAATACTGCACTATATAATGTAGTCATATTTTCTCACATGAATCTACTATTTTAAAACAAGCATTGTTTTTTTACCTGTTCGAATTCCCATGTACAGCTGGATTCGAAATCTGACAGATGTTTTTCATTGCAAAGGATAGGTTCACTTATGGAGGCTAACATAGGATACGGGTTTTTGAAAAAGTTGTATTTAAAATATTAGGAATGTAAAATTCGGCTTCCACTCTGCAAAAGGCTTCTAAGCTTCACATAACAATGGAAGGCAAGTTGGGACAATATTCCTTCTTGCAAGGGTCAGTACTGAACACAAATTCTAATCAATAAATATACTCTTGCTATTTGTCAGGTGTTTAATGTTCCCAGGACAGGAGGAAGCTGAAAGTGACGCGGGAAAGTGCACTGTAGCAGATGCTGGGAGCGGCCATGCTTAGGTCCTTCTCCTGCTCCCACCACAGCAGAATCTTTCCTTCAACAATGAGACCTTTCCAGTGCTGTAAATGGACAAAATGTACTGGGAGATCTCCCCCTCCAAACTTTTCCCACAGGGATCAAAGTAAGAAGGTTAGGGTCAGAGTTAGTGTTAGGATAAGGACCTACAGTTTAGGGCTGGAGTTAAGCTTAAAATACGGGTTTGGATTCGTGTCCACATTATGGTAGGAGTGTAAGGTTGAGGGCTAGAGTTAGGGTTAGGATAAGGACCTAAGGATGAGGGCTAGAGTTAGGGTGATGATGAAGCTGGAATGGGTAGGCTTGGAGGTGGAGGAGCCAGAAAACATATGGGTGAGGTCAAGCCAGAGATGAACCAAGGAGTTTGGCTTGGTTCTTATGGTTAAGCATAAGCCACGCTAGCAAGATGGCATAGCAGGATTCCTGCCTCCCCAGCCCCCCACAAGTTCCGATACCTGGATTCTACTGCCATCTCCTTCCCACAACACAAGCCCCCTACTAGGTATCCTGCCCTACCACCAAACTTTCCCCCTACCTGGTGTCCTGCCAAGCCACCCAACCCTTAACAATAGAGAACCGTACCTGGAATTTCCCACACCTTACTACCAGCAAACAAGTTCCCTAGCTGGTGTCCACGCCACGCAACACCACCCCCGGCCCTCCAACAGGGGTCCCCAACTGGTGTCCTAACCAAGCCACTTCCCCCACAGCAGACTATCGATACATAGTGTCCTAACCAGCCCACCACACCATGAGAAGACACCTAACTATTGTCCTAACCACCCCATGCCCCCACAGCAGAACACTTCTTCCCGGTGTCATAACCACCCCCACTTGACCCCGCGGTAGAAGACCCCTACCTGCTATTCTTACTTCAAACCCTGTCCTGACCCCATCAGGCGATTCCCCAACTGGTGTCCTAACCAGCCCACTCCCTCCAAAGCAGAAGCCTTCCTCCTGGTGCCCTAACCACCACATCGTAAAAGACCCCTACCTGCTATCCTTACTTCACAACCTCTCCTCACCCCAACTGCATATGCCCCATGGCATCCTGAAGACCCACCCACTTCCCTCAACACACAAGACCACTACATAGCGTCCTGCCTCCCCAACCCCTTACCACACCACAGAGACCCCCTCATTCTTCTCCATCATTAAACGAAAAAAACACTCCATCTGTGATTGAATCATGACCCTCTCATCATTGTTGTGTGTTTGTATGCGTTTCAGTTGTCACTATAAGGACTTTTGGGCCTGCTTCCCCTAGAAAGACAACCAAACATCACTGATTTCTTTGTTAGAACTCTGTGGTGTACGCACACCACACTAATGTGAGGGCCATAATACCAACATGGTGGGCAAGCACGTTTTGGCTTTGTTTATTTTTAAGTTTGTCAGCACAGCAGGGCTTGCAGGCTGGACTTGTGTGTAGCCGGGCAGTGACTATCCACTTATTCTGGGCCAGTCGAGTTAGGTTAATGGTTAGCATGTAAGCACTTTGCAAAAAGATTTATGTGTAAGGGTTAGGAGTACTTTAAGAATGTGTGAAACCGGTATATTGGCCTCATTCCGAGTATGCCAGTATCCTGGCGGTAGAGCCGCCAGGATACCAGCATTTGGTTCTCAGTCCGGTGGTATTGCTGCCAGATTACGAGTGCCGGCTGTACGGTGTAAATCCCCATTCATGGAGTCCTACAGGACTGTCATTACTGCCACCAGCGATTCCGGTGGCAGTATCAAGGGCGTTTTTGGCCGGTAGGGGGCTAGCTTACCTCCAGCATTTAGCTGGAGGTAACCCAGGTGCCCCACTGGCAATCCCGTAGTCAGGCGGTCCGGTAAAGTGCCAGTATCCGTGGATACTGTCACTTCTTTACCAGACTGCCCGACTCTGAATGAGGCCCTATTTTCCGTATAAGGGTAATGGAAGGAATGGAAAACTAAAGGGGTAAAACGCTCTGATCTCTATCTCTGTTTCTATACTCATTTGGGTTAAGGTAATAGTGTTACATGTAGGGTTATTTTGTGGGCCCTTTTTCCATGTGCCTTCACACCATGGGTTAAGTTTAGTGTTAATGTTACAAGTACGTTTTGGGTCATTTTTAGGACTAGTGTTAGTATTATGGCGCAGGGAAGTTAAACATTAGCGTTTGGGTGCTTGCTGTGTCATCCTTTTGTTATTATTATAATTAGAGTATTTATTGAGCGCTTTAAGAAGAACACAGTGAGGGAAGCAGGGAAAATGGGAGATGGGGAGGGTGAGCAGTTGGCAGCATTGGGAGATGACAGTGGGGAGCAGATCACCAAGTCACAGGTGCACAGTATTAAGGAGGAGCCATTCCTTGACGAGGAGGGTCTTGAGCTCTTTCCTGGTCTGCAGAAGTGATGGGGCAAGTCTGATGCTGACGTGGATGAGGCTCGAGAGTGTTGGAGCATAGATAGAGAAGGTCTGTCTTCTGGTTCTTTCCTTCCTGCACTGCTGTAATTTAAGTCTGCACATTTCCTTACTTCTGTTGGATCACAGGCATCTGAAGAGGCTGAGTTTCTCTGTGAGGTTGCTTGGTCACTTCAGGATGACAGCTTTGTAGATGTTGCAACAGGATTACAATATAATACAGGCTTGCAGTGGGAGCCAGGGCAGTTTGATGAGGGACCATGTGATGTGGTTGAGTCCTTTAATGAGTCTTGGTGCAGTATGCAGGACACATTTCAGGGGTGCCAGGATAGTCGCCGGAACGCCTTCCAAATGTACTCGTTTGGTTAGGGTAGGGTTAGGTTCAGGGTTAATTGCAGTGCCCTCTTCCTCTGTGCCTCCCCTATATGTGCTTTACACTTGGGGTTAGAATCAGACTGGGGTTTTAGGAACCCAGGGATAAACAGCCAAGGACATTGGCCATCGAGAAAATGGATATTCAGGATTGCAGGCTCCCTACTGGACACAAATACCTGAGTGTTGGTGACACACAGGACCAGAAACCCCCTGCACGTAGAGATAAGGATACTTCCAGTCTGCATGCATCAACTATCGTGCGTTTGACCTCCGTCCCCACCAACATAACCAATGGTGTGTGGTGTGAAGCTCAGTCAAATTACATCCCATCTCTGCATGGGGTCATTGGAGGTCTGATGGGAGCAGACCACCTGGAAGTGCCAAGAGACCCCAAGGCCCAGGTCCTGAGCATGCTGCACTGGCCATCCAATCAGAAGCCCAAATTGAACGCAATTGTCATGACCATAGAGAGGATCCTTCTAGAAACTGATCCAACAAAGGCTGGTCCAGCAGATGCAAATACATGCTTCACAGGTTTGCATCACAGTAGTAAATGCCCTGTTAAAAACTGGGGTCGAGACATGCTGTTTAATAAACCTACTCTATAGGGAGCAATTTGAATGATGGACATTTAGAAATTGGCTCAATTCACCGAAAACGGTATACAGTGTTTATATGGTTATCCTCTATATTGAATACCCATATATAGAATCTCTTATCTTGAAAACCTTTAAAGTGAATGTATTATGTATTTGGGGGGGGGGGGTAAAGGGTTAAACATTTTTGGGAAACGGTTGGGATGTGTTTTTAGGGGTGTGAAACAGGGTTTTGCCCCCCCCCCCCCAAAAGTAATGCATACATTATAAAGGTTTTCAAGACAAAGGATTCGATATATTGATATTGGTTATGAATTACTTCAATATAAAGACATGTAACCTGAAAACATGATCTTTAGCCTCAAAAGGACTAATCACATAAGTACTCCCCTCTTGGGAAAGGCCTACTAGCCATCCCATCCATTTGAAGATGGTTCTTGGTGCCTTGAGTCTATACATGTCTCCATTCATTCACTCACTCACTCACTCTCATATAAAAGGCCCTTTTGCCCTCTACTTCCACCAAAGAGTATCCCTCTACGCTCTGTTCTCTCACTGCACACTGTCAGTGTTTTGCTGTTTAACCCTCAGATCGGGAAATGTCTTCCTTGCGTATAAGATCTTATCTAGCCTTACACTCAAACACAAAGATCTTAAAATCCTGCTTCCTCCGGGCCATGAAGCCACTTCCCTGCTACCCAACCGACCCCAGAGCTTCCATCCCCTCACATTAAGACACATGCATTTCTTACTGTGTGCACTGCAAATACAGTCAATAAAGTTAGAGTATGTGAGGTACCAGCATTATCCCAACCCCACAACACAGTGAATTTGCACTAAATACTCATTTGTGGACGTTCAGATATTTTAGACTTCAACACCCACCAGCCCTAGCCATCATAGTCAGTGGTGAAGAATCATGGGAGTTGTAGTTCAAAATATCGGTAGAGCCACCTGATGAGTAACAATGCACTAAAACGTTCATATATTTTAAACTTCAACACCCACCAGCCCTAGCCATCATAGTCAGTGGTGAAGAATCATGGGAGTTGTAGTGTAGAATTTCGGGAGGGCCACCTGATGAGTAACAATGCACTAAAGAAACACCAAAGGAGCAGCATCACTCTTCTCTCTAATGGGTGGAGTAGTCACATCTTCTCTTTTGAACACTCTGCCTGATGAGATGGCAGCGGCTTGATCTTCTGAATGGCCCTCGTCTTTTGATAGTGCCTTGCTCATCATAGGAGGAAGAGGCCAACATGTGCTATGCAAAGGAAACGACATTGAAACTGTGTGTCAGGCTCCATGTTCCTTTCCCTTTTCACTAAGCCTCACTGTCCTCGGACTCTCCAATTATAAGCTTTGCAGGTGTATCTTTCAAAGCCCTTTACTGTCACTTTCTTGCGTTTCCGTGACTGGCTAGAACCCCGTTCAGGGCCAACCTGTGTCTGGAAGCATTGAGGAGGTATGAGCTATCTCGCCTCGAGCCTATGGTTTGTTTGATACTGTTCGGGGGCTTAGGGATTTCTTAGGGTTCCTCAGGAGTTTAGGGACAAAGGGCTGTGTGGATCTCTACTGTGGTGTTGTGCCCCCTTAAGGATAAAGAGCCCCTGTGAAGGGCTTGTGCTCATGTCGCATAGCAATGACCATGTGACCACATCAATAAAAGGGATGGGCGGTTTCCCGTTCATCAGTCGAGACCAAAGGACGCCTGCCTCATGTGCCGTTCTTTGCAGCACAATGCTGGCACTGCATAGCAGGCAGCCGGCCTGCCCTGCAGGGCCCTTCAACAGGACAGTGCCCCCGCTGTGCAACGCTGTTGGTGAGGCCCCCATGTCAGCGGAGTCCCTGCCGGGCAACTCTGCACATGTTTGCCAGTGCCCCTGCTAGGCAACTCAAGCACCGAATGTCATGGCTACCTGGGTGCTATGGTCCGACTGTGTGCCCACAGTCTAGAAGGGTGATCCCTGCATCCAAGTGTGTCGGCTGGGCGATCCCCAACAACTGCGTGTCTGGGTCTGGTGTCTCTGAGGTCCAGACACAACAATGGCGAAGAGGAGCATGACCCCCGCGGTGATGGTGAAATCTCTGCGCTGTCAAGATGGTGCAAATGTGCCTCGAGAAAAAAGTGAAAGAAGCTCTCGCCTGGGGAGTGAAGTGGCGGCCCGCTGAAATAACTAAATGACTCCTGCCTGGGTGAGGAATGGTGCGGCGTGGGCCTCGCACCAGCGCTGTGCTGTCGGTGAAGAAGTGTGCTGCTGGTAGGAAGGAGGAGATCTGCCGCCGGGGGAAGTAACGAGCGGGCCGCAGAGAGCGCGATGGTGCCAGCGCTGCCGTAATGAATAAATATCCTGACAGAGGGCGAGAAAGAAGGTACCCGGGCTATACCGGTGGTGAGTACCGGCTCTGCTCCTGTCGGCAGAGCCATTTGACATGGAGAGAAGTTGCTGCGACCACTGCCGCCGGACCGCTGCCCCAATGCAGGTCCTGCAGACTTTGTCGCTTAGTGAAGAAATAAAGGTGCTGTGCCTTGACCTGCCCGGAGTGTATGCCGTGCAGCATCTGGCAATCTCCACAACAGTGAGCGACCGTATAGAAGTGCTGCCGAAAAAAAAAAGAAATTAATGGCTGCTGCCCATGGCTGATTTTTGGCAATGGAACCCTCCACTCTGCTGTGCCGGCGTCCCCCCATGGCGATCCCGGGCTGACAAGACAGTTTGTTTGTTTATTTATTTATATTGCGCACCAGACCCAAGGGTATCAGGGCGCAGAGGAAAAAAGAAGACTTTCAGCTTGGTTACAAAGTAGCATATGGTGCAAGTCAGGGTATACAGGCATTATATGCAGAAGATACAGGCTAAAATGGATGCATATAATAGGCTATGTCACAGTACAGGCAGGAATGTTATTTAAAAGGTAGTTTGATGCTATTTACAAGGTGAGATAGCTAAAGGCTGATAAGTTACTTGTCATTATCTTTGAGCCAGTTAATGAGATTCTGTCTGAATTTAGTAAATGTTTGATCAGCTCTTAGTGGTAGTGGCAAGGAGTTCCAAAGTTATGCTGCCTTGACCAGGAAGCTGGTACCCCCAATTGAAGATAATTTGAATCACGGCGCAAGGAGACAATTAGTATTGACTATTCTGGTGGGTCTGCTAGAGGTTTTTCTGTTAATTTGTTCTGTCAGGTAGTGTGGTGCCCTATTATCTAGGCATTTTTGGGTGAGTGGTGCTGTTTTCAGTCGGACTTTATCATGGGAAATGTTTGCCAGCTCTGATTAGTTTGCATGTATATGCAGTGGAGGAAGCCAAGGTATTTACTTGTTTGGTGAATGTAAGGGTGGAGTCAAGGTAAAAACCTAATGTTTTTACTTCTTTTGCAACTTTAATGGTGTTCCCGTCGATGCTGTAGGATGAGTATTCTGGGCCTAGTCTTGTGAGGTGGGAAGTAGTGCCGAGGATGATGAGCTCGAGACCACGAGATGCCATCCATACCTGAATGATGCTGTAAATTCTGTTCACAAAGGCCAACTCCTTATCATAATCCCCAATAAGTGGTAGGAGGATCTGAATATCATCTGCGTAGTTGGTGTAGGTGATACCAAGATGATCCAGATCATCAAAAAAGGGGCTTAGTAAATATGTTAAACAAGGTCAGAGAGACACATGATCCCTTGGGCACCCCACAGGTGATGGGGATAGGGCCTGCAGCTGCTGAGGGGGAGAAGACTCTCATAATCCTGTTGCTGAGGAAGGATTGTATCCAGACTATGACCTCCTTGAAGAAGTGGGCTGCTCAGTCCAAGTGGCTGCATAAAACCTTGTGATCCACCAAGTCAAATGCAGCCGATAGGTCAAGGAGGAGAAGCAGAGCTTCTTTTCCATTGTCTCTCAGCTGATCAGTTTGGGCCTTGAGATCAATTAGTGCTGTTTCCGTGCCGTGTTGTGGCCGGAAACCGGATTGGCGGGTTCCTAGGAGACGGTTATGTTCCAGGAACATCTGAATTTGCATGTATGCTACCTTGTCTGCATTTTTTAGGAGGAATTACACTGTTGTGGTGGGCCTGTAGTTGGTCGGTAAAGTGGGGTCTAGTGTTTGTTTCTTGAGGAGATGGAGTAACAGGACTCTCTAAGGTTGCCTGGGATGGTACCTGATGAGAAGGAGGCCTTGATACGTTTTGAAATGAAAGGGGCGAGATCTATGGCTGCGTCCTTGATTAGTTGTGCTGGGTATTGGTCACCCTGGCAATTTGAGGGTTTGAGCGAAAGTATAACCTTCTCAACCTCAATAATAGAGACTTTAGAAAAGCTGAATCGGGTTAGTTGTTTGGGTGGGGCAAAGAAGTTTTATTGGGTGAGGTCGAGGATGTTAGGGAGGCATTCTTTTGTGATATTTTATTTTGAAGGTTAGAGACTTTATTGATTAGAACCTGCTGAATATTAGAGCACCAAGTTTTGTCTTTGACGCAATTATCTTGTGCTGGAATTGGAGTTTCTAGTTCTTTTAGTATTGGGAATAGTTCTTTCGTACTAGAGTTAGCTTGCAGGATTCTATTGTTATAAGTTTCCTGTTTCGCCAGGAGGATGTCTTTCTTGTATTGTGCTGATATGTTAATTAAGCTTGTTTTGTTTTCAACAGAGGGAAGTAATCTCCATGCAGTGTCACATTTTCTCTTATCTATCCCCAGGCTTTTCAAATGAGGGGTACACCAGGTGTTAAGGTGGTTTTTAGGCTTGCTATTTCTCCGTTTTAATGGGGCAATATCGTCAAGAGAGGTGGTCATAATTTTATTATATTCATCAACTAATGAGTTGGGATCCATGTTGTCAGTTAGTGAGTTGAGATTGGGTAAGATGCGGGGGAGAAGTTTATCTAGTGTGATATTCTTTTTGTTTCTGGTTAGTGTAGGAGGGGCGGACAAGGGTGACTTGGCGGTGGCCTTTTAGTTGCCAACGTGAATGACAGAAGGTGGTGGTCTGCCCAGATTTGGGGGGTGATAGTAGCAATCGAAGCGTTACAGTTGAGATTCGCCACCCAATCAAGCATTCTACCGTTATTGTGTGTTGGTAAATTCACTCTGTGAGTTAAACCAAGTTCTGCCAGGATGTTAGCCACTGTAGTTGCTTGTTGGTCTTTCGGGTCATTAAATCCCAGATTAAGATCCTCCAGGAATAAGGTTTGTGAGGTGTTTTTTAAGTTGTCTGACAGAATAGTGGTGATTTCTTCGTTGAAAGTGCCAATAGGGCCAGGCGGTCTGTATATAAAATGGATATTAAGAGTTTAGTGAGTGGCTGCAACCCGCAAGCAGCAACATTGGCCTACGGCTCTCCACCCAAGTACGCTAAGTTTACCCGGGCCACCTGGCGGGCGGAATATAAGGGCTCCATATCGGAGCGACGTGAGGAGAGTACTAATGGCCCCTGCAGATCCCAGGCCCAACGGTAGTGAATTTTGAAAACGAAATAAAAGAAAAGGGAAAGACCACTGCCGCACTGGGTAAAAGGCAGCACTCTGTATCAGCGAAGTGCCATTAAATAAAGCAAATGGCCCTTTGAAATTCCCGGGTACATGGGCGGTGACAGTCAAAGGAAAAATGATGGATAGGAGAGGGGATTAACACTGGGGAGCTGCAGCTCCACGTGAGTGTGTGTGCGCCCTCTGCTGTAGAAGGTTGAAATACTCTTCCTGGGGAAGACTCCAAGTCCTGCTGTTTGCCCCACCATCAATGTACCAGGCCGTTGTGGCCCCTGGTGCCCCCAGGTACGGCTTTGCCGGCCCCTGAACTGTTGTGTTGACTTTCCAGAAATGATGGGTGTGCAACTATGAATGTGTTTCCTGCAACTATGCAAGTGCTTAAAGGGGACTAAGTAACATGCATTTGTGATGCTGTACGCCTGCATGTCATGTATGTGCTCAAAGTGGTCCCAGGTAAAATATTATGTGAAGCTGTGCAGAGCTGTCCACATTGTTGGCATTCTTTAAATGGTGCCAGGAGCTAACATCGGTTTCATTCAGTGGTTTTAGTTCCACTCACCCAGGTTAAAGGGTCCTTTTAAAGTGTGGTGGAACTACCAACGTACCACTAGCAGTCCACCAACCCTGACGGTTGCCCTCAATATGTACATAATGCTCAGTGCATGTTTTCTGTCTGTAACTGCCTGAATCTGAGTGTATCTGATTATTGCTTGCCCTCTCAATATCAAGTATTGCTGTTTGTGACTGTTACTGTATTTTGAGTCCAGTGATGCATGTCAATGTTTCATTTGTTGGGGAAAAGGAGGAGTGTGAGGGTCTTGTTGCCCTTTAAGGACAAGGAGCCCCTGTGAAGGGCTCGGCTCATGTCACATGGAAATGTCCACGTGACCACATCAATAAAAGGGATGAACGGTTTCCCACTCATCAGTCGAGACCAAATGACTCCTGCATGCTGTGTTGTTTGTTGCACCACAATGCTGGCGCTGCGTAGAAGGCCGAGGGCCTGCCCTGCAGGGCCCCTCACCAGGACAGTGCCCCTGCTGGGCAAAGGTGTCCCTGAGGCCCCCATGTCAGCAGAGTCCCTGCCGGACAACTCTGCACATGTTTGCCGGTGTCCCTGCTGGGCAACTCCGGCACCGTATGACCGTATGTCATGGCGGCCTGAGTGCCCGCAGGCCATGGTCTGACCATGTGCCCACGGTCTAGTAGGGTGAGCCCTGCATCCAAGTATGTCGGCTTGGCGATCCCCAACAACTACTCGTCTGGACCCGGTGCATCTGAGGTCCAGACACAACAGCGGGTGCGTGTGCTGTTTACCGCAGCTGCCCCACCCGCATCTTTTTCTGGCATTGTAGCATGTTGGCGCTACACAGATGGCAGCATGTTAGCGCTATATAAAACACCCGTAGAAACAATAATAGTGGCTCAGAGTGGGGCACTGCATCCGGACTCTCTATGGCAAGGAGAAGTAGACAAATTCGAGACTCAAAGTATCACAGTGCAGTCTACGGAAAAAGATCAGGCAGTAAAGAGCCAGAATTTCCAAAATAAAAAGATTTACAATTGACAGAAGGGGCTAGTAGGGAGGGATTAAACAAAATAAAAAAAAACAAGATCTCTGGGCGGTAACAGGGGGAAGCTAGATTCACTGATCCCTGGTAATTTTACCCCCCTTTTTCTATTTCCATGGTGCAATATTAAAATGTGGCAATTATTCACAGCTCACCGCCCTACATTCACACTTAATTCACGATGCTCACAGTTGTCTCCCACCATCTGTGGGTTAAAGCTGTGCAAGCCCAGCAAGGCTCGAGCAGGCACGGTTCAAAACGGGGGTTTTAGCCCTGTCCTCATTTTAGGTTGGCGGCAATCAGTTTTGTATGGTATTTCATGTACCATTCTGCAAAACATTTTCCTGATGCTTTAGCCCACAACATATGCCAGTATATAGAGCATTTACATGCTGGCTCTGCCCATAGATGCCCATACATGCTGCAATGAAATGAATGCCAGCATTACCAAATAAGGTCTCCCAGCCGGTAACAAATGTGAAGCCACTGAAACAAAGTATATTCAGATTGACTATACCAAGATAGGATAGAACACCATGCAATCACACTGCGAAATACAAAAATGCCAAGACAGGAGTAGGGCCAGTCTGCATATACTTTCTTAATGTGGCATGGCATTTTTTACTTGGCATCAAGGGTAAAGAAAATGTAAGTGCTGTTACAGTAATAACCCTTATCATATTTTTGTTTTAGTCTTGATACACAATATCGTGCATCAAGGTTAAACCAAATGATAAGTGAAGTGTTATCACTAGGCTACACTGGCCTACATTAAATGTAGGTAAATCGAGCCACATGATAACACTTCGGTTATCACATTTGCTTTACCCTTGATGCACGGTACTGTGCATCAAAGGTACAGCAAAAACAGTGCCATGCCCCGAGTCTCCCATCCCCAAATTTAGAGGCCCTGCTGAGCAGGGCTGCTAAATTTAGCGATGGGGTCTGACACACAAACACGCACACATTCATACATCTTGTTCATGGATGCATTCTTAAAAACAAACTCAACAACATACATACACACACATTACATTAGAAATAACGCACTTACCTGCATGCATCCGCCATATTGGCACGTACGGCCATAGTGAGGACAGATTGGCCCTCCCGTCCTCTCTGGGACATAGACGCGCTGCCTGACAGGCGAGGCCTCCTATCCTGTCAGGCAGCGTGTCTACTTTGCTAGCACAGAATAATGAGAGCCGTCAGGGCCCGTCTTCCAACACTGCCAGATCTGATTATTCTGTGCTATGTTTGTTGTGTAGCCAAAATGACTCTGCAAAAAAATAAAATAAGAGCAGGCACCACAGTCCCCCATGAAAATAAACCACACGGGGACTGCCCTGCCTGCCACTCAGGACAGAAGAAAGGAATCACTTTGCCATTGAGACCCTGACTGGTTCTCTCAGCAAATACAGAGCAAAGAAAACAGTCCAAAGCTTGTTTATCACCTCGAGGCACATTTTGAGACAACTCGACCATGTGTGATACACTTGGAGCCACTACAGGGACCGTATCTCTCCAGCCCTAAAATCTCTCTACTGGCTGCCAGTTGCTGCAAGGATCAAATTCAAGACCCTTTGCATCATCCATAAGGCTGTCTGGGACCATGCTATCTGCATCTCTCTCTTACTAAATACTCTCCTTCTTGGTCTCTTGGATCTTCTTGCGCCAACTCTCTGCTGGTTAAATGCTTCTCCAAACAGAGGGATGGGGCAGATCTCTTTCCTCAGCTAGCTCCCTCCTCTGGAACAGTCTCCCTCTCTCTCCCCATCTTGAACCAAATCTCCTCAGGTTCCGCGAGCAACTCAAGACTTTTCTCTTCTCCTTCTCCTTTCTGTGCTAATCATCCCCACCCCACAGTTGCTGAGATTGGCCGCCTGGTCCCTCAAGAGTCCTATAGGGTCCTGGCCATCTGTCCACCCTGCCCTGCACTGCCTTCTGGGACCACACCTGCCTGTCAGGTGGTTTGTCACAGGCGTGCACTTACCGGTTGAGTGGTAGACCTCCCCTTCGCTTGGGATGTCTCCACCCTTGCACTTACCTGTTGCCTATGTAACAGGCACCTCTGCCACTTCTCCCCTTGGCTACCCTCCAGTACCTACCCCCTATCTCCACCCCTTTTTATTTTCTCTGCACTTGCACATTCTGAATGTCACAAGGCCTAGTAGGACTGCTGTTTGTTTTATGGTTTATTCATCGTTGTATTGTTTATTTTGTTGCCTTGTGGCGCTTTGGAACACTCTTTTGTTGTATGATAAGTAATTCAATTCACTCATAAGCCTGTCAAGATGTCTCAACGCTGACTCGACCCACTGAAGTGCATTGGCCATCTCAACTCAATTGCCAACTCGACTCCAATGGAAGCTATCGACTCACAGCATTTCAAACTCTAAACTGATCCAACAGAAGCCTCATTTCAACCCAACTTGAAAGCCAACTCCACCCACTGGAAGCTATTGATGCACCTTTCTCAAAACCCACTCAATTTCATCTAGAGGAAGCATTGGCTCAACCCAACTCCACAGCCGACTCGACCTACACTGCAAGTTATCCTCTCTAAACAGTTGCTCAATCCAATGTGAGCCCCATCTTGAAGTCATCCTGATGGCGACTCGCCATTGGAACAAAGCGACTCGACAGACTCAACACTGGCTTGAGAAACAGAAAGCATATAGAAGCCTGGTTCGATGCTGTTGAGCCCCAAAGATATGAACTTAAGTTATTTGAAGAGGCCCTGTTGACCCGGTTCCACTTTAAGGATCTTAGTTACCTTTAACCCCCCTTCTCTACCTGTCTGAAAGAGTTCAGTTTGCTTATACCATGTAAGCCAAGGGTATTATAAAAATTGTTGATCCAAAGAAGACAAGATGATACTTTAGTTAGGCAAACAAGGTCATTTATTTGCAAACTTTCATACTCTTCAGATTACGTTATCAGGCATAGGAAGAAAGAAAATGTCTGAAAGACATTAATAAACACTGACATTTGCTTTGAAATCATCTGCCTCAGCACCCGTCAATCAATCGAGAGTGCCCTTTATTCTGAACATTTGCTTCTCTTTCAGTAATGGGCCAGTAGTGTGTTAATTATTAGTTGTGTGCATTTTTGATAGTTTCATTAAAGATCCTGTCTGTCCATGGGTAGACTTCCATTAGGGAACTCTGGAGATTTCCCATTGGGCCTCTGTACCATGAGCCGCTTCTGTGTGGCTACCTTGGTTTTCTGCTCCTTTTATCCTTTCTCCCCAAGACCCCGCCCTTTTGTTATGTCTCTCCTTATCCCACACACACTTCCTAAGTAATTAATTTGTTATAAATCTTCCTGTATGTTTTTTCCCTTCCTAAGTAATTAACTAATTATTATTTTATAACACACTTAATACCGAAGACCCGTCTCTAAGCGAGACCAGGATTCGAACCTGTGTTGCTCTGTGTTGTCTTGCTTCCACAGCAATCTTGTTTTCCCTGAGATATCCTCCCAACCCATATTAATGTTAATGTTTTCTATTATGTGTTGCTATGTTTAACCCCAATACACGGGCAAATGTGCATTACTATTCGCTCGGCTTGGCAAGGTTGGGTTTGCTCGCACAGCGCAACATAGAGCCACTTTGATAAACATATCCAAAACCACTTTTGGTTCCCAGTCCTCCCCTGTATCTGTCTAGACTCTTGGTTGGACATTCGTTTTGTACCACAGAAGTGTGGTGTGAATTTCTTCTGTCCCAGCTCACATCCTTTCGGAAGAGTAGAGCCTGCCCTTGGCCTTTGCTGCCCTAAAAGGCAAAGGATGTATACCTGTCTGGCTGTGCCTGTTTCACCTTTATGATTGGCATCACTGATAGTTTAGTTGGAGTGTGGGGCTGGGAAGGTGCTTCAGCAACTACTCGTCCCTGTACGGAGCAGTAGTCACTTACAGCGCTGCCATCCCAAAACACTGTCATTACCCATCCCCGTTTTCATGCCTCTCTTGCCCCATCGCAGCTCCAACATCCAGCGAGTGGCAAACACAAAGGTCTTGCTCCACAACCGCTGCCAGCGCAGCGAGCACCATTTGCTCTTTCTGCCCCATCATCAGGCAAAGGCCGGTACTGGACTTGCGGCTCCATCCCAGAACGTAGCCATTTTTTCTTGCGACATACACATGACCTGTGTTATGATGTTATCTGGAGAGGAGGTGTGTTATGATGTTATCTTTATCGTTATGATTTCCTCCTTATGTTTTTATTCACACTGTTTTATTTCTCACTGCATTTGTTCCTAAACCCATTGTAAATAGTTAGTCCCTGCTTATGGATATAGTTACATAACTATGTTCTGTGATGTCAGGAGCTAGTGGCTCAAACTTCCAGGAGTTCCAGGGAGTTATAGAGGATACTGGAAGGGAGAGCCACAGTCAGAATTGCACTCCTGAATACATCTCCCAAATGAACTTCTTGTGCCTGAAGTCATCATTGGAGTCCTGTCACTTCACAATACTGGCAACAAGACTGCCCCTGACTGTGGTGGAGAGAGGCAGTTTATGGACTGAACCTACTGAGTACCATGATCTAACTGGCCCGGATCAGGCACGTAAGGGAAGACACACAAAATCACTTAGAGGCAGAGAACTTGTACAGGAGATTGTGTTCTGTGCAGTCATTCATTCAGAGGTGATGAGGTGCTGAGAGGGGGAACGCACAGCCCCAGAATGAGCTCAGGCCCCTGAGGGGAAGTGCACAGCCCAGCCAAAGCATTTTAGGAATTGGTAACCAGGGTTTTGAGACATTGGTGTTGGAGAACAGCATCTAGTCTCACCTTTGTCAAATTATTGTGCATTTTGTGGAAATCTCAGAATGGCAAACATTCCAAGTCCTGCCTTGTTCTTAACTGAGGCCGGAGAACCAATCCTCAAGTGGAAAGAGGATTTCTTGAAGTTCGTTTTGGCGAGTTTATGGAGCAAATTATATAGTTGAAAGGAAGGATGTCCTAGTATATCACTAGGACACGCTGGACACGAAGTGTTTAAAAGACTGCTGGAACCAACACAACCTAAAGATGAAACCTCCTGGAACAGCTTTGGCATCAGTATTGAGAAGTTGGATAAACATTATGAAATTGAAGAGAACAACATATTGGCCACGTACCATTTCGGCACAAGGGAAGAAAAGAATGGATAAACCATAGAAGATTTAGTCACTGCCCTCAGAGGATTGGCCTTTAAATGTCGGTTTTCCCAGTACTGTTATGATGAGCACATGCGTGATCAGCTGATGATCAGGTGCGCGGATGGTAGGATCAGAGAGGAACTATGGAACGAAAGAGACCCACATTTGGATAAGATGATTGAAATAGCAAAGCAGGTGGAACACACAGCTCTCTGCTTCAAACAACTCAGTATTGACAGTGACAAGGCAGTAGGCGAGAAAGTTTCTACAGGGTTAAGTGCAGTCTCACATGTTAAGAATCGAAACCAGTGGAGCAAGAAAAGTGGTGAAAGGAACAATGATTTCAGGAAGTTCAAGATATACAATAGTAGGAGCAGTGAGTCCAAGAAGCAGGCAGGGAGGATAGGAGAGCGCTCTCCTGGACAACAGCAGAAAATGTGCTTCAGATGTGGCAGTACACAGCACTTTGCCAATTCAAAGGAGTGCCCAGCGGTCTATTTTATTTATTTATTTATTTATTACATTTATATAGCGCACAGGCAGCCCAGGGGCATTGTGGCACTGTTACTTGTAAGGAGACTTAGTTACAATGGGTACAGGTTGTGCCTATGTAGAGTGTAGCCTGTGTGGATTTAAGGGACATTTAGCAAAATATTGTAGAATGGCTGGCAATGCTGGGAATGTACAAGAGAATGAGTGTGACAATGAAGATTCTGACTCAGAATACTATGGGTGAGTAAGAGTCATGTAAGTGGTGAATTCGGTGATGGGAATGAGTTTAGAAAAACCCATGGAGATGGTCACTGTCAATGGAGTCAAGGTTCTTATGTTGATTGACAGTAGAGCTGATTACAATTTGATAGGGAAAGATACATTGAAGACCAGGTTTGGATGCTGTGTCTTAAAAGAGGCTAGAGTCAAGGTGAATGCCTATGGAGAAAAGCCCATGCACATCATTGGAGAAATGGATGCAGATCTATGTTTTCAAGAAAGGAGAGCCAATGGTGAAGTCTATGTAACCAAAACTGGGTGTGATCTACTATGATGGGGGAGTCAAGCAGCACTGGGGATCAAGTTAGACCCGAATGCTGAGCTTCCTGCATATACATCAGTGGTGAATCGGGACATCAAAGGAGTTGTGAATCGTGAGGGTAAGAGTGAAACCACATCTTAAAGTGCTGCTGAGAGGAAGAGCAGTGTAAGTGCAAGGAGTGTGAGTGACGCTGAGAGTGTGGCAACAAATAAGGAGATAGCCACTTGGGTGCAGCACATTTCTACCAACAAAGTTGGGTGTCTGAAACGATTCATGCATAAGATCAAACTTAGGTGTAATGCCATTCCAGTTGTGGCTAAAGTCAGGACAGTACCTTTTGCACTGAGGAGAGAGGTAGAAATAGAACTTGAATGCATAATGAAAGAGGGAGTGCTTGAACCGTTCAACGTTTCTGAGTGAGTTAGCCCCATCGTGGTGGCAAGAAAAGCCAATGGGGCTGTGAGGATCTGTATTGATTCGAGAAGTTTGAATAATATTTTTATAGCTGAAAGATTTCCATTGCCTAAAATTGATGAACTGATTTTAGATTTATCAGGAGCTAAGGTGTTCTCTCTGTTAGATCTGAAATCGGCTTACCATCAGATACCTCTACACCCTGGCTTACTAGATTTAACTGCTTTCATCACGCATGTAGGGATGTTCAGATGTGTACACGTGCCTTTTGGGCTGGTATCATTGGGAAGTGTCTTTCAAAGAGTCATGTATGTTCTCCTGGGTGACAATGAGGGAATCAAATGCAATCAGGACAATATTCTGGTGTGGGGTTCAGATGTCAAGGTGCATGACAGAAGATGTAGCCTTGTTTTGGAGAGGCTAGATGAGTCAGGGTTAACTCTGACATTGGAAAGGTGTTATTTGTGGCAAAGTGAAGTGGAGTACTTGGGGTACAATTTATCTGAGCCAGGGGTTGAACCCAAGACTAGTGTGATAAAGGCAATTGCAGAAATGCCTGGACGAAAGAATAAGATGGAGGTGGCATTGTTCCCTGGTCTAGTGGAATACTATGACAAGTTTGTGAAAGGGCTGGCTAGTTGTACTTACAGCCTTCGGACACATGATGAAAGGGGTCAGGTTTGAGTGGGACTCAGGGTGTGCAGAAGAATCTCAGACTGTCAAGAGACAGCTTCTTGAGTCTCCATTGTTGAGTGGGTTTAAGAGTGATGGTAGGACTATTGTTTATACAGATGCTAGTGATTTGAGACTTGGAGCCGTTTAAATGCAGGAGGATGGCAAGGGAAAGGAGTGGACGTTTGCTTTTGTGTCTAGGATGTTCAGGAACGTTGATAGGAGTTACTCCGTTATAGAGCAGGAGGCATTGGTGGTGTTGTGGGCTGTGATGAAATGTAAGGTCTACCTGTTTGGCAGATCCTTTAGAATACAAATGGATCACAAGCCTTTGGCCAACATTTTTAATGGAGGCATTCTTGAAGGGGTTTCCAGATGCATTGTGAGATGGGTGACTAGAGTGCAAGGATTGGATTTTGTAGTGGAGTATGTTGAAGGCAAGAGAAATGTGGTGGAAGATGGTTTGTCCCGTAATGTGGTGTTGGGCGAGGAGGATTCTGTGGATGTTGAGGAATTTGAGGGAGGCATCAAAGATGTGTTTCCAGTTGAAGGGTGCTTAGATTACAGTAAATGGAATGAAGCTTGTACCAAGGATGAGCTGTATCAGTTGGTGAAGTAGTTCACCTGTAACAAGTGGTGTTGTTTGGATTTGGTGGTTATGAGCAACACAAAAATAGGTTGGAGATTAGGGATGTCAGGAGGGTTAAAGATGAACTGAGTGTGTGAGGGGAATTAGTGTACAGAGAATGGCTGGTTGTTTCAGAGGAGATGAAAGAAACTGTTTAATTTGGGACTTGCATCACACATGGGGATTTCAAGGACCAAATCTGTGGTCAGAGCTGGTGGCCACGCATGGATTCAGATATTGAACAGGTTGTTGGGTGTTGTCCTGTGTGTAAAGAGAGTGACAACATTTTGAAGTTTAACATGGCGCCCATGATGGTACCTAATTTTCCCAAAGTCCAGTGGGAGGTAGTGGCTGTTGATTTGCCTGGACCATTACATTTGCTGGATGTCAAAGACAATTATGTCATTGTATCTATTGGTCTCGTGTCTAAGTGGCCGGAAGTGGCAGCGTTGAAGGAAGTTAGCTCTGTCAATGTTATTAAGTTTCTAGAAGGTGTGTTTTTGCGGGAAGGTTTTCCATCGAGGATACTTAGTCCTCCCTCCATCGAGGCAATGGGTCAGTTCACATCCTCAGGTTTCAGGTCATGGCTCAAGTCGCAAGGGATTGTTTATAAGTTGACTTTGCTGTACCACCCTCAAAGTAACAGATGAGATGAGAGGTTTAATAGCACATTAATGGATGGGGCAAGGATGGCAGTCGCCAATGGATTGAACTGACGCAGAGAGGGTTCCAGTATAGAATTACACTGCATGGCATTACGGGTGTCATTACCTTTAGAACTTTTCAGGAGAAGGAAGCCCAACACCCAGCTCTGGGGAGGTCCAGACTGGTGAGCGTGGACCCCCGTGCAGTGAGAGATTGCATATTGAGGAGTGGTGAAACAGCAAAAACCAGGTATGATCAAAAAAGACATTGCAAATTCACCAAGTTAGTGAGAGGTGACACAATCACTAGTACTCTGCTGTCAAGGTGGTGGAGGAAGATTGTGGTAATGCTGTGAAGGTGTTTGGAGGAGAAGTGTGGTACAAAGAGAGAGTTGGCAGGTATGTTTGAGGTGACTGGCATTTCCTTATCTTTAGGTTGCTTGATACATGTTCAAGGGGAGAAGGTGTGTTGTGATATTATCATTAATGGTATGATTTCATCCTTATGTTTTGTTTCTCACTGTTTTATTTCTCACTGCATTTTTTCCTAAACCCATTGTAAATAGTTATTCCCTGCTTATGTACATAGTTACATCGCTGTGTTCTGTAATGTCGGGAGCTGAGTGAAGTGGAATTGTTGTGGCTCAAGCTTACAGGAGTTCCAGGAAGTTTTAAAGGATCCTGGAAGGGAGAGCCACAGTCAGACTTGTACTCCTGAATAAATCTCCCATCCCTAACGTCTTGTGCCCGAAGTCATCCTTGTAGTCCTGTCACTTCTCAGTACCCCCATCCTCCACCATCCATGACGTGTGGATGAGTAAGAGATGTACACGAAGTTGCCATGAGTGAGCCAAGAGGCAAGTAACTTTGTGGTGGACAATATACGAATGGTTGCTATTCTGTACGGCTGGAGAAACACTCTAGACTAGACAAGCATGAGCGTGGCTTTTTTTAACAACATACGCTGCAAACTGTATGAGTTCTAGGAGCTCTCAATTCTGCCAATTGAGATGGTAAAATTACATTATGTGTCCATGATCACACGTTTTGGTTAAATGGCGAAGACAGGGTTTGAGCTTCTTTGCAGCGCCCACTCTGTTTTATTAACATTTTTGTGTTTTAGCAAAATATTTCATCCAGTGTTTGATGTACCTCTTTTCCCTGCTCAGCTGGTGTTTGGCTCTGGCTTGGCCATCCCGTTAGCTTCCTGGCTCCAGTTCCACTGCGGGTCATGAATTAGTTTATTTTGCATTTCTCTATGCTTACAGCGTCTCAAAGTGCTGTGAAGAGTCAGGAGGGGGCATCTTGGCACTAAACAATGTATTTGCTCACAGAGTTTTTAGGTCTTTTAATGGGAGTGAAACAATACACAGCTCTCCCAATGAGAAATGGGCTAGCCAATCAGATAGCCCACACAACAGAACCTTTACGTTCCTTTATTAACATCTTTAAAAAATCCCAGACGGAACAAAAGACCCTGGGAAGAAAGCAAAAACCCCACATTTTAAATTCCTCCCACGGCTTTCTTTCCTGTGCGGTATGCGGGAATTCGGAGTGAAAAAGCACACACAAAAACCGCCAGTTAAGCAACTGCTATGCGTTTTTTTCCTCTTTTCCTTATTAGAATTTTTCTCTTGGGAAAGATCTTCTCAGGAAGTTATTCAACATAGTCCTGCAATGAAAATGGAGGAAAATGAACTCCCTAGTGGGGTCAGGGCAACGTGGCCCCTGTTGGTGGGCTCCAAGCGACTGTACCAGCTGAGCCGAGCCCCCCACGTGCCAGCGGAAAGTCCCACGGTGCGCCACGTCCCCCTGCCTGAGCTGACTGTCCATCTCTCTCTGGCGCTGTCACAGGCCTGCTTGAATTCCTGGCATCCACTCTGCGCCCTGGGGCCTGCGGGAACACATCTGGGCCACAGCTGGTTCCAATCACTGGCCCTTCCAAGTGCCCGGAGAAGGAGCTATTTTTGCAAACCGCTGCTGGTCCTTCAGAAGATAATTGCTGCCTGGGTCACATTTTTCAGTAACATTAGTTTGGAAGATGTAACAAACAAACAAGCACAAAGGGGGTTGAACAGCTCCCACAAGTCAATGGGTTCAGTGGTCGGACCATGCTCCCTGGCGTCAAGCACAGGACAATGGACCAGAGTGCTTTCCCACATGTGATAGCGTGCAGCACATGCACAGGACACATGTGGACAAGGAAAATCCTGTATATGGCGGCTGTGCACCCTACACCATTAGGACAGCAGGACAACACACATCTCTCATTGGGTTTGGGGGCATAGGGTGACATCTACCTGTGCCTAGCAGTAGACAGTAAAGGTGTATGTGAACATGCATACACTTTGGTGATGTGTTGTTATTACCTTGGCTTTGTGATTTGTTGGAAGGTGAGCATTGTATGTATGGCTTAGATTCAATGAGTTGCCTCTTCTTACAGTTTGATGGAAAGAGTCCCAGATGTCCAAGACCTGAAAGAACAGTTGCAGCTCTACTTTTTGTTTGTAGTTGTGCCTATATTGCAGTAAGTACTTTAGATCATTTGCAATGTTGCAAACTTTACTTCTGTCCTTAGGTCATGGAATTAAATTTATTATGGCAGTTTATTCTGCACTTGACATATGGTATTGTTTATTTATAAAGCGCCTATACACAGGCAAGTGTTTCAAAGCACACAAAGTGGGAGGGAACATGGGGAAAAAACAACAGTCGCTCAGAGCCCTTGAAATTCTGAGACGATAATAGTCTGCACAGGCAGAGTAAGTGCGTATAATCCATTTAAAAGTTGATATACAGCAAATAGGCCTGATGGCGTTTCTGCAGTTTTACAAGTGCAATTAGGGGGTGAAGACAAGGGAGAACAGACAGATGATCTTCAGGCACAGTGCATACAGATCGTGCAAGTGCACAGACGGCCACAGGCAGTGGGAGGTCCAAGTGCACCCGGTTGATGGAGACTGGGGTAAGTGCAGAGAGAGCCATTCTCTTGGGTTATTTCTCAAGTGCAGTGAAGGTGAGTGTGGTGTAGGGAGTGCGAGAGGGGCCTGGCGGGGGTGCCCGGGCCCTGTGAGACTCTGAGGTACACCAGGCGGCCAGTCAGCAAGCTGTAACGAAGAGGAGGGAGAGATGGAAAGAGGAGAGAGCTGGTTAGCCGGTTAGAGGGAGAGAGAAGGAAAAAGAGAAGAGAAAGGTATTGAGGAGAACAAATGCCAATGGGGCCAACCAATGCTTATTTTAAATGTAGATCTTGATACTAGGCGGTTTTCCACCGAAGCCCAGATAGAGAAATTAATTTGTCCAGGATCATATCATTTGTTCAAATGGGTAAGCCAAGGTTTAAAAAAAATGATGTATTGAGACTCTAATATAATTTAACACCGATAACATGTCTACTACTACGTTGGCTTCAAGCCGATCCGTCCTCGATGGCGGATGGACACAAGGCACCTGGTGGTCAGACCCATCCTTTGAAAGGGCAGGAGGGGAGCGAGGAAATAATGTTGGATAGTAGTCGTGAAAATATTGAGGGGGTAATTAATAGAATTTAGCGCACAAGTGGCGCACGCGGCTGTTGCACAGTGTGCACGTGCGAATCTCTGCGCCAGTCGCGTGCGCTAAAATCCATTTCCGCGCACAGCGTATTCATGGATTTTAGCTACCAAAACCAGCCGTGGTGCACAGTGGTGCAGCGACCCTGCAGCAGCGCCAGTTATGCCCCCAAGAACGCCCCCCGCACAGGGAAAAGCCATCAAAATCCCCAATCCAGCACAAAGGGCTGCGCTAACCCTGTACCAGTATACATGGCTGCCACACAGCACACGGTAAGCGGGGAACGTGTATTACTGGGGTGCGCGGGAAGTTTCACACGCGATTGGCCCTGTGTGAGTGGGGTACGTGTATTACTGGGGTTCGCGGGAAGTTACACACGCGATTAGCCCTGTGCGAGTGGGGTACGTGTATTACTGGGGTTCGCGGGAAGTTTCACACGCGATTGGCCCTGTGTGAGTGGGGTACGTGTATTACTGGGGTTCGCAGGAAGTTTCACACGCGATAGGCCCTGTGCGAGTGGGGTACTTGTATTACTGGGGTTCGCGGGAAGTTTCACACGCGATAGACCCTGTGCGAGTGGGGTACGTGTATTACTGGGGTTCGCGGGAAGTTTCACACGTGATAGGCCCTGTGCGAGTGGGGTACGTGTATTACTGGGGTTCGCGGGAAGTTTCACACGCGAAAGGGTCTGTGCGAGTGGGGTACGTGTATTACTGGGGTTTGCGGGAAGTTTCACACGCGATAGGCCCTGTGCGAGTGGGGTACGTGTATTACAGGGGTTCGCGGGAAGTTTCACACGTGGAAGGGCTTGTGTGAGTGGGGTACGTGTATTACTGGGATTCGCGGGAAGTTTCACACGCGAATGGGCCTGTGCGAGTGGGGTACGTGTATTACTGGGGTTCGCGGGAAGTTTCACACGCGATTGGCCCTGTGCGAGTGGGGTACGTGTATTACTGGGGTTCGTGGGAAGTTTCACACACGATTGGCCCTGTGCGAATGGGGTACATGTATTACTTGGGTTCGCGGGAAGTTTCACACGCGATTGGCTCTGTGCAAGTGGGGTATGTGTATTACTGGGGTTCGCGGGAAGTTTCACACGTGGAAGGGCCTGTGCGAGTGGGGTACGTGTATTACTGGGATTCGCGGGAAGTTTCACACGCGAATGGGCCTGTGCGAGTGGGGTACGTGTATTACTGGGGTTCGCGGGAAGTTTCACACGCGATTGGCCCTGTGCGAGTGGGGTACGTGTATTATTGGGGTTCGTGGGAAGTTTCACACGCGATTGGCCCTGTGCGAGTGGGGTACGTGTATTACTGCGGTTCGCAGGAAGTTTCACATGCGACTGGCCCTGTGCGAGTGGGGTACGTGTATTACTGGGATTCGTGGGAAGTTATACACGCGATTGGCCCTGTGCGAGTGGGGTACGTGTATTACTGGGGTTCGCGGGAAGTTTCACACGTGAAAGGGCCTGAGCGAGTGGGGTATGTGTATTACTGGGATTTGCGGGAAGTTTCACATGCGAATGGGCCTGTGCGAGTGGGGTACGTGTATTACTGGGGTTCACGGGAAGTTTCACACGCGATTGGCCCTGTGCGAGTGGGGTACGTGCATTACTGGGGTTCGCGGGAAGTTTCACACGCGATTGGCTCTGTGCAAGTGGGGTATGTGTATTACTGGGGTTCGCGGGAAGTTTCACACGTGAAAGGGCCTGTGCGAGTGGGGTACGTGTATTACTGGGATTCACGGGAAGTTTCACACGCGAATGGGCCTGTGCGAGTGGGCTATGTGTATTACTGGGGTTCGCGGGAAGTTGCACACGCGATTGGCCCTGTGCGAGTGGGGTACGTGTATTACTGGGGTTCGCGGGAAGTTTTACACGCGAAAGGGCCTGAGCGAGTGGGGTATGTGTATTACTGGGATTTGCGGGAAGTTTCACATGCGAAAGGGCCTGTGCGAGTGGGGTACGTGTATTACTGGGGTTCGTGGGAAGTTTCACACGCAATTGGCCCTGTGCGAGTGGGGTACATGCATTACTGGGGTTCGCTGGAAGTTTCACAAGCGATTGGCCCTGTGCGAGTGGGGTACGTGTATTACTGCAGTTTGCGGGAAGTTTCACACGCGATTTCGCTGTCAGAGTGGGTACGTGTATCTAGTGGGGTGCACGGGGAGTCCCACACGTGAATTGGCAGTGTGGGTCCTCCGAGGTGTGCCCTCCACCCCATCCACGGCCCCTGCAGGCAACCCACAACACAGGGGACTACCCTGCACCCCTGGGCATGCCCCCCAGCCAGCACACATGTCACCTTCCACTAGTGATCACCAACTCATGTCCCCCTGCACCCCACCCCCCAGCAGTGAGGGTCACCTGCCAACAGACCCCCACTCATGTCCCACTCATGTCCCCATGCACCCCCACCCCCCAGCAGTGAGGGGCACCTGCCAGCAGGTCCCCACTCATGTCCCCCTGCACCCCCACCCCCCAGCAGTGAGGGGAACCTGCCAGCAGGCCCCCACTCATGTCCCCCTGCACCCCCACCCCCCAGCAGTGAGGGGCACCTGCCAGCAGGCCCCCACTCATGTCCCACTCATGTCCCTCTGCACCCCCACCCCCCAGCAGTGAGGGGCACCTGCCAGCAGGCCCCCACTCATGTCCCCCTGCACCCCCACCCCCAGCAGTGAAGGGCACCTGCCAGCAGGCCCCCACTCATGTCCCACTCATGTCCCCCTGCAACCCCACCCTCTAGCAGTGAGGGGCACCTGCCAGCAGGCCTCCACTCATGTCCCACTCATGTCCCCCTGCACCCCTGCACCCCCAGCAGTGAGGGGCACCTGCCAGCAGGCCCCCACTCATGTCCCCCCTACACAAAATAAATAAGCATGATCATGGGCCACTTCTACACCAAAAAACCACATCACGCCACCCCATTCTTGAGACGCAATGATTTCCCAATCCACCCCACACTGACATGCCTATCTCAAGACACAAACCAAAAGTCAACTATGTACATCAACACATGTCCGTCACACACACACACTGGTTGCCATTGATTGTGTAAACACACAATTTCAAATGCATCAACCCAATGAGCGAATCCCACACATGGAAATAAAATATGAATATGTATTATGTACAAAAATAAATAAATGAAATGAAATCATACAAAAATAGCAAACATGAAATGAAAAGCATGTGCAAAAGATGAGTGAATGAAAATTATAACCAATCCAAAAAAATTTGAAAGAAAAACAGTCCAAACTCTCCCTCCAACAACGCAAATCCAAAGGAAAGGTAAAAAAAAAAATCCATTGCTTCATGTTCATAATGAACAAAAAAAATTCAAATTATTCCATAGTCCAACTATTTACAATACATTGTCCCAAAAAGAAATCATCCATTACTCCATGTCCATAATGAAAAAAAAATTCTAATTAATCCATGATCAAACTATTCACAATCCATTGTCCAAAAGAAAAATACATGAATCCATGTGCAAAATCCAAAAAATAAATCAAATCAATCCATTGTCCAACTATGCAAAGGGTCCATGAACCCAACCAAACAAATGAAACCTACCTAAGAAACTACATAAAAATAAAACTATATACAAATGTGTGTGGCATTGTCCATTGACCACAAATAAAAGGAAAAGGAAACCTAACACTAAAAACTATTTACAATGGGAGTGGGCTAGTCCGACGGCTCACTTCCCGAACTCCTGCTCGATGTCCCGGAGGCGGTACTCTTCCATGGCCCCGAGGGTTCGCAGGGATGATGACATGTGGACCTCCAGGTCCCTGTGAATTGCCTCGAGGCACTCGGCCCGCCTCAGAGCCCTATGCATGGAGTTCTCCGCCCTGACCATTGTGAGCCGTGCCTCTTTTGCCCGCTGCCGCTCTGCATCTATAGCATGGCCTAACCGCTGCCACACGGAAGACACTTCCTGTCCTGGGTCCTCCTGCCCTCAGGCCGATGCCTGCCCCTCTGATGTTGAAGGCCCTGAGCCATCATGGCTCCCACCTTGTTGCTGCTGCTGCTGTGCATCTGCCTGTGCACTGGCTCTTACTGCCTGCACATCTTCCTCCGGCTGTGGTGCAGTTGTTGAGGTGGCCACCCCTGCTGGACGTCCGACTCCCGACTGTGGCAGGGATGTGTCCTCCACCAGCCTGGCCGCAGGGTCAGAGGCAGCTCCACAGGGTACCCAGGTGATACATGGGTGGGAAGATGGCATGGAGGACGACTGGCGCATAGGGGGTTCAGGTGAGGAGGGGGTCGGAACAAGGTGCAGCAAATGGAGGAATCCGGCACTGGTGACCCGTCCCAGTAGGTCAACGCAGTCAACGAGGCATTCGAGATGACGTGCAGTGTCCTCACGAAAACACTGCAGGTCACCTCGCATGCCCCGTTGACGCAACGCCATCCCACTCAGGACAGGCACAACCCGGTCACGGATAGCCACATCCGCAGGGTGAGGAAGGCCAGTTGTTGTAAGTGGATCCCCTCCCTGAAAACGGGTCTGGACGTAGGCATCCCTGCTGGTGCAAGATGATGCAGTCACAGGATCGGGGACAGGATTACACACAGGCACCTCCGCGGTGGCCTGTGCTGCCTCCTGTCCCTGCCCCTGCACTGCACCACTAGCACCAGTGGGAATCCCCACCTCCAGACCCCGTGTCTGTCCCTCCTCCTCCGCCAAACCCCCCACTAACCTGGATGACTCCGTGCCATCTTCCTCCGTCAGACCCTGTGGGGTCTCAGCTGCCCCTTCTGCTGCCGAGGAGTCCAACTCCGACCTCCGCCTCATGGACCTACCCTCGGCAGCTGCGGTCTGAGATGCAGCACCGGACTCCTCACTCCC
This sequence comes from Ambystoma mexicanum, assembly GCF_040938575.1. NCBI lineage: Eukaryota > Metazoa > Chordata > Amphibia > Caudata > Ambystomatidae > Ambystoma > Ambystoma mexicanum. The sequence continues at coordinate 99,702,559 of NC_090934.1, forward strand.
TGACGAGATGACAACCTGGGAGGGGAGCCGGGCCTTGCGTCTCCGGCTGGCGGTGCGATCCCTGCCGCGGTGCTCAACAGCACCTTCTCCGCCCTCTTCATCAGTTGACGCTGCAGACAGGGAGAGATAGGACACAGGCATCAGGGCACTGTACAATGGACTGATACACACATGACAGTTGTACATGAGTGGCAGTGTCAAACTTCAGACATGGCATCACAATCCCCAACACACATGTCATTTCAACTCACACACATGGGCAATTCCACAGCCATATCACAACAGCCAGCACGATCCATACACATACAGCAGCATGAGCATCCAAAGGTGAGCCAGACATCACATGAAACACAGGGAGTGCAGTAGACATGCACACACGCCACCACACTTACATGCATGTCTACATCTCCTCCAACTGTTGCAGTGATGAGATCGCCATACATGTCAGATCTGCCATTCAGCCTTCTACATATCAGTGTCACATGCATCCATGTTGCATCACAGTTGCACACTTGTCAAATACACACACATGCACATGTACACAGTGCAGATACATGCATTAGGAACCACCATCCATGCCACAACCATGCCAATGTACATACACAGAAATTGAAACATGTGTGCTCCCACACCTGCATTTGTCCAGCATGCTTACCAACACATACACCATCAATGTGTCTCACACCTGAGAGGACACACATGTGGCAGCCTCACGCCCATGTTCATACACATCCCTACATGGCCCTACAAAAACACATGTGTAACCTGCACACTACTGGCACACCACAACACGCACAGCGTCGAATCACCCTGCATGTACACTTACCGCTCGACTCCAGACGGGTCTGCCTCTCAAGGATCTGGACGTAGAGCGCTGGGCATATGCGTTCCAGGACCCTCATTTGGTGGTCCGACAGCTGGCCCTGGCGCCCCTTGGCATCCGCTGCCTTCGCGAGGCGCCGGGCCTTGTTGAGGGTCCTGGACCTGAAGTCCTCCCAGAGCTTCTTGACATGATGTAAGTCGCGGACTGCCACCCCCTCCGCGTTGATGGCAGTCACGATGTCCATCCAGATCCTGGTCCGTCCTTCATTGTGGGCGTGCAAACTTCCAAAGAGGGCATCATACTGCCCCAGGACTTGCTCCACCAGGACACTAACTTCCCTGGCACTGAAGCTGGTGGCCCTCTGCCTCTCTGGCTGGGGGTTGCCAGTGCTGCCAGATTGTGGTGTGCTGGACATGGCAACCCCAGAGGCAGGAGTGGGTGGGAAACTGGGTCCTGGGGCTGGGCTGTGGAGTGATGGAATCCCAGTCGGGAGTCTTCGGTTCCAGCAGGGGTGGTCACAGCAACTGCACCCCTGGCTGACGTGCAGGCAGCAAATGGCAGGGCACGTGGGCAGCAGTCAGTCAGGTAGCAGCAGATTGCAGGTGGGAGCGTGCTCGGGGCTCTGGGGGCAGTAATTCGGCCTTCTGGGCAGGAGCGTGGTCTTCCATGTGTTTTCGCATGACCAGCTTGATACGGAGTGATTTGGCACGTGAAAAAATTGCACGTCAGCGTGTAATTGGAGGAAAGGCCCTTAGCGCGTAAGCGCATCAGCACACGTACGCATTTTCATTGGACCAAAGGCCCTTAGCGTGTAAGCGCTTCTCTGACGTTACGCGCGCGGGCGTTTCCCTCGAGACGTGGGCATACTGGTTCAGCGCGCGTGAAAAAACTGCACGTCCGCGTGTGAATGCGTGTAATCCGAGGAAAGGGCCTACGCGCGTAAGTGACGTGACGCGTGCAGGCGTTTCCCTCAGCACGGGTTAAAGGTGAGCGGGGCCAGCAGTTCGCTGTACGTGCCTTTGGTGGAGACCGACGTGTGTAGCTGCTTCGTGTTGTTTCGCGCGCCATCACATCTTCACAGCGATCGAGGACGTATCTCTTCTTTTGGCGGGGGTATTGGCTACACATGTTTTTCATTATCACGCTAGTCAGACGGTGAGTCGCGCACGCTATTTTTCCCACTGCTGGTGCTCCTGTGTATCACACCCGTTTTCGAGGTCATAGTAGCCTGCGTGTCCTATGCGTACGCGTTTTTTGTGTTACTGGGTGCCACTGCGTACTGCGGGAGGTTGATTTCACTCACGTAGGCTGCAGGGTTGCGTGCATGGTTTTACTGCAGTTTTGGGGTGCCTGAGCGTAGCGTGACCCGTCACTACATCACCGGGGTCACATACAGCCTTGCAGGTGCAGGGGGGCTGTTAACATCTTGCATCCCACCCCCTTCACCCCAATTGCCCAGGTCAATTGTGGTCTACACCTCCCATTGGCACTACTCCATCTGTGCCGGCACTACTCCATCTGTGCCATGGTTAGGAGGCCACCAAAGGTGAGGGGCACCTCAGCTGGGCGTACTCCTCATGTCGGGCATGGTCAGGGAGGTGGCCGGGGTGACTAGGGAGTCAGGGGACTCCAGGGTGTCCAGGGTGGCCGCAGAGGGGGAAGAGGCAGGGGTGTGCCACTTGAGCACAATGTTGTGCCATGTGTCGGTGCAGTCATGCCACCACCCCCTGTGGTTCCGCGAGATGCAGCTTCTGCATCTGGCACTGGCGCCCGTGTGACCCGGTAGTCCGTTTCATCGACTGCCACGGGCCCAAGGGTAGTACTAGCTGCGGGTGCAGCTGTGGACACCACCACCCAGGCTCAGGGTCTACCAGCGCAGGCTGCGTTGGCGATTGAAGAGCCCTTGGAAGATTTCCAACAGGACCGGAGGGAAACCGTAGGGGCAGGCAGGGCTGCCCTGACCAAGACACGTGTCCCTGGGGCAGCGGATGTTGGCAAGTGCAGGGGCAGATGCAGCCAACAACACCCCGGTTGTGAGTCTGCCAACCAAGACAGTTGCGGTCTATGACCCTGCCACAGCGGATGTTGATGTGCAGGGTCCATTAGAGGGCGCCCAGCTGCCACTGACACAAGTCAGCCCTTTGGTCGTCCCTCAACCTGCCACTCTCTTGGCTCAATCCACCAGTCCCACTGGCCATACTGATCAGGGCGGCATCAGCCAGCCAGGGTCTGCGCCACAATCCAAGAGGAGGAAGGTTACACCTGCAGCACAGGCTGGGACCCCGCACACAGCCACGACCTCCTGCACGTCGAGGAAGAAGCCTTTCTGCAACCAGGAACTAGACTTCATCGTGGGCTACGTGCGGAAACACAGCCGTGACATGCTAGTAGGTGCTAATTGTCAGACTACGGCTGCCCACCGTGATACCCACTGGAAGCAAGTTGCGGAACATGTGAGTGCATTCGGCCATGAGGTGCGCACGGCGCAAGAGTGCAAAATGCGTTGGGATTACCTCAAACGCAGCGCTAAGGCTAAGTGTGCCTCAAATTACAACTTGACTCTGGTGACTGGCGGCAGCCCTGCACCGGAGGAGGAAGACCTCACTCCGCATGAGTCACTCGTTGCAGAGTTCATACCATCTGAATTGGTCGAAGGAGTGGGAGAGATGCCAGACTTTGATGCCCAGTCCAGTGAGTGTTGATGCGTGTTTGTAGAGAACGTGTGTGTTTTACTTGTGTGATGTGTTGTGCATGACTGCCACTACATGTCACGTGTACATGGTTATGATGTGTGAGTAATGCAATGCTTCCCTGATGCATGTCTACTCTGCTGGATGGTGGACATGTGGAGCAGACAGGGACTGTCCACATCAGCACTTTTGCACCGTAGTCACATGCTGATTACCAGTATGCCCCTCCGGTCCATGTTCCAGCTCACTGGCACTTCTGCATGTAGCGTGGGGTGAGCTTCCTCTCAGCCCAGGAACTATGCATAGCATGACTGACGTGCATGTGTCCTCTGCCTGCAAGGGGGTAGCCAATGTAGGCATGCTCCCTTGCCCCCTCAACCCCCTGCTCTGCACCCCAATTCCATCTTAGCACTGGTCTGTTACAATATTGCCGTTGGTTATTTCCCTGGTCATGCCTCCTGTGTACATTCTAACATCCAGCGGCCAATCTGCCAGACATATCCATTGTGGTACATCCTTAGTACTTGATGCAGGGCGTCTCACTTGGACTGTGCAGAGGTCAGATGCCCCACAGGGACATGAGTGCCCATTCATGCTCCATGTGCATTTCACACATGCCCATATGTGTCCATGACTGGATGATCACTGTTACACAAGTCCATGATGACCCAAATTGCATGGCATTTCATCTGCCTTCCCGTGTCAACTGTGGTTCAGTACTGCATTGCACACATGTTTAGGGTCTGACAATCTGTGAGGTTCACAGGCCTCAGCCTGTTTAATGGCCAATGACTGTGTCCAGCTGGTGTAGTGTCTTCTTCACACGTGGGTGGACTCCAGAGGTTTCATCATGTGTCCTGCTTACTGTCCCATCATCATTTGCTGTGTTGTCACTTGACTCACATGAAGCTGTTGATGCCAGTCAACACTGCCTGTCAATACACAGGTCTATGGTCAGCCTTTTGATACCATGCTAGGCATCCCTGCTTTTGCGCTTGGGTGGAGTGGTGCTTTGCTTGTAGATATGCTACCCATTGAATGCACATTGCACGTGATGCCTGAAGTTGACCTTGAACGGCCTTCACATTTTTTGACACACACCATGGAGTCCTTGTACATGTAGGTAGTGAGTAACATACATATTTGCAGCACTGCATAGACCCACTTCAATGCAGACTGCCACCTTTCAACAGGTCTGATCACAGAAGCAATTCCAAGTTGACCCAGCATGCATGTCAGGTTCTATTTTGTGTGTCACATGTCTGCCTGATGTGTTTGTTGTCGGTGTGTGTGTGTGTTGTGTGCTTCGAACATGTGTAGTGACCTTTTTTCTCTCTATTTTTCAGATGATGATGCAATGGAGCCGGAGGATGGTGTTGTCATGCCAGGCACAGGGTTGTTATCACTACATCAACCCAGCACAAGTGGGGGTAGTGGGGTGGCAGGCCACGAAAACCCAGAAGTGCTATAGTCCATCTTGTCTCTGGCTGCCTATGAGTCCAGCCCTGAAGAACACTCTGACGACCATATCGAGTTGGATGAGCATCAAGTCCATGTGTCAGGGGTGAGTGATTCTGATGTGGACACTCCTCTGTCCGCGACACCTGCACTGAGGGGTCAGACAGTCTTGGAACCTCCACCCATGGTGGATCGGGACGCAGGGTCACCCTCCACACCAGTCACTGATGTGCCTGGGACATCACGTCGACGGGGCATGTAGTCGTGCAGCCGCAGGCGGTGCCAACACAACGAGGACACACGTCCTTGGGTCTTGCAGGGGTCAAGCCCAGCAAAGTGGTCGCCGCACGCAACCACAGTATACTGAGTTGGAGCAAGACATGACTGCCAATTCTGAATCGCAGGGGGCAGCAATGGAGAACATCGCTGAGAGCATGCAGCGTGTGGCCCAATTTGTGCTCCCCCCTGCTAGGCAGGTGCTTCTCCAGCAGCAGGCGGCACGGTCCACGGCCCGCTCGCTCAGGCTGGGCATGGCGGCCTCAGACAGGGCACGCCAGGCTGAAATGTCGTCTCTGCGTCAAGCAATTGCTGCTCACGCAGAGGCACACATGAAGGCCCTGAGGGAGGAGCATGCTTCCCTCAGATCCACTCTGGGTGTCCTTCTGATGTCCCAGAGGGAGCGGGCAGAGTAGAGGTTTGCACAGCTTGAGCGTACCATCTCGGCTGAGCTACATGCTTGCCGGGAGGTGCAGCGGTTGTCCAGCCAGGCCTTGCAGGAGGAACTCCGTGTTACACGTGCAACCTTGCAAGAGGAAGCACGTGTATCACGGGAGGTTCTGCATGCAGACCTACATGTCATCGCCACACAGAACCAGGCTCACCCATCTGGCAGACCTGCTGCCGACGAGGGGCAAGCTGTGGCTAGGCATGGTCATGCTCCTATGCCACGTCCTCCTTTCCAGGAAGAGCCAGACTCGGACGACAATCCATCTCCCACATAGGTCGGGCTGTGCAGGCATTGAGCCCATGGAGGTTTTTTTTTTCCTCAGCATTATCGCATGTGGGTGTTGAGCAGTACCCTGTACCTCCCCCCTCCTGAGTGCCCCCCCACCCCCCGGGTCGTATGTGGCCTTTTTTGATTTTTCTTTTAGTTTAGTTAGTTAAGTTTCTGTTTGATAGTTAGTTTAAATAGGTAAAGTAGGTTTTTCATAGTTAGTGTAATTAGTTAATATAGTTTAAAATTGCTAGTCTATTGTGCTTTCATGTGACGGTGTGGTGCTTTGTGGCTTTTGAAAGCATCCACTGTCTGTTCCAGCTGGGCCCTTCAAGCTTGTCATGTGTATGTGTTTGCTGCTTGGGGTCCTTGACTCACATATGCCACTCCTGCTTTCCTTATCCATGGGCTCGCAGGGATGGTTCAGTGTAACAGCCTATTACACAAGGGCAATGGACTGTCTTATCTGTGGCATGTCTTCTGCTGTGGAACTTGTGTTAACACCCCTAGTGGAGATGAATGGGGTGTAATTGACCACTGTTCTTCTTTTGCTAGATGGGGTGTTTAATGATTCATGTGTACATTCATTCCTATGCATTGTGTAGTATGTTTTTTATCTTTAATGAACATGTGCTTGTTGAAAATCATGCCGTAGATAGTGTGTTCCACACTGTTGCTGTGAAAGACGGACTGATGGTGTGATTTCTGATGTACGTCTCTGACATGTTCCACTCATGTAATGCCTGAAGAGACACACACAGATGGATATTAAGCATTAAGCATGTGTTTCATGGACTTTCTGCAGGGGGATGCCAGCAGACATGGGCCATTGGACGTCTGGAATCTGGGCACGTTTGGTGGTGCCGACGTGCGCATGTGTGCGCAAGCAGAGGCACAGGGATTGCGATCATACATCCAATAAACGATGATGTGTTTCAAGGGACTCCAGGCAAGGTGAGCAGCACAGGGGGGTCACAACACAGCAAACCTTCCACCTGGCCAGCAGCAGCACTGACCGTGAGCTTGGACAAATATTGGTGTTGAAGCGCACAATACAGCTCAGATGTGTTGGTGGACTGATGGCTAGTTGATGGGAAAGTTGTCTGGGGCACCTGCATGGGCAGTGGCACATACCCTCCGTTCCACCATGGTCCATTGAGGCACTTGTATTAGCCATGTAGTGTTGCAAGACATGGAATGAAGCAGCTCGCAGGGACAGACAGCAAGGGACAGACTCGGGTGCAGTGCATTTCATTTCCAAGTAGAATTTCATACATGCACTGGCTACTTTATTTTGGTCATGGTGGTACAGGACTTGTTCTGAAGTCAGACCTTGCTATATGTGTCTGTCTGCTTACCCAGGGAACATTGCATGTTGTGAATCGTGACACATTGGTGTTCCATTTGCCAGGCACCCACCGGTGCCTGACTTAATGCATTGACTGTGTATGAACCATCACAGGGGTAATGTTACGTATGGGTATGAAGCATCCACACAAGATTGTCTGTTTGTAGAGTATTATGTTACTTTGGGGCATATTTGGTGGTGTGTTTGTGTTTTTTGGGCATGCACAGATTATTAACTGTGGCTCTCTTTGCAGCATTGAACTGCTCCTGTTACCGGACCGGAGAGTGCACAGGCAGGAGGCCAGCACTCACCCCAGAGATAAGTTTCTCTTTGACTTCCATTTGAGTAATTGTCTGCTATGTGCATGTGAACAAGTTTGGTCTATTTGTGTATGTGTGAATGTATGTACTACATTTTGTTGCATTCCCTACTTTCCTGTGTCAATCCTACTCCCCTCTCCTGCCCCTCATTCTGGTTATCCAGTATGCCAATGCCTGTGCCGACTGCATATCCCTGACCCTCCTTCCCCACCAGGGTCTCAGAGGCCTGTGTGAGTTAAACCTTGCAGGCACCCAGACCACAGTGGGGGTGGTTGTTCTGTGCCACTCCTGCACCTGTACACGGGAGCTGTGACAGTAGACATCCGTTCATGTTGCACCATTCTATGTTATGTACCACACATGGTTCAGATTCTGTTGTGACATTGTTTTACTGTGCTACTTTGGTTGTTAACATCATTGTGATAGTACTTGGCCTTTGTGGCGTACTGCTACTTGAAGTCATCTACTGGAGGCTGTTCTGGTTTGTTTTACTGCCTGCAGGGTATTTGCTTGGCTTCTGTATTGTCCTGCTTTGAGTTCTCTTGAATCTTGTGCTTTTGCAAATCTAGGTGGACTCTGAGGCTGCTGGCAACTTTTTACACACAAGGTGGGAGATGGTGACAAAGGGGAAGGGTGATCCTGTGGCCAGGTGGAATTCAAGGATGTCGGATGAATAACCCAGATGCAGTTGTTCAGTGGTTCGTGGTGATTTGTGAGGGAGGGGGGGTGTTTTGTTGTTGATAGTTGCCTTGCCCTGCAGTGTGATGGGCACCCTGAAATTGTAATTGTGCATTACTATGTACATGATGTATTCTGCTCATCAATGCCTGTTCATGTGTTGTGTTTACCTTTCAGGTGTGAGGGGATAGTTGTGGTTTGACATGCTGGGGTATACACATGGTGAATGTTCACATGTGATGTGTCGAGGACAGTGATGGTCACTTGATTTCACATGCATATGTTGAGTGCATGTCCCTACTGAACCACCCCTTACATGTCCACGTGTACACTCTGTTTGCCTTCTGGTGCCCAATGTGTCCCTGCAGCGAATGTTCTATGACCATTTGTGGATCCTGTACATGCCTAATTATGTTATTTTATGTAGTTTGTCGCTTAGATCTGATGCTCAGGGTGTGCATCACACACAATGGCTGTTCACTGTGCTGTGCACTGAGCAGTGTGTTGCAGGAGGTGGACATGGCACACAGTAGCTGCAGTGTTCATTATGCAATGCACATTGTGCATGTGGACAGGCATTCATTGTTATGTTTCAAATACGACTTTTGGAATGCATTTGGGTATGACTTATTTTGGGTGGGAGGTTTTTGGTCAGTCATTTCATCTGATTCCATGTCAGGCATCATTGTCTGATGCCCATTTACATTTTTCACATGGCAATGTGTACCTTTTTGGTACTGTGTTGGTGTATGGCTATTGCTTGCCATGTCATGTTGTTGTTTGGGAGGGTTTGAGTGACATACCAGTGATAGTCATGGCCTGTTTTGCAGGTCTGTGTGATTCACACCTTGCATGTGTGCCTTTTGGCACACAGGATTGCTTGTGTTTAAGTAGCTAGGGATGCACACAATGTTGCAATTCCATGGCAACAATCTCAGGGTGGTAAGGTTGTGACAGTTGACTGTCTCTTTGTCATCATCGATTGTCACCTGGTATGTGCCAGGCCTGTGTGAACTCCGCAGGGTTGGGAGTTTAGGTGAAAAATCTGGCCACAAGCTGGGACCGGGCTTCCTCGCCACGTGCCCTATCCCCTCCCATGGGCAGCGCCTGTGCCTGTGGTTGGGGATGTGGGGGCACCACCATGTCCACCGGTACGCCCTGCCGTGTTGCAACATTGTGCAGGACACATGCTGCCACAATTATCGTGCACACTACTGGGGGTGCATAAAGTAGCTGCCCGCCAGAGCGGTCAAGGCAGCGGAAGCGTGACTTGAGCACTCCGAATGTGCGCTCCACTTTGGCCCTGGTTGCAATATAGGCCGCGTTGTATCTTACCTGGGGTGGTGTGGTGGGGTTCTGGATTGGCGTCATCATGTGGTTGCTCAGAGGGTTTGTGTATTTGTGTGTGTGTGTGACATGCATGCATGTGCACGGGCATTTGTACTCACCTAGGAGCCATGTGTCGCCATGCTGCCCAGCTTCCAGCTTCCAGGGCCTGGCTCAGGGTGGACATTCTGTATATGAAACGTTCATTGGTTGAGCCAGGGTAGTTTGCATAGACAGAGGTGATGATTCCCTTTGCATCACATACCACCTGTACGTTGATGGAATGCCAGTGCTTGCGGTTTCGGTAGATGTGCTCAGTGGCCCTAGGTGGATGTAGGGCCACATGGGTGCAATCTATGGCACCGAGCACTTTGGGGAAGTGTGCCACCCTGTAAAAGTCCTGGACAACGGCCTGCCTTTCTGCGGGTGTTCTGGGCATGTATATGTGCCTGCGGACTGAGGGGCGTGCTGTCATGATTGCCAGTACCTGGTGTAGGCAGCGTGACTGCGTGGCCTGTGAGACCCCACCCACTATGGCAGTAGTCCGCTGAAAAGACCCAGTGGCCAAAAAATGCAGGACATTGAGCACCTTCTCCAAGGGGCTCAATGTTTGGGAGCAGAGGGTGGGGGATGTTAGGTCATCTTCCCAAACCCTGACCAGGTCTAGGATGATATGGGGTGGAAACCTATACCTGCCATAGACCTGGTCGTCAGGCATCCCAAAAAGGCTTGTCCGTGGTGAAAAAATGCGTGCCCTCGCTATTCTCCTCCTCCTGCGGTGTCCCACGATCAGTGCTGCGACAAATGGGGAATTCATCGTAGCTGTATTTACGTGTTTGTTGTTTGCGCGCACTTTTATGCTGTGCGCAGGGACGCTTCCGCCTGCCTTCGTGTGGCGGACGCGCTGTCGCCTGTGTGCGTCTTATGCCATGCGCGGGTTTCCCGTATTCGAATCCATGAATACGGGTTGTTCGCGTGCGTGTGGGTGTTCCGTGTAGTTCCCTGCAGTACTTCCCCAGTTACGCCTTCTATTTCACGCGTTGTTCCCCATTCCGTGTGTTACGCCCACTGTTCCGCCCACTTTTGTTGTGTGCGCTGCGCTATGTGTGCTTTTGCTGTGCGCGAAGCGCACGCCGTTTGATTACGTGTCTGACGGCGTGCGCCATGCACGGATTTGGCGCACAACCAGTGGGAAAGTAGCGCATTCCTTGAATCGCACGCGTGCGCGTGCACTTGCTTTCGCACGCTTGCGCCTCCTTGCGCCTGCTTGCGCTGGGATTTTCGGCGCACAATTGTTCCATGAATCGGCCCCTTAGATTCCCGAAAAAATGGATTCCATATGATCAGGATTTCCCAAGTGGCCATTGACTTGTATTTCAATTTAAAATACACGTTGACAGAAAAACCAGAATTCACATTTCCAGCTGTCCCTTAAGTGCCAAGGACGAGAATGCTCGTCCTTTTTGCATAGACTTGCATAATAGCCTGGCAGTTTCAGAGTTCTGCTGGATCAAATGGAATGTTGAATGCCCAATCAGAATTGTCAAACTTTCTAATCTGTGATTGCCTCTGAAGCTCCCTCCCCCGGCCCCCCCACCCCCGCCTCCAGTCACCCTCCCTTCTCCTCTCTGTCCTCACTTCTCTCCCTCACTCCCTTAAATTCTGGAATTCCACTTAACGCCCTCGCTGTGTACAGAACCAAAACTCCCCTCTCACTCTCACCTCTCTTCAAAACACCCTGAATAAATAAATAAAACAGATGTCTGCAAAAATGGATGCCTAAATTAACGCAAATGTGCCCACTTTCGATACATTCTGCATTCCTCATGAGTTGTGCAAAACCGCAATATTTGTGAAGACTATGGGGCCTCTAACCATGTGTCATTAAATTGATGCAGTTTCCTTTCATGTCCTGAAGGAGGCGACCTAACAGAGGCTTCCGCCTAACAGGAGATTAGGATAATGTGGGAGGATTAGGACAGGTGCTGGGTCATCTGAAAATCCAGAAACAGAGTCCTTTGCAGTTTGTTTGTTTGTTTATTTTATTTCTATAGCGCTCCGGAGCCAGGAGTATAGGGGCGCTTAGTACAAGGTTACAAGGCACAGTACATGGTACAAAAAAAAGTCATTTTGGTCCTCATTACGAGTTTGGCGGTAATTCTGCAGTACATTTGTAGCATTTCTGTCAAATTTAAATGCTGTTCACTCTACTTGCTCCCATCGAATTACCACGCGATTATGAGTGGCGGCACTGGTGTGTGAGTCCCCATTTTTGGAGTCCATAGGACTACATGGGGATTTTGGGGGATTTACCAACAGCGATAATTCTGCCGTGGTAATTTCAATGCTTTTCGGCAGTAAAGTGGATGATACAGTCCATCTTTTTGCTGGGAGTAAATCATCCACTATACCACCGAATTTATAGGGACTCATTACATGTACAACAGTGTGGTAAAAAAGAGCAGTAATGGAGTGGCAATTCTGTTACTCCCGCATTACTGCAGTGCTTTACTACAAGTTCAGCGCTGAACCAGAGGATTTACCTCCAGCAAAAATCTGGTGGTAAATCCACCACGTTACCTCCGAATATCAGCAGAATTACCTATGGACTCCAGTGTCTAACTAGGGACCAACAGCACCTACCGCCACTTGTACTCTGGCAGTAAATGCACTGGACTAAGTGGTGGGAATAGTAATTCCATTTGGCGGTATTCCTGAGGATTTACGTCAAACTTGTAATGAGGCCCATAGTAAGGGGGCGGTAAAGGAATTACCGCCACTTTACCGCAGCACCATTGTCATAATGAAGCTGAATGGGTTCCTTTGTAGGAAGCCAATGCACAGCCATCAGTTTTGGGGTGAAGCCAGTGGGGCGTTGGGTTTTGACATTTCGGGTTACATGAATGGACGAAACGTTGGAAGGGTGGCTAGAGGAATTTAGGGTAAATGGCTCAGTAACGGGTGGAGGCGCAAACGCAAAGGAGCCGTTGTAGCTCACCCCTCACATTTGTAATGTTGTACTTCATGCATGAGATTGTGGTCAAAATGTAACTTTTGTTAAAAATGAGTTGTACAGAATGAACATTTTGGTAGCTCCTCTTTTTTCCAGTACTGCCAGGGGTAAGAGTATACCACACCCTTGTCCCCGGCCAGGGCTGGTCCCCATGGGGACACTCCCTCCCGTCATCAAGGCCAGCCACATGCGAGGGGGGCTGCACCTGCAAAATAAAATCACTGATAACAGGAGATGGGCTACGCCCTGAGTTCTTCTTACCTTATACATTTGTGGGACATTCTATCCCCTAACACCTAATCACCCTTGAAGGTCCCCTGGCATGAGTTCTTTCTGAAGGGATCTGCCCTACCAGCACACCCCTCCTTAGAGGTGTCACAGGGGGACCCAGAGGGCGAGACTGACGAAACACTCCCCTGCCCCAACCCACAGGAGCGCGAGGCCAGAGGATGGCTTCCATCAGTGGTCCGACACCCAGGCGGCCTCAGGCTGGCCCCCACTTTCCTCACTTACCCCACGCCAAGGCAAACATCCTCTCTAGCCCTCCTACATACACCTACATAACATTCCCCGTAAACAACATTTAGCATGCTCTTATATATATAAACGTATAAACAGAAAACAATGACATAAAAACCTACACTACATTATGTCTCCTAAGGGTGACTGCTGCAGTCAACCACCCCTTCACATACCTTATTGGGCCTGTTTCAGGATGGATGCCAATCAGGGCTTGCCCCCCCTCCACTCAGTCTTCTGTTATGGTTGGACTGGGCTGGACCACACAAACTCTCCATGCGGTGCCCGCGCCACAGTGCAATGCCCCATGTTCTCTTCAGTGACCCCAATGCCCTACCCAACGAGCCGCGGCAGCACCAGCGTAGCTCGAGGCATCCAGGCTAGCTCTGGATAGTAGGGGGCACCAGGAAGAGACATTAACAGAACTCTCCATAATGAGTTTACTCAAATTTACCTCAACATATACAGTCAACTGGGACCCCCAGAGATACCCTCTGCTCACCTTGCACTGTAGTTCATCCTTGCCACCAGTGCAATTATGGGTTTTGAGACTTTATCAAACTATAGACGCACACCATGTGATCTTGAACCCTTTTCAATTAAGGAAGTCAATTTCTATTGGAAGCATCCAGCTCGACAAGCAGATAATTAGATAATGAGTGCGAGAATGGAAGGGACGGTACTTAGATCCTTAGATACTTAGATCCTGGAATCAGCTGAGAAATTCTAGGCCGGAATCTTTGAAGACGCTACTACGGGAAGAGTTAAAAGAAAATATTTGGCCAATAGTAAATCCATAAGTAAGCCGCTTCTCTCCTCTACTCCCTTTCTTCTCTTTTTGACTCAGGTTATCTTCACCAAGTGCCGCCCCCACCTTCTTATCTTCCGGTTCCTCCTTAGATTTATTTTTTCTACCATTTCTTTAATCCCACTCTTTTCTTCTCTCCCTACCTACTTTTCTCTTCCTACCTACTCTGCTCTCTCTATCTACTCTGCTCTCCCTATCTACTCTGCTCTCCCTACCCACTCTGTTCTCCCTATCTACTCTGCTCTCCCTACCTACTCTTCTCTCTCTATCTACTCTGCTCTCCCTACCTACTCTGTTCTCCCTACCTACTCTGTTCTTCCTATCTACTCTGCTCTCTATCTACTCTGCTCTCCCTACCTAAGCTACTCTCCCTGCCTACTCTTCTCTCCCTTCCTACTTTTCTCTCCCTATTGTTAAGACGGATTTCTGAACTCTGTCCTGGTGGCGCAGAAGTTCAGAAGGCCAACCTAATTACTTGGAACAGGGTAACCTCTGGACGAGCCAGACCAATCAAGGTAGCGATCGCGGCGGTCAAGACTAGGTCTCAAGAGGGGTGAGGGTGACTGAAAGCCCGCAATGAGCACACAAAGCAAGATCACTTACAAACTACTCCAAACAGGTGTTATATAAAAAATATATACACATTTATTTTAAGGCCTTTAAAACAATGACCGTAGCGAGAAAATCACAATATCACAATATTAAACCAACACATACCATATCAACACAATATATATACAAATATGACAGTCGCAAGCGTTATATGCACGAAATGTGTAGTCCACCTAAAAGGGAAGGAAAACAGGCAGTGCGATAATGCTTAGACTCAGTTCGCCTTCAGAGGCACATAACTAGATGGAAGTCCGAGCCCTGCGAAGAGTGGAGCCTTGTGCTCAAAGTACCTGCACGCGCTGGTGCCAACGGGCAAAAGGAGAAGCTCTTCGAAGGAAGTCAGGCAGTTCAGTTTAGTGCATAAAGAAGAAGAACAAGTTCCGCGACTCAAGCGCAGCCTCCACAGTGGGCAGAAGCAGAGCGCGAGTACGGACAAGGGTGCTGTTTTACACAGCGGGGAAAAGCAATGGGCTCCTGCAGGAGGGCGACCAGATCCTAGCTATGCTACTCACCGGTCCCCGATGCAAGCAGACCCAGGCTTCTCCGCGTCAGTTTCCGCAGCTGGCAGGTTCAGAAGAGCAGGGAAGGCCTCGTCGTCGTGTTGAGTAAAAAGACATCCCAATCGAAGAAACCCGCACAGTTTTGTCACCACAGCAGGGCAACGGAGCGGCCGTGTGTATCTGAGCCCAATGTACACTACTCACTTCAGACCTGGGAACGCCAAGTGTACGAAGCGTGTGAGAGTGACAAGGACTCGAAATACTACACAACCTGGCGGCTGTTACAGAGCAAGACTCCCGTGTAAGCTGGTCAGTCAACTGGATGGCCCAGAGACGCTTCCGAAGGCTTACTGGCAGGAGATGGTGAAGATGCCGAGAATAGCTGTCCCCGCTATTCCAAGGGTCGAAGTACCAGTACAGGCCTTCTGGTTCGATCAAAGGTGAAAAGGGTTTCACAAGGCGACAGCAGTGCAGAGGAGGAGTCCTTCAGCGGGTCACCAGCGATTCCTCGGTCCAGCCTCTTGGTTGCAGGATACTTGGCTCCTGTATTCCTTCGTTCGTGAGAACTCAGGAGATCGACATGGTAGTGGTGTTTCCAGCCCCCTCTTATCCACGGTTCTCTTCGCGCCAAACCGGAGGGGACCCAATGGGAGATCCGCTCATCAACACTCACACCATTCGTGGACCAATCACGGACCACGGTGGTCCCAGGCATTCACACCACCCTAGACTCTCTGGCACCCAGGATGTGTATTGGGACCAGACATCCCAGCCCACATCCTGGAGGCACACACAAGACATGTAGAAGCCCGCGAAAGCATCCGTGTTTCGCGGGAAAGTACATGCCCAAATAAGGAAGGCCCCGGGTCGGCTCGACCCGGGGAAGGTGAAGGGAGCAAGACGGTCAGCGGACAGGACAAAGGAGCCTCGTGGTCTGGCCATTTTGGGAGCCAGGCCACCATTTTGGGTTAAGCGCGAGAAACGCGCTTAGAACGCCAAAAGGAGCTCAAAACACAAGAAAACGATCGCTGCCACCATTCCCGTCCCTGAATTACTTGCACCGATCAAATACAATCCTAAACGAGTATCTAGGGCCTGTAGAAGGCTAGAGACCCAAGAGAGCTGTAACTTAGCTTACAGTGCCCTCTTGTGTCATGTTGCACTAAAGCCGCAACATGATAAAAGAAACTACGGGAAACAGCGTTCCCCGGTACTGACTGTCTTAAGGGCATGTCTTAAGGGCATGTCAGTTTCCCCATAAGAAAGGAGCGAAAGCCCAGAGGAGTGCGGCAGAAGGCTGCACTTCTCTGGCAAAGTCAAGAACAAGGTGAAAAACAACAGCAAAAAGTTTAGGGGTTGCCACATGGAAGGAAAATTACCTACAATTACGAAATCTTTCCTAACACCTATCTACTCGGATCTCCCTACGTACTCAGCTATCCCTATCTACTCTGCTCTCGCTACCTACTCTGCTCTCCCTACCTACTCTGCTCTCCCTACCTACTCTGCTCTCCCTACCTACTCTTCTCTCCCTACCTACTCTGCTCTATCTACTCTCTTCTCCTTATCTTCTCTGCTCTCCCTACCCACTCTTCTCTCCCTACCTACTTTGTTCTCCCCATCTACTCTGTTCTCCCTATCTACTCTGCTCTCCTTATCTACTATGCTCTCTCTCTCTACTCTGCTCTCCCCATCTACTCTGTTCACCCTATCTACTATCTATCTATCTATCTATCTGTCTGTCTATCTATCTATCTATCTATCTATCTATCTATCTATCTATCTATCTATCTATCTATCTATCTATCTATCTATCTGTGCTCTTGTATTGCGCCACTAACCCTAAGGCCTTGGGGTGCACACAGGAGAGAAAGAAGCAGACAACGAAGAACATAGAATATAAAAAAGGACAACAAGGATGGTAGAAACAAGACAGACTCTACCAGAATCAGGAGTCATAGGATGTTATAAAGCAGACACGATAAGAGTAGTGTCTGTTGCAAAAGGGTGAGGAGGCCTTACCCATGGCCTAGATCAAACAAGAACGTTTTCAATTGTTTCTTGAAGACAATTACTGAACTGATATTGGCCATATGTTTTGGCATGGAGTTCCACAGGGTAGGAGCCCAGGAATTGAAACTGGCTCCTCCAAACCTCTTCAGCGTAAACATAGGTTGGAAAAAAGAAATGTTGCCGCTGGATCGTAACAAACGACCATCAGGTTTCTTTTTTAAACTGGTCTTGAGGTATGATGGGGCCTTGCCATGCAAGCATTTGTACACAATTGACAGCCCCTTGTGGTGCAGTCGTTGTTGAACGGGCAGCCAATGCAGGCTGCGTCTTGCTTCAGAAACATGCATATTGCGCCCAAGTCCAAGCACAGCTCGCACTGCGCTGTTCTGGATCACTTGCAATCACTCTGCTCTCCTTATCTACTCTGCTCTCTCTATCTACTCTTCTCTCCCTACCTACTCTGTTCTCGTTATCTACTCTGCTCTCCCTAGCTACTTTCTGTTTACTTGTCCGCTAAGTTTTACTTCGTTTCTTTCTCTCCCCCATTCTTCTGAGTCCCCGGGCCACTCGACAGCTCCTTTCTGTCATCGTAACCTGTGGTACATCTACTCGCACCCCCTGTTCTGCCTCAGTCCGATGTCTGAGTGGACTCTGCTTTAGCTTCCCTTACTTCAGGATTCCGCTTAATTCTGTGTTCTCTCCATCTTCTTTAACCTTTTAATCCTTCATGGAAACCTCCCCAGTCCTGGCTCGCTCCTGATCTTCCCTCTCTTTGTTGTTCTTCAGGGCGGGGCTGTAAGGCTTTACAACAGAACTCTTTGTCCTACTGATCTTGTCGCACTACCTTCCCTACATGCTCTTTATGATTCTTTTTCTTCACCCTCCTTGGCTGTTCCAATGACTTCCTTGTCTTTTCTCCCCTCCAGGCCCTGATCCCTCCTTTTCCTGCCTCTCCTGCTCTCACCCACTTACATGTGACCTAAATTACCATCAAGGTGGCACTTCTCTGTTCATCCTTCTCTTTTCATACTTCTGTCGACACTTGTTTTTCTTACTTTTCTGAAGTTTTCACACCTATGGCACAATTCTCTTCTCTTGATAAACCTGATGTGGCTGACTACCTGGCTCACACACGCCATACTCCTTCTGGTCTCCTTCCCTTCTTCCTCGTCACTAAGGGTACGACCATTAATCATCTCTAGTTCCCATGAGTCAAACAGTTGGAGCCATCCTAAACCCTCCATCTCCCTTTTCCCGTGCGTCATTACACACTTGTCATTTAGCGTAGGGTTCGATGAAATTGCCCCCTCGCCTGTCATATGGCAATTGAAGCCCCCCAATACTACTTTTGCAGAGTTGCTTGATTTTATTATCCAAGATGTCATTAAATCATGGAATGCTTCTTGCATTAGTTCCCTTACTACTGCTCCAGGGGGATTATGCAGATTTACAAGGAGGAATCTTTGGGGACTACATTCCTCCCCGTGCTCCACCTCCACAGCCATGAGATTTTCCTCCTGATTACAGTTAATCCTTCTGGAGACCAATGTGTTTGTCACCCCCATAAGTAATCCCCCAAATGGACGACCTCTTTTGCCCCTTTTTGCATATTCTTGGTACACCACAAAACCATGTAATATCAAGGAGTCCATTGCCCAAGTCTCTTGCAGACAGATGCAACTGTGTTTTGCTAAGAAATCGACAGAACCCTCTGTTCTCAGCAAATGGGCAAAACCTCTGCAGTTCCATGTGAGAAACGTAAAAGCTCAGTGATTGGCTGCCCCCCCCCCCCCGGCAGAGATTCCATCAACCATTTTAGCACTTGTTGTACTTCAGCAAGTTCCAAATTTTTGCCTTTGGTCTGTTTAAGACAGGCTGGTTCTGATACTGGAGTTGCCATATCTTCTTGTATAGAACTAGGATCGATCTCATTTAAGTCCACATCAATGTCAACTGCCCTCAGTTCATCTTCGTACTTTCTAATCATGCGTGCTGTCTGTGGATAAGAAAGTACAATGTAGAGCAGAGACATTGGGGTTTGGACCTTTCAACGGTTCAACAAATAAAAAATCATCAGATTTCAGAACTCAAAGTTGCGGTACACAGTTGAGCCTAACTAATAGCTCATATTGCGCTAGCCAACTGTTTTTGCAACCCTCATATAGGTTTTTAATATCTTTACATTCTTTTCCCAGCTTGGGCGATATAGGCCCCGGGATATCTCCTTCGCCCACAGTTCTTACTGCTTCTCGGGGCTCACTGGTGATCTTAAGTCTTCCCCAGGTCCTCTATCTCCAGTAATTCCTCATCATCAACCAGATGTTTCGTCTTCTCTACCTCCAGTAGTAGCCAGCTAGTTAGGCGGTCCTTGGCCCTAGAGGCCCTTTCCTTCGCTTTAGCTATTCTGTTCTTCATTTTTTTTTTGCGTGAATCATACGTTATCAGCGCTCCCGCTAGGGAGGGGAAGAGTACTTGGTTTTTTGTTTTTCAATGCCTTCCTCGCCAATCTACGCTGCTTCCGTGAGTAGAATACCTGAGGACTTTGTTCTCGGTCTAAGTTGATCTCATTGCCTGGTTGTAAATCGCTTCCTTCCATACTATGAATAGTTTCGGAGGGGTTAGCTTCGGCCTCCTCAGAACATTGTTGCTCTTCACTTCCCTCCGCCATGTGACTAGCTTCGGAGAGATTGCCTTCCACCTCCTTGCGATCTAATTCCTTCTGTTCCTGTGCCATGGTAAGGATGTTCGTGTTTGTTAAGATACGTCCAGACATTTGTAGGAGGATCTTAAGTGCAAGTTGGAGTGAAGCGACTGCGGACTGAAGTTCTGCATTCTCATTATCACCAGGGTACTGACAATCTGGATCTTCTGCCTCTTTGTCATGCACATCCTCCATGGAAGCCATTACTAGGTTAGGGGAGGCCGACAATCGACCATAGCTTCCACTGGAGTTAAGTAGACCGGGCTGGATACTCGTATTGCTTTCATTGTGAGGTAGAGTGCCACTTGCCACCGTTATTGGTATTTGCGATGACATCCCTCTCTGTATATTTAAACACAGTTCCAAAAGGGAGTTGTTATCAATGTCATCGAAATTGTTTGAGTTCATTAGAGTACTGCCACTAGGGCCTGGAACTGCTGTTTCCTCAATTGTTGTTGAATTGATTTCCGGGAGTGGGTTCACAGGGAAGAACCCAGTAAAAACACCTTCATCGGCCGGCTTGAAGTACTTAGTTTTCTTTTTAGCATTAGATGTGTTCTCCTTCGCTTGCATCTCCATGTTCTCCTTGTTAGGTTGTGTCTTTGTTTTCCGTAAATTGTATTTAGATTGTGCGGCCCTTTTCCGATGCTGCATTTCAGAAAAGTCAGTAAATATTGTATCCAGATAAGATTGTCTGATCTTTAGTGTAGCACTTTCCACCCGTTATTATAGTGGCTAAATCAGCGGCCAACAGGTGACAGGGCTAATATTCCATTATATTGCAGGGAATGAGAAAGATTGCTCTGCAATCCCCTATAGCTTTCCTGCTAGTCAGGCTCAGCAACAATTAGCAGTTTAGAGGTACAGCCTCAATAGTTACTCTTAGATGGATTTTTCTCCCTGGCCAGGATCAACGGCTCTAAGCCCGCAGTATCCTGATCACGTCGCTTATGTTCCCGGTTGCACACCAGATTGGAACAGCCACCAGCCTGGTCGAATGATGCCCAATGCTGCACCCTTGTAACAATCAAAAGATTGCTCCTGATCACCGATTAGAGATAGCGGTCAGCTGACTAGTCTGGGTTGCGGCCAGGTCCAGAAAAAGGGAAAGGCCGTAAGTGGGCCGTCAATCAATGGAGGACGGGAGGGGTCCAATGGCCAGGCAAGGGAAGCAATCCCAGCAAGGAGAGCTACAGCTAATAGTACTAATGGAGAATAGATTAGATGTACTTTAAACAGCCACTGGGGGCGGGACACCGGATGCACGGGATAACAGACAGTCTTTGCTACCTATCCCGTGACACTCCACTCAGGCTCAGTGCCTACTGGATTGCGTGGCACAGGCTCACCATCCGCTCCTTTATGGGGCCCGGCACTCGACACTCGGCACCAAGAGCTCCCCCAGCATACCTCTATTAGCCAGGGTTGAACTGGCTATTAGCTCCGGGTCGGCACACAGCAAACAGCCCGCACTACTCAAGGGCAAGCCTTCCCAACGCACCTCCGTGGGACGGCTCTGAGTGGGATGGCCCCTAGGGCTTCAAGTAGCTCGCGCCGCACAGCCAGGGTTAGTTATCCGAGCACAGCGCCTTCCTGGTGCAGTACCGTACGATCAGCCAGCCCAAAATGTTGGCGGAAAGAATCTTACAACGTGCTCAGCGTGTATCGATCCGCACCTCTCCTCTCGAGTCTCGTCACTCAAAGCTCAACACAGAGGCCGCATCGTATTCTCAAACGTTGTCTCTATTCTAAATGGAATTGGAAATTGTACATTTTATATGTGTCATTTAGAATTAAAACTGTACATGTAGTGAAGGATCAGGGCTGCTTATCGCATCAATCTCCTATTTTTATGTTTAAATAATTCTGAGCAGCTTTTAAATTGAGCTAAAGAGAAAATGTTTGGAGGTAGACCAAAAATTCATCGGTACAGCGATTAATGTGCCTAACTAATGTGCCTGGCTAATGTGCCTGGCTAATGTGCCTGGCAAATGTGCCTGACAGCTGCATAACTCCGGTGCTCGCAGAAAAGTAATTTAAATCACATATATTAAATATATTAGTTTTAAAAAATCAAAGTGTGCACAAGTACCCATAATCCTTTTAAACGGGGGTTTTGCACACAAATTAAACAAACGCACAGAATGTACAGAATACACATTTCTGGCTGTTTCATCAATCTCACCCTGGCCTTCCTGCCTCAGGAATTTGAGTGAAAGACATAGGTTGTTGACTCACTACATTGGGCCTCATGATAAGTTGGGCGGCGTGGTAATAATGCAGCGGTAATACTTTTACCACCACATTACCACACCACACTACGAGTTTACCGGAGAGGTGGAGGATTTACCTCCAGAATCTGCCACCTTTCCACCACAAAACAGAAACCTTGGCAGAATTACCGCCAACGCTATTGCCGCCGGCGGTAACTCTGCCAAAATTCCCCATGGAGTCCTATTGACTCCAATTAATGGGGACTAAGACTGCCTACCACCACTTGTAATCCCACGGTAATCCCACCAGACCAAGTGGCGGTAACAGTAATTCAGTTTGGTGGTATCTTGGCAGATTCTCCATTGAGATACCGCCAAGCTTGTAATGAGGCCCAATGACTTTGGAAGTATTATGGACTAAACACCCTCTTCTCTCATGTGGATTTGAAAACATGACTTTCTTGTTCTATTGTTCGAACATGTTATGTTAAATTGCATTTCTTAATGTACCTTTATACAGTGCCCTTACTGCCCTGAAGGGGCATATAGGCGCTACCTTCGCAGGATGACACAAGGGGGAGATATCTGATGTCTACCACAGAAGAGGACATTTTCTGAATTGGGTTCATTTCAACTTCAAATTTCAGGTGAAATCGTTGAAGAACCAGGAGGACTGGCTCGAGTAGAAGGAACCATACCAAAATGTCGCCACGTTTGTGGCGGCATTACCAGTGCTGCGCCTGAGTGCTGCGCACAAATCTCGGCCCACATTCCTGCGCGCAAGCAGAGCGGGGGCTGCGGTGGTGTCGCCCGCTCTCCTTGGTCGCAGTATTAGGGGGTCGGGTGTTGCGGTGGTGTCCCCCTGCTTACTGCATGCTTAATGCATTTCGGCACTGGGATTCAGTGAAGCTGGTGCAGTGTGCTGTTATGTGAACAAATCGCGGAATCCCGTGAAGGAATCTGGAAGCCACATTTTTTCTGTGGCACATTTAAGGCAGGTTAAATTATAATAGTCCTGCGTCAAGTTTATCCAGACATTTATCAGAGGTTCTCACCTCATTATTTGTTTGGTGGCATCCTGAGGGAAAATCCAGCGGGATACCACCAAACGGTGTTGCCATTACTGGCACTTTATCTGCCGGAATTACCGGCAGATTACAGGTGCCGGTAAATCTATGTAATTCCCTGTTTCATGGGGGAAATTGCTGGAATTACCGGCAGCACGGAGCTGTAGGTAAATCCGGCCACCCCGCCACTAAATCTGTAGTTTGGTAGTGTGGGAAAAGCGGCGGCAACTGAATCACTGCTACTTCATTCCTGCACCACCAACCTTGTAATGAGGACTATAGTTTAGTTTAGTTTCTTTATTTGTAATATATACACCCAAATAGCATTAGAAGGGCAAGGGAGGGGGCAAGGACTATGAATGTGGTGATGAGAGGTTTAGAGAGGAGATGCAAGGTGGGATGCCACAAAACACAATCTGCGTTCTACTTACATTACACGTCAGCCTATTTACATTCGTCAAACAGTTTTCTTCTGTCATACATGTTGCAAATGAAACTTTGATTGAAGAGAAGCAACCATCCGGGCACCGCAGGGCAGAGCAGGGGTTGAGAGTCACTTGCATAAGTAAACAATGACATTGCGAATTAATGCAAGAGTTTGGCCAGTGGTTAAACGTAGTGATTGAACAATGGAGGAGACAGAGCGGAGCCCTGGGGTACTCCACAGGATGCATTGACCAGCTCAGTAACACAGTGGTTATCTTGATACTGATTCCCTTCTGTTTTCAAGAAAGGCTCTGATATCTTGGAGGGCTGTGTGGGTTCTTCCCAGATGTAACCGTCGAGCCCGGAGGTGGTGGGCATCAAATTCTGCCAACAAATCAAGAGGAACAATAAAGACAAGATCACCGACACCGCCACCATCAACCACCCTCATAAGGTTATCCAGCATAGCTGTTACCACAAAGTATGGGGTCTGAAGCCAGCCTGGCGATGGTCAAGGATCCTGTGCAGTTCAACAAATGACTGCAGTTGCACAACAGCGGCTGACTCAAGGGACCTCAATATAAAAGGAAGGCAGGATATTGGCTTAGTCAGCTTACTCTAAATTGGCCTTTTTGTAAGAGAGGAAGTATGGCCGCTGAACCGTGGCAAAGGGTAGGTTGATTAGACAAGGCAATCTGTTTCTGATACCGGGGAAGATTTTTTTGGAAATGTGAGCTAGGCAGCAGTCCTTGGGGATCCTGCTTGCTTTCATTAGCAAGAAGATTCTTCACCCGTGCACTAGATGATGGCAGGAATTCTGCAAGGAAGCAAGGATAGAGATCAGTGCCCCAGATTAGGTTATTAGCAACCGGATCTGGAAGGGAGTCCAGCAGTTATAATTGATCTTGAATGTTTGCGCGCGGCTTCATTAGTAACTACTTGCCTTCCTGAACGCGGTGTCCTCCTGCTGTGACGCCATGGTGGAGAAATGGAGACTCTGGAATCAACTCCCATGACGTCACAGCACGAGGATACAGAATTTCCTCTGCCAGGTCTTATTTTTCTTCTTTCTGTTTTGCCAGGGGGGCAGGGGAGAGGGATCTTGATGTCTCGTCATGACATTGGCTGTGTGAGAAAATGTGTCAGTAATGCAATTACTGCCATTTTTACGCACCACCAAATTCTGTTTATTCAAATAGTATAAACAAGAACAATAACATGAAATTTCGACTGTGGGGGGGGGGTAAATGTGGAGAAAAAACCTGTACGCACAACTGGCATGCTTCGAACATCCAAGCTCTGAGGGACCAGTTCCTTCCGGATTCACAAGGCTTCCTTTTAGTGCAAATCCTGTCACTGATAGTGGGATCGAAGAAATGACCCGCAAACTTCACTTTTGGATTCAGCACACTGCCTCTATAGCCCTACCAATGGGAGAGCTGCTCCCAGAGTTGGCCTTCCTTCATATTTCTTGAGTCTCTATATTCCCTCTTTCACTTCCTAAACCATCGTCAGTCGCAGGAGAGTTCTCTAGGTCTTCAGCGTGCAGTGGCCTCTTGAAACCATGAGAGAAGGCGTGTTGGTCTGCTGGTAGGCATTGCGGGAAAATTAGGGTGGGGGCAATCAAGCAGTAGCCACATGCCTCCAGGAACTATCCCCCTCTTTCCTTTTACAAACACTCTTTAGTCTTAAGCTGTGGACCCCCGCAGACTATTCCAGAAGAATTCAGCCACACCTTTGCATTCACATATACTTTGTGCAGTTATGGGTTTGGGGGAGAGTGGATTGATGCTGCCGGATCACCGTTGTGTCCGAGGTGCCAGTCTGGGTTTACTCTAAACACATTCATGTGTGCATGTGGTGGTGTGGAATACAAATTACCACACTAACGAATGGAAAGAGAGCTGCTGCACATGGTGGAAAGCATCGAAGCACACACGGTCTGCACACATGGTATTAGTTACTCCATAAAGGATCAAAGCCTCAAGAAAACACAAGGAGGCCTCTCCACAGGTGACAGAGAGGGGTGGATGGAGATATTACTGGTAATACCAATTTCTCCACTTGACTACCATACCTTGCGGTCCTCCCACCCAAATGCCATACCAGCAGCTACCACTGCGCCCATTGTGGAATTTGAAGTGCTAGGGGCCCCATTCTTCTGGGCACAGGGGCTTGAATGTCTCCAGATGTGCTTCTCCACATTAAAAGAGAAGGAGGACGGAGCAACAAGATCCTCTGGGCTGTTCGATGCCGGCGACGTATACACAAAATCCACCTGCACTGCAAGGCTGTGGTAGAGCTGCTAAAAGTGGAAAGAGTATACATGATCAAAAGAGATCATGGGCCCACCCAGTGGATATCGGCCATCGTAGTCACCTGGAAGCCGAAGCAAGCAGACCAAGATTCACATCTGTGCCTACATGGTCCTCCCAAATAAGGCTATAAAGTGTGAGAGGCATCCGACTGCAAACCTCAGTGACCTAATCATAGACATCCAGGGGGCACAGCACTTCTCAAAACTCACTGTCAACTGGCAGCTTCCACCAAATACCCTTACACAAAGACTCAAGGTAGACCACCACCATCGGACATCGGCCTACACAGATACAAGTTTCTCCATTTGGCGTATAGCTGCTACCAAGGTTTTTCAGGATACGATTAAGGAAGTGATTGCCATCATTCTAGAAGTTATCAACGTCAGTGACGATATCCTAATTGTTCCTCGGTCACCAGCCGAGCAACACCACTGTTTAAGAGTAGGCTTGCAGCACCCCAAAGACCAGGGCTTCATTACAAACAGTAACGAGTGGTAATTTGAGTGCAAACTGGAATTCTTTGGCTCTGTCTTCCAGAAGGAAGTCAACTCCACTGACTCTTACCAAGTTGACGACACCAAGTCGGCCTTGCCACACCTGAATCAGTCACAAATAAGAAGCTTCCTGGGCATAGTTGACTACTGCGTGCATTGTATGTCCAACTTGGCTTCCATCACTGATCTGCTACAATGATTAATGGCCGGATGTGCCAATCTAAGATTACTCGACACAAGCACGCATTGAGTGATGCAGGATACACCTCACTGCATTAATAGAGAGAGAATGTTCCCTCGCCTGTGCAGACAGCATCAAAGCAAGCACTGGCGGATATCTCTTAATTTACTGGCTATGCACATGGCATAAACTGCACCAGACTGAAGCGAAGCATCCAAAATACATAGGGAGGCTTCTCAACAACAATATGGTGCCCCCACAGGCAATGGAAAGGTACTGCATGCTCAGCTCTCATACACCACCAAGACTGGCATAGCTAACAGGCACTGCATGCTCTACTCTCATTACCCACCATGACTGGCATAGCTAACAGGCACTGCATGCTCTGCTCTCATACACCACCAAGACTGGCATAGCTAACAGGCACTGCATGCTCTGCTCTCATACACCACCAAGACTGGCATAGCTAACAGGCACTGCATGCTCTACTCTCATTACCCACCATGACTGGCATAGCTAACAGGCACTGCATGCTCTGCTCTCATACACCACCAAGACTGGCATAGCTAATACATGGCCTGAGGGGCCGTGAGAGCCAAGCATGAAATGTAAAAATATTTACTATTTTAAATTTCTTTTATTTTAGATTGGAAGAAATGGGCTGGGGCGGCTCACATGGTCGGGCGGAAGCATGAAACTGTGTCAGGCACCAATGAAAAAGTGGCCCGCAGTTGTAAATGGATATTCATTGCTTTAGTCACCGACTGTTTGAATAGTACCCAAAGGGGTGCTTTGTGTTAAAATGGACGTAAATTGTGATATTTAAAGAATATTTATTCAGCAACAATGGTCAAAATGACTAACTGCATAGTGAAGTAACTCATCAAATTGGCCCACATTGTCCAAAAAGGTGGCCAATTTTGACTGGCCCACACTAGCATTTTCCCTATAGGCCAGTCTGAGCCTGGCAGCTCATCCATAATGGCGAGGGGGCACCCACCTAGTGGCCCCATCACCCATTATGGAGGAGCCGAGGAGCCAGCCCAGTGAAACAATGAGCCCTCCCTCAGCTGCTTTTTCCAGCAGAGGGAGTGCTCCTGGGCTGGTTTAGCTGTCAAAGGGAAACACTTATTCCCTTTGACAGTTCAGTTTAGTTCCCCAGCCACACATGCTCGCTGGGCCATGCAAGTGTTGGGCGTTTTGCTTCGCCAGCATTGCATAGCTCATTGTAAATGCTGGCTGGGGCACTGCATGTTTGCATGTGCGAGGGGGAGCTCCTGCGCCTCCTCGCACATACGGACAGAGGAGCCTGGAGCAGGGTCATTACAGCACCCACACACAGGCCAATGCAGAAGGTATGTTTATATTAATTTTTTTTTCTTTAAGCATGTGTATGGATGTGTGTATGCTTGTGTTAGGAGCGAGTGTATGGTGATGGATGCTCGTGTGAATGATAGAGTGATTGCTGTATGAATGTGTGTGTGTGTGTGTGTTTGTTTTGGCCCGGTGAGCTGATTTTGGCAAGTGGTGGATAGAGGAGGGAAGGAGGGTTGTACAACAAAGGCATTTAAAAAATGCCTAAATGCCTTTGTTGCACAAACCCCCTACCCGCCTGCCAAAATCAGCTCTTCTTCTGAGGCGCTGTGGAGCCCAGGGGACAAGGATGGTATTTTCTTTACTGGATTTTTATCATAGATGCCCATTCAAAAATACCATGCTTCCCCCCATGGCACCCTAGAGCCTTGCATACTCACATAATCATGTTGATTGTGTTAGGCCCTGTGTGGCCCAGGGGACAGGGATGGTATCTTTTTACTAGACATCTATCATAGATGTGCAGTAAAAACATGTCATGCCTGCCTCCTGGGCCCCCAGCACCAATTGCAAACTGTTTGGCTATTTACCGATTTTCTTTTTGAAGTATGCTCTACAATGCAACATTTTAACCCATTATTTTTTTTAAAAATTCACGGGGGGGGGGAACCCCCCGCACCACCCTTGATTGGTTTGTGCTCTCTGACTGCATTTGGTCGCTATTGCATTTTTGGGGGAAATAGTTATACCCTCCACTTAAAAAATTCACCAGCCGCCAGTGGCTCTCGTACTGTGCTGGGGATGGGAGGAGCCCAGGGACTGTGGTGGGTACAGGATGGGGGAGCCCATGGGCTATGGTGGGAGCAGGATGGGCAGGAGCCATGGGACAGTGGTGGGAGCAGGGTGGGGAGAGCCCAGGGTGTGTGATGGGGTGGGGAGAGCCCAGGGACTGGGTAGGAGTGGGATGAAGGAGCCCAGCCACTGTGATGGGAGCAGGTGGGGGAGCCCAGGGACTAAACTGGGAGTAGGGTGATGTGACGGCACGCAATAGTTCATATCCATTTGCACATACTGTCCATTTGGCATTTTGAGGGGGCCCGGCCTGCCCACATTTTGCTCAGGGGGAGCCCAGCCCAAAAGGTTTGAAGACCACAGCACTATACTCTTCATATTGAGTTTTGCAGTAAGAGGATGTGTAAACGTCATAGTTTACTTCAAATGTTTACCTCCGCCCCATGGGAGGAGTTAAACATAGTCAAAACTCTCCAGAACTTTGTGACACTTGTTTCTATGTTCTGAATGGATGCCTCAATGCGCTCCTTCCATGCACAAGAAGGCCAGAACGATAATTTTTTTACCTTTAAAAAAGGTATAGCAGCTACATCAAATGACACTCTGCACAATCCTTTTCTATCCTCAAAAGAGGGGGGAAATGGAAGAAAGTGTGTAGAAAAAGAATGCAGGTCGATTTCCAGAAATACCGCCGGTGGTATTTCCATAAATCCACTTCTCAATGAGGCTTTTGTTTTTCGAAATCCGCTAAACTTAACAGGAGGGATAGTGGGGTCACAGCTTGAAAGTTTCTCCCAGACTGTCAAAGCGCTTCCATTCGCCTTTGAGGCAACTTCTGCTAAATTCTCATTTCAGTTGCGCCTTGAAACGCTTGAGTCTAGGCGCCTTATAAATAACTTATCAATCAGTCAATCAAGCTGCCAACTCTTAACTGGAGGTTCTAAAACGCAGGACTGCACCGCCATGGTATTAGAAATGGCAGTGGACTCCAGATGGAGGTGGCCAGATAGAGCGACAGAAGTTCAAAGGGTAGGCATTTAGGAGGGGCAGGGGACCTGGACTGTGCCCCCTAAATGATGAGATGTTGAGTCAATTCGGAATCTTATTTGGCGACAGTTGGCGGCCCTGGGCTTTTTGAAGGGCACTTGTCTCATGTGACTGACTCTTTACCAGCTCGGTAGCCACCGACTAATAAGGACAGCGTGACTCCCCCCACCCAGCCCTACCGGCCTTTCAGAGAGACTGGCCTGACAAGCAATCTCCCGATACCCCATTACGCGGCTTCCTTCCGGCATCTGGCGCTCTTTAAACCACTTTTGTGGTCAAGTTCAGTTCCCATGACCCCTGCAGAGTTCCCTTGAATTCTTCATGGTCTGTTTATTTTCCTTTCTGGTAAATAGGGAGACATCACACTCCTCTTGCCAGGGGCCCGCTCCCCGAAGCTTGACTTACCTGCGGTTTACGTACCACTGACCACTAACAGTTAGTGGTCCCCACCGCGCCCAAGGCAGGCAGATGCACTGGTATTAGCGGGCCGCACACACGCAGAGCCCGGGGCCACTGAATCACACAACACAACAACCGGCTGCCCGTTGTCTGCAGCGCCATCATTCTTGCTGTGCACCCTTACCCACCCTTTACACTACAATTAGACCAGCCCCAGGGGCAATACTTTGCCAAGGAAAAAACACAAGCCGACTTCACACCCAGGAGGGGTTAGGTGAGTGGCTGGGGTTATGCAACTACTGCAGAAGCTGTGCGGGGACGGCGGAGTGGATGTTTGAACCTTGTTGAGCGCAACTTGCACTGCCTCTTTTAGAAGGGACACAATGAGAAGCAGTCCCAGACTAACCACCAAGAGCTTGGCAGTTCTGGGTTCCACGGGTCAAGGCCTTCATGGGCACATGTCATGTTGATGTATACCGCGCGCCCCTCCACCCAAGGGCACATCCATGTATTTCACGCTGTACATGGAACCTCTGTGATCACTCCTTCATGACTCAGGCATCTCTCTACAGCAGTACTTGGAAGACACCCAGCTGAACCTTAAAGTAAACCGCTCCCCCCGCATCACTCGTCTGGAAATGCCCTCGCCACCACTGAGACTTGGATTGCAAGTCCACATCCTAGACTCAGCCTGACTATACACAATATGGCTCCTTGGCTACCCCTCTCAACAGGAAACCAACCGAGGATGGTTGAACGAGATGCACCCGCATGGGTTCCCCCTAAACCTGGCCTGTCCCTCACATCCCTCGAGTTTATCAATGTCTCCTATCAACAGCACGATTCTATGTCCCTACATTACCATGTAAGAAATTCTTTCAAAAAACCGAATTGGAATGTATTTATTTTTTATGGGGCGTCCCCCCAATTCCATCCTCTTCCCTTCATTATAAACTCTACTTCAACCCTCTTTCGACCACTTATGATCCCTTAAACCCCCATATATTTTGATGAGCTTTTTCAATGCACACTTTTCAAAATAATGACATCGAAAAACCTCCTGGGGATGAAACAACGCAATACCCAACAGCACATGAATAAGAAAGGCCAGACCGCGTGGAGCCGGATCACGCTGCTCTGCCCAGGATGAAAGCCCGTCCTATCTGCCCAGGGCTTCCAGACCATGGTACACGCTCTTCTGATTACACACATTGATGGGGGTAACGTCCTCCTCTCCCACCTCCACGTGGCTCCCCGCAAAGGAGCCTATCATGCTGCAGGCCACTGTATCACTGGTTCTACAAGGTTCGAACACATCAGACCCACACTGCATGCCCTTCACTGGCTCCCTGTGCCAGCATGCTTTTCAAAATTGCTTGTATCACCTAAAAGGCAACTACCGCCTGGATACCCGCCTACCTTGCGGTGAAATGTAGAGCATGATTGAACCAACTGATCATGACAGAGTAAATGCAAGTCAGAATCCCTTTTGACTACTAACAGCTTGACAGAGTATGGACAGCTAGTAAGTATATGAGAGAGTCTAGACATCCAGCATCTAAGGAGACAACTCTAGTATAAGTGCTCAGACAGCAGGGGTTACTGTTCGGTAGCACTAACTAGGGACACGGACGCCTGGGGTCGGGAGGAGACACCAAGGGAGAGGAGAGGGGGAGAGGGACGCCCGCAGGGCCCATAAAAATACAAATAAAAATCCTTGAACTGTCATCGAAGGATTTTAGTGATTTTTCTGCCATCTGTTACACATGGTGTCAGCCGTGGGATCGACCAGACCCTGATGCAGGGATCTCCCATTGCCACATAAAATATTGTAAATGTTGAGAGTAACCAGGACCGCTCGAGTCCCCACTCGATTAACGGCAGGAGCTGCTGGTTGTGATCTGTATGGAGACAAAGAGGTGACCTACCACCCCGCTGATATGCAAACGAATGCTAATACCATCCATTGAAGAGGTTGCCACTCTGCAGCCAACATAACAAGATGAAGCTTGATTTGGGAAGCTGACCAAAGCACAAGATAAATAGAGCCTACCAGAAGTCTTACCAGACCCAGCTTCAGTCAAAAATGTGCAGAGACACATAGGACGGATCCCCTCATAGACCAGAATCAGAAGAACCTGGTTTTAGAGGTAGAGAGCAGACATTAAAGAGCTCCCATTTTGTAGAGAGGACTCCTCTATAGAGTCCATGTAAACCCTAAATGCGGCAGTATCAATTACCACAAACTATTGATGCCAATGCCCTTTATGAAGGCAGTGATAGAGTTATCCCACTCAAATTTAACAGCTAGACATCTGAGCCTGGAGAAAACACACAAAACTACTCAGCCGGTTTTACTGTGCAGGAGTATATGCTAAGACAAAGCAGTTCTGTGACTGCTGTCCCATCTGTCAAAAGATCTCACTGGAAGCTATAAAACCATTACCCATCGTTGAAATACCTTCCATTGGATTTGAATGGACCAAGTGTGACCCTTATAACCTTGCAGATCCAAGAACGGATACATCCTGGTAATAGTTGACTACACAACCTGATACCTGGAAGTCTTCTCTGTGCGGAGCAATAATACTAAGGCAATCTTAATGGTGAGTATGCCATTCTTTTACAGAGTGGGTTTACTGGCCGAGATCCTAACAGACTAAGAGAGCAGCTTTATGTGTAGGTTACTGTTCGAGATAAAAGTCCTATTGAAGATAAAAACCTTAAGCACCTCCATTTATCATCCACAAATAGACAGACTGATGGGGAGGTTTAAGAATATCCTGAAACAAATGTCACATTCCCCTACAGAAACAGGTTACATCAGTAAAGAAACTAAATTCATAGCTCCAGAGACCCCTTGAGCATTCATGGCAATACCTGAAATTGAATATTTTCCCTTCCTTATACAAGAGTGAGTCACCCCAGTGTCTACAAGAAAAGAAAAGGATTTGACTCCTATCGTCACATCGAACCTTGGTTCCTCTTAGGGTTCTGGGGTCACAGATAGTACTGAACACATCAAGTCACCCTGTGAGCTGTACTATTGAGGGTACAAATTCATAACTGTCCCTGCAAAAGGGTTTCCTCCTACCACAGTGACACCCACTATCCTAGGTGTCAGTATTTGCCCCGTGTTGGCATTTTGTTTGGTTTGCTTAGGTGCTTGTTGTGACTGCCCTTGTGGTGGATGCATTTGTACTGGCCCCTGCTGTTGTAGCTGCTGTACTTGTGGTGCCTGTGCCTGATAGGATGTAGGATCCTGGGCAACACCCTCTCTTGTTTGTTTGCTCTATGGTGGTGGATAAGCTGCCCCCCTCGTGAATGCTTTCCGTTCTATTGCGCATTCCCTCGGCTACTACATGCGCGCAATATGCTCTGCCGTCCCATAATTCCAACATATTGCGGATGACCCTCTAGCAAACCTTCCTTGAGTATTGCGACTTCCATTCTGAAAATGTTTAAATCCGTCGTGGCCGTTCTGAAATCCACCTTGGGCGTTCTGAAATCCACCTCCTCTTCCTCTGAATCCTACACCTCTACCTCGTGGCCAAAACCCATCCCCGCTTTGATCCATTGGGCATGCATTATTCACCTGTGACGCACCCATTATTTCTTGTGTCCCATGTTCTTCTCCACTTGTCAATACTGCCCCTTCTATAGCAAATGCAGAACATTTCTTCTGAATTAACTTAGCTTCCTTATCTTTCTGTTCTCATCTTCATTTTTATTCTTCTCTTGTCAGAACCAATAATGATGCACAATGGTTAACTGTATCTCAGCCCATGGCTTTGCTTCCATCCCACTCGTTTTTTCATTTGTCTCTGTACCCGTTCTGGCAATCCCTGGGACAAAATATGATAAAATAGTGCCACGGTCTTTTCCCAGGGTTCACACATTTCAAGCTGCCATTTTTCCTGAATATCCTGAATGTAAGCAATGGGGTCTTCATCGTCCTTCATTTTTCGTGTCATAATTGCCCCCATATATGACGTATCAGGATACTGTACCCTCAGAGCCCTATGAATGTCTATTCTGCAATTATTAAATGCTGCAAAAAACAAGAGGGGTCCTGGGAGTCCCTCTGTCGGACACAAGTCCGAGTTACGAGAGCCATACCCAGATTTTTTAGTGTACTATATTTCGCAGAGGAGAAATATCTAAAACATATCAGTCTTTGTCCTGCCCTGGTGCAGTCCATGACCGAAATGCTAGGCAATTCTCCTCTGAACAAGAGTACCAACAGCAACACCAGACACGTGTTTCGGTCTGGTTGGACCTCATCAGTAGGGTGAAACTGTGCCTCTCAAAGAATAGTGAGAGAGGGGTCCATGTCTGTATTCCCCTGGTAACTTAGGGTGAGACCCAAAGGAACTTAAATTATGCAAAGAACACTTCATCATGCTCTGTGTTTTGTGCTGGAAGACTTGCATATCCTGCTCGTCTCCATATGTTGTCAGCTCTCTCCCCAAGAATGGCAGCCAGCAGACCTTTTATTTCTCCTATGAACAACGTATTTCTTCCTGTATTTTCTCTAATGCATGTATCCATTTCTCAGCCCTGAAGTCAAACTAGGGAGCTTGCACTTTAAGTTATCCTTATCCATCTGGGGCCATGGAATATATTGCGGTCTTGCTTCCCCTTCTCCACCAGGGGAAACTGTGAAAACCCCATCCCATAGTCGGATCCCACTAGTCGTATATCTATAGCAGGGGTAATCGTCCCTATTCGTCTTCTTGCTGGTAACAACCTTAACATACTCACATATGGTGGAGACTCTCCTTTCTCACTACATGATCGTCTTCGGTAAAGCTCAGGATATGGTATGGGATCTGGTGTTCTTTCCTTAGGGTGTTCCAGATCTGACGCTCTTAGTTCTTTATCCATCTGTTGGCTTCCCAGTGGGGCAGATGCACCCTCTCCCTCTGCCTCATAACCCTGACTCTCTTTCCTTGTCTGACATTGCTAGAGCCCAACTAGTGTGACTATCATCCCCCTCTTCTCTATCTAAATTTTATCTACTCAAAGACAGTGCTCAGCGTTCATCACTAAACATATTTTCCTCCTCATCTCGTAGTTTAGGTATTGCGGTTCGGCTACCGCTCCCCCGAGTTCCATACTCGCTATCCTGTCATATTTGCTGATCTGATATATTTTATCCATCCTCTCTCCAATAATGTCTTCATCATATCTTTCTCCTTCTAGTGCCACCCTAGGTGTTTCTAGCACTACTCCCTTTACCGATGAACCTTTTTTGCTCTCTCTATTGTATTTCCACACTCAGCCTCATTCTTTCTTTAAGACAGAGTCTGGCACCTAGACCTCACTGCCTTCTATTCTGTTTTATCTCTTTGTCCACTTGCCTTTGCTTTCTCACATCCCTTCTTGCCTTTTCTTGCTCTTGCCTTCATTCTTCCCTTCTCACTTACTGTCTTTGTTCTTCTTCTTCTCTCCTATTCTGGAACCTTCTGTCCTTCACACTTTGTGCTTATTTTCATCTCTCTTCCTTTCTCTTCTATCTCTTTTTTCCTACTGTTGTACTTCCTTTGTTCCTCCACCCGCTTTTTCGTCTTTCTCTTGTTCCTCCCTATATATCTGTTCCCGTCGATTCCTGCTTTTTCTACCTTGCTCATCCTCCCTCAATCTATTTTATCATTCCCTGTCCTTCTTTTCTTGCTCATCTTTGTCTTCTCTTTCCTTACCTCCTCAATGCTTTTCCCATCTAACTTCAGTAGTATCTGTCCTCCCATCCATTCGTTCTGTACGAGAGTTATCTTGTCAGCCCTATCCTTTTCTCCCTTCCATCTTTTAATTTCTCTATCTATTCATGTCAATACATTGGATCTCTCGCCTCCTTCTTCCTTATCTCGTATGAACTTGCAGGCATCTTCCTACCTTCTGCTCTCTTCTGGACTATGGTCACTACTGTAAGCGGGTGGTTCATATGTTGGGTTACTATATCCTGTTGCTGTTTTCAGTTCCTTTAAAGGATAAACTCCTAACATGCCTGTGTCAGCGCTTTTAATGTCGGGCAGAGTAAGAAGAGCTGAGGGCTCACTGCCCTCCCTTTTAAGCTGATTAAGAATCCACTCCTCTGGTGGTGGGACCTCTTTCTCTTCTTGGTACTTTTTCCAGAGTTCTAAAACTGCCAGTCTTTTCTCTAATTTCTTCCCTGTGTACGCAGCGTGCACATATGTAGTCATGTGTTGCAATATGGCTTTTGACAATAATCCCCCTGCGGCCATGGCATGAACATTTTATCAGCTGTACCCTTTACCCATTGTGCACTGTACTGTTTGAGCTTGGGCGCATGCCTTGGTAGTGTCTTACAAAGGTGCTTGACGGAGTGCTTCTGCTTTTTCTCCTACTCTCCCTTGCTGACTTCCTGGCTGAAACCTAACCTGCACTGGTTACCTGGCCACCTTCTGATCTCGGGTCCAGGCCCCCTCCCCCTCCAGTCGCACACCTTCACTGCCTTCCTGGCAACTTGGGGACTGTTTCTGTATCCTTTCAGTCCCACTTCCAGCACTTGACACATGTTGTCTGCACTTACCCCTGCCACCTGCTGGCCGCACTTCTACTATTGTTAGTTATTCTTTTATCCCATGTACTGCACAGTCCCCTCTCCTTCCCCCCCACACTCTCCCCCTTCCCCTTTCCCATGCACTTGCACGATCTGAATGATACCTGGCCTAGTAGGATCATTGTCTATCTTCCCCCCGCACCCCTCCCTTGCCTCGTCGCGCCTTGAAACACTTGTGTATAGGCGCGTTATAAATGCCATATCATATCATATATCATATCATGAGAGGAGTGTCTTCCATAATGACAAGTCGCAATTGACTGTCGATACTTACCAGATCGTTAATCAAACGTTCGGGCATAATTCATGGAATTTATTGTCACTTTGCACTGTGCTAAAAATCCCATGAATCAGGCCTTCAACCCAACAGAGTTTACTTTAGTAGATTACAGCAGAGGTTGAGTCTATGTGAAAGTTTAAAAAAAGAAAACATGTACAACAGAATACTGATCTTAGCTTCCATGAAAAGGTGGTGTAATGGTTCAACAACAAAATGTATTTATGACATTGTCGTTTTTGAAAACCATTATAAGGACGCATGCAGGGTGGACTGGCCTATCTGTAGATTTCCCGGTAGGCCTCTGCACCCTGGGCAGGGGTGGACTGGCCTATAGGGAACTCTGGACATTTCCCGGTAGCCTTTGCACCCTGCGCAGGGGTGGACTGGCCTTTAGGGAACTCTGGATTTTCCGGTAGGCCTTTGCACCCTGGCCCTCTTTTATGTGATATTTCCACATTTTCTCATAGGAAATGTGTTGAGCTTTGAACAGCATTTCCAGGGCCTCTTTTGGTTCCCAGTCCACCCTTGGCTGCATCTAAAGGTTCCCCAAATGTTTTGTGCCTGGGACGCCCGGCATAGGGTACTAATCCGGCGGTAAACTGCCCCAATGAGGGCTGTGTGGCACGTTCAGGGATGAGAATAGCTGATGAAGCATTCATACTTGCCAACATTCTGTGACCAAAAAGATCTAGGATTTTTTAAGTTTCAAAAATAATAATTCCCATAACAATGACATCACAGGAAAACACAAAACATACATTGTTGGCACCATTGAAGCATTCTAAAGTACACAACCCATCAAACAGCACAACATGGAAAGATGTTGACATTTTTAAAAATGTATAATTCTGAATGGTAACTTAACACCAAATAAAATTACCTAACTTCACAGAAGGTCATCCCAGAGCTGGTAGGCAACGTTTGCCACTGCTCTGTAGCAGTAGCCCAGGCAGTACATATTTATTGCAACACTGAATAACATGGCGGCTGATACCCCCCCTCAGTGTGATAGGCAGATGCTGTGGTGGTTCATCTAAGGGATGTCTCTGCAAGAGTGCAAGACAGAGTTGAGTAGCTGTCAGGTCAGTGGATTGGTCTGAGCCTAATCAAAGTAATCACCTAGCTGCCCACTGTACAGACAGACTAATTAATGTGTTGCTTGCTTTGTCCTGCAGCCTGCCTTAAAGTCACATTAATTACCTACCACTGTAAAAAGCAGTAGGACCTGTCACTGAAATCTGTAGGCAGTAGAACTGCTTAAAAAGCAATAGCCTACTGCCTAAATCTGTAGGGTTGGCAAGTATGAGCATTGCTTGAGCGTGGCTCAAACTAAAGCATGAAACATCTGAGTGATATTATTTTTCTTTGATATAGAACGCATTCTGTTGCACTGCTCATAGCTGAAGTGAGGCTTGCATATATATATATATAGAGCAGCGATCAACAGGTATATATTTTTGGGTGAGTAGGACACGGTATACCCGAGCAGAAGGCAGCGAGTCCCGCACTTCCGCCCCGAGGATCATGGGAAATGCGTTTGCAAGAAGATTGCCATCTGCTGATGGCGCTAAACCCATAGTTCATTAGTTCACTCTTTGTATGGCGGGGGGCGATGGGAAAACAGAAGCACACATTTTCTGTACTGCGCTCGATTAGGATAATTGGATTATTCGTGGCCCCCACTCCCGCCGAGGAGGATTTATGAGCTTTGGAAGCAGACGTACGCACACAGGAAGTTGGCGTAGGGCTGGGGTGAAAGGTCGGGTCAGTACGAGGGATAAGCGCTTGACTAATTTTAGCTCCAGGTCTGTTTCTCTTTCCAGTTTCATGACAAGAATTCATGGCCCTTAAAGAGATGGAAACCAGGACGGAGTGGCAGCTGGTACATTTTTAGAGTGGAGATTTTAGGAATTGTCCCATGGGACATGCCATATTGAGCAAGACCATTCCGCAGAGTTCGAGGAAAGGGTTTGGATGGGTTCTTGTTCCCAAAAATATTTCAATTTACATCGATGCCAACTTTTCAGAGTGAGCTCAAGGGTGACTTGTGTGTAACCCCAACCCCCTCCCCCCCCCCACTGCACTGCTACCACCAATTTACATACGTGTGAACTTGGCATATCTTTGCCCACCACCCTAAAAATGTATATTATGAAACCCCCCAAAAAACAATAGCAAGAATCATGGCAAGATGAGCTCTACCCTTGACGGAAAACCCCATATGAAAGCTGACCTTGTTTCTCAGCCCCCCCAAACCATGACTTCTCCATCACTATCTTCTGGAAAGTGCAGAGTAAGATAGTCAAAGGAAGAGTACCAGGGAAGAATTAAGGAAACTGGGAACAGAGGGCCCTTAAGAGACATTTTGAGAGAAGACGGAATTGGAAACAGAATCGAAATAACCAAATAATACTACATTATGGGCCTCATTACGGCTTTAGTGGTGGCAGCCACCAAAATCGGGTCCGGGTTCCCTGAATGGGGAATTACCAGGCCATTCCAAGTTTGGAGGGCCGGTAATTCCTCCTTCAGGGAACCCGGGCCCGGACCTTCTCCATTCCCATTTGAGCCCCTATGGGGCTCAATGGGAATGGGTGCAGGGAGCTAACAACGGGCCGATAACGACCGGCCCGTTGTTAGCTCCCTGGTCCCCTCGCGGGACCCGGTAAGGACGCCTGGTTTTACCAGGCGCTCTTACCGGGTCCCGCAAGGGAACCTCGTATGGGTTTAATGGGTTTTTCGGGTCCGCCTCCATTAGCGGCACCCGTTAACCCATTCTGCCAAGGTTATAATGAGGCCCTATGTGCCTGAGACAGGAAAATGGGAGAAGCTATAGCAGACAGTGTGGTACGTGCAACACTGGGCCTAGCATGCGGCAAGCCCCCCACAGTCCCACAGATGACAAGCTGCTCAACATCCGGGCTCCGCACATGCACTGATGCACAGCAGTAACGCACTGTGTTCCATGCGACAGAGTTACATCACTCCATCGCGTGTGTTTCTTAAAGTAAGACACCACACTTCTCCTTTTTCATAACAATAAAGCAGTGTAAACCTCTCCCACCACACAACTTGGCAATAACATCACAAAACACCGGATTAACTCTCAGCAATGTTCAAAATCAACTTCATGTGTCCAGCACATAGTTTTTTAGGTGAGCAGGTTTCCCACGTCCACTTTGTTGCGGATATTACCGGCCATCACCCCAGCTTGCCCCCCCCCCCAACATGCATCCCCCTGTTCCAGGTGGCCATGGGAGCAGTCACCCCCTCCACCTTCGTCGGACTCTTCTGCACACCTTCTTCCAGGTGACCCACTTGGCGGACTGTTCTCTCGGATCCTCCTGAAGAAACTGGCATTCCTCGTGACTGTGGTCCTGCCATCGGATGCTGCCACCATTGACCCTTTCACAGCCACTACACCCATGGGGTTGGGCTCGTACGGAAGCAAATACTTACCTTGTGGGTGCCGGTTTCTCACTATCACTTCATTCCCCACCGCCAGCTTGTGCGGTTTGAGTCATCGTCGGATGTTCTCCCCTTCATTCCTGGCTCTCCTCTCCATAGCCACTGTGTCATCATTAGTTTCTGCCGGTTCTTGGTCCCCTGTGTCTGGCAGCAGCTGCCGTGGACACCTTCTGAACATGGCCTCCGCCTGCGCACCTCGGTGGAACAATGGGGAGTCGCTCGATACTCCCTCAAGAACTGGTAAAGAACTGGTAAAGGGCTCACTTAAGACAGTGTCCCTGGCCTTTGGCTATGCGGAACACCTTATTGAGGGTCCTCAACTGCTCCGCTTCTCAGTTTGCCCTTGGCCACATGTGGGTTATCTTGCGTTGATGGATCCCGTACTCACTCATGAGCTGGCTGAAGCTCTCACCCTGAAACTGTAGCCCATTGTCAGAGCACACCATATGTGGCAGTCAATGAGTGCAAACACCTTCTCCAGGTCCGCTGTCACCTCGCCAAATGCTACCGACTCCAGGAACTCAACTTCGAGCTACTGTGTCCTTTGGTCAATGACTGCTTGAAAGTGTGTGTCTCTTCCTGTCGAACCAAAATCCACATGCACTGTCTTCCACAGCGATGTGCTTCGGGGCATTGGCTCAATTGATGGCTCATGATACGCCGGGGCCGCTGTCTGGTATCAAATGCATCTGGATACAAATTCATCCACCTTCGTTTCTGAATCCAGAAACCAGACCTTCAACCTCAGGCAGGCCTTCGTTTTGGCTATCCCCTGATGTGCCTGGTGGGCCAGCTAGATCACTTGCTGAATCTTGCTCGCCGGGACCACCATTCTGTCCCCTCTTAGCAGTAGGCCTGATTCAGTGAACAGCAGCTCATCCACCACCCTCCACAGTTGTTCCAGGGTGACGCAGGCCTCCTGGTTTCTTTGATGGAGTCCTTCTAGAATTGTCTTCCACTATCCTTTACTCAGTGCACCCTGTAGGTGGCCAAAACACTCATCTTCCTCCGAGGCCTTTGTCAATTCCTCGATGGGCATGGAGTTTGGGATAGAGGACTCTAAGACCACCTGAACGTGTTCCTCCACTTCCTCGGCCGTGTCCTCCCCATTGACCCCCTTCTTCTGTGGGTGTCTCGCTGCATTAGCCAATTTGTTTGAAAATGTTTGTTCGCATGCAACATTTCCTCGTTTTTCACATGTGTGATTTGACCTTCAGAGCAATTGGCCCGCATACTTTCCAAAATACTGAACAGGGAGAGTGGGCATTCCAGGGGTATCCCCTGCTCCCCATGTTCGATATTTTGGGGTTTCGGAGGTGCAGGGGTGTCCCTTGCTTCCTTAACATTGGTGGCAGGGAAAAAAAACATGAACGTTTAAAACGGGGCCCGAGCAGTTATAATGTGGGCAGTTTGCTGCGATAAAAAAAGAAAAAACAATCCCAATCTGTCTCAACAAGTAGTCCGCTGCATTGTTGGCACCGGGACGGTACACCAGAAAGACTCTATATTCTAGGAGGGCTAACATCCACCTCTCTATCCTGGCCTGGGGCATCAAGGACGACCCCACCATAATCGGCAGCAAAGGTTTATGGTCTGTCACCACCATTACAAGTCTTCCCAGCATACAGGCGGAATTGCTGACACCTCCACAGCACCGCCAAAGCTTTGTGCTCGATCTGCGAATACCTTTGCTCCGTTTCAGTGAGCGTATGGCTGGCAAACGCCAA
This sequence comes from Ambystoma mexicanum, assembly GCF_040938575.1. Taxonomy (NCBI): domain Eukaryota; kingdom Metazoa; phylum Chordata; class Amphibia; order Caudata; family Ambystomatidae; genus Ambystoma; species Ambystoma mexicanum. The sequence continues at coordinate 99,744,671 of NC_090934.1, forward strand.
CGGCCTCACATCGCCCTTGGAGTACAGTTGTATAAGTACTGCCCTGAGGTCAAACGGGCACTCGTCCACTACTATTTCAGATAGAGTTGATGGGTGAAAGAACACCATTGTGTTCTCCGCCGCGAGGGTCGACTTCACACGATCAAAGCGGCTTGCTCCATTGGGCCCCACTGACACATTGTCTTTTCTTGTTATGCTCCTCAATGGTTCCAACCTCGTGGCCAGATTCCTAATAAATCTTGCGCAGTACGTCACCATCCCAAAGAAACAGTGTACCTCTGTCACCATCTCCGGGGGGCCTGGAATTCACAATGTCTTGCAACTTCCTTTGATCGGGTGACACCCCGCCTTCCTTGAAGACAAAACCAAAGAACTTGATACTTGTCTTGAGAAATTTGCAGTTCTCCTTGTGTAGGTTGAGTCCCAGTGACTGTATCTGCTCGAGTGTCTTAACCAGCCATGCCATGTGCTCCACTTTGGACTTTGCAAAAATGAGAATGTCATCGCTAATGTTTATGACGACCTCCAGGACAGCCAGGGTGCCCCGTTTGATATTCTGGAAAACTTCTGCAGCTGAAGACAGCCCAAAACTGAGGCGTTTGTACCGGTATAATCCTTGGTGAGTCGTGAAAAAGTGGTGATATCCTGGACTCAGGGTGTAACACAACGTGATGGTACCCGGCCCTCAGATCAAGCTTTTGAGAAAAACCTGGCACCCTGTAACTCAATGATAATGTCATCAATTGTGGGTGTCAAATGCTTCTCCGTCTTTATCGCCTTGTTTGGAAGCCACACAGATTCTGACCGACTACGGCTGTTTAGGTTTTGTTGCTATAACAATGGGAGACACCCAGGGCGTGGGCCTTTCCACTTTCTCGATAATGTCAAGTCTGGTCAAACTTTCCAGCTCTTTATCCACAAGCTCCCGCAGGTGAAATAGAACCATCTGGTGTTTCAGGGCGACTGGGCAAATAGATTTGTCTATATGTGGCCTAATCGGCTTTCCCTCCAGCTGCTCAACTCCGACAAACACGCCTGAAAATCGGTCCAGCACTGCCTGAACATCCGCGACATACACGCTGTATGCAAATGTCATGATCCCCAGTGCCTCAGCTGAGACACAACTCAACAAGGTGTTCCCACTAATCTCTTTGATGAAAAACCTGACTTTGATCGCTCTGGATCTGTGTTCCACTTGAGATACATATGCCCCCATCAGAGGAATGGGCTAGTGCCCTCCGAACGTGAATATGCATGTCCTTGGGTGCTTCAGCACTGGAGGGTCATTCATCGCCTCAAAATGCGCTTCGGCCATGGCATTGATGGAAGCCCTTGTGTCCACCAAGACAGGGATCGCTGAGCCGCCAGCTCGCACAGTACACCTTGTCTTCGCCTTTAGCACACTCATGCTGGATATGAATAATATGTTCTACTCATCCTCCTCCTCTTCAATCTCCAGTTCTGCCACCTCCTCTTCCTGGTCCGCGAGGGCCACACTCCGAGGTCGCTGTTGCCTGAAGGACTCAACCCTGACTGGGCCCCTCTGAACGATCATCGGGAGTGGTGCACGATACATCTGTGCATTGTGATCCGAGCAGCCACACCTTCCACACGCTTTCCCATTCGCTGGGCATTCCGATGGATGAGGGAGGTCATACCCACACTGGCGGCACGATGCTGGTGCTTTTGTGCCCCTCTCACGTGGTGGCACCATTGTTCTTCGGGCCTATCTCGCTCCTTGGCCACGCTCCACTGCACACACCTCCTTGATCTTGAGCCTGTGTATCGTAGCATCCATCTTGGAGGCATGTGTTTCCGCCATCTCATACGATTGACCCAGTTCAAGAATTTGTGCTAATGTCAACCCCGACTCCCTCAGTACCTGCTGGTACAACTTGACAGATGCACGCCCTTGGATCAATTGGTTCCGTATCATACCTTCCTCATTCTCCCACACACACGTGGCTTAGATGCACCAAAGCCAGCCATTAAATGTGTGCAATGGCTCATCGTCTTTTTGCTTGGCATTACTCATAACAAACCTCTCGTAATCCATGTTAGCAAGGGGCATGAAGGGTTCCCTTAGCGCAGCCTTAGTGGGATTGTATGTCCTATCAACTGTTTGCAAAGACTTATAGATCAGATGGACAGCAGGAACAGCAGCATAGATGAGTGTTGCCACCTTACTTTCATCGCCCGTCTCTCCTGTGGCTCTGAAGTACATCTCGAAGCGTTTAATCCAAGAGTTCCACCTTGGCCCCAGACTGGATAGTGTCCCCGAGATATCAAACTCCGGCATTGGGGCAAGCAAACCTTGTTGTCCTGCATCGTATTGGTTCCAGTGGATGGAACTGGGTGTCAGGCGTACAGGCACCCCTTTTTGACAGGGGCAAACTAGACAGACAAGTGGGTGCACAAGCACCCCTTCCTGGTAAGGCCTGCAACCCAGATGACACACTTAACACCCTCACTGAGCTATTTGGAGCCCACCTTGCTGATGCCACCCTCCTCCTTGAATACAGAGAAGAGACCCAATAAACATTGAAGAGAGGTGAAGAATATGTCCCCCCCCCTCCTTCCTTCCAAGTCATGCACAACAGCAGGAACCACAAAGAGAGAACCAAAACATGGAAAAAAAAAGAAGAAATGTCCCATATTTTCCAATAATGTATCAATCACTGTTTCCACTTTGCATAAGAAAAAGACTTATTTTATTCCAAACATTTTTATTTCTTCAAATGACTGCAAGCATTGCATCCGTGGGTCCTCCATAAATTGAACAGGGAGGCGCACATGCACTCCCATAGGGGCTGCAACCTCCGCAAGCAGGTGGAAACAGAAAAAGAATGCGTCCCTCACTGTGACGCACACGTCGGCACTGCGGGCGATGAAAGTTCTCCCTACGAGCAGCTGCTCGTGTTCACCGCGGCCTGAACCGACTGTCAGGTCCGTAAAATAAATGATGATCCCCTCTTCGCCAGTGTAGTAACCTCCAATCTTCACAAGGATAGCAGACCTTCACAGAGACCTGGACATCGAGATGTTGGATGAACATCTAGCGAAGCTGAGTAAGAACTTCTGCCAAGAACTGGATCAGAACCCAAACCCTCTGATCAGAAGACTCACTGCCACCACTGCAAACCCCTTCGACCGCTACCCGCGGCCCATCACTGCGAAGACCCTGTGAAACCAGCCCTACTGTGACAAGACCACACAGACCAAGAAGAATACAACCCACGACTACACACTCAACCCGAGAAGATGGAGTAATGAGGCTCAAGCCTCGATATCCAAAAATCACTGCTGATGGATAAAAATCTATCAGCAAGAAGAAGAACAAGCGCGCCAGTGTAGTACGTGCGCCCCTAGGCCTAGCATACGGCAAGGCCCCCCAGTCCCATAGATAACACCAGACAAGCTGCTCACTGTCCGGGCTCCGCATGTGCACTGATGCACAGTGGGAATGCCCCGTTTATTCCACGCGACAGAGTTACGTCACACCATCGCGTATGTTTCTTAAAGTAACACACCACAGACAGATACATGGCGGAGAGTGCAAAGCATCAAATATACTGACAAGAGGTCCCCAGAGAAACCCCTCAGAAGAAGAAAAAGAGAAACCCCAAGCATATTTCACCCTTATTTACAAGGAGTCTTTTACATGTTGCATGCAATATTATAATGTTAGGCCCAGCCTTGCCTGTGTGAGCACTTTCTTTGACCTTTGTGACCTCAGAGGTTTTGTTTAAGATCACGGTTCCCTGAATAGCTAGTTACATGGGAGCTCTGTATAAAATATGTTGAAATTATGCAAATGTATTAAAGAAATATCAAAATAACTCAAATAGATACCTTTTACCAACACAACACAAGACCCACTTGTGACACATACTCATGATGGCGGTGTTGAAAGAAAAACGATGAGGCCCGTCTCAACAATATGTGCTCCATTTTTCCTGTAAAACACATGTCCATTCTGTTGTCCCCAACATATTCAAGCATTGCCACATCAAAACAGTTTCATGCTGCCTGTGCTTAACATAGTCCAGCAGGACACTGTAACACTACATACGAAATGTGCCCAACATATGCCAGTCTTGCCAATTCAATAACACATTTTCATGCTAGCTGTACCCAGTATATGCCAATATCTCCACAGCAAAAGGCTTTACATGCTGACTGCTCATTATCTGAAAATACTCTCATGGTAAATGCACTTTCTTGAGCTAACTGTGCCAAATATTTGCCACCGTTGCCACTGTAAAACATTGCATGTAGGCTGTGCAAAATATGTGCAGCCACTGCACTGTAAAAACATTTTCAATATTGCTTGTGCCGAATGTATGCCAGTAATGAAACTGCACAAAACTGTCAGTGCTGGTTGAGTGCAATGTTGCCAATAATGCCACGGTAAAAGCAGTCTCATGCTGCCTTTGTCCAAAATATGGCACTATTGCGCTGAGAAAAAATTGTCATGCACAATGGATGCCGTAACACGGTCACTGGCCTTTCAGTCTCTAATGCCCTGCACAGTTCTGGGCATGTGCCAGCATGTCTGTTTAGGAATGGCCATGCCATGGCACATGCAAAACACTACCTAGGGTGGCAAGGACACCAGTCTTTATCTGTGCCAGAAAAATAAATACCTTTAGATTCTTTGCACTGTAGTCCAACCACCTCTGAAATGAGAAGCAAACTACCACCTTTCAATGATGACCCCATCAAAGTGTCACTGACACTTGTAAAGTGCATTCACTGAGGCCACTAAGTCCTTTTACCATTGACATTTGAAAAGGGGGGGATTCTGATTTAAGATTGTGATGCTTGAGACCTCTGAGCATTTGCATCAGCTAATTTATGAGTTGTTTTTCAGGATTGACGAAACCTCTGTGTATACATCAGTACTACTAGAAAGCAAAGGGATGAGTGTGGTACATGGAGACGGTCCCAAATGTACCAAATGGACACAGCACAGGTTAAGCCAGTGTAGACCTGCAAAGACCAAGTCTAACCACCCAGAACAAATATCCCAACTAGACCAAACACAAGCAGCGCAACCCAACCCAACACGGTTCAAATCAGCATAAACCCGACCTAACTCACACCAACATGGCACCAGTGTGGAGCTTTGAATACATGGCATCAGTCTACTCACCCAGTAAAACCCACTCCAAAACAAGTTAGCTCAACCTTGTCCAGACCAGCCAAGTGCGGTTAAACCAAGACTAGTCAACAAAGTCAAACCCAGAAGAGACTGACACAGTTGCTGCCCACCCACATCACCCACCAATGCACTTGCATTGTTCTCCTAACCACCTTCTCCCTACTCTTCACTTAAGGACAGCAACCACGCCCCTGCATGGTTCTCCAACTGCTCCGCTCTCCTCCCACCAGACCATCCTTATCATCCTCACCTTTCCTATGAACATCACTTTTCCCACTCTGACATCACCTATCCACCTCATATTCCTATAAGATTTACCGCTTCATCCTACACCCTCCTGCTTCCCAACTGAAATGACTCTAGGGGCCTCATTACAAGTCAGGCGGTAAGTGGTTAACGGCGCCGGTAAAGGTCCCGCGAGGGGAAGAGGGAGCAAACAACGGGCCACTTGTAATCGGCCGGTTGTTTGCGCCCTCTCCCATTTCCATTCAGCCCTATGGGGGCTGAAATGGGAATGGGGAAGGCCCGGGCCCGGGTTCCTGAAGGGAGGAATTACCGGGCCCTCCGGACTCCGAATGGCCCGGTAATTCCCCATTCTGGGAACCCGGACCCGATTTTGGCGGCAGCCATGCCGCCAATAGCGGCATGGCTACCGCCAAACTTGTAATGACGGCCTAGGTCTCTGGATTGCCGAAAGACTTGCAACATAACGTCCTTCCTTACTGACCACTTTGACTCACACCAACCTACCTCTCGCCTGTGATCGCTTTCAAGTAAACATGAAGCCCCCACATGACCCCACCCCTCTTGCATTAAACGCTGACTCAGCCCCTATCTCTAGCTCTTCTTGAAGAGTGACCTGTTAGATAAGATAGACTAACGATTCCTACAACATGCTCGCCTCAGTCGAGATGCTGTGATAAAAAGTACACCCACACCTTATCTTTTATGAATCGTGGAATCCCGCAAGTTCTGAATAATACATGCTCGTGACTCGGGAAACAGAGGTGTTGCCTGGATAACATTGGAGGTCCATAGAAGCAGTGAACTCCATGTCAAGAACTTTCGGTCCTGAAGAAGATGACCCAAATCACTATGGTTATTGAAACTGGTCGACCCACTTATGCATGAGTCTTCTCATGTATATGATGATGTCCAATTTAAGAAACTTGTACACATTTAAAAATAAATTCCTCCATGATTAGATAGGCTTACAGCCTCTAGGTCTTTTGGTTTTCCCTCTCTTGAGGGCTCATTGTTTTACACAATCAGAACAAGTTCTGAGATGACAGGTCTACTGCTCTATTTGGTGATTAAAACATAGAGAGAAATTCCTGGTAGCAGCGCTCACCTTGTCACTCACGAAAGAGGCATAATCTAATGTATATTGTCCGTATGTAGCAACCTTATACTTGTGTCTGACTTTTTTAAACAAAATAATTTCTTTGGGATATGTGTCTACTTGTTGGGTTGAGAGAAACCTCTTGCTGTCCCTTTTAGATAGGCGGCACACAACCATATCCCTAGGGAGAGACCCTTGGAATAGGGACAGGGTGTTATTCCCAGTAGGGACAGCCTGCATGTGTGTTTTGTTTAATAGGAGAGAGTGTTGTTGTCCCTTCCCTGAAATATTTCTCAGAATACTGTTCATTGTGTTATCTGTCTGCCGCCCTTCGTACTTTGCAGCTAGTCCTTAAAAATAGGATCCTTGATCCCAAGCCAACATTGACTCCTTTTTGTCTTGCACACAAATCTGTTCTTCCAGCGTCTCATGACTCTGCAACCCTGATCGGCTTCTTAGGTAGTTGAATTGAATATTTACACGAGCCAGTGTCCATTTTCCAACTATGGCTGCCTTTGCCACGTTATATATTCCTCTATAGAAAGCTTCTATGTATCTTTTCTACCTTGTGTTACTGCGTATATGCACTTATTGGTCTGCAAGTTACTTTGTCTCCCTTTGCATTAATGATTACTTTATCATTTCAGACATGTTTTGCTTATTGCTTCAGTTACATCGTCACTCTTATGTATTTTCATATCTGTTCGGCATGGCTTTGTATATCTTCTCCATGACATCACTCTGGCCTAGTCAGATTTCACTCGGCACTCCATGATGTCCAATGGTGTGTGCTGACCTCCTTCCATACGGCATCCTCCACACTTTCAGTGTGAGGGTACATTCGATAAGGTTGTCTGAGTGCATATTGTCTCTCATACACTCGATGAGGTATAGGCATAACACATGGAGTCTCACACAGGGCCCTTCTCCTGCTGTTCCAGTCTGACGGCAGTGAGGGGGCAGATTTTAAGGAAATTGCATCCACCTGCTCTTCTACAACCCCCGCTCTGGTCGGGTTCTCAACCACATTAATTTCTTCATTCTCCTTTATCATCTCTACATACTTTTGTTTCTTTGGAATCCATATCTTTGACACCCTCCTCAGGTGACCTGCATTCTTTATATGCTCCTCCACACTCCAGGTCACAAGACAGCAATCTTCTGATGGTCAACAGAATATCCACCATCCTACATATTTATTATGCTCCTTGGGATAGTAGACTTCGTTCATGGAGCTGCTAGTGAGTTATTTCTTTATGCTCTCATGGGTACTTTCTTCATTTTGCATCTGCTCACCAGTTCCAGCGTCTATATCACTCATGATTTTCATCCCAATAGCTTTCTTGGCTGTCTTCTGGCATTCTCCCAAGATTATCCTTATGAGACACCATCCTAGCAATACCAACACTAGTACTGCTCCAAGTAAATTGAAGGCATTTGCCAACCAAGTTGTAATCCATGAAAATAAAGATGAAAACTAACCGTCTTCTTCGGTCTTGTCAACTTCATCCTCCATCTTCGTATGCAGGGTTCACAACATCGTTATTGCTTCTGTCAAAGTCCCATTGTCTTCATCATGAGCAGGTGTAAATGTACAACACGAAGGCCCGATCGTGGTGCACACACCTCCTTCCATTGCTGTAATTAAGTCCAGGACATACCTGGTCTGGAGGGCCATAAGCCTGATTGCCTTCAACTCTTCTTTGATCGCATTTTATCCTTTTATCGTCGTATTGATCGTTTGCAGCAGCTCCCATCTGGTGATTTGCAGTCACTTGGCATTCACTGCAGTCTGAATTCCTGCCAGAAATATAGCTTTAAATATCACTGCTGTAATTATCTCTCCTCTGTCTGCTTCGATAAAATGATCTTTTCCTCCTCAGGTGTGTGTCCATTTTTGGGAAGTCTGTAATCTGCAGGTCACTTTGTGTTACTACTAAAGCTGGCATGCTTATAAGCACCAATGAACAAACTACACCCATGTTGGTGGCAACTTTATATATGCTCTTTATCCACAGACCCAATAATGGCGCATCAGGACTGCTGTTCCTTCCTTCATGGCTGGTACATCGAAAACCATAACTAGTTCCCATTGCCCTGTTAATGCTTTTGCTTTGCACACAACCAATCCATTAGCCCATCCTTCAGGTGGAAGCACTGTTCTTTTAATTTGTAGTTTACCTCTTTCCCAGCATTCTTGTATTTCCTTCCCATTCTTATTCCTGCATTGTAGCATCTTGTTTTCTTCAATCATGATCCCTGCTACGTTTATTCCAGGCTGTTGGTATTTTATTATTTGATGCATTGTTTCTGGCTTCTCTCTTGATTTTATGTCTTGTACATAATTGTCTTATCGTTAAGATGTCGCTTTATTCACCCACACTATGGATGTTATTCTGTCTTGGAGCTGTCCTCTGTTTAAGCAAAGTGCAAGGTGTGTCAGGCAATATGCCTTTTTCACTAATACTTCTGTTGCTATGAATTTTTTAGAGATTCCCAAAGCATAAGCTATAAAGGAACACACATAGCAGCTTTCATCTGACATTTCCTACCTACCTTTTTCATGTGCTGATACCACAGGTTATTCATAAAATGAGCCAAATTATCAAGAAACGTGTTTATACCTTAGTGATTTTCCCCAACATCCTTTTCAAATCAAAATAAATGCCTAGTAAGATTATAAAGTATACTGTTTGTGATTTCATCAGAGGCAACAGTAAATGTTTCATTGTCATTCCCCATATCTCTATTGTTTCTTATAACTTTTCCAAAGTCATAATAATCTGGAGGAAAACACACATCATAATGCAGAATGACGCCACAATTATTATTCCATGGAAACTCATTGATTTTCTTGATGTCAATGGGCCTCTTATATACTGAAACTTCCTAATATTTCCTCAAACTTTTAATATGTAACTCTGTAAGTCTCTATGAATCAAACCTTTATATCAAGAACTGCAAGATGTTTGCAACAATTATTCTAAAAATAATGAGATTGTTCTTAGGGTCTCCAAAAACCGTTCTGACGTTGACGTACCTTCTTATTAGGCAAAAGAAGGGGGTTCTGGGAGTCCCTCTACCAGCGCGAACACAGCCCATTGACCTGTTCTTGGGTGGATGGCCCCACGGAGAGACTCTACCAAGTCTTTAGCTCACTGTCCCTTTCACAGAGGAGACATTTCCCTGCATATCAGTCTTTGTCCTGCCCAGGGGCAGTCCAGTACCAAAATGCTAAGCAATTCTCCTCTGAACAAGAGTACCAACAGCAACTCTAGACACCTGTTTTGGCCTAGTCGGGCCTCATCAGTGAGGTGGAGCTGTGCCTCTCTAAGAACAGTAAGCAAGGGGTCCACGTTTGGATTCCCCCGGTAACTTAGGGTGAGACCCAAAGCCACTTAATATGCAAAACAAGGGGTTCTGGGAGTCTCTCTACGGCTAAAGACGTGGTTAAGACTCTCCCTGGGACCATCCACCCAAGAACAGGTCAATGGGCTGTGTTCGTGCTAGTAGAGAGACTCCCAGAACCCACTTTTTGTGTGTACCTTCTTATTAGAGCTGGATAAGACTGTAATATGTAGGTAAAAACAGCATGCAAGAATGGGTGTAATATTATTGCAATGGGTAACATAAATATGAAGTGTGCTTTTCTTCTTTCAGCTCGGGTACTTCAATGCATTGTCTCATGAGCTAAAACAAGTTCCAGGATAACTGCAAGTCTGTTTATTCCTCATCAAATGTTAAAACATATTGGCCTTTAGTCTTGGGTGCTGCTGTGTTCTTCACTTTCCTGATCTTTGCTGTAAGGCATAGAACGAGTCTGCATACGCGGAACCTCTTGTCTTGCTTTGCAGTGGGTGGTTGCAGGAGGGGTAGGGGTTTCTCCTTTAAATGGCTTAATGTCATGCAAATGTGCCAGGCTCTTTGTGCTTTTAGCTTAGCTGCTGTAGGTGTGACCTCTTTCACCTCGTATGGACCTTTCAAAGCAGGCAGTGCTCCAAGTGCATACAATCATTCGTACCAGCACCTGTGCTCCTGGGTATAGACTTGGTTGTTTTCACAAATCCTCTGCTTCAATGGGTTGATCTACTTTGCCACTTTTCTTTGACCCCTCCCTTCAATTCTTGACCTATTGAGGCACGAAAGAAACACTTGCCGTCATTGTTGTTATCATGTATCTCATCGCCTAATGTCTTCGCTACACTCTAGGCATCAGGTTTTACCCTAGTTGGAGGAGCAAGGGGGTTTTCTCGGGCGGTGTCTAGTCACCAACTCATGAAGATTTAGATGGTGATCTGAGCTGGGCTGGTTCCTTAGAGCATATAGGGCAAGTGGTAGGCAAGGAAGCCATCCCTTCTTTAGAGTAATCTTGATCTTTGCAATCCTTTCATTCAATAATCAGTTAAATCGTTCACAAACACCATTCACCTGTGGGTGATAAGCGGAAGAAAACATTTGCTTGATGCCTAATAGAAGAACTATTTGCCTGAACAACTCATTTATAAAATGCGGTCCATTGTCAGACCGCAAAACCTCCCACAAACCCCATCTTGGGAACACTTCACTCACAAGGAACTTGGCAGAGCATGTGGCATCAGGGTGTGTGCATGGACCTGCCTCTATCCATCTAGAAAAAGGACATACCACAACCAGCATATAACTGAAACCATTGCATGTCTGCACCATAGCTACATGATCTATATGTAGGTGCTGAAATGGGCCATTGGGTCTAGGAATTGCTCCTCTCACTATTCGCAAAGTGTGCCCTGCAGTACATTTCTGGCACATGATGCAATTTACAATAAACTGTGCCATATACTCTAACAGGTTTGGCGAAAACCACTCTTCTGCTATTGTAGCAGCTAGACTCTCTCGAGTCACATGCACGGGGTAGTGGAGCTGCTCCAATGCTACCCTCAATAATGCTAGAGGCATAACCGGCTTTCCAGTACTATCCTGTCTCCAAATTGCATCAGTGGGGATAAATAACACCCCGGCTTCTTCCATAATTCCTTCTCTTGTTGTGGTGCTTGCCCTTGTCTCTCAATTAACTGGACAATAGACAGCATGTTAAAGCCCACCTTTACCAACATGCATCGTCCTGTCATCTGTTTAACACATTCTATTTCAAAATTATGAATGGTTGGGAAATAGGCTTCCATTTTGGCTTCTAAATCTGCAGCTTTGTTTCTGTGAGAAATTAAATCTGTCATTTTAGAATGTGCTGCACATTTTACGACTGCTAGAGTCAATGCTGGTAACTTCAATAAGTTTATCCAATAGGGCTGTATGTTGCACTGCAGTACCATCTTTGTGGAGGAAACCCTCCTTTCCCAGCATGACAGACCTGCATTTATGGTTTACGTCACATAGGCAGAGTCAGAGTACACCGTCACTTCCTCATATTCGAATGTCTGAAATGTGGTGATTAGCACCACTAATTCTACAGCCTGTGGTGAGCATTGGAAAGGCAATCTTGCTCGTGTCACTACTTCCAATTCACCCTCTCGGTTCAGCTTTACTATCTCTGATCCAGTATGCCTTTCACCAGTCATTTGATCAATATTTGATGAACCATCAATAAAAACAACTTCCCCCCTCCCAAGGGCATTTTCTCTAGCTTGGGGAATTTCATTATAGTTCTCAGTATACAATGTGCAATCATGTACATAATCATCCTCCCCTACTGGTTCAGCTATGAACATTGCTGGGTTCACTGTCTTAGATATGACAATTTTACTCACACGATTCAACATTATTACTTTGTATCCTGAGGCTCTCTGTGTGGTCAATGTACTTCTGGGTTTCTCTAAAATTGCAAATAATGCATGCTCTACAAATAATGTTACTGAACACCCTATTACTATACTTGAAGCTATTTCAATCGCGAATGCAGTGGCAGCTAAAGACTGCTCAGAAGGATAAGGCCCTTTCATAAGTGGATCTAAAATCCCACTATAATAGGCCAATGGTTTGTGTCCATGTCCTAATGTCATCTTTTGTGTAAGGACTGCAGTCATGACTTCTCCATTTGAATGAGAAAACAAATAACATTCTTTATGATAATCTGGAATTCCCAACACAGGGGCTGTACCGATTGCCTTTTTAATTTTTTCTAATCCTACAGTCATTTCTTCTGTCTATATTAGTTTACTCTTGCCCACCTGTGCTTCTTTAAGCCCTTTTAAAAGTGGTTGAATATAAGTACTGTAATAGAGAACCCAGGCCCTGCAATAGTTACATAGGCCTAAAAATGTTGCATTTCCCTCACTGTTTTAGGTTCTGAGGTCTTCATAATTGCTTCTACTCTTTCATGTGTTATTTTCCTTCCTTCATGAGAAATCAACTATCCTATTTACAAGACCTCTTCCGGAAAGTATTGTAAATTCTCTTTAGCCAATGTATATCTCTTCTTTGGGAGTATATTCTTGAGTTTAATTGAATATTCTCTGCATTTTTCTTCTGTCTCACTGCTCACTAAAATGTCATCACATATTGCACTATTGCAATTTTGAGCTGAACGTTGCCTAAGGAAGCAAAATCCTGTGAGTCTTCATGGAGGGGAATTGAAAAGAACGCATTCTTTAAATCTATGACTGTAAAATATTTGGCCTTAGATGGAATGTTACACAATATTGTTGTGGAATTTGGAACTTAAGGAAACTCAGCTACGACTATATTGCTTAGAGGGCGAAGGTCATGAATACAACTACACAACCTGCCTGTCGATTTTCTCACTTTGTACACAGCCGTGTTACATGGAGAATCGGATGGTACCAATATTCCTTGCTTCATCAAAGCAGAAATGGTCTTGAAATATACCTTCATCCATCTCTCTGGACATGGGGTATTGTTTTGCACGTGGAAAAAGTGCTCCTGGTTTATGCTTGATTCTAACTGCTCCTAAACAGTCGGGGTAAGTCAGACCTCGCTGTCTGCGGGGTCTGTGGCTTGTGACATCTACTGTTGGAGTGAAGGAGAGCTGGAGTTACCATCGTCCCAGTTGGGAGGGTGGGAGAAGCATTTCACGTACCTTCTGCTGCAATGGAGTACAGCAACTGACTTGACTTGCCCACCTGCTCCTCCGGTGTGGATACCTGTGTTCTCATCCCCATGCAACCTTAGAAGTCACGCCCCTAGCCTCAGCCTCAGCCAATCCACTGGCACTGACTGCTACTTAACATCCAGCCTGGGCAAAGCCCAAGGGAAGTGGGGATAAGGCGGACATCGCTGTCTGTGGGGTCCGTGGCTTGTGACATCTACTGTTCAAATGCAGGAGAGCTGGAGTTACCATTGGCCCGGTTGTGTGAGTGGGAGAAGCATTTCACGTACCTTCTGCTGCATTGGAGTGCAGCCACTGACTTGATTTGCCCACCTGCTCCTCCGGTGTGGATACCCATGTTCTCATTGCCAAGCAGCGTTAGAAGCCACGCACTAGCCTCACCCTCAGCCAATCCACTGGCACTGACTACCCCTTAACATCCAGCCTCGGCGAAGTCCAGGTGAACTCGGGATAAGTTGGACCTCGCTTTCTGCAGCTGTCTGTGGATAGAGGCATTTTAACACTGACTCCAACAGCTCCCTCGTACTCAGTCGAACTACCATCTCCTTTCAGACTATGGTAGCATTCCCCATCTTTCATTCACTAGCAAAACCATCACTGCAAACTGCTAGTTCTCTGACCTATTCCATCCTGCTGCTGGTTATATTGTTCCTTTTGTCTCCAGACTGTACTATTATGTCACCAGTTGGTAATCCATCCACTTCTCGACTTACCTCTACTCGGAACTACGCTAATCTTATCTATCCTCCATGTACTTCTAATACTGCACTTATTGATCTCAGTTTATGGAATGCCAGATCTCTTTGTAATAAGTCCTCTTCTGTTCGCGTTCTATTTCTAAGACTCAACCTTCATTTTCTCTGCATAACAGAGACCTGGATTCCCTCTTACAACACTACTTTTGCTGCTTCTTTGACTATTTCTCAGACTTCTTTCTGTCATACCCCACACCCCTTAGCCCGGGCATGGGGTATTGGTATTCTATATCACCCTTCCTTTACAATTGCATCCTTGATTTTACCTCTTCCTATGTATTCTTCATTTGACTTCTCCTATGCTACTTTCAAAGACCCCTATCCTGTCTCGTTTCTTCTTGTCTATCGCCCCTAGTTGGCTCCTTTTGTGAAGACTTTGATTTTCTCCTCTCTTCTATTCTTCCTTCTCCTACTCCACGTATACACTTGGGTGACTTCAATCTTCATCTTTCGTCCACACATTGCACTCTTCCTCTGCTCTCAATTCCTGGCTCTCACTTTCTACGTCCCCTCTCTACTCCACCTTCGCACACTTCTGGATCTTGTCTTGACCTTATTTTTGTTTCATCTTCATCTGCATGATCTGTTTCATCACTTCCTGCCTATATCTCTGATCATCATCTTCTTTTTGTATCACTTTTTCCTTAAGCGCCTACACATTCTGTAATTTCTTCTCTTAAGTCATCATTCTATCGGTGCGACTTATGAAACTTTAATACTCCACTCTTTTTTTCCTCCTGTATCCCTCTCTTGCATTCTCACTCCTCTTATGCAGTCTTGTCTGTTGATGAGGCTGCTTCGACCCTGCTTCAACCCTTTTCTCTTCTCTATCTTCTTCTTTAGATTTGCTCGATCCTGCTTCTCCATTCTATCCCACCCGTAAACCTTCCCAACCATGGCTCTCTCTTCATCTCTGCTCCATGTGCCGTTTTCTTCGCCGTCTTGAAAGCCAGTGGCTTAAGTCCAAATCTACAGCTGACTATTCTTCATACTTTTCATAAGATGCTCTTTCTGATGACTGATTACTTTCTGCCAAACGCTCTTATTTCTCTGATCTCCTACACACGCAATCAACCCAATCCTAAGTGTCTTTTTCAGATGCTCTCAAATCTCCTTTCTTCTCCTATCCCAGATTACTCAATTAGGTCTACTCTCTCTGCCTCTGAGCTAGCTCAATTCTTTCCTTCAAAGGTGACTTCTCTTCACTCTGATATTGAAGCCTCTGCTTCTCTATTTCCATCTATTTTACTATCCCAGTTCTCTCAGTTTCTTTTTCCTGTTTCAAACCTATTACCAATGTGAAGACTTCTCTCCTACTGGCTAATGCTCACCCTACTTCTTCCCCTACTAATCCTATCCCCTCGGCACTCATTCTCAAAGTCTACCCATCCCGTGTTTCTTATCTTACCTCTTTCTTTAACATCTGCTCTTGGCATCAACCTTTCCCTCATCCTTTAAGCACACTTCTATTATTCCAATTTGAAGAAAACCTACTGCTGATCCTGTGCTTGTTTCAAATTTCCATCCCATCTCCTTATTGCCTTATCTCACTAAACTACTTGAAGTGTTGGTGTATTCCCAAGTGTTGACTTTTGTTTCTAACTGTCCTATTCTTCTGCGATTTCAGCCGGGTATTTGCCCCTTTCATTACACTGAAACTGCTCTTCTCTCTGTCCTGAATTCATTACTCACTGAAAGCTATTCTAAACACTCATCTCTTCTCATTCTGTTGGACCTTTCAGCTGCCTTCAACACTGTTGATCACTCTCTTCTACTGGTCTCACTCTCATCTTTTGGTTTATTTGCTCTGTTCTTTCCGGGTTTCAGACATACCTATCCCAAAGTACCTTCTATGTTTCCCAGGCCGGTAAAACATCTGACCCTTTCTTGCTGGCCCATAGTGTCCCACAAGGGTCTGTTCTGGATCCTTTTCTGTTTTCTCTCTACACTTCCCCGTCCGCTGCAATTATTTCCTCATTTGGTTTTTCACATCATATCTATGCCGATGATACTGAGCTTTCTTTTTCGTCATTTTCTTCCAATATTCACCACAAGCTGTCCGCTTGGCTACTAGCTCTCACATCTAGGATGTCTACTGACTATTTTACTCTTAACACTGCCAAAAACGAGGTTCTCTTCTTCCCCGCTGATACTCTTCCTCCCCCTATCTCTCCTTCTTTTGTTTAATTTCCCCCATCCCAGCTCCCTATTTCTCTTACGGCTCACATTCTAAGCCTTCACTTTGATTCTGCCTTATCCTTTACTCACCATATTTCTCTGCCTTCGCAAGCCTGTCGCTTTCATTTACACAATATCCGCAAAACTTGCTCTTTCCTGACTTTTTAAGCCACAACATTGTTGATATCCTCTCTGATCTTCTCCCAACTCTTTTATTGTTCTACTGCTCTCTTAGGTACTCGACTTACTGGTCTTGCCCCGCTTAGATCTATCTTTAATGTCTCCATCCGTCTTCTCTCCTTTCGGGATTGTATTTCTTCTTCTCTCTCTACTTTTGGCATGCTATCTTTCCACTATAAGCTTAAATGTAACTTTGTATGTCTTGTTTTCAAGTCTTTCCATGGCCTTGCTCCAGACTACCTTTTTTCTCTGGATTCCTTCCATACTCATTCCCAATCACTTTGTTCTTCGTCCCAATTTCTTCTCGTAGCTCCACGTCTTCCTTGTGCACAGTGTCGCTTTTGTCCCTTTGCCCTTTTAGCCCCTCTACATTGGAATGCTCTTCCTTATTCTTTCTATTATGTCTCTGTTTATTCTTTATTTCGTACGTCACAGAAGTTCCATTTTCTTCACTCTTGTTAAAATTATAAATTGCTTTTACTGCTACTG
The DNA here is from genome assembly GCF_040938575.1 of Ambystoma mexicanum. Taxonomy (NCBI): domain Eukaryota; kingdom Metazoa; phylum Chordata; class Amphibia; order Caudata; family Ambystomatidae; genus Ambystoma; species Ambystoma mexicanum. The sequence continues at coordinate 99,761,842 of NC_090934.1, forward strand.
TCACTCATTTTTAGTGTACCATTTTTGATTCTCTGTATAATGTCTTGACTTAAGACGCTATATAAAATAAAAATACAAATAGACCCACCTCATATGGACTTGTGGCCCATAAAATCTTTGGCACTTTCTCTAAATCTTCCTGGAAAAATGACGGTGTGTTTTTTTTTCCAACACCATTCTCTGCAGCATTTCTTTTATCCAATAAGTGAGACTTATCAAAAATACTAATTCATCATCAGAGTACTCATCCTTAAACAACTCCTCATCTGTCAAATCTGCCTGTATACTTCACTGAAGGCTATCACTGTTCTCCATCCTCTTCCCTCATCATCTGTCCCATGACGAGTCATTTTTTCCTTTCTAACCACAGCTGCTTCTAACGCCAAGGGAACAATCTGCCCTTCTTCATCATCCATAGGGATTTCTGGCCTGAACAAAAACTCATCGAGTATTCATAATAGTTTACCTATCAATCTGGGAAACCACGATAATAAAGCATTCACTCCATACAATAATATTTCTGGGTCCAAAGAGGCTCCTCGTAATGCTCTCTGGGCTGTTAAAGCTAATATAAACTCTCTCACATTCATATAATGTATCCCTGGAGTGGAACACACTATTCCTTCATCGGTAAAAGATATCTTCATGTTAAGTTTCATCATTAAGTCACGCCCTAATATGTTAACTGGCGTTTGCCTGCAATATAATAATGGCATTAACATGTCGTGTTCTCCTATTGAGATTGTTAATTCGTCTGTAAAAGAAACTAAGCTCATCACCCCAGAGAATCCCTGCTCATTCATTGCAATACCTGACATTGGGTATTTTCCCTCACGGACAGAGGAACAAGTTGCTCCAGAGTCTACAAGAAATGAAAATGTCCTGCCTGCTATCGTCACCTTGACCCTTGTTTCCTCTTGGGGGGTCTGGTGTCACTGATAGTACTGAACACACCAGGTCGCTCTGTGGGCTGTTCTATTGTGGATACACATTCATCCCTGTACCTGTGAAAGGATTTCCTCCTACCACAGTCACACTCCCTAATTTCAGCGCAGGTACTTGCTGAATTCCTACAGTCATATTCCATTGTGGTACCATAGCCTGCTGTGTCCGTTCTTGATGCATTTGTACCTGTTGTGCTTGCATGGGTACTTGCTGTGATGGCCGTTCTGGTGATTGCATTTGTAATATCGCTTGCTACATTTGCTGAACCTGTGTGTGATCTTGGGCATAATATTCCTTTGGTTCTGTATTATATTGTGGAGCATAACCCATCCCCCCTCTTGGAGCTTACCAATTTTGCTGCATGCCTCCTCTGCTTCTACATGGTCTAGCTATGTGTCCTATTCTTCTGCAATTCCAACATTGTTGCGCTTGTCTGCCATTAAATCCTCTACGTCCCTGAGGGTTTTGAAATCCACCTCGTTCTCCTCCTCTCTGCCCCTTCCCTCTTCCTCTTAGCCAAATAGTATACTCACTCTGATCTGTGGGATACACTACATTATTTTGTTGCACTGATTGCATCTCCTATGTCACCCCACCTTCATTACTTTTCAATACTGCTGCCTCTATGGCTATTTTTGACAACTTCTTCTGGACTAACTTTGCTCCTGCTTTCTATTCTCGGCTTTCATTTTATTCTTCTCATGCATTAATCGACAGTGATGCACGATCATCAATTGTATTTCTGGCCATGGCTTTGCTTCCTTTCCCTCCTGTTTCTTCAATTGCCATTGCACTGGCTCGGGCAGTCCCTGCCACAAAATGTGGTAAAATAATGCTACAGTTTTATCCCATGGTTCACCCGTCTGAAGGCACTATTTCTCTTGAATATCTTGAATATAAGCAACAGCGTCTTCATCCTCCCCCATTTTTCTAGTCATAATCACACCCATGTCTGATGTATTGGGGTATTGCACTCTTAGCCCCCGCCATACATCTGTTCTGCAATTATTGAATGGTGCTCCATCGTGTGTCGTATTTTGTGCGATTGCACCTGCTTATCTGGCTTGTTTCCAAATGTCATCAGCTCTCACCCCTATGATAGCTGCTAGTAAGCCTTTTAGATCACCTATGGCTAACGTCATTCCCGATGTCATTCCCTCTAGCTCATAAATCATTTTTCCTGCACCAGAAGTTAAACTCAGTAATTTACATCTTAAATTGTCTTTATCCATTTGTGGCCACGGTATATATTATGGTTGTCCTCCCCCTTTCTCTAATAATGGGAATTGTGAAAATCCTGGTCCATAATCATACCTGCTTACATTTCTTTTTTTCCGAGTGGGGCTAGTCTGGCCTGTTTGTCTACGTCCTGGTAGTGCCCTTAGTCTGCTTACATAAGCCGGGGATACATCCCCTGCACTGCCCGATCATGCTTGTGGTCGCTCCGTGTATGGTGTCGATTCTGGTGTTCTCTCTTTCGGGTCTTCTAAATCTGTCCATTGTACCCCTTTTTCTACACTCGATTCTTTTGACCATCGGCATGTCCTCTCCCTTTGCGCTGTTTTGTTATCTTCCCTCTCTTCGTTTGACATTATTATCCTTTTCCGCATCATCAAGATCTAGTCTGTTTAAAGGCAGTGTTCTATGCTTGTCTTTTATGACGTTATCTGACCTACCGCCAGTTTCCCTCGAAAGAGATCCTTCCATATCCTCTTGGGTTCTATACCCTTCTATATCCCTCATTTGCCGATGTAAATCACCAAGTCTATTCTCTATGCCTTTTTTGTCTCGCACATCAGCTCATGATGGTATTCTTTGTACCCCTTGCAGCTCCATGCAGGGCTGTTGTCACCCTCTCTCTTCCTCAAGTCGTTCTTGTGCTTCAATCGGCACTATGCTTCTATGACATAGATAGTCTATCTCGTCATCTTTTGGCCCCCTACTTCTGTTCATTTCTTCCTCTCTCCACTTATCTCCCTTAATTCCTCTTCCCCTCGCATTCTTTGCTACCTACGTTCTTGCATTCTTTGTGCATCTACCGGCTCTCGTTACTTCTCTTCTAGTCTCTCCTTTTTTTCTTGCCTCGTGCCTTCTTCATTCATCCTTTTGCTTTCATTCTCTTTCTTTCTCTTCTTTTATATGCTCTCTCTTCTTCCTTTTCTTTCTTTTCCCACTTTTCTCTCTCTTCTCTTTCTCGAAACCCATCAATGCCCTTATCATCCAGCTTGAGTAATATCTGTCCTCCCATCCATTCATTCTGTACCATTGTTATTCTCTTAGCTTTGTCATTTATTTCTTCTGCTTCTTTGCTTCTTCCTTTATCTGGATCTGTTTATCTTGTCTGTCCTTCCTCTCATCACGCGGTTTACTTTCATTGCATCAAGATATATATGTGTTCTCTACTTCTGCTCTCTTCCGTATTGTCCTCACTGTTATAAGCTGGGGGCTCATATGTCGGATTAACTTACCCGCTGCTGCTTTCAATTCCTTTAAAGGATAAAATCCCTTCTCCTTTGTACCTATGCTCTTGTTTTCAGGAGGGGAAAGAGGAGGGAAAGGCGTTTTATCCTCCCCTTTATGCTGATTAAGCATCCACTCTTTTTCAGCAGGATCTTTTTCTCACTCTGGTACATCTTACATAGCTCTAAAACAGCCAACCTTTTCTGTACCTTTTTTCCCTTATATGCAGCATGCAAATATGTTGTCATATGTCGCAGTACAGTTTTTTGACAATGAACCCTCCTGAGGCCTCGCCTTGAGTGTCTTATTAGTCGTGCCTCTGACCCATTCTGAATGATATTACCTTATTTTAGCTGTGTATCTTGGCAATATCCTGCATAAGTGTCGAAGAGGAGTGTCTCCCATGATGACCAGCCGATCTCGACTGTTCGCACTTACGTGATTTTTCATTCTTCTCTTTATGTTATCAAGTATACCACACAGATAAGTTTGGGCAGGCACCATCAATTGCCGCTTGATTATCAGAAAATCAAAATATTTTATCCGCTTTTAAAACTCTACACAACGATGTTCTTTCTGTTCCTTCATTTACATTTTCTATCAATTTCGATATCTCATTGTTCTACCATTGATATTCATTTATTAGATGCCTTTGATTTTTATCCTTCTGATTGACGTCAATGTCTTGATCAAAAAATCTAAAAAATCACTTTCATTTGTTACTATCTTTTTATACAACAGCATAAGCTTTATACTGACATATTTATAACCCCACACATGTGCACTCTAATACATTTTTCCTACTGTACGCCTTCCTTTACTATCTTTAGTAAATGCATCTCATCTCATTTTTGCTCTGTTCTGGAGTTTGATACTCACTCTTCTTGTTGGCGTTGCCTCAGAAATCCTTAACACCCCTATTTGGAGTCTTTGTAGTGCATACCCTTCCATCCCCTTGGAACCAGGAATTGAGGTTTCTACTTCTCTTCTTTAGAATCCCGTCTGAAATAATCCTGTTACTTTTATACATACATTATTTACAACACAGTCCCTGCCCCTATTTTAGCCATTTTCAATGTTCTACTTAAATCCGTGGCTTAGCTCGAGTCCCTCGGTATCGACTCTCCTTCAACCGACCAGTTAGCCTTCCGTCCTCGGGGCACCTGCGGGATCCGGATACGAATTTCATCAAAGGGCGACCTGCCAACTATATCTTTTACACGTGTATTGTTACGCGCCGTTCTCCACAGGAAGCTGTATTCTGGCTAATGGCAGGAGCAGTCTAAAGTCCAAAGATCTGGGCCTAGGTCGACGAGACCTGAACCATCCGCACAGCTACCAACATATACCTTGAAGCATATCTTGTGCTAGATGGAATTACCAATAAAGATCTCGGACCAAATAACCGGGCAGACTCAGGGAATATGGCAAAGTACTACTTTATTCTCAGTTTAATAAGCAGGGTCAACTGGCAAAAATCAGACGGATACTTGCACACTCACACACAAAATTGATTACACAAGGGTCTTATACGCCAACATGCATCATCTATGACGTCATCCTACATGGCAAACATTAAAATGTATTAGCGGGAGGGATTGGTTAGGGGAACGCATCTAATTATAGAATATATATAGGTTAATACTTCCTTGGCTGTCTCTTATCTATAAGACAACCCTCGAACTACCTCTAAATACGTATAATACTGATTATAGTGAAAAATATGACAGTGGATTGGTCTATGCAACATTCTATAGCAGGTTTCCCCATAGACCAACTGATTGGTTGGCATTCTTACCCAACCTTGGACTTTCGGCTCGGCTAGCAGCACATAAGGAAACCGAAACCCAGGTGCTTGGATCACTCCAGATTACTCCCTACTTTCCCAATTATTCCATGATCTCTCATCAGACTGGCCATGAGCCAATGTTTCCTGTCTATAGTTGACCTTACAGTGTGTTCTCTGTTCTAGGACTTTCAAGGGAGTGAAGTCCCATCACTATCGTCATCCAAGGCTTAATGAATAGCCCTTGTTTTTGACTTTGAGTCAAATGTGAAGAGACTACAAATGTGTCAATTTCAGCCTCATATTTACTGCTATTTGATTTAATTATACTTGCTCACTCAATCTTGTATATAGTTTATACACTTTTTATTGTCCAATACTTGGCTCTTGCAGATGTTTTCTTCTCTTTTAATCTAAGAGAAATATGTCTTATCCATTGCTTATCCATCTGCCTCCCTTCGTACTTTGTAGCACATGCTTAAAAATAGCATCCTTGATCCAAAGCCAACATTGACTCCTCTTTGTTTTGCACACAAAGCTGTTCTTCCTGCGTCTCCTGACTACAACGCTGATTGGCTTCTGAGGTAGTTGAATTGAATAGTTACACGAGCCAGTGTCCATTTTCCATCTATGGCAATCCTTGCCACATTATATATTCCCCTCTAGCAAGCTTCTATGTATCTTTTTTTACATTGTGTTACTGCGTATTTACACTTATTGACCAGCAAGTTACTTTGTCTTCTTTGGCATTCATGATTACTTTATTGTTTTGTACATGTTTCTCTATCGCTTCAGTTACGTTGTCACTCTTAAGTTATTTCATATTGTTACAGCATGGCTTCGTATATCTTCTCCATGACATCACTCTGCCCTTCTCAGATTTCACTCAGTGCTCCATGATATCCAATGATGCATGCTGATATCCTTCCATGTGGCATCCTTCCACACTTTCAATGTGAGGGTACATTCAAAACGGTCTGGGTGCATATCGTCTTTCATACACTCGACGAGGTCCACCTGCTCCTCTACATTGGCATTTGACCACCAAATCTCTTCTTGCTTTTTTAGAAGATTTGTATTTGTATTTATTGAAGAACAGGATGTCATTTCGAACAGAAATGACTTATAAAGTCAGAAAAAACAGTGAGCAGAGGCAGTCCTAGAACAAGGTGCATTTACCTAAGAGCATTGTTTCATTGATTGACATGTGCTGGGTGGTAAAGGAATAAGAGTGGGACATACACCTGGAACAGGGACTGCAAGACATAGCTATATTTTTTAACATTGAGAGCCTGAGGCCAACACTTACACATTTACACATTCCATAGAGTAGTAGTGAGGGCAGAATATCAGGAAAGGTGGGTTGGAGGTTATTTTGGATAGAAGTGAAGAGAGGATCCCAAGAATGCCCCTTCTCACCCCCGAAGTCATGGCAAAACGAAGAGCCAGAAATAATCGCAGCCATCCATCTTATTTCAGACAAATCCCGAGTGCACCAATGATTGACAAGTACACATGAAGGTACTCTCTCAGCCAGCCATACAGACCGAATCCAATACATGTCTTCACAGGTATATGAGAAGAAACAGAGATCGTGGATGGAAACACCTATATGGACGGTCTCAACTAAGCACCAAGAAGCCACGATGCTGACGTCATTAGTTGCACCACGACGTAGCAGCATTAGACATGATGCATATTCGCAGTCCAGGACCGCATTACACGGACACGCACCTCGCATACACGAAGAACATTCCTACACAGTTCTATAGCTAGAGGACAGATAAATAGACATACTGTCAACGTTTTGTTTATTTTCTCATTATCCCAATGCAATAAAGCAGACCCGCAAGGCACAGGAGATCCTGAGCAAGCTTGCAGATGCTTAACATGAACAACCCTATGGGACTACAGGGATAAATATGGAACCTGATAGGATCAAGTGTGACTAACGTATAGAGTACTTAGAATAACATGAACATGTAGAATGTGTATTATACGTCTAAGGAAAATTACAGAAGGCCTAAACCCACAGAGCCTGAGATGAGGAGAGCTCATTCAGGCTGCACAGATCATGAAGCAGGCTCACAGCCAAGGTCAGAGATACACTGACACATTCCAATCTTCAGAGTACAAGCGGACCAACTGCAGAGAAACTGAATACATCCTCATATATCCAAGCTGAAAAGCCCGATTTTGTAGTCCCTAAGCACGTGTAACAGCCAGACAAGACAATGGACATTCACCCATGGTGGGAAAGTGGAGCCGATCCCAGCAAGTCAGAAGACAGATGACAATAAGTGTTTCAACGAAAGGAGCACACTCTCATAGGAAAAGGTGTTACATACAAGATACAATCCAGACACATAATCGTTCATATCACCTTGAAGAGGTGCACAGAGGGTTGAGACCAAATCAAGTCCCAGGCCTGGGGAGATCAGCCTTAACCAATCACAGCTTAGAAAGTCAGGGGTCGATGGCAAAGGGTATTAACCAATGATAAGCCCATTACTCTGCAACAACGTAAAAGATCGTTTTCAGGGATGGGACAAACCAGCCACCTGACATGCAATGACCAGTACAACTTTATAGGGGTCCTCTATAGATAATGGTAGTCTTGATACCCAATCCCCAACGATGATAGGTTTTTCGGGGAAGGGCCCTGGTTATGACGGCACACATGTACAAACCTGGACCGCACACCATGTGGAGCTGAGACGTACTGGAGAATTCTAATTGCTTTGTATGATCCCTGTTGGTTTTATTTGAAATAAACCGCAGTTCTAACTTGCCGTTGGCTGAGTCTTCTGTTTGTTCTGGGGAGGGTGTTGGGCCCTCGAGGTCAGGCGGTCCTCCAGCCATCCTCTGGTGTACCTGGGGGTACTACCCAACAAAAGAGTGCGGGAGGTTGAACGCTCCTTTCAAGGGTAGCGGAGGTGGAGTTTGAGCCCCTATTTGTAGAGTCCAACTGAAGAGATGGCTTTGCTGGCCGGAGCACATCATTTCAGTGGAGTGGGGCAAGGAGGAAAAAGGAGTGAGAGGCGGAAATGGGCGAGGCACTGATAGAGTGTTAAAGGACGAGGGGTTGAGCATTTGAGAGGGTGAGTACAGTGAGATACAGTCAGCGAGGGAGTGGGGGGCAAGACCATGGATCGATTTATAGACAAGTAATAGCAATTTATAGAAAGAGCAATTTTGAAGGGAGAGCCATCTGCCTGGTGATGCTAAGGAAGAGGAGGATCTGGGGGGGTTAAAAAGCGTGTGTCCCAAAGTTGAGGACTTTGTTTAGGGGGCACAAAAGAGTATACAAGTAGATCAAGAAGCAGGCTAGTGCAGAAGTCAGGTTTCTTGAGCACAAGAGTAGAGATATGCATTTTAGTTGAGTAGTGTGGGAGGTGTGAGCAGATCTTTCTAATGTTTAGGAGTATAAGTCTGACTGCAATAGCAGTGGGTATGATGAACTGGAAGAGTTGCAGGTCACTGGCAAAGCGAACCCCAAGGTTGTGAACCGTGGGTGACGGAGTGAGGAGGTCAGGGAGGAAAGCGATGGCGGAGGGGAGGGTGTGATTGGCTTTATTGGCAGGGAGAACGAGGTGGCGTAGTGCCATCCAGCGAGTTTGACCATTGTAGTGCAGTTATAATCAACCTAGTGCACCAAACCCCACCAGTTACTAACCACACTATATCTGTGTTGTATTTCTGATTGCTACCGTGAGCATTACACTAAGCATATGAGCGGTGCTATAACATTCAGGCCTATATGTGTTGTTTTAACATTTGTTTTGTAATACCAATGGTGAATACATTTTGTTTTATTAATTGGTGACTATTTTCTGATCAAAAAGACAGGGGAATTTGCACCCAGGTCTGGCTGTTATTATCCATACTATATCGTGTGGAAGGGTGGGGTAGCCGTACTCGCCGTTGATTACATGTTCAGAGATTGTAGGATTGGAACAGAAGGAGCGGAAGATTGAAGTATCGTGAGAAAAGAGGTGATAGTTAAAGTGAGAGGAGGAATTACGTTTGCAGAAGGAGGAAGTGTTTATGGTGAAGGGAAGTGGGCCTAGGATTGATCCTAGTGGGGATGTCAGGGAGAAAGTGCTGCAGTTCCATGAGATGGAGGAGGAGCAGTCAGAGAAATGGGAGGACGTCCAGTCCAGTGTCTTTGAAGCCAAGGAGAGAACGAGTTTTGAGGTGAGGGAGGGTAGTCCACAGTGGCAAAGGGAGGGCAAAGGTCTAAAAGAGGAGAGGTGAGATTGGTAGGCATCGATAAGAGAATCTGAGACATGGATGAGCACAGTCAGATTTAAGGGTCTGGCAAGTGAGCGTAACCCCGAGATAGGTGACTATGAGGTTGAAGACAACCCTTGCAAGGAATTCAGAGTGGGAGGTAAAAAGAGCAAGAGGTCTGTAGAATGAGGGGTTGCACTGCATCTCAATGTTACCCTCAAACCTGGATTTCCCTAGACATCCAACAGCTGGGAGCGTCCATGAGTCACCATCTGCACCAATGGCACACATCCTGCCGACCGTCTCTCCCTGCCCCCTACCAGGAATCACGTCTGTGTCTCTTGCTAGAGCCCTGCACTTTGTCTGTACTATACTGTACTATATGAATCTTGTCTCTTCTCTGTCCTTCCGTCCTTGCTAACTACCCATACACAGAGGTGTAGACAGGGTAGGGCCTGAGTGGGCAAGGCCCACCAACAACCTGTAATTACCCACTTCAGGACCCACTTGATGGACAATCCTGGCTACGCCTCTGCCCATACATAAAGCCCTCGTCCATGCTCCTTCACCTCCTCCCTCTGTAACTTCCCCTCCAAGATCTAGTGAATGCCCTTGCTACCCTCCCTCTCCACAATCCTTCTGGAAGGCACCTTGCGCCCACACAATCTTCCCTCTATCGTACTTCTTTCCCACCACCACCACTGAACTGCCACCCAACTTTGATCTGCCATCTCATCCTGTGCTCCTACTGCTCCTGTCACGCCACAATTGGTCAAGGAACTGGCACCCCAGGCCTGCTCCTAACTCTCTCCTCTCTTCAACCATTCACTTTCCACTAGCAGCTTCTCAGTATGTTTGAATAGGGATACTGTCACACTTATCTTAATGAAACCCTCTGGTGGCGTAAACGACCCAGCCAAGTAGCATCCTCTCTTCTCTCTTTCCCACTATTTCAAGGGTCTAGAATGAATGGGTTTCTAGCACATCACACATGGATGAGCTAATGCACTCAGAGACCCCTCACCCCCCAAACTGGGATTCGGTAGCCGACACGGTGTGAAAATGGAGCAAACCCATTTTCCCAAACTCCTGATCACTCTGCCCTCCCATCAGTCCCCACACTGCTTGATCTCTCTGCTGCCTTTGATCTGGGGGGTCATCGTTCTCACCACAAGACTCCCACATCGTGCCTTGCTTTTATCGCGGCCTACCTGGCAGACGTCACCGTCTTCATTCGCTACCTGCACATAAGTGGGGTTTCCACTAGGTCGGCCCACAGTCCCCTTCCAATGCACACTTGAAACCTCCTCTGTTACCAAGCACAGCTTATCCTTCGGCTTTTCGTTTCATCTATTTGCTGACGATATTCATATCTGCTTCCGTTACCCCCTCTTTCACCATGGAACAATCCTCTCAACTAACCACCACCTCTCTGCCGCTTGTCATTGGATTGCGTGACGTAGACTGATGCGCAGCTTCTTATGAATTGAGATTGCTAATCTCCCAACTGCTAATGTCACACTTCTCTTCTTTCGACCTACTTCCTTTCCACTTGACATGTTTAGCCATACCCAATGTCTTTTTATATTATGTTAAAATTATGTGTAAAGCGCGGGTTCGCCCGAAGGCATCATGACGCTAATGGAGGGGAGAATCACAGAGAAGGCCCGCAGGCACGCCAATAGACAGGAATATTTAGGAAATTAACGTTTTCAGGTGACGATGAAACAAAAGATGACCGTCGATCGCACGGAGTGCGCGAGGCAGCTGATTCCAGAGGACAACTGCCGCTAAAGCAGAGAACGCGCGGCGCCCACTCTGGAGCGGCAAAAGCAGGGGACCTGGACAAGAAGCATGCTTTCAGAGTGGTGGGAACATGGTGGAAAATAAGGACAAAACTTGTCCCTAAGATATTCAGCCCCTTTGTCATAAAAAGCACGGTGAACAATGCACAGTGACTTAAATTTATTCCGCTAGCGACTGGCAGCCAATGCAGCCTGTGCTAAACGGGGAAAACATGCCTGCGGTACGAAGCCCCCGTAGCGGCTCTTGCTACAGAATTTTGCAGAACCTGTAGTCGGAGTCTTGCAGTCTGAGGAAGCGTGTTGAGGTCAACCTTAAACTTCCACAGTTTATCACGTCTACAGCCACGGCCTCGACTGCCAGGCTCAATCGGTTGAACATTTGGCAAATTCATCCCCATCTCACCTTTCACTCTACCAACATACTTCCACTTTAGTACTTACATTGTTGCCACAGCCGCCTTCCATGACTCCCCTTTGCTGCTCTTCTCCCCAAAGTGCTACATTTTACTACCCACAGGTAGCTACCCACAGCAGAATCACCTCCTTTTCAGGCATCTTCTTGCATACAAATGTATCAATGGGCGGCATCATCAGACCTTTGTGTAGATGTGCACTCCATAAGTATGAGGTAAAGTGCGCCCCCACCTGGTCCACATTATCCCCCGCAGTGCGCTCCCTCTCATCCGACCATCTCGACTCCTCCATAGCTCAACTGATGCTCCCCACCCTTTGCCTCCTCTCACTCATGATCTCTCCTTGGCACTCAACACTGGAATCCTCTATCTCCAGGAATCCAGAACAGTCCCACAATATCTATTTTCACGATCCGCACTCAAAAAAGACCTTTACCCGCGTGAGTGGTCCTCACAGTCCTGTGATGGCATCCCCAAGACCTAACCCCACATTACCAATACTCCTGCTGGCCATTGCCCTGTTCAGATGTGCATAACAGGTGTATTTGTAGATCACACGTGGGCATCTTGGTGCTAATTAGAGATAACAGATGTTTATTGCTACCCTACATAATGGTACTCATTTTATCAACCTCGGAAGGATGAAGGGCTGAGTGGACATGCGGGTAGGGACAGGAACTGCGTGGGAAAGGACATAAGGATAAGCGTGGTCATAGCCAGTCAGGTAGCCCAACGAGCTGAGTGCCCGTTTCTGGCATCTGTGTGCAGCCTGCTGATGCAGGTTCGAATCCCGGCAGGGTCAACTCAACCTTTCATCCTTCAGAGGTCGATAAATTAAGTACCACGCAATACCATGCTGTGGAACAATAATATCAACTGTTATCTCAGCACTCAGATGCCTGCGGGCTTGTAGCGATATATAAACTAGATATTATAGGCAGTCAATGGGTGAGCAAATAACCAAACAACACCTACATCCGTTGTGTCCCTTCTCATATGCCCTTTCTCCTTACCGGTACTTAATTACTGGGTTAAATCCCAAAAGTGTCCAATTCACTGGGTTAGATCCCACTTGTTGCCAAAAATGTTCACATGGTTGAATCTCTTCTGCTGCTAACCCAGTGAATTGGACACTTTTGGGATTTAACCCAGTAATTTTTTTCTTTCTTCAAGTAGTATATTGTCCAGGAATTGGAGTGCGCGCCTCACCCCCCCTTTTGTTTTTACATGTAATCTGTGGAGATCCGGACTCCAGAGGCTGCAGAACCGGGAACATTTTGCCCTACAGTGGAGAACCATAGTTAAGGTTTTCCCCCCTGCCCCTGCTAAGGGTAAGATGTGTGCTCCTGGAGGGGAGTCTTTCCTTGGTCACCTGAACTGAACAAATGTTTTCACTACAACTCCCATAATCCTTAGAGACTGCATTAGCAATTTAAATGGATTCACCTGAAAAGAAAGGCAACACAGCCTCCCTGAAGAGTGTTGGGACACGAAAGCACTAGGAGGAGGAGAACAGCAGTACAAATGCAGCAGAAGGGATTCAATCATGTGAACAGTTTTGGCAACAATTGGGATCTAACCCAGTGAATTGGACACTTTTGGGATTTAACTCAGTAATTGTTTTCTTTCTTCAGTTAGTATATTGGACAGGAATTGGAGTGGGTGCCTCACCCCCCTTTTGTTTTTACACAGAATTTGATGTACATTGTAATGTGGGTATTTTCAAACTTCTAAAAACACAAGGCCCAGCTGAGCTCCTTAGTGGCGATAGAGGCAGCCGTTAATGTGGAACAACGAAAATAAAATTTGCTTCCGGGACTGCCGATCTGTATCTGCAGTGGGCTTGCTTAAGCGTATAGCAGTGTTTCTCCATGGTCCACCCTACAATTTCCAAAGTGTAAACTTCAGGATGAAAAGTGAGGTTGCAAACCCTTTATTGCCCAATCTGTGCAGCTTAACTGCTCCGGGTTGAATAGAAATCATATGGGAGGATATGACGGGGCAACATGCTTGTCTTGGAAACAAGTCTACGCCGAGCAGCGAGATTTTGATACCCGGTCACACATTTAGAGGCTGGAATCAAGCATGGAGTGTGCTATAAGAAACCAATTTAACTTTTTATTTTGTATGTCTCAGAGATAGGCTTATTATTAGCAGTGTTGGAAATGGACTGTTTTCACTAGTGCAAAGGTTGGGGGGAGTTCCGGGTGAGGGTGGTTAGTCACCACCATAAACATTTTCCTCTCAGCCCCTCAGAAGGTGAATCATGAACACCTGGAAAATAGCTGCATTTCTGATAATGTCAGCAAAGTACAAAATGTGCACCACCAAAAATACACCTATACCGTGCAATATTGACATGGGATTTTAGAGTATTCCTGCTCAATGGTCTTGTGAGGAACTGCCTCTCAAACTAGCGACCACTGTACAAATCCCGGCCCAACACGAACATGCGGCACGCACTGCTGCAGCCTTCGAAAATAAATGTGAAGTGCATATGGATTTCCCAAGATTGGGGAGCCGGATCCCGGATCTGGTGAAGCATTTGTTTGCCGGATCCCAGATCCAGGAAGATCTGGCCCAATGACAGCACTGAATATTAGCCAAAATCGGATTACGGTTAGTGGCAGTCAACTTGCACTGATCTCTGAAAAATATAAGGTGCTTATTCATGGTGGCAGTGGGTAGAGAAAATGAAAGAAACACTGCGGCATGGTCAGACCAGTCGAACACTAACCCCAGTGTATATGTGGCAACAATGATCCCTGTTATCACGCAATCTCAGGCGCATCCCTTATATGTGTGGGGTCAGTGGCCATAAAATGAAATCCCCAAATCTTCAAGCCATCACTGACCTGGGTCATGAGGGCTACCCCAGCCCCTCTGCCCTGGTGGCTATGAGCGCTAAGAATTACATAGCTATGAAGGGGAGCAGCTGCTATAGCAGTAGCAAAGTGATCCTTTAGCCATGTTTCGGAAATGGTCATAAGATCAATGTTGTGGTCAGATCTAATAGCAGTTACGTCCATAGACTGGCATGGAAAGGAACGCACATTGATTAATGCCCGTTTAGCATCTGAAGTCATAAGTGCCACTGAAGATGTCTGAGGTTGATATCATTATTCAGTCCTGGATTTTGGCCAACCTTCCGATACTTTTAGCTCTGCATTTCTGAGCAGAAAGGTACTTCAGAGCAACAGAGAATGGCAAGAAATATGTATTTAAACTGGGTGATCTCCAGCCCTTTAAGATGAGTAGCAATACACTGGAGATGGATGAGGATGCAGATTTTATTCATACATCAATAATCGAAACGACTCAGATAGTTGGCAAAAAGGAAACTGTTTTAATATCAATTATCTAAAACGGGGAGTACAAAGGACATAAACGGACATCTCAGTGCAAAATCTCTCTCAATGCATCACAAAAAAAGCAGTCTTACATAGCGAAAAATTGTCATTGATGACGTACGCCTACGTATTACTAAAGTCATCCTACGTGTCAAACTACAAAAAATGTATTGAAGAAAGTGATTGGGTCTAAGGGATCATCTAAGTATATGATGCGTACTAATCTAAGGCAGTGGAAGAAAGTAATTTGTTTCTTAACATCAGGTGGGGCAACTAAGCCCTCTCTTCAAAATGGCCACTATGAACGTCACTATATACACATCGTCCCATTGGCTACACAAATTATAGGACCCCTAATTACGTGGTCCCCTACAATTGGTTGCCACTCTAACCTCCGTCAGTACTTTTCCACCTACGTCTAGGAGCAGCCAGATTGGACCTCCAGGTGCTGGTGAGCTCATCTAAAACTGAGCTTCCCACCAATTAGCATATCCATCTATCATCACTTCAGTGGTCTGCTGGCAAGCAAGACTTTGAGCATGTCCTTGAGAGGGTTCTTAGCTCTGGAGAATTCACCTGAGTGATGGCACGCTCTGCCCTCATGCGTAGGTGTGATAGTCCTTTTCGTCCACCTTCATCTGTCCTTGTGACTGTAGCCCATGATTTCAAGCCTCTCGTGTATTAAAAATACTATTTTCTAATAGACCTCTGACGTCTTCCTTGTTTTGTTCATGCCTTCTGAATAGGAGCTGTTCTTTCACACAATTTTGTATCCAATGTCAGCTCACTCCAGCCTGATAAGACCTTGGCTTCTTGGCTTGGCTTCATGGCTCATCCAGCCTCGCCTCTCCGAGATTCACTTGGTAATTCATTTGTTTTCTTACTGCGACACACTGAAAATGAGGCCTTCCATTTTTAGTCCAGTTCTGCTATAACACGTAGTGGAAACATCCATCCTTTATTCTTTATGCATATATGTATATATTGGCGCATGCCGCAATCTATTCACTATAAAGCTAGCCTCAAGAATACTTCCTCTGCTTGCATTTCTCTGCATCTGTACACGTGTAAAACAGCTTGACATTTGCATCATTTCTATGGCATAAGCTTCTTCACCTTGGTCCCAAGATGTCACTTATATTGGATACTTTCTTGATGCCTTATAGAATATCTGCATTCTCTTGTCTCTGCATCTCTTCTATGTATGTCAGCTTGACTCTGCATGACGTCACCATTCGTCTTGATCATTTATTGGTCCCGCTTCTTCCGGAATTTCATTCAAATGACCATCATATTTTCTCGTATGGAGGTATGGTTTTCTCAAGGGAACCTTGCTTCCAGGATTCTCTTTGGTATCAGTATTCTTAATGATACCACACGTGTCTCACACTCCGACTCACAACATATAGGCAATATGATCAACGTAGTCTCTCCTCTTTTTTCTTGCCTCGTGCCTTCTTCATTCATCCTTTTGCTTTCATTCTCTTTCTTTCTCTTCTTTTATATGCTCTCTCTTCTTCCTTTTCTTTCTTTCCCACTTTTCTCTCTCTTCTCTTTCTCGAAAACCATCAATGCCCTTATCATCCAGCTTGAGTAATATCTGTCCTCCCATCCATTAATTCTGTACCATTGTTATTCTCTTAGCTTTGTCATTTATTTCTTCTGCTTCTTTGCTTCTTCCTTTATCTGGACCTGTTTATCTTGTCTGTCCTTCCTCTCATCACGCGGTTTACTTTCATCGCATCAAGATATATATGTGTTCTCTACTTCTGCTCTCTTCCGTATTGTCCTCACTGTTATAAGCTGGGGGCTCATATGTCGGATTAACTTACCCGCTGCTGCTTTCAATTCTTTTAAAGGATAAAATCCCTTCTCCTTTGTACCTATGCTCTTGTTTTCAGGAGGGGAAAGAGGAGGCAAAGGCGTTTTATCCTCCCCTTTATGCTGATTAAGCATCCACTCTTTTTCAGCAGGATCTTTTTCTCACTCTGGTACATCTTACATAGCTCTAAAACAGCCAACCTTTTCTGTACCTTTTTTCCCTTATATGCAGCATGCAAATATGTTGTCATATGTCGCAGTACAGTTTTTTGACAATGAACCCTCCTGAGGCCTCACCTTGAGTGTCTTATTAGTCGTGCCTCTGACCCATTCTGAATGATATTACCTTATTTTAGCTGTGTATCTTGGCAATATCCTGCATAAGTGTCGAAGAGGAGTGTCTCCCATGATGACCAGCCGATCTCGACTGTTCGCACTTACGTGATTTTTCATTCTTCTCTTTATGTTATCAAATATACCACACAGATAAGTTTGGGCAGGCACCATCAATTGCCGCTTGATTATCAGAAAATCAAAATATTTTATCCGCTTTTAAAACTCTACACAACAATGTTCTTTCTGTTCCTTCATTTACATTTTCTATCAATTTCGATATCTCATTGTTCTACCATTGATATTCATTTATTAGATGCCTTTGATTTTTATCCTTCTGATTGACGTCAATGTCTTGATCAAAAAATCTAAAAAATCACTTTCATTTGTTACTATCTTTTTATACAACAGCATAAGCTTTATACTGACATATTTATAACCCCACACATGTGCACTCTAATACATTTTTCCTACTGTACGCCTTCCTTTACTATCTTTAGTAAATGCATCTCATCTCATTTTTGCTCTGTTCTGGAGTTTGATACTCACTCTTCTTGTTGGCGTTGCCTCAGAAATCCTTAACACCCCTATTTGGAGTCTTTGTAGTGCATACCCTTCCATCCCCTTGGAACCAGGAATTGAGGTTTCTACTTCTCTTCTTTAGAATCCCGTCTGAAATAATCCTGTTACTTTTATACATACATTATTTACAACACAGTCCCTGCCCCTATTTTAGCCATTTTCAATGTTCTACTTAAATCCGTGGCTTAGCTCGAGTCCCTCGGTATCGACTCTCCTTCAACCGACCAGTTAGCCTTCCGTCCTCGGGGCACCTGCGGGATCCGGATACGAATTTCATCAAAGGGCGACCTGCCAACTATATCTTTTACACGTGTATTGTTACGTGCCGTTCTCCACAGGAAGCTCTGCTGTATTCTGGCTAATGGCAGGAGCAGTCTAAAGTCCAAAGATCTGGGCCTAGGTCGACGAGACCTGAACCATCCGCACAGCTACCAACATATACCTTGAAGCATATCTTGTGCTAGATGGAATTACCAATAAAGATCTCGGACCAAATAACCGGGCAGACTCAGGGAATATGGCAAAGTACTACTTTATTCTCAGTTTAATAAGCAGGGTCAACTGGCAAAAATCAGACGGATACTTGCACACTCACACACAAAATTGATTACACAAGGGTCTTATACGCCAACATGCATCATCTATGACGTCATCCTACATGGCAAACAATAAAATGTATTAGCGGGAGGGATTGGTTAGGGGAACGCATCTAATTATAGAATATATATAGGTTAATACTTCCTTGGCTGTCTATTATCTATAAGACAACCCTCGAACTACCTCTAAATACGTATAATACTGATTATGGTGAAAAAAATGACAGTGGATTGGTCTATGCAACATTCCATAGCAGGTTTCCCCATAGACCAACTGATTGGTTGGCATTCTTACCCAACCTTGGACTTTCGGCTCGGCTAGCAGCACATAAGGAAACCGAAACCCAGGTGCTTGGATCACTCCAGATTACTCCCTACTTTCCCAATTATTCCATGATCTCTCATCAGACTGGCCATGAGCCAATGTTTCCTGTCTATAGTTGACCTTACAGTGTGTTCTCTGTTCTAGGACTTTCAAGGGAGTGAAGTCCCATCACTATCGTCATCCGAGGCTTAATGAATAGCCCTTGTTTTTGACTTTGAGTCAAATGTGAAGAGACTACAAATGTGTCAATTTCAGCCTCATATTTACTGCTATTTGATTTAATTATACTGTATGTTATTGCTCCTCTCGGCCTCTAGAGACTTGCTCACTCAATCTTGTATATAGTTTATACACTTTTTATTGTCCAATACTTGGCTCTTGCAGATGTTTTCTTCTCTTTTAATCTAAGAGAAATATGTCTTATCCATTGCTTATCCATCTGCCTCCCTTCGTACTTTGTAGCACATCCTTGAAAATAGCATCCTTGATCCAAAGCCAACATTGACTCCTCTTTGTTTTGCACACAAAGCTGTTCTTCCTGCGTCTCCTGACTACAACCCTGATTGGCTTCTGAGGTAGTTGAATTGAATAGTTACACGAGCCAGTGTCCATTTTCCATCTATGGCCATCCTTGCCACATTATATATTCCCCTCTAGCAAGCTTCCATGTATCTTTTTTTACATTGTGTTACTGCGTATTTACACTTATTGACCAGCAAGTTACTTTGTCTTCTTTGTCATTCATGATTACTTTATTGTTTTGTACATGTTTCTCTATCGCTTCAGTTACGTTGTCACTCTTAAGTTATTTCATATTGTTACAGCATGGCTTCGTATATCTTCTCCATGACATCACTCTGCCCTTCTCAGATTTCACTCAGTGCTCCATGATATCCAATGATGCATGCTGATATCCTTCCATGTGGCATCCTTCCACACTTTCAATGTGAGGGTACCTTCAAAACGGTCTGGGTGCATCGTCTTTCATACACTCGACCAGGTATAGGCATAACACATGGAATCCCTTTTAAGGCCCTTCTCCTGCTGTTCCACTATGGCGGCAGTGAAGTGGCAGGAGTTAGGGAAAATGCGTCCACCTGCTCCTCTACATTGGCATTTGACCACCAAATCTCTTCTTGCTTTTTTAGAGGATTTGTATTTGTATTTATTGAAGACCAGATGTCATTTCGAACAGAAATGACTTATAAAGTCAGAAAAAACAGTGAGCAGAGGCAGTCCTAGAACAAGGTGCATTTACCTAAGACATTGTTTCATTGATTGACATGTGCTGGGTGGTAAAGGAATAAGAGTGGGACATACACCCAGAACAGGCACTGCAAGACATAGCAGACCAAATCCAATACATGTCTTCACAGGTATATGAGAAGAAACAGAGATCGTGGACGGAAACACCTATATGGACGGTCTCAACTAAGCACCAAGAAGCCACGATGCTGACGTCATTAGTTGCACCACGACGTAGCAGCATTAGACATGATGCATATTCGCAGTCCTGGACCGCATTACACGGACACGCACCTCGCATACACGAAGAACATGCCTACACAGTTCTATAGCTAGAGGACAGATAAATACACATACTGTCAACGTTTTTTTTATTTTCTCATTATCCCAATGCAGTAAAGCAGACCTGCAAGGCACAGGAGATCCTGAGCAAGCTTGCAGATGCTTAACACGAACAACCCTATGGGACTACAGGGATAAATATGGAACCTGATAGGATCAAGTGTGACTAACGTATAGAGTACTTAGAATAACATGAACATGTAGAATGTGTATTATACGTCTAAGGAAAATTACAGAAGGCCTAAACCTACAGAGCCTGAGATGAGGAGAGCTCATTCAGGCTGCACAGATCATGAAGCAGGCTCGCAGCCAAGGTCAGAGATACACTGACACATTCCAATCTTCAGAGTACAAGCGGACCAACTGCAGAGAAACTGAATACATCCTCATATATCCAAGCTGAAGAGCCCGATTTTGTGGTCCCTAAGCACGTGTAACAGCCAGACAAGACAATGGACATTCACCCATGGTGGGAAAGAGGAGCCGATCTAAGCAAGTCAGAAGACAGACAACAATAAGTGTTTCAACGAAAGGAGCACACTCTCATAGGAAAAGGTGTTACATACAAGATACAATCCAGACACATAATCGTTCATATCACCTTGAAGAGGTGCACAGAGGGTTGAGACCAAATCAAGTCCCAGGCCTGGGGAGATCAGCCTTAACCAATCACAGCTTAGAAAGTCAGGGGTCGATGGCAAAGGGTATTAACCAATGATAAGCCCATTACTCTGCAACAACGTAAAAGATCGTTTTCGGGGATGGGACAAACCAGCCACCTGACATGCAATGACCAGTACAACTTTATAGTGGTCCTCTATAGATAATGGTAGTCTTGATACCCAATCCCCAACGATGATAGGTTTTTCGGGGAAGGGCCCTGGTTATGACGGCACACATGTACAAACCTGGACCGCACACCATGTGGAGCTGAGACGTACCGGAGAATTCTAATTGTTTTGTATGACCCCTGTTGGTTTTATTTGAAATAAACCGCAGTTCTAACTTGCCGTTGGCTGAGTCTTCTGTTTGTTCTGGGGAGGGTGTTGGGCCCTCGAGGTCAGGCGGTCCTCCAGCCATCCTCTGGTATACCTGGGGGTACTACCCAACAAAAGAGTGCGGGAGGTTGAACGCTCCTTTCAAGGGTAGCGGAGGTGGAGTTTGAGCCCTTATTTGTAGAGTCCAACTGAAGAGATGGCTTTGCTGGCCGGAGCACATCATTTCAGTGGAGTGGGGCAAGGAGATAAAAGGAGTGAGAGGCGGAATGGGCGAGGCACTGATAGAGTGTTAAAGGACGAGGGGTTGAGCATTTGAGAGGGTGAGTACAGTGAGATACAGTCAGCAAGGGAGTGGGGGGCAAGACCATGGATCGATTTATAGACAAGTAATAGCAATTTAAAGAAAGAGCAATTTTGAAGGGAGAGCCATCTGCCTGGTGATGCTAAGGAGGAGGAGGATCTGGAGGGGTTAAAAAGGGTGTGTCCCAAAGTTGAGGACTTTGTTTAGGGGGCACAAAAGAGTATACAAGTAGATCAAGAAGCAGGCTAGTGCAGTAGTCAGGTTTCTTGAGCATAAGAGTAGAGATATGCATTTTAGTTGAGTAGTGTGGGAGGTGTGAGCAGATCTTTCTAATGTTTAGGAGTATAGGTCTGACTGCAATAGCAGTGGGTATGATGAACTGGAAGAGTTGCAGGTCACTGGCAAAGCGAACCCCAAGGTTGTGAACCATGGGTGACGGAGTGAGGAGGTCAGGGAGGAAAGCGATGGGGGAGGGGAGGGTGTGATTGGCTTTATTGGCAGGGAGAACGAGGTGGCGTAGTGCCATCCAGCGAGTTTGACCACTGTAGTGCAGTTATAATCAACCTAGTGCACCAAACTCCACCAGTTACTAACCACACTATTTCTGTGTTGTATTTCTGATTGCTACCGTGAGCATTACACTAAGCATATGAGCGGTGCTATAACATTCAGGCCTATATGTGTTGTTTTAACATTTGTTTTGTAATACCAATGGTGAAAACATTTTGTTTTATTAATTGGTGACTATTTTCTGATCAAAAAGACAGGGGAATTTGCACCCAGGTCTGGCTGTTATTATCCATACTATATCGTGTGGAAGGGTGGGGTAGCCCGTAGTCGCCGTTGATTACATGTTCAGAGATTGTAGGATTGGAACAGAAGGAGCGGAAGATTTAAGTATCGTGAGAAAAGAGGTGATAGTTAAAGTGAGAGGAGGAATTACGTTTGCAGAAGGAGGAAGTGTTTATGGTGAAGGGAAGTGGGCCTAGGATTGATCCTAGTGGGGATGTCAGGGAGAAAGTGCTGCAGTTCCATGAGATGGAGGAGGAGCAGTCAGAGAAATGGGAGGACGTCCAGTCCAGTGTCTTTGAAGCCAAGGAGAGAACGAGTTTTGAGGTGAGGGAGGGTAGTCCACAGTGGCAAAGGGAGGGCAAAGGTCTAGAAGAGGAGAGGTGAGATTGGTAGGCATCGATAAGAGAATCTGAGACATGGATGAGCACAGTCAGATTTAAGGGTCCGGCAAGTGAGTGTAACCCCGAGATAGGTGACTATGAGGTTGAAGACAACCCTTGCAAGGAATTCAGAGTGGGAGGTAAAAAGAGCAAGAGGTCTGTAGAATGAGGGGTTGCACTGCATCTCAATGTTACCCTCAAACCTGGATTTCCCTAGACATCCAACAGCTGGGAGCGTCCATGAGTCACCATCTGCACCAATGGCACAAATCCTGCCGACCGTCTCTCCCTGCCCCCTACCAGGAATCACGTCTGTGTCTCTTGCTAGAGCCCTGCACTTTGTCTGTACTATACTGTACTATATGAATCTTGTCTCTTCTCTGTCCTTCCGTCCTCGTTAACTACCCATACACAGAGGTGTAGACAGGGTAGGGCCTGAGTGGGCAAGGCCCACCAACAACCTGTAATTACCCACTTCAGGACCCACTTGATGGACAATCCTGGCTACGCCCCAGCCCATACATAAAGCCCTCGTCCATGCTCCTTCACCTCCTCCCTCTGTAACTTCCCCTCCAAGATTTAGTAAATGCCCTTGCTACCCTCCCTCTCCACAATCCTTCTGGAAGGCACCTTGCGCCCACACAATCTTCCCTCTATCGTACTTCTTTCCCACCACCACCACTGAACTGCCACCCAACTTTGATCTGCCATCTCATCCTGTGCTCCTACTGCTCCTGTCACGCCACAATTGGTCAAGGAACTGGCACCCCAGGCCTGCTCCTAACTCTCTCCTCTCTTCAACCATTCACTTTCCACTAGCAGCTTCTCAGTATGTTTGAAGAGGGATACTGTCACACTTATCTTAATGAAACCCTCTGGTGGCGTAAACGACCCAGCCAAGTAGCATCCTCTCTTCTCTCTTTCCCACTATTTCAAGGGTCTAGAATTAATGGGTTTCTAGCACATCACACATGGGTGAGCTAATGGATCAGAGACCCCTCACCCCCGAACTGGGATTCTGTAGCCGACACAGTGTGAAAATGGAGCAAACCCATTTTCCCAAACTCCTGATCACTCTGCCCTCCCATCAGTCCCCACCCTGCTTGATCCCTCTGCTGCCTTTGATCTGGTGGGTCATCGTTCTCACCACAAGACTCCAACATCGTGCCTTGCTTTCATCGCGGCCTACCTGGCAGACGTCGCCGTCTTCATTCGCTACCTGCACATAAATGGGGTTTCCACTAGGTCGGCCCACAGTCCCCTTTCAATGCACACTTGAAACCTCCTCTGTTACCAAGCATAGCTTATCCTTCGGCTTCTCATTTCATCTATTTGCTGACGATATTCATATCTGCTTCCGTTACCCCCTCTTTCACCACGGAACAATCCTCTCAACTAACCACCACCTCTCTGCCGCTTGTCATTGGATTGCGTGACGTAGACTGATGCGCAGCTTCTTATGAATTGAGATTGCTAATCTCCCAACTGCTAATGTCACACTACTCTTCTTTCTCCTACTTCCTTTCCACTTGACATGCTTAGCCATACCCAATGTCTTTTTAAATTATGTTAAAATTATTTGTAAAGCACGGGTTCGCCCGAAGGCATCATGACGCTAATGGAGAGGAGAATCACAGAGAAGGCCCGCAGGCACGCCAATAGACAGGAATATTTAGGAAATTAACGTTTTCAGGTGACGATGAAACAAAAGATGATCGTCGATCGCACGGTGTCCGCGAGGCAGCTGATTCCAGAAGACGGCTGCTGCTACAGCAGAGAACGCGCGGCGCCCACTCTGGAGCGGCAAAAGCAGGGGACCTGGACAAGAAGCATGCTTTCAGAGTGGTGGGAACATGGTGGAAAATAAGGACAAAACTTGTCCCTAAGATATTCAGCCCCTTTGTCATAAAAAGCACGGTGAACAATGCACAGTGACTTAAATGTATTCCGCTAGCGACTGGTAGCCAATGCAGCCTGTGCTAAATGGGGAAAACATGCCTGCGGTACGAAGCCCCCGTAGCGGCTCTTGCTACAGAATTTTGCAGAACCTGTAGTCGGAGTCTTGCAGTCTGAGGAAGCGTGTTGAGGTCAACCTTAAACTTCCAGGGTTTATCACGTCTGCAGCCACGGCCTCGACTGCCAGGCTCAATCGGTTGAACATTTGGCAAATTCATCCCCATCTCACCTTTCACTCTACCAACATACCTCCACTTTAGTACTTACATTGTTGCCACAGCCGCCTTCCATGACTCCCCTTTGCTGCTCTTCTCCCCAAAGTGCTACATTTTACTACCCACAGGTACCACCCCCTCTTCAGGCATCTTCTTGCATACAAATGTATCAATGGGCGGCATCATCAGACCTTTGTGTAGATGTGCACTCCATAAGTATGAGGTAAAGTGCGCCCCCACCTGGTCCACATTATCCACCGCAGTGCGCTCCCTCTCATCCGACCATCTCGACTCCTCCATAGCTCAACTGATGCTCCCCACCCTTTGCCTCCTCTCACTCATGATCTCTCCTTAGCACTCAACACTGGAATCCTCTATCTCCAGGAATCCAGAACAGTCCCACAATATCTATTTTCACGATCCGCACTCAAAAAAGACCTTTACCCGCGTGAGTGGTCCTCACAGTCCTGTGATGGCATCCCCAAGACCTAACCCCACATTACCAATACTCCTGCTGGCCATTGCCCTGTTCAGATGTGCATAACAGGTGTATTTGTAGATCACACGTGGGCATCTTGGTGCTAATTAGAGATAACAGATGTTTATTGCTACCCTACATAATGGTACTCATTTTATCAACCTCGGAAGGATGAAGGGCTGAGTGGACATGCGGGTAGGGACAGGAACTGCGTGGGAAAGGACATAAGGATAAGCGTGGTCATAGCCAGTCAGGTAGCCCAAGGAGCTGAGTGCCCGTTTCTGGCATCTGTGTGCAGCCTGCTGATGCAGGTTCGAATCCCGGCAGGGTCAACTCAACCTTTCATCCTTCAGAGGTCGATAAATTAAGTACCACGCAATACCATGCTGTGGAACAATAATATCAACTGTTATCTCAGCACTCAGATGCCTGCGGGCTTGTAGCGATATATAAACTAGATATTATAGGCAGTCAATGGGTGAGCAAATAACCAAACAACACCTACATCCGTTGTGTCCCTTCTCATATGCCCTTTCTCCCTACCGGTACTTAATTACTGCGTTAAATCCCAAAAGTGTCCAATTCACTGGGCTAGATCCCAATTGTTGCCAAAAATGTTCACAGGGTTGAATCTCTTCTGCTGCTAACCCAGTGAATTGGACACTTTTGGGATTTAACCCAGTAATTTTTTTCTTTCTTCAAGTAGTATATTGTCCAGGAATTGGAGTGCGCGCCTCACCCCCCCTTTTGTTTTTACATGTAATCTGTGGAGATCCGGACTCCAGAGGCTGCAGAACCGGGAACATTTTGCCCTACAGTGGAGAACCATAGTTAAGGTTTTCCCCCCTGCCCCTGCTAAGGGTAAGATGTGTGCTCCTGGAGGGGAGTCTTTCCTTGGTCACCTGAACTGAACAAATGTTTTCACTACAACTCCCATAATCCTTAGAGACTGCATTAGCAATTTAAATGGATTCACCTGAAAAGAAAGGCAACACAGCCTCCCTGAAGAGTGTTGGGACACGAAAGCACTAGGAGGAGGAGAACAGCAGTACAAATGCAGCAGAAGGGATTCAATCATGTGAACAGTTTTGGCAACAATTGGGATCTAACCCAGTGAATTGGACACTTTTGGGATTTAACTCAGTAATTGTTTTCTTTCTTCAGTTAGTATATTGGACAGGAATTGGAGTGGGTGCCTCACCCCCCTTTTGTTTTTACACAGAATTTGATGTACATTGTAATGTGGGTATTTTCAAACTTCTAAAAACACAAGGCCCAGCTGAGCTCCTTAGTGGCGATAGAGGCAGCCGTTAATGTGGAACAACGAAAATAAAATTTGCTTCCGGGACTGCCGATCTGTATCTGCAGTGGGCTTGCTTAAGCGTATAGCAGTGTTTCTCCATGGTCCACCCTACAATTTCCAAAGTGTAAACTTCAATATGAAAAGTGAGGTTGCAAACCCTTTATTGCCCAATCTGTGCAGCTTAACTGCTCCGGGTTGAATAGAAATCATATGGATTTAAAATGAATGTCCTCTTTGAATTTATAAATTAAGCCAACTTCAGGGATCAAACCGCAGTGGTCAGGTTTGTAGGCTGGACACTTCACTACTGCATTATATAACCTGATGAAAAATAACAAATAAGTAAAGGTGAAATGTCCCATTTCAGTACTGCAAGTCCCAAGGAAAACATTTGTATTGGTTCTTAGAGTTTAAATCATGCCTTAATTAACGTTTTCAAAAACACTATTCGAAGAAAATATCCTCTCAGTGTGTTGATTTTATGAAAGGTAAATGCCATTCGTCATGTTCAATTTGGGTGGTGACGCAAAGCCAATTTAATGAAATGTGAGTCTTTCACCTTGATTTACTTATTTCAAGCATTCATCCCATTGCGTTTGTTGATGAGTCCCCCCACTTACATTTTTTAGGACTTGACCCCTGGTCAGTCCAGCCTGAACTGCTAAGTCACATCATTTCTGCACGAGACCACAAGCATCCCCATCCATGTTTCGGCCTCATTGGGCATCTTCAATGAGGAGTAGCTTGGGTGTCTAGGCTCAGCAGGCTTCGGATCCACGTCGTAGCATGCCTGCCCACTTGGGGTAAATAAAGCAAAACAAAAGAAGGTCTCTTGAGTTGAGGGCCTGCTAGGCTCCCCGGCCTATTTCCCCCAACCTCATTTCCGTTCAAGCTGTGGGCTAAAAGTCAATGAAATTACACGTGACAATACTGCTGTTGTCCAGTAGATGTCATTCTCATGCATTGTTTAGAATGCCATCATGAGTTAGATACATTTTAATTTTAATTATTTATTTTGCAATACTTTGAAGGGAAATACAATTTAGTACATTGCATGATTTTTACCACAGATTATTACATTGCAATCTTGCCATTAGAATAATTAAAATAAAATAGGAATCACGGATTTCATTCAAAAGCGCTGAGGGACTGGAACCCACCTTGACCTATTTTGATTAGATTTAGCTTTTGCATTAAAATATTTGTATTTATTTCCATTTTTCACCGTTGAATAATTATATTGTATTTAAGACATCTTTGTAAATAGATTTCACTCACTTTCGAGCTAGGAAATTAGAGCGTGTCTGTCGGGACACTGTTTTAGTTACAGGGGCCCCACATCTTTTAAAGGCTGCATAGTCACGCGCGATTCTTAGGCCACGCCAGACACTTGTTAGGCGCCTCCTCCAAATAATGTTCCGAGACTCGGGCCAATCCTCGATTTCTTGTCCCACTTAAAGCCCCCTGAGTTGGATATTAGGAGCCGCTCTTACATCCAGTGAATTCGGGGTTTGTTGCCCTCAGATGTGTGTCTTTGTTTAACTTTGGCAGTGCTGGATGCTGTTTGCACTCCTAATCACCTAGCCCTCATGCCTCCACTATCCAGAGCTTTGAGGATGCTTTCCCGCCCCCTGTAAGGTTAATGGCCATTTCCCTGGACGGGAGAAAGGAGAGGGGCGTGGGAGGTTAGGGAGAGGTTCTAATGGTGTGGAAGTACAGGCTCAATCGAGGATGATCTGGTTTTTCAACCCTCTTTTCAGGCTTGTTCTTCCTTTTAACAAAAGTGGTTTCTGGGAGCTGTAGTCTTGGCTTACTACACTTGAACCAATTCGACTAGAAGATATGATAACAATGATTTCTAAATGTATCAAAGGAAACATGCAGGAATGTAAATGTGTTATCCCTTTGGCCCTGACCTATTCTTAAAGTGCTTGTCTTTCTTCTCACTCTCCCGTCCTTCAAGTTTCTCTTAGTACTATTTTCTATTTCACGTTTGCCCTCTGTCATAGTCCCCCCTCTCTCACTTGCTCCCCCTCTCTCACTTGCTCTCCCTCTTTTCCTTTCTCCCTGTCTCTTCCCCCTTCCGTTTCTCTCCCAACATCTGGCCTCCCTTCTCACTCCCTCTAATACAGTCATAAAGAGCGGAAGCGAGAGGAAGCACAGGGAGGGCGAGGAGCTAGTCGAGGAGGCATAGCAGAGATTACAAGAAGGCTTGTAGAGTTGGATACAGGTGGATAGATACAGTGGTGTCTTATCGTGGATAGATTTGTGAACCAGTAAAAGACATTTAAATCTGGCCCTGTTTTGCATCGTCAGCCATCCAACCGGGTGATGGTACGAGGAAGTGAGGGAGTTCAAACAGAGTCCCGGTAGCGAAGTTAATGATCTTGTCGAGACAAAACATTCCCGGTACTTTCACGAATGTATCATTGCCTGGCTCTTGTCTGGACTTCTCTTCTGGATTTCCTTTGGTATTTAATGTGTTTGTCTGTTTTGCACCTTTAAGCCTCTGGGCCACTCGGTGTGCGTTACAAATTAATAAAGTAAAGTGACGTAAATAAATAAACATTGGGGGAAACACTGTTGTCTGCTTTTATTTGTGTGAGGAAAATTGGATAAAGGCTGATAAACCCATATTTGTTATAACAAATCTGCAAAAGACCATCATAAACCATGAACCATAACCACTAAAAACAGGAAACTCTATATTCAGCCATAAGAGCAGTGTGCGTGCTCCTCACATGTCTAAACATGAACACGTGCACCCAATGTTCCCCTTTTGAGGAATTGGGTAATGGACCTTAGGCATTTAAGTTTTTGATAAAAACCACAAGATATATGTACCATTTATTTGCTCAATCTGTACAACCCTGAAGAAGTCACGAGCGTCTGAAACATGGCTGTAATTGTATGTCTTCTCCTTCAACGTTGCAGTCTCTTCTCCTTCAACGTTGCAGTCTCTTCTCCTTCAAAGTTGCAGTCTGTTCTCCTTCAATGTTGCAATCTATACTCCTTTAATGTTGCAGTCTTTTCTCCTTCAATGTTGCAGTCTCTACTCCTTCAATGTTGTAATATCTTTGCCTTCAACATTGCATTCTCTTATCCTTAAATGTTGCTGTCTCTTCTCCTTCAATGTTGCAGTCTATGCACATTCAATGTTGCAGTCTCTTCTCCTTCAATGTTGCAGTCTCTACTCCTTCAATATTGTAGTCTCTTCTCCTTCAACGTTGCATTCTCTTATACTTAAATGCTGTAGTCTCTTCTCCTTTAACGTTGCAGTCCCTTCTCCTTCAATGTTGCAGTATCTTCTCCTTCAATGTTGCAGTCTATACTCCTTCAATGCTGCAGTCTCTTCTCCTTCAATGTTGCAGTCTATACACCTTCAATGTTGCCGTCTCTTCTCCTTCAATGTTGCAGTCTCTACTCCTTCAATATTGTAGTCTCTTCTCCTTCAACGTTGCAGTCCCTTCTCCTTCAATGTTGCAGTATCTTCTCCTTCAATGTTGCAGTCTATACACCTTCAATGTTGCCGTCTCTTCTCCTTCAATGTTGCAGTCTATACTCCTTCAATGTTGCAGTCTATACTCCTTCAATATTGTAGTCTCTTCTCCTTCAACGTTGCATTCTCTTATACTTAAATGCTGCAGTCTCTTCTCCTTTAACGTTGCAGTCCCTTCTCCTTCAATGTTGCAGTCTATACTCCTTCAATGCTGCAGTCTCTTCTCCTTCAATGTTGCAGTCTATACTCCTTCAATGTTGCAGTCTCTTCTCCTTCAATGTTGCAGTCTCTTCTCCTTTAATGTTGCAATCTCTTCTCCTTCAATGTTGCAGTCTCTTCTCCTTCAATGTTGCAGTCTCTTCTCCTTTAACGTTGCAGTGCCTTCTCCTTCAATGTTGCAGTCTCTTCTCCTTCAATGTTGCAGTCTATACTCCTTCAATGTTGCAGTCTATACTCCTTCAATGTTGCAGTCTCTTCTCCTTCAATGTTGCAGTCTCTTCTCCTTCAATGTTGCAGTCTATACTCCTTCAATGTTGCAGTCTATACTCCTTCAATGCTGCAGTCTCTTCTCCTTCAATGTTGCAGTCTATACTCCTTCAATGTTGCAGTCTCTTCTCCTTCAATGTTGCAGTCTCTTCTCCTTTAATGTTGCAATCTCTTCTCCTTCAATGTTGCAGTCTCTTCTCCTTCAATGTTGCAGTCTCTTCTCCTTTAACGTTGCAGTCCCTTCTCCTTCAATGTTGCAGTCTCTTCTCCTTCAATGTTGCAGTCTATACTCCTTCAATGTTGCAGTCTATACTCCTTCAATGCTGCAGTCTCTTCTCCTTCAATGTTGCAGTCTATACTCCTTCAATATTGTAGTCTCTTCTCCTTCAACGTTGCATTCTCTTATACTTAAATGCTGCAGTCTCTTCTCCTTTAACGTTGCAGTCCCTTCTCCTTCAATGTTGCAGTCTATGCTCCTTCAGTGCTGCAGTCTCTTTTCCTTCAATGTTGCAGTCTATACTCCTTCAATGTTGCAGTCTCTTCTCCTTCAATGTTGCAGTCTCTTCTCCTTTAATGTTGCAATCTCTTCTCCTTCAATGTTGCAGTCTCTTCTCATTCAATGTTGCAGACTCTTCTCCTTTAATGTTGCAGTCTCTTCTCCTTCAATGTTGCAGTCTATACTCCTTCAATGTTGCAGTCTATATATACTCCTTCAATGCTGCAGTCTCTTCTCCTTCAATGTTGCAGTCTCTTCTCCTTCAATGTTGCAGTCTATACTCCTTCAATGTTGCAGTCTATACTCCTTCAATGCTGCAGTCTCTTCTCCTTCAATGTTGCAGTCTATACTCCTTCAATGCTGCAGTCTCTTCTCCTTCAATGTTGCAGTCTATACTCCTTCAATGTTGCAGTCTCTTCTCCTTCAATGTTGCAGTCTCTTCTCCTTTAATGTTGCAATCTCTTCTCCTTCAATGTTGCAGTCTCTTCTCTTTCAATGCTGCAGTCTCTTCTCCTTCAATGTTGCAGTCTATACTCCTTCAATGTTGCAGTCCCTTCTCCTTCAATGTTGCAGTCTCTTCTCCTTTAACGTTGCAGTCCCTTCTCCTTCAATGTTGCAGTATCTTCTCCTTCAATGTTGCAGTCTCTTCTCCTTTAACGTTGCAGTCCCTTCTCCTTCAATGTTGCAGTATCTTCTCCTTCAATGTTGCAGTCTATACTCCTTCAATGCTGCAGTCTCTTCTCCTTCAATGTTGCAGTCTATACACCTTCAATGTTGCAGTCTCTTCTCCTTCAATGTTGCAGTCTCTACTCCTTTAACGTTGCAGTCCCTTCTCCTTCAATGTTGCAGTATCTTCTCCTTCAATGTTGCAGTCTATACTCCTTCAATGCTGCAGTATCTTCTCCTTCAATGTTGCAGTCTATACTCCTTCAATGCTGCAGTCTCTTCTCCTTCAATGTTGAAGTCTATACTCCTTCAATGTTGCAGTCTATACTCCTTCAATATTGTAGTCTCTTCTCCTTCAACGTTGCATCCTCTTATACTTAAATGCTTCAGTCTCTTCTCCTTTAACGTTGCAGTCCCTTCTCCTTCAATGTTTCAGTCTATACTCCTTCAATGCTGCAGTCTCTTCTCCTTCAATGTTGCAGTCTATACTCCTTCAATGTTGCAGTCTCTTCTCCTTCAATGTTGCAGTCTCTTCTCCTTCAATGTTGCAGTCTCTTCTCCTTCAATGTTGCAGTCTCTTCTCCTTTAATATTGCAATCTCTTCTCCTTCAATGTTGCAGTCTCTTCTCTTTCAATGTTGCAGTCTCTTCTCTTTCAATGCTGCAGTCTCTTCTCCTTTAACGTTGCAGTCCCTTCTCCTTCAATGTTGCAGCCTCTGAACGCCTAACCAACCCTCTGTCACGGAATGGCTCTATGATGCCTCATGCTCAAATCTTCATGGTCTCCCCATGCACCCCAAAGGCGCAGCACACTGTCTGTCCGTGTGCCCTAAGCACCTCTCTTTTCTCCAGCTGAGCGTGGAGGGCGGTCGCCGGTGGTCTGAGGGGAACTGCAGGCCTGGGAAGCCCTGCCTGGGCCTCCGTGAGTGCTGCTTTTTCATTTATAATTGTTTTCATTGTTCTCGCGCTCCTAGCGCAGTGTTTGGCCTGCTCCTGCTCTCCCCCCTCCCACTTCCTGGTTCTTCCTCTCCCTCCCCGCCTCCCTGCCCGCCCACCCCCCCCTCTGATTGGCTGTTGTGCCTGCCTCCCCTCTGGCCTACTCGACGGCCGTTCCCCCGCTCGCCTCTTTTCTCCAGCTGAGCGTGGAGAGCGGTCGCCGGTGGCCTGAGGGGAACTGCAGGCCTGGGAAGCCCTGCCTGGGCCTCCGTGAGTGCTGCTTTTTTATTTATAATTGTTTTCATTGTTCTTGCGCTCCTAGCGCGGTGTTTGGCCTGCTCCTGCTCCCCCCTCCCACTTCCTGGTTCTTCCTCTCCCTCCCCGCCTCCCTGCCCGCCCACCCCCCCCTCTGATTGGCTGTTGTGCCTGCCTCCCCTCTGGCCTACTCGACGGCCGTTCCCCCGCTCGCCTCTTTTCTCCAGATGAGCGTGGAGAGCGGTCGCCGGTGGCCTGAGGGGAACTGCAGGCCTGGGAAGCCCTGCCTGGGCCTCCGTGAGTGCTGCTTTTTTATTTATAATTGTTTTCATTGTTCTCGCGCTCCTAGCGCGGTGTTTGGCCTGCTCCTGCTCCCCCCCTCCCACTTCCTGGTTCTTCCTCTCCCTCCCCGCCTCCCTGCCCGCCCACACCCCCCCCTTCCTCTCCCTCTGCCTATAACCTCCCCCCTCCTGGGCAGCCCTCTGCCCGGCAGCCCCCGCGGCTAAGGGCCCCAGGCCAAGGGCGACTCCTATAGTGCGGCTCCCTGTGTGTCTGCAGGTGTCCGCAGGGGACGCCAGGCGCCAGTTCCACCCGTTCCTGTTCCCCGGCCCACCCCTCCACTCCTGATTACATCCGCACGGGGCCTTGCCTCACTGTACTCACAGTTGAGGTAAACTATGGTGTTTTTTCTCCCCTCGCAGGATTCTCAAACTTAGGTGGCCCGGTACCTAATACGCATTACTGTTTGCTCTGAACTGTGGTATACTAGGGTGCTTTTTCTCCCCTCGCAGGATTCTCAAACTTAGGTGGCCCGGTACCTAATACGCATTACTGTTTGCTCTGAACTGTGGTATACTAGGGTGCTTTTTCTCCCCTCGCAGGATTCTCAAACTTAGGTGGCCCGGTACCTAATACGCATTACTGTTTGCTCTGAACTGTGGTATACTATGGTGCTTTTTCTCCCCTCGCAGGATTCTCAAACTTAGGTGGCCCGGTACCTAATACGCATTACTGTTTGCTCTGAACTGTGGTATACTAGGGTGCTTTTTCTCCCCTCGCAGGATTATCAAACTTAGGTGGCCTGGTACCTAATACGCATTACTGTTTGCTCTGAACTGTGGTATACTAGGGTGCTTTTTCTCCCCTCGCAGGATTCTCAAACTTAGGTGGCCCGGTACCTAATACGCATTACTGTTTGCTCTGAACTGTGGTATACTAGGGTGCTTTTTCTCCCCTCGCAGGATTCTCAAACTTAGGTGGCCCGGTACCTAATACGCATTACTGTTTGCTCTGAACTGTGGTATACTAGGGTGCTTTTTCTCCCCTCGCAGGATTCTCAAACTTAGGTGGCCCGGTACCTAATACGCATTACTGTTTGCTCTGAACTGTGGTATACTAGGGTGCTTTTTCTCCCCTCGCAGGATTCTCAAACTTAGGTGGCCCGGTACCTAATACGCATTACTGTTTGCTCTGAACTGTGGTATACTATGGTGCTTTTTCTCCCCTCGCAGGATTCTCAAACTTAGGTGGCCCGGTACCTAATACGCATTACTGTTTGCTCTGAACTGTGGTATACTATGGTGCTTTTTCTCCCCTCGCAGGATTCTCAAACTTAGGTGGCCCGGTACCTAATACGCTTTACTGTTTGCTCTGAACTGTGGTATACTAGGGTGCTTTTTCTACCCTCGCAGGTTTCTCAAACTTAGGTGGCCCGGTACCTAATACGCTTTACTGTTTGTTTGCTCTAATTGTGGTAACTTGTGCTTGCCGCTCACTTCCTGTCTGCGTGCTCTCGTTTCGTCAGTCTCCCCCCCCCCTCCCTCCTACTCCATGGTGCTCTCTGTCTCGCCTATCTTCTCTAACTGCTTCTCCATCGACTATCCTGCTCTCCTCACTAAATCTGGTAGGAAAAAGTTTAAAAAGGACATCCTGGTCTCCAACCCAGGCCTCCCTATCGCTGACACCTTGTAGTGTTGAGCATCATGTAGCCCGTGCATACAGCCCGTGCACTCGGCGCGGGATGAAGGCACGAGCTGCGGAGAGAATGACGTAACACAGAGAGAGGGGGCTTAGAACACGAGGAGAAGGGAAATGACAGTTGGAGAGATGGAGAAGTGAAGACAAGAAGACTCTTTGTTCATGTCCCTTGTTATATAGTATATTGAACTAGATTAAACAAAGTTAATGAGTAAATATATGTATATTAATAAATATACAATTAAGTCATACCCTTGTGCACCGATTCTTCAGTGGCGACGAGGCGAACCTTTTGCGGCCGTTGAGAAGGATCTCCGGCTGCGCATCAGGTAGGAGCAGCTCTCATCCGTATCCGAGAGCTGCCACGGTCACGGACTATACCGTATTCACGACGGCGCAACCCTGTGAGGAAACCAAAACCCCTACGCCACTCCCCGTCGAGCAGCTTTCTTTTTCCACTCTCCCAAACGATCACACACATCCAGCTGTACACGCCCTCCTCATCTTAATAATAATACCGTCTAAGTAAAAAGGAGGCTGATCGCTAATTCAGTCAAGAGAGGTGGCGCCAGGCAACACTATGGAAGTACACACTGACACGCTGACTAAAGTACATCAGCTGTGAAGTTTATACAGAGCCGATGAGTGGTAACGAACTGAAAGGGAGGGGTTTATGAACTCACACTAAAAAAAAAAAAAAAAAAAAAAAATTAAGCACAAGTGAAACTGACACGCGCACAAACACATGAAACTTAGCCGTGTCATTAAAGTCTTCGCAGTCTTAATACAGTGCCGCGTACTCTGTAAATCAAGTACATGAAAATAAAAGATATGAACGATTAATTAGAAACTACGATTGTTCAAAGCGTAAAAGGTAATCCTCATTAATCTACTCTTCCTCTTCACAGTACTTATTCTCACTGGCAATCTTCATAAGTTCATTGCTCTTCCTCCTCACAGTAGTTTCAATAATCAATAACTACAAATAAAAAGCATCAACCATATAGAACAACATGGCGATGCAGAGAGTCCAACCACCACACATGTTTTTGCCAGAAGTGGGAGAACCTGCTCTTCCGTGGAAACGTTGGCTTAAAGCTTTTGAGCACTATGCACAAGTTGTATGTGGAGCAAATTACAGCACAGAGAGGAAGAAATCTCTATTGCTACACTGTTTAGGTCCAGCTGGACAAGAAAAATTTGAAGATTTACCTGATCTAACAGATGATGAGAAAAGGGACATGAACGGATACGAAATAGCCATTGCTAAACTTAGCAAACACTATGATAAGAAGATGAGTACCATCCTGGAAAGATATAAATTTGGAAAGAGAATCCAAGAGAAAGATGAATCTGTGGAACAATATGTCACAGTCTTGAGAAAAATGGCCCGCAATTGCAAGTTTAATCAACAACTAGATGAAAGAATCAGGGACCAATTTATGCTTGAGTGCAGAAGTAGCAAGGTTAGGGAGAGACTATGTTCTGAAGATGATCCTACCCTTGACACAGTGTTGAGATTAGCCAAAGAGGTGGAGCACACTGAGACATGTGTGTCCACTTTAGAAAACAGAATAAAAGATATGTCTGTCAAAACATCGATCAGTTCAGTACAACTAGATCAAGATGATGAGCTAGGAGTGATAAGAGGCAACAAGAAGAAGAATATGACGCCATATCACAGTGAAATGCAATCAAATTACTACAATTGGCAACGCAGGAATTCCGGTTGTGAGGAAGGATACAAGAATCGTACGATGGTGAAGAGACCTGACAGAAATGAAGTCAGAAAGAATAATAGATTCGAAACAACTAGAGTGCCTACATCAGGACGAGACCGCCAAAACAAAGAACAGCTTACACAGAGCGGAAGGGGGAGAACCAGACAAAGAGGGTGTTACAGATGTGGTAGTCCAAGTCACTGGGCAAACAACAAAGAGTGTCCTGCTCTTAAAATGATTTGTAGGAAATGCGGAGGTAAAGGACACATAGCCAAATGTTGCAGGAACAACCCAATTGAAGAACAAAATTCGAATTGGATCGGAAATGATGATGAAGAAGAGGAGTGTGTATTCATGGTCACAGATGAAGATGAACATGTTGAAAGTCCAAAGGCACACATTTCTGTGAATGGTTTACCGGTTGTTATGATGGCAGACGCAGGAGCCAAATACACACTCATACCAGAAGAACTGTGGAAGAAATGTGGTCCAGAATACCTGCATGAAGCAGATGTAAGACTTAAAGCATATGGTGGAGCCAGAATAGACTTAATTGGATGGTTTAATGCTAATCTTGAATTTAAAGGTAGACAAGCGAATGGTCGAATTTATGTCTCAAAAAGAGGAGGAATTGCATTACTTAGCTGGACCCATCAAAAATGGCTCAAAGTGCGACTAGACCCTAATGCTGATGAAGCAGTTTATCAAATTGACGGTACACATGTTGAAGATAGTAAGAAAGTCAACGATGAAATATTCAGGGATGATGTAATTGGATGTTTAAAAGGGTTTTCACACCGCATATTACTCAAGAATGGGTCAAGACCTATTGCCCAGAAACTCAGAAATGTACCTTTAGCACTCAAGACAGAAGTCAAAGAAGAACTGAACAAATTGGAAATGCAAGGCATAATTGAGAAAGTAGATGCTGCGGAATGGGTTTCACCATTGGTGGTAGTAAGGAAAACCACTGGAAAAGTAAGATTGTGCGTTGACATGAGAGAATTAAACAAATGTGTGATCCCAGATAGACATCCGTTGCCCAATATACAGGAACTGATATCCACTTTAGGACCAGCGAAGGTGTTTTCTACGTTAGATCTCACAGCAGCATATCACCAAATCAAGTTACACGAAAGCTCCAAGTGTTTAACGGCTTTCATCACGCCAGAGGGACTCTATCAGTTTCGGAGAATGCTGTTTGGATTAATTTCAGCGGCTTCTGTTTTTCAAAGAGTTATGCAAAGGATTCTAGGTGATATGGAAGGAGTAGTGTTTTTTCAAGACGATGTTTTGATACATGCCAAGGATCAAGAAGAACACACTAAGAGATTAAATAGAGTCCTACAAGAGTTGTACAAAGCTGGAATGGTGTTGAGTAAAACCAAATCTAAGATAAACAGGAAGGAAATAGAATATTTGGGACATGTGATATCAGGAGAAGGTATCAGACCAAAGAAAGATCTGACAGATTCCATAAAATCTATGAAGATACCGGAAAGCAAGGAACAGCTAAGGACATTCCTCGGGATGGCGGAATATTATGCTAAATTTATAGAAAACTTTTCAAACTATACAGTTGAATTGAGGAATCTATTAAAGATGAACAAGAAATTTGAGTGGAACAAGAAATGTGAGGAGGAATTTCTCTTCATTAAAGAAGCCTTAAACCGAGCTCCAGCACTTCAAAGTTATGTTAGAGGTAGGAAGACTATAATAACGACCGATGCAAGTGAAGTAGGTTTAGGTGCATCCTTATCACAACATCACAATGGACAAGA
Source organism: Ambystoma mexicanum (assembly GCF_040938575.1). Classification (NCBI taxonomy): domain Eukaryota; kingdom Metazoa; phylum Chordata; class Amphibia; order Caudata; family Ambystomatidae; genus Ambystoma; species Ambystoma mexicanum. Next base: position 99,800,317 of record NC_090934.1, read on the forward strand.
AGTAGTAATCGCATTCGCATCCAGGCTATTAAAAGGAGCAGAGAAGAACTATGCCACCATAGAGAAGGAGGCTTTAGCAATTAAATGGGCCACTGAGAAGTTTCGGACATTTGTCTGGGGAGTACAATTTACTATTTACACAGACCACAAGCCTCTAGTAGAGATTTTCAAGACCAAGGGCCTAGATAAAGTATCTAGCAGAATCAGGAGATGGGTTTCAAGATTACAAGAATTCAACTTCAAAATTGAACATATTTCTGGTACAAAAAATGTTACAGCAGATTGCCTATCAAGACTGACTAACTTAAATGATGTTGAGGATGCTGAAGACATAGCTGAAGAACAAGATTTAGTTTGTGTAGTAGAAAGTCAAGCCGTGACTGAAAAAGAATGGAATGATGAAATGAAGAAAGATGAAACATTACTGGAAATAGTGGAAAAGGTCAAAGAAGGAAGGTGGAGAAAGAATGAGATGATATGCACTAGTGTCAAAGCATTTTGGGACGTAAGAGAAGAATTATACCTGCAAAGTGGATATTTAATGAAAAGTGACAAAATAATTCCTCCTACCAGCTTGAGAAAGAAGATTATAGAGATGGGCCATGAAGGACACCAAGGGATTGTAAAAACAAAGAGGAGGATTAGGAATACCTATTGGTGGCCTGGATGTGATCGTGAAATTGAAGATCAAGTCAAGAAATGTATCCTTTGTTCAAAAAGTGATAAAATATGCCGGGGTGCTAGTTATCCGATGGTTTTGAGAGAGATCCCTGAGAGTCCCTGGAGCAAAATTGCTATGGATGTGATTGGCCCAATTTGGAGTGATGGGTGTTCAACTTATTGTTTAGTAGTCATTGATATGCTAACCAGATGGGTTGAGATTGCTTTCTTACCACAAGTTACTACACGTAATGTTATAGAATTCATAGAAGAACTGTGTGAAAGAGAAGGTTATCCAAAAGAGGTTCTCACAGATAATGGGTCCCAATTTAAATCCAGGGAAATGGAGAAATATTTGAGTGACAGAGCCATTGATCATACATTTTGTGCCATCTACCATCCACAGACCAATGGAATTGTAGAGCGCTTTAACAGAGTGATAAAGGATGCTATCAAGTTAGCATGGGCAAATGGGAGAGAGTGGAAGGAAGTTGTTAAGGAGACTTTAATAGCCCACAGATTTACCCCTCACAGCTCCACTGGAGTTACTCCTTTTGAATTAAGTAGGGGGAGGAAAGGCCACACAAAAATGTACCCAGGATGGATGAGTGAACTTGTGAAGAAAGTAATTAATGTAGAAAGGGTAAAAGAGAATATTATGCAGAGACAGATGAATAATAAAAGATTGCATGACAGGAAATGTTTCCGGAAGAAGCCTGAGTTTCGAGTGGGAAGTTGGGTCAGAATAAATCTGCCAGTAAATCTGAGACAAAATGGATGTCAATGGTCCCGGCCAGTTAGAGTTTTGAATGTGTATTCTCATGCAGTCAAAACACAGGATGGCAGAGTCTGGAATAACGAAAGAGTAATGATACTAAGAGATGAGAGTGTGAAGAATAGAAATAGTGATATGGTAGAAATGAGTAGAGAGAGGAAGAGAGAAAGAAAGAAGAGAAGTGAAGTCTTAAACAGAGATGATGAGTGCAGATGGGAAGAGGAAAGTGGTAGGAATAGTGGTAGAAACAGAAGTTCTTTGAGTGTGTCTTCCTTGCCAACGTGCACAGATAACCAGCCAGAAGGAAAAGACAGAGAAGAAATGATGCGATCTAGAACAGGGAGAAATTACAGACCACCGAAATATCTATATGACTATGTGTACTAGATTATATGAATAGACTCAAGTCTCTGTTCTATAAAGAAGGGGGATGTGTAGTGTTGAGCATCATGTAGCCCGTGCATACAGCCCGTGCACTCGGCGCGGGATGAAGGCACGAGCTGCGGAGAGAATGACGTAACACAGAGAGAGGGGGCTTAGAACACGAGGAGAAGGGAAATGACAGTTGGAGAGATGGAGAAGTGAAGACAAGAAGACTCTTTGTTCATGTCCCTTGTTATATAGTATATTGAACTAGATTAAACAAAGTTAATGAGTAAATATATGTATATTAATAAATATACAATTAAGTCATACCCTTGTGCACCGATTCTTCACACCTACACTAATGCCTGCTCTAAGGAAACTCTCACTGACATCCTCTTTTTCGTGCCTTCGCCTGACCTATGGACCTTTCATATGGTCTCTGTGCTCTCTCCTTTCTCCTCCTCTCCCATTAATGGTGGCACCTGTTGGGATGTCCTATTGGCCCCCTTCCGCTCCTCTAAGGCCATCATTAATGTCTACGCTAATGGGACCATCTTGGTCCAAGGCCCCCAGGCCAACCTTCACCTCTTCGATAGACGCTTCCCACACCTCATCAACTTCCTCTCCTCTCCTGCTGTCCCCCCTCCTCTATCCTTGGCTACCTTGCCTCTACCCTCCCTCCCTGCCCCCTCTCGTGCTCCTTCTTCACCTCCTTCTTCAATACCTCCGCAGGGTGTACCTCTGATCTGTACCCCTCCCCGGAAGTTCTTCAAGGATGGCAGCCTTCTCCACATTGCCACTCTAAACACTCGCTCTGCCATCAAGCACTCCTCCAATATCTGTCACCTTCTTGAGGAATTGCACCTCGACGTCCTCTGTCTCACTGAGACATGGTTCACAGCCAGCTCTGCCACCAGCTTTGACACACTCCTACCTGACGGTTACAAGATCCTCTCCTTGCCCAGGCCTAACCGTGCAGGGGGTGGTGTTGCCCTTATCTTCCCTGAGTGGATTGCTGCCACTGTCACTCCTACGCAGACCTACTCCTCTTTTGAATGTCTTGTCTGCCGACTCTCTCTCTCTCCTAGCCATTCCCTTACCGTGGCTACTATCTATCGGCCACCTGGTCAAATTTCCTCCTTCCTCTCTGAGTGGGCTGACCTCTCCTCCTCACTCCTGTCCTCAACCACTCAACTCCTCTTTCTTGGCGACTTCAACATCCACCTTGATGCCTCCAGTCCCCCCACTGGTCTCTTTCGTGACCTCTGCGACTCTCTCTCACTCTCTATTCTCCCGTCTGGGCCTACTCACTCTGCTGGGCACACTCTTGATGCTCTGATCTCTTCTGACCTTCCCCTCTCCGTCCCTCTCTCCACTCCTCTCTCCTGGAGTGATCACTTTCTCCTATCCTCCCACCTCACCCTCCCTACCCCACAGGCAAAGCCACCCTCTTCACTGCCACCCACCTTCTCGGTCATCCGACCCATGAAGCGTGTGTCAGTTGAGGCTTTTGCTGCTACCTTCTCGCCCCCCCCTGCCCCTTCGGCTGACTCCCACCCTGACACAGCCCTCTCCATGCTCCACTCTGCTATATCTGCTACTCTTGATATCCTTGCCCCCGTCATGAGAATCCGCCTGAAGCCCAAAGCCAAATGTAACTCCTGGTATGACTCGGATCTCGTCACCCTGAAACGCAAGTGCAGGGTTGCAGAGAGAAAATGGCGTGCTTCATGTTCATCCTCTGACAAACTGGCCTGCCGCCTGCTCCAAAGGCAGTACCGGCTCTCCGTTCTCACCAAGAAGAGAGCCCTTATCCAAGCCCGCATCTCTGCGGCATCAAACAACTCCGCCGAACTCTTTAAAATCTGCAAGGAGCTGGCCAACCCTGTTGCAGTCTCTACCTCTCCTGTCCCCTCCCAGGCCCTCTGCACTGCACTGGCCTCTCACTTCATCTCTAAAACTCAGGACATCCTGTCCTCGCTCTCCTCCTTTCACCTCCCTCCCTCCCTACCCGGCTCTTCCTCTGACCCTTCTGCGGTCAACCCTCCTCCCTCTTTCTCTGCCTTTCCACCCTTCTCTGCTGACGAGGTTTCCAGACAAGTCCGATCAATGAAAGTCTCGTCTAAACAGGTTCACCCCTGTTCCTCCAAAACTATCAAGGACCACATCGACTCCCTGGCTCCTGCCCTGGCTGACTTTTGCAACCACTCCTTCGCCTCTGGAGTCTTCCCTTCCCCCCTCAAGCACTCCCTTGTGCACCCTCTTCTCAAGAAACCCTCCTTCCTCTCCGACATCTTTTTCTCCACCTGTGGTGTCCCCCAGGGATCTAATCTCTCTCCCTGGCTGTTCAACCAGTATCTGGCACTCCTCGCCCACCGCATCGCCGCTCTCTGCCCTGATTTCCAGTGCTATGCGGACGATACCCAGCTCATTTTCAGGCTACCCTCAGCCTCCCCCTCTCCTTCCCTCATCTCTGACTGTCTGTCTGCTATCCAAGAATGGTGTGCCGCCAATGACCTCTGCCTTAATGCCAGTAAGACTGAGATTCTACTCATCGGTACTCTCACTCCCTCCTTCCCTGCAGCTCTCTGGCCTGCCTCCCTTGGCCCCCTCCCTGCTCCTACCTGCAAGGCAAAAAACCTTGGGGTCATCTTCGACTCCACACTCTCCTTCTCTCCTCATATTTTTGACGTCGCCAAGAGGTCACACTACCAGCTGCACCTCCTCAGAGGTATTCTTCCCTTCCTCTCCTTCCCCCAGAAGCTCACTGTCTCCCGAGCCCTGGTTCTCTCGAAGCTGGATTACTGTAACAGCCTCTATCTTAATCTGCCTGCCTCCACTCTCCGCCCTCTGCAACTCATCCAGAACAGAACTGCGAGACTTGTCCTTGGCCTCAAGCCCAGGGACCGTATCTCTCCAGGACTGAAATCCCTACACTGGCTCCCAGTGGCTGCGAGGATAAAGTTCAAAACCCTCTGCATTGTCCACAAGGCCTTCTGGGGCCTGGGTCCTAAATACCTTCAACTCTCTCTTCCCAAATATCTTCCTTCCCGAGCCCTTCGCTCATCCGCCTCCAACTCCCTCATGGTCAGCCGCTTCTCGAAGCAACGAGCTGGGGGTAGATCTCTCTCCGCGGCAGGGGCCTCCCTCTGGAACAGCCTTCCTGCCTCCCTGAAACTTGAGGAGAACCACCTCTGGTTCCGGAAGCACCTCAAAACCTTCCTCTTTGCTTCTGCTTTCTCTCCCCCTCTCCCCTGCTGAACAGCTAATTAATTCTTTCACTAAACTGCACTGATCCTGCAACTGGACCACTCTAAGCGGCCTCGGTCCTGGGCCCAGCCACTGATCCCCTGGAACCCCTCTGCACTGCGGGACTGTCTCTGTATCCCTACAGCCCCCCCCCTTCCCCAGCACTTGTTCTGCACTTACCTTGCACTTGCCACCAGCTGGCCCTTTTTATTTATTACTTTACGCCACTTACCTTACTGCACTCCCCCCCCCCCCCTTCCCCTTGCACTTTTTCCCCCTCCCCCACCCCTGCACTTGCGCGATCTGAATGACACCTGGCCTAGTAGGATCGTTGTATGTCTCCCCTTGTTCCTCCCCTCCCTGCCTCGTCGCGCCTTGAAACACCTGTGTATAGGCGCGTTACAAATACCATATCATATCATATCATAAGGTGTGCTCATGTGCCTCTAGCTCCTCCCACTGTTTGCCCATGTGCATAAACTCCTCGCATCCTCTGCCCATATTCCCCAAGCTCATCATCACACGGCCCCGCCATGTCCTCCATGCCAGCTCCTGGGCTGGAACTCTGGCCGGTAAACATCCAATTACTGAGGAGGTGTTGCCTTTGGGAACTGGGCTGCATCTTTCTTTTTGGGGTGAAGAAAGGGAGAGCATCCCAAAGCCAGGCAGAGGAGCTTGCCTAAAGCGTGTCCATGCTGATCTGGGCGTTTGGGACGTTCTAAACATGCATGCGTCAGCAGGCGACCTGCCTCTCGAATGCCGTGAATGTAGGTCATCGCGCGTGCCCTTCATTGCAATTGGGCCGCATCTCAAATGTCAGGCATCACGCATCTGGAATGTCGGGCCTCCTGCATGGCTTTCACCACACAAGGCCATCATCACGCATGGAAAGCACACAAGGCCATCATCACGCATGGAAAGCATCGGGAATGTTGGGCCTCCTGCATGGCCATCATCACGCATGGAAAGCATCTGGTATGTCGGGCCTCCTGCATGGCCTTCACCACACAAGGCCATCATCACGCATGGAAAGCACACAAGGCCATCATCACGCATGGAAAGCATCTGGTATGTCGGGCCTCCTGCATGGCCTTCACCACACAAGGCCATCATCACGCATGGAAAGCACACAAGGCCATCATCACGCATGGAAAGCATCGGGAATGTTGGGCCTCCTGCATGGCCATCATCACGCATGGGAAGCATCTGGTATGTCGGGCCTCCTGCATGGCCTTCACCACACAAGGCCATCATCACGCATGGAAAGCACACAAGGCCATCATCACGCATGGAAAGCATCTGGAATGTTGGCCTCCTGCATGGCCTTCATCACGCAGGGCCCTCATCACGCATGGAAAGCATCTCGAATGTTGGGCCTCTGCATGGCCTTCATCACGCAGGGCCATCATCATGCATGGAAAGCATCTGGAATGTTGGCCTCCTGCATGGCCGTCATCACGCAGGGCCATCATCACGCATGGAAAGCATCTGGAATGTTGGGCCTCCTGCATGGCCGTCATCACACAGGGCCGTCATCACTCATGGAAAGCATCTGGAATGTTGGCCTCCTGCATGGCCGTCATCATGCAGGGCCATCATCATCACGCATGGAAAGCATCTGGAATGTTGGGCCTCCTGCATGGCCTTCATCACGCAGGGCCATCATCACCCATGGAAAGCATCTCGAATGTTGGGCCTCTGCATGGCCTTCATCACACAGGGCCATCATCACGCATGGAAAGCATCTGGAATGTTGGGCCTCCTGCATGGCCGTAATCACGCCGGGCCATCATCACGCATGGAAAGCATCTGGAATGTTGGGCCTCCTGCCTGGCCGTCATCACGCAGGGCCGTCATCACTCATGGAAAGCATCTGGAATGTTGGCCTCTTGCATGGTCGTCATCATGCAGGGCCATCATCAACACGCATGGAAAGCATCTTGAATGTTGGGCCTCCTGCATGGCCGTCATCATGCAGGGCCATCATCATCATGCATGGAAAGCATCCGGATTGTTGGCCTCCTGCATGGCCGTCATCATGCAGGGCCATCATCAACACGCATGGAAAGCATCTTGAATGTTGGGCCTCCTGCATGGCCGTCATCATGCAGGGCCATCATCATCACGCATGGAAAGCATCTGGAATGTTGGGCCTCCTGCATGGCCTTCATCACGCAGGGCCATCATCACGCATGGAAAGCATCTGGAATGTTGGGCCTCCTGCATGGCCTTCATCACACGGGGCCGTCATCACGCATTGAAAGCATCTGGAATGTTGGGCCTCCTGCATGGCCTTCATCACACAGGGCCGTCATCACGCATGGAAAGCATCTGGAATGTTGGGCCTCCTGCATGGCCTTCATCACACAGGGCCGTCATCACGCATGGAAAGCATCTGGAATGTTGGGCCTCCTGCATGGCCGTCATCACGCAGGGCCGTCATCGCGCAGGGCCTGCATCTCTTCTCCAGTAAATGGAAAGCGCTTCTGAAGATAGACAGACCTGCTTGTGTGAAGGGCCTGCAGTTTCTCGCTGCCATGCTTGCTGTCGCCTCCAGTCTCACTCATTGGATGTAAGTCACAAGCCTCTTTGTAGAGTCTCACCGCTGGCCAGTCTCAGTGGCCCACTTTACCTTAATGGGGCGCCATCTGGTGAGCATCATTTCTGTTAACACATTAACTTTTGGTGCAGCCCTTCCCATGCCGCTGTTGGGTGGTCTCCAACCTCAAACCTTTGGTGCCAGCTGGGAGTGGACTTCCCTATCTATGCTGTGCAAATTGTCCTCCTTTTAAGATGCTAATTTAAACATGAGACTTAAAAACATTTAGTTTCACAAAATAGTTTTTACTTTGCTGAATGCGCACTGCTAAGCTAATTGTCTCTTGGTGCTTGACTGGCAGCAATGTGAGAACCCAAATCAGACCAACAGCTAAATGATGCTGTCGCAGTTCAGAACAACCAAGCAGGTAGCGGACACAGCAACAATTTAGAGCAGCCAAGCAGGTAAGTGACACAGCAGCTAATCACAATAACAAAGCATGCAGCGAAAGCAGCCACTGTAAAGAATGAGCAAGCAGCAGAGGCAGCAGCAGCAGCTCAGCATATCAAATCAGATAGCTGACGCAGCAGCCGATATGACAGCCAAAAGTCAGGTGTCACAGCAGCTGTTTGGAACAGCTATGCAGGTAGCTGATGCGGGTAGCTGATGCAGCACCTGTTCAGAATATCCAAGAAGGTAGCTGACAGAGCAGCTGCTTGGGACAGCCACACAATAGTTGCCACAGCAACTGTTTGGCATATCTAAGCAGGTAGGAGTCAGCAACTGTTCAGAACATCCAATCAAAGATCTGACGCAGCAGCTGATATGACAGCCAAAAAGCAGTTGCAAGAGTATCTATTTAGAATACAAGTACTGAGAGGAGGGGCATATGGACACTTGTAATGCCTCGCTGGCAATTGTCATTCTCTGGTTCTGCCCTCAGGCTATACAGTTATTGCAGGGGTGCAGCGTCAAAGGCAGCTGGTGTGACTATCACCCAAAAACGTACTTCAAACATGCATGTCACTTGGTTTGTTTAAAAATATTGCCAGTGCTTGTGTTGTTATTGTCCAGTCATCTTTATTTGTATGTTCTGAACATTGTGAAAAGTTTGAGTAATACGTGTTTCGACCAGCATGGTCTTTCTCAATGCTCCATCCCATTGAGAAAGACCATACCGGTCGAATCACGTGTTGGCTCAAACTTGTCACAATATCCATAACATACTAATAAAGATGACTGGACAATAACAACACAAGCACTGGCAATTTTATTAAACAAACCTAGGTGACATGTACATGTTTGACGCAACCATATTTTCAGTCGCAGCCATACAGATATCTGACACAGCAGCTGTCTAGAATAGCCATACAAGTAGCTGATGCATCAGGTGTCCTGACCAGCCAGGCAGGTAGCGAATGCAGCAGCTGCTCAGAATTTCCAAGAAGGTAGCTGACTGAGCAGCTGTTTTGAACAGACAAACACAGTTTCTAGAGCAGTTGTTCAGAATATCCACGCATATAGCTGAAGCCGCAGCTGTTTAGAATATTTAATCAGGTAGGTGAAACAGCAGTGGGTTGGAATATTGAGTCAAGTAGCTGATGCAGCAGCTGTTCAGTACAGCCGAGCAGGCAATTGCAACAACGGCTGCTTAGAGCAGCTAAGCAGTTAGCTGATGCAGAGGCTGTTTAGGACAATCAAGCAGGTGGCTCATCCAGCGGATACCTAAAACAGGAAGTTGGGTAGCTGGCACAGCAATCATTTTAAAAGTTTAAATTTGACAAATAACCTATTTCCAAATGTACTGCTCGTAGGTCATGGTGATGAGAAGTGTATTTTGAAAATGGTTGACTACATATTGTTGTACAAGAGGGCGGAGCGTCCTCTGACGGGCCCATGGGTCAGAGCTCACCCTTGGGTACCTGTAAGACAAGATAGCTGCACCTTGAAGGGGATGGGGTGCAGGATTCTCTTACTCCGACACAATTCAATAAGGACAACTCAATAGTTTGGCAAAGGGAAGTCCGTTTAATGACAAGTACAAAAAACGGGGAAACAAATGGTAATCAACAGTGTAGCGATCGCCTGTCTCGCTTCAACTCCCCCTTTCTCCATTCAAACCGCAATTCTTATAGGCAAAATTCATCATCATTTGACGTGTAAAACTCAAAGTTTGTCTTGCAATTCTATTGGTTGGAAAAGGTAACGTAAGTATAGGTGCTATAGCTGTATATGGTAACAGAGCGTGAGGATTGTATAACTCTTATCGGGTGGGCGTCTATGCCCATCCCTCTACATCACTCGTGATAGACGTCACTACAACTACGACGTCTTATTGGTTCTACAAGCTATAGGACCCTAGATTATTTGGTCCATTGTGATTGGGTGGGTTACACACCTAGAAAATAAATCGCCACTTTAATTAGCAGCATGCAGAATGGACACCCAGGTGCCTTGTGCCCCAAGATTCACCCTGCCTCCTTTCCATCAATCAGTACTTTTAGGGCTATGTGTCAATTAGTTGGCTGAGGATGGCCTCAAAACGGTAGCCTCTTATCTGGAAAAGTTATGGCATCCTGGGTTCTGGGTGACATCAGATGTTGGTACCTCTTCACCCTTGGTTGGTCACATGTCTGTTCACCGTGAATCTGCTTCATTTTCCTGTTATTCGTGTATTTGATTCCTCTGTAGCCTCGCCACCTGCCTGGGGCCTCTTTATCTCGACCTTCACTGGCTAGCTGGTATTCTCTGAAGTTTCGATTCTCTGAGGTTGCTGCTCTCCTCCCTTCCTTAGGTTGACCTCGAATTCCCAGGCATGAGCTGCTTCTTACCGAGTTTCGATTCCGCTTGTTCCTCTGTGTTTGGCTGGAATATGAATCTTGGCCTTGTTAGCCCCTTGCATCATGGGCTTAATTCTGCTTTACAAAATGGAGTCGCACTTGTATACTGTGCTTCATTCAGGTAGATATGTAATTGGCGCATGCCGCTCTATCCTTCTACTAAGCATTGCAAGAAGCTCCGTTTTCTTAGCTTCGTGCGTTCCAAGCCTATTTACAAGCGTTAGCTGGTTGAATGCTTCCATCTTGCTTCACAGCTACGTTTCCTTACGACTCTTTATGTATCAACATCGTTTTCTCTTATAAATCCATTACATCATTATTCTTTCAATTTCGTCCTTGTGCGTCATCTTTCGATTGCTGTTCGTGTTCATGTTAGCCTTTTCGCTTGTCGTTTATGTGCATCTGTACGACTGTCCAGGTTCTTATGTCGTCACCATTTACCTTCCATTAGAGCTCTTTGGGTCTCTTCGGGGACGGCCTGTAAGTAGTTTTCACTTTGGGGCCAGCTGCTGGTACGGTTGCCTCAGAGGGTACTGAGCTGCCCATGGTTGTCTGGTTATAGGCACTTCAACAGGTATTGCTCTTCTGATGGGCACTGGGCATAGGCCCAGTGCAGTTCTCTGTTGGTTCAATTGCTCCTCGTACGTCACATACTTTGGCGAGTATGTTCCTGGTACCTCAAACTGTGGGGTTGGGGTGTAGGCCATGTCTGGTACCTCCTCTACACTCCCCCCTCTGGTCGGTTCATCAACCACTTCTGTTTCCTCCTTTGTATTCATTTTCCTTGGTTCTTCTGTATCTTGTTCATCGTCTTCAGGGTTTGTACAAGATGGTGCGAATGTGTGCATCTTTGGAGTCCATATCTTTATCACTCCTTTCAAACTTCCTGCTGTTTTTACGTGTTCATCTTTGTTCCAGGTCATTAACTGGCATTGTCCATTTGGGCTGCAATAGACCCATTTTCCTTCATACTTTCTTAGTTTTCTGGGATACGCAAACTTTGCTCCCTCTGGCGCAAATTCGCTGTCCTTCACAAAGTTTTTTATTTCTTCATCAGTCAGGTCTCTGGGCTTCCATCCTGGTTCGACTTCGACCATGATTTTCATCCCAATGGCTTTCTTCACCGTTTTCTGGCACTGTGTGATGATTATCTTGATAACACAGAATCCTAGCAGTATCATTACTAGTAAGGCTCCCAGAAACTTGAATATTTCTGCCATCCGTTGCGGGACCTATGAGAATAGTGCTCCAAACCAGCTGTCATCATCCACTTCGTCAGTTTCATCGATCATCTGGTTCTTTAGGTTTGTCAACATACTTATGGCTTCTGTTAAGGTTCCATTTTCTTCATCATGCGAAGGTATAAATGTGCAACATGATTTTTGCGCAAACACCGACATCCATCGCTGTGATCATGTCAAGTACATATCTGTTCTGGAGGGTCATCAATCAGATTGCTCTCAGTTCTTCTTTGATCGCGTTAAATCCTTTTATGGCGGTGTTGACAGTCTGCAATAACTCCCATCTGGTTATCTGCAAACATTTAGTATTTGCTCCTACTTGGATGTGTGGCAAGAGTATTGTTGTGAATACTGATGAGGTGAGGCAGCCTGTGTTCATATGGGATGGCATAAAATGCTTCTTCCGATTTGGCAGAAAAGTAATTCTCCCTCTTCATCCGGGATACCAGTTCCGCAGACCTCCTCTTCCTTAGGTGAGCATCTGCTTTCGGGAAACTGTCCACACGCAGGTCACTTTTCGGGGATCACTAGTGCAGGAACGTGGACGTTCACTATTGTGCATATGCCTCCCCAGTTTTTTGGTAGTCTTATATATGCCTTGGATCCACACGCCCAGTAATGGTCCATAATTACTGCGGTCCCTTGAGTCATTCCTGGAGCTTCAAAGATTTGTCCGCAGTTTTGATTCTCTCCCATCTTCCTTGTGCCATTGCTTCTGAAGCATAGTTTCGGGTTTTCCAGTGGTATTATTTGCAGGGGTCCTCCTCTGTCTTCGACCCATGTCAGCAGCTTTACCAATTTTGGCCATGGAGGTTTGCATAACCTCTGTGAGTTCTCTATTGCTTCTTGGCAGGCTCCAAGGACCATCCAAGCTCGGCAGATTACCACTCCTTTTTCCCATCCGTTTGGGGAAACCACTGTTCCCCAGATCTGCATTTGGCCTCTATTCTTCCAAATTTGAGCCTCTTCTGCAGTGTTTCCTTGGACGTTCAGCCTCGGGTTTATTTCCCATCTTGTTCCTGATCCTTTGGTTTCTGGATTCTCGTACCTGATCATGTGATTCCTAGTTTGATATCCTGGATGTTATCGTCTTCATCGGGGTAATACTTTTCAGTTGCCCATATCAATGAGGCATCTCTCCCCATACACTGTCCTCTGGTGTTGCACATTGCTACGTGTGACATACAGTGTGTGGTAGGGACATCGATTTCTACTGCCACATAGATCTTGGATTTTCCCATGCTGTACGGTAGAAGTGCAAAGACGAAGCATTCTCCTTCAGCTTTACTTCTTCCTACTTCCTTCATGTGTTGGTACCAAATGTTGCTTCCTAGGTGTGCTGTGCTATCCAGGTAATCGTTTAGTTCATTGTTGTCTTCACGTGGGCTTCTCTTTATTCCTAGTGTCGTTTTGTAGTTAGCTATAACTATATCTCTAAATGCATCTGTGCTACTTTTTCTTGCTGGAGGTTTCTCAGGCTTGCTTGTCAGTGGAGCAGGCTTCATTATCTGTATCGCTGTGGTGGGAGAAGGTTTTGTGTTTCTCTTCCTCTTCTCTTGTATTCTGTAGTAGAGCTCCTTTAACCACCACCTGTTTACCATCTGCCCAACGTAAGGCCGCGTTGTGGGCCTGGTGCTTGTTCCTTGTGTTGGAACTGGTGTGCTTGTCGTTACAGTCTCTGTGGGTCTATTTTTCAGTTTCTAATGCAGTTTCTTCGCTCTAGCTATAAATGGGAACAAATGGTCTATCAGCATTTGTGTCTTTGCAGTGAATTCTCTTGTAGCTGTCTCTGTCTTCTTGAGGGCTTTTGTTATATCTTCCTTAGTTGGTCTTTCACTTAATTCTGCTCGGTTTCTTCCACTACCTCTGGGACTGGTTGTTCGGTAGGTAGTCTCGTACTTTCTGTTGCCATCGTTCGAGGTTCTGTATCCATTGACACTTGCCCTTGTTTGTGTGTATTCACTGTGTGTGTGCGTGTAGTGGTCAATGCTACATTTTCATTCATTTCGTGCTGACCCTGTCTCCAGCTTTTCTCTTCATTCGTTACCTCAAGTGTGTATGAATCACTGCTAATTACATTCAATTTTAGTTCGTTTACTTTACCATAATATTTTCTTGGGACTGGAATAACTATATAGGGTCTAGGTGCTTTTGTGGGACTCATGCGTACCTTATCTGGTGGGTGCACTGAAATTAGGACGCTTCGTGCACCAATAAAAAATGCAGTTCTGATTGTTAACGACAGAAAAACAATTATAATTACTATGCATATACACATGATTGAATGGTACGACAGCTGGCAGCATTTACTTCCCGGGAAGCGGGGGCGCCCCTCTGTTTGCGGGAGGACCAAGTTACTGTTCTGGGCCCCCCTTTCGATCGTGAGTCAAGTGTCAGTGTTTTAATTCTTTTTCACTTACTCGTTCTTGTTTCTCAAAAGTTTTGCATCAAAAGTGTCAAGTGCTTTAAAGCGTCCCCCCTCTTGCGGTGTGGCAATTGTCTCTGGTTAATGAAACAGTTCTCCGACTAGACAATGGAGAAAGATTAGACTAACACCTTTGGTGAATCACATTCATTATGCATATTCAAAATAGGTAAGTTCCCAATGCACTCCCCGAATCTGCTTCAGTCCTGAGGACATGCTGGAACCTGTTTAAATGTGGAAAAGTTGTAAAAATGGTATAACTCAAAATCAAATAAAAAATAAAAATAAAAATAAGAACAAAACGGCGAAGTTCTCGTCTCTGCTCTTCTCGATCTGTCCCTCGGCGGAAAGATGAAGAACTGTGTCTCTGTCTCCTGGATCTGTCCCTCGGCGGACGGTTTCACTGGAATCTCCTTAGGTACTCTCTTTGAATACTTGGAGCAGTATTCCACAGAGGAGTGTTCCCATGTGTGCGATATTAGCTGGATCTCGGAGGAAGGTGATGACGTCAACCTCTGCAGGCCTTCCCACCATTTCTGGATAGTCAGTGACTAGGCGGAATAGGACATTTTGAGCCAGTTGGCTGTCCTCGGGTGACAGGGACATTGTCCTGCTTGGCTGGTTTCTGGATCACAGGCCTTTCTTTTGACGTGAACAGTCTCTGCACTTTCCTGCTGCGTGGATTGCAACCACGAAGTTTAGCTTGATCCACAGTTGGTTCAAATGTTCAGTGTTTCTTGGATCTCTGATGTACGTGAGTGTGTCCGTGGTTCTACCGACGAGTCCTGGGCACTCCTCTATGATGCGAAAGAAAAGTGTGTACGTGAATTCATCTATGATCACTTGTGGTGGAAGTATTTGTGTCCTTTTCACTGTATTCGGGCAACTCGGCGAAGGCTTCCGCGATGACAGCCAGCAGTTGCCAGATTACTTTCTTCTTAGCAGGATCTTGAATAAAGTCTGTGACACAGGTTACTCTCCCTATAAGTGACGGATAAGATAATACCACTAACTGGAAGTAGGTGAGTACATCCCATGTGAGATTTCTGCTGGGAGATACCATGAGATCTGCAAAACAAAGTCTTGGTGATGGTTGCTTCAGGTTATTGTGTTAAGCTTTTGACGAAAAGTCCTTTTGTACAGTCTATCAGAGTCTTGTTTCTTCAACAATGCCCAGGTGTGACTTGATTTGAAAGTTCGTATTGTCAGTGCGTTGTGGCTTAGATGCGTAATTCTTTTCTTCACCCTGCAACTAGGATGCACAGAGTGTCCATTATGTCCTTATCCCCTTTTTTGCTTATAGGAAATGTCTAGTTTAAAGCTACAGTTTTCAACCAGAGTTCATTTGTCTTGGCTTTGCTGCTCATGCGTCCTTCTTCCTCGTCATGGATCTCGTCTGCACGTGGTGAGGTTCTTCCCCATTGTCTGTGATTTCTTCGCGGTGGGGTGCAGCTAGAGGGATCTCACCGATATAGGGTTTAATGTCATTGAGGAAGATCAATGCTCTCCTGCCTTGTAGTTTGACGGCTGAGGGAGTGTAGTCCTCTACGATGAACGGGCTGTTGAATCTTGGCTCGTCCCACCTTTTTCTTGTGTGGTTTCTTACTAACACGTCATCTCCAGGGAAGATGAGAGGCGCACATGGACCTTGAACTGCATCTGTTTCAGTGCCTCCTGCTGTGTCTTGTGCTGTGCTGCACCTTTTTGTCGTGTTGTATTTGGTCTGAAACGACAGAAAGGCTTGATGTCATGCAGTTCAGGTATTCCTGTAGCTCGGTTCCTAAGACCTCTCGGGTAGGCTGGCATCACATCTAGCTCTATCTCGAGGGGTAAGGGGGTTCCTTATTCTCCTTCCCGTGACTATATCATGCAGCGTAAAATGATGGTCAGAGCCTGGTTGGTTCCGAAGTGCATACAATGCCAGTGGTAACAGTGCAGCCATCTCTTCTTTTCAACTTGGCTATCCTTTCCTTTAACAAGCCGTTGAGACCTCTCACAAAATCCTGTTACCTTCCGGATGAAATGCTGACGAGAACTTGTGCTTTATACCAAGCAACAAGCTGATCTGCTCAAAGACTGCGTTGATGAAATTAGCCCCATTATCTGACCTCATCACCTGACACCCCCCCCATCTAGGGAACACTTCCCTCACCAGTAATTTGGCAGCACAGGTTGAGTCTGGGTGTGTACAGGGACCTGCTTCTATCCATCTAGAGAATAGACACACCACTACAGCGGTGAATTTCTGGCAGATTATGCAGTTCACCATAAAGAATGCAACATGCTCCGCTAAGTTCGGTATAAACGAGTCTTCTGCGAGCGTTGCTGCTAGATTTTCTTTTGTCATGTGGAACGGGTAATGCAGTTGTTTCAATGCTATTTTAGTAGGGCTACAGGAATACTGGTTTACCAGTGCTATCTTGCCACCACAACCCATCTGAGGGGTTTAAAGAACACCCTCAATGCTTCCACAGGTTCTTTTCGTCCTGTGGTGCCTCCCTTTGAAGCTCCATCCGTTGAGTCTTCCCCGTATTACTATAGGCCTCTGGTGTGGCTCGAGCTACCATCATTCGTTCATGGGTGCGTGCCACTTCTACTTCCATGATTGTCTCACTCTTGGATGCCATACGCTTGGCTTCCGTGTATGTTTCATGGTTTCCACGTGACACGAAATCTGTCCCTCTGGTGTGGGCGACGCATTTTATGACCGCTATGCACACTGGGAGCTATAGTGCCTTTATCAGCCTGTTCAATAAGGCTGCATGCTGCACTGGTGTGCCGTCCGCTCTGAGGTAGTCCCTCCTTTTCCAGCGTGCTAAGCCTGCGTGCACTGTTGACGTCACATAGGCGGAGTCACTGTACACCGTTACTTCCTGGTCTGCATGATTCTCAATGGCGAGTATCAACGCCAGTAATAAAGCAGCTTGTGCTGAATAATGAGAAGGTATTTGTGCACTGATGAGTACTTGAAATTCTCCATCTGCTATGAGTTTTACCATGGCCACGCCTGTGTATCTTTGTCCGTCTTCTTGGTCGATTCTTGACGAACCATCAATGAAAACAATCTCACCTCCCGCCAGGGCATTTTCCTTCACCCTGGGGATTTCATCGTAGAATTCTTCATAGTTTGCACAGTCATGTATTGGCTCTCCTTCAGTGACTCAGCTATGAACGTGGCTGGGTTTACAATTTTACATCGAATTATTTTGATCAATGGATTAGATATAATCACTTCATAGGCAGAAGCCCTCTGAGGTGTCAATGTGCCTTTTGGCTTCTCCAAGATGGCGAACAATGAGTGCTCGACGTATAACGTCATGGAACAGCCCATTACAATGGTTGTCGCCCTCTCTATGGTGAACGCTGCGGCAGCTAAACTTTGTTTGCATGGGAAGTGGCCTCTCATGACTGGGTCCAGTCTCCCACTGTAATATGCCAGGGGCTTGTACCCCAATGAGGTTTTTTGAGCGAGTACTGCTGTAATAACTCTGCCATCAGTGTGAGAGAACAGGTAGAATTCCTCTGCATAATTAGGAATCCCGAGAACTGAGGCCGTACAAATCACCCTCTTGAGTTCTGCAAACCCCTTCTCCATTGCCTCAGTCCATTCAATCTTTTCCTTTGTCATCTGAGCCTTCTTTAGGGCCTGGAGCAAAGGCTTGGTATATGAGCTATAATCGAAGACCCATGTTCTAACATAATTGCACAGGCCTAAGAAGCTCTGCTTTTGCTTTATCGTGAGTGGCCTAGCCGTGTTCATGATAGCTTCAGCCCTTTCTGGGGTGACCTTTTTCCCCTCGTGTGAGATTAACTGGCCTATATATAGCAACTCTTGTTGACAGTATTGTAACTTTTCTTTGTCAACCTTGTATCCTTTCTCAGCCAGTATAGTCAGTAGCTGGACTGAGTCGTGCCTGCATTGATTTTCAGTGGTGCTGCAGATCAGAATGTCATCCACATACTGCAAAACAACACTGTCTACTGCAATGTTGCTTAGGTCCATTTGCAGTACTCTGTTGAAAATGGATGGGGACTCACAATACCCCTGTGGCAATCTTGTGGTCTTCAGACGCATTTGTCTGAATGTAAATGACATCAGATCTTGCTAGTCACGGTGTAACGGGATTGAGAAAAAAACATTTTTCAAATCAATCACCGTGAAGTATTTCGCCTCGATCGGTATGTTACACAAGATTGTAGATGGATTAGGGACTATAGGGAACTCGGCTTCAACAATATTGTTTAATGCTCTTAAATCTTGGATTAAACACCACAACCCTCCCTTTGATTTCTTGACGGGGTAAATCACCGTATTACAGGGTGACTCTGACGTTACTAGGATGCCCTGATCCATCATGGCGAAAATTGTCTTCGCAATCCCTTTATCTGCCTCTCTGGACATGGGATATTGCTGCGATTTTGGTAAAATTGCTGCACAATGTATCGTTAAGGGAAATACTTGTCCCTCTTCTTCATGCATAGGTATTCTTGGCCTGAATAGGAACTCATCAGGGGTTCTCATAGTTCTATCTGCGAGGCCTGGCAATCCCGCCATAAGCACACACAAGCCATACGTGAAGACTTCTGGTTCTAATCGTATACCTCTCATGGCTATGCGTCCGGAGTATGCTCTGACCATTTCGCACACGTTTGAATAATGCATACCTGGAGTGGAGCATACTATGCCCTCCTCTGTGAACGATATAGTCATAATCAACTTTGTCATTAAGTCTCAACCCACAATGTTTACTGGGGTCTGACATGAATATAGTAAAGGTACATTCATCTAACAATCTCCTACAGAGACTGGGAGATTGTCCGTTCCCAGCGAGCTGTCCTATTTCATGTATAAGTTCGGTCCACTGTATACTTGTGGATTTCCTCCATTTACAGGGTTGACTCCTACGGAGTTTGTGCCCTGAGACATTTGCAGCGAGGCATGTTGGGATTGCCCCTCTGGCAAGTTCCCCTTGTTTGAGGGTTGAACCCCTTGCTGCGCACCTTGCTGCAAGCCCGGCGTTTGCTGCTGCACTGTGTGCTTTTGTGCACCACCCTGTTGCAGGATGGCAGGCGGATTCACCGTGCCAGCTCCCATTCCTTGACCATTTTGCCACGCGCCTTGGCTTCTGCACGAGCGTGCCACATGTCCTGTTATTCCACAAAGCCAACACACTGGCGGTGGTCGGGCCATCTGTCCATTTGGCATATCTGGACTGCCCATCTGCACGTTTTGAAAGCCTCCTTGATTTTTCTGGAAACCTCCCTGATTACTTTGAAACCCTCCCTGATTACTCTGCCAACCTCTTCCTCTGAATCCCCTTCCCCTCGGGTGAAATCCCGCGTTACCCTGCGAATTCTGAGACGGGTTAGTCGCCTGTTGTACGTTTGATTAATCTAGGTTGGTCAGCATAGCTCCTTCAAGAGCATACTTTGAGAGTTTCTTTTGCACCAGCTTCACTTCCACACCCTTACGAGTTGCCTCCTTTTCTCGATTCTTTTCTTGCAACAATCTACAGTAATGTGCAATTGTCAACTGTATTTCGGCCCATGGTTTAGCTTCTAGTCCTACCAATTTCTTGAGCTGTTTTTGCACCAGTTCAGGAACCCATGGCACAATATATGGTAGAATACAGGGATAGATTTCGTCCAAGATTCATGCGTTTCGAGCACCCATGCATCTTGAAAATTCTAGATATAAATCAACGGATCCTCTGACTCTTTCATTTTTCGAGTCATTATAGCTCCCATATCAGATGTGTCTCGGTACAGCACTCGTAGCGCTTTCCACACTGCTGCTCTACAGTTATTAAATGGCGCTCCGTCATGGGTAGTTTTAATTATGGTTACACCAGGGTACCAAGCTCATTTCCATACATCGTCTGCTCTCTCATCAAGTATGGCGATCAGGAGGCCCTTAATGTTCCCTATTTCTAATGTGACACCCCTCGTCTATTTTCCAACTCGTGTATCCACTTCCCGGCTCCCGATGTCAGCATTGGAAGCTTGTTTTTGAGGTTCTCTCGATCCATTTGTGGCCATGGAATATATTGTGGTCTTGCTCCCCCCTTTTCTAGCAGCAGGAATTGGAATGCGCAGTCTTTCTTCTCTTTCCCCACAGCTCTCCTGTCTATCGCTGGGGTAGCATTCCCGCATCGCTGTCTACCTGGCAACGTCCTCAATCTGTCTATATAGGCAGGTGCTGACAACCCTCTCTGACCGTGGGGTGTTCCTTCATATCGGTCAGGCTCCGTGGCAGACTCTGATGCCCTAGATGCAGACTCACTGGCGTCTGACCATCATACCCCTTTGTCCCTTGGGAGGCGCTTCTCGCGCCGTCTCCCTTCTTCATGTGCCTCGTCCTCCGTCACCCCACCGGAGTCGGACGCTGATTGTTCCCAGTTCACGCAACTCCTTGCATCTTCGTTATTCTTACTAATTTCTAGAGTGTCCAGGGACAGTCCCCTGCTCCCACTACTTCGGGTGACATCCTCTGTGTCATACAGCTGCGTTCTTTCCAAGCCCTTGTCTTCCCTTCCCCCGTGGGATGTTTGTTCCAGCCCCATTTCATCATATATTTTATTAATCGTTTCCCCGATGCTTCTGGTGTCGAAGTCATCATCAATATTCGCCCCATTCCTGCCTGGTACTGAGTCATACGCAGGAAAGAATTCTTCGATGTCTTCCCATTCTACAACAGGATTGGGTTTTTTAACTTCCCGCTCCAAATATTCGAGATCCCGTGCCCTCCGTCTACGCTTACGTTCTATATCCTCATCGACTTCCTTGCATCTCCTCGCGTCTTCTCTAGTCCTTTCTTCTTCCCTTTTTCTTTCATTCCTACATTCATTTACCCTTCTAACTTCCTCATCCTTTCGCCTCTTTATCCTTTTTTCACGTACCCTTTGCTCTTCTTCCAAACTTTGCTGATTCAGTCTGTACTGGTCATAGGCTGCCTTCTGTTTGCGAATGAGCTGTTTTTCTTGCTCTTCGCGATATAGCTGTTCTCGCCTCAGCCTATCTTTCCTTTTTATCTTTTCGTCCCTTATTTCCTTCTCCTTTTCTTTCTCCCTTCTTTGCGTCTCATGAGACTCGGTCTCACATCATCACCTCCCTTTCCATCGAGTTTTAATAAAATCTGTCCTAATCTCTAAGAAACAAAGTGACTCCACTTTGTTAAGAAAGGCGCTTCACAGTTAGCCCCAATTAGGTTGCTAATACTTAGTCTACCACAGAATATATCAGAATGTTAATCAAAAGAAATTCAGAAAGTCTTAAGTTTCATAGCAAGAAATGCTTAATGCACATTCCTGAAGTGTCTACTTGTAAAGTTTGCCCATAATACTCTGGTGCCAATGCATTTCGGATAAAACCTTCATCAGGGCGGTATTATAGCAAAAAAATGTTATCACATGACTGTTATAGTAACAACGTTCACAGAATGCATCACAATACACACATAGCAGTCATTATCAAAAATATTTACAAATGCACATACCGATATGTGAACCGCATCCGTTTTGATAGATTGTGAAGAAAATGAGACAATAAAGCATTCCAATTAGTTAACTGTAGTGATTGTACATAAAGGCAAGTCATACCTTAGTCATGCCAAAAACGCTTGGATCGTAAAGTTGTGCGGTTGCACAACGGGGTGGAACTACAAGAAAAAAATTAAATGTAACTATGAGTCACCCTCGTGAACTTTCGAGGGTTGAGCATATATGCCGCTGGATGTATCAGTGCTTACCGAGCAGCTTGCAGGACGTGTTTGCCGGGAGAGCTGCTTCTTACGCGCTTGCGGTGGAATTACTTTCATTTTAAATGTTACCATGGAGACGGCGCGAGGCGTCGTGGTCCGTTTGGAGCACGTACGCCTCGCGCCCCACCCCCGGGCGCAAGCCCTGGGGCTGGGATGTCTCCATGGTGACTGACACTTAGAGGATGCCTATGCGTAAATTAAATCTCATGCCTGCGGGGACTAAAAGGGAGGAGAAAGACCAAAAGGGAAACCCAACACGAGACTTCAACAAAAGAGAACATAGTAATGAACCTATCTACCAGAATATTGACCAGCAAAGAAACAGAAACACTACAGAAAGGTCTAAGCTTTGTTCCAACGCACGACAGCACATTATTTGAGTCCAAAATAGAACTTTACAAACTCATCAGAAAGATGAAGCTTAAGGTATTTAATGAGCTGGAAGATCAACAAGCCAAGGAAGAAGCAGAACTTAAAGAATTCAGAAGTAAAAGCACCTTTATTCCTCCAATAAGTATACCGTCCATAGAAATCTTCCAAAAACAGGTTACAAGAGACTTTGAAAAACGTAAGTTTAAAGGACATTCAGCACGCAATATGAAACCACATGAACTGAAGTTGATACGTGATCGATGGAGATCCATCGATCACAATAAGGGCTGCGGACAAAGGTGGAGGTCTAGTACTGCTTAACACAAGAGAATACGAACAAGAATGTGAAAGACAACTGAGTGATGCGAATACTTATGCCAAATTGGCACATGACCCAACACCTGAGATAAAAGAAAACTTGAAGTCTTTGTTAGATAAGGCGGAGGAGTTGGAGTGGATCAATCACCATACCAAGACATTTTTGACTAATCTACACCCCAGAATACCACACTTCTACACGCTCCCTAAGGTGCATAAGGATCCGGTTAAACCACCTGGGAGACCAATTGTAGCAGGGATGAACAGTATACTAGAACCTTTAGGCAAATACGTGGATTATTTTTTGCAACCGCTTATTCAAAAAACCAATACATACATCAAGGACTCCACCCATTTCTTACAACTGTTGAATTCAACTACATTCAATTGCAATAATATCTGTTTTACAATCGACGTCAAGAGTCTTTACACATCGATCCCCCACGACTTAGGGGGTGAGGCGGTGGAGTGGATGTTACTCAATGCTGAAGAGATACCAGCCCAAAAGGAGTTCATAATGGCACTTCTTGAGTTCATCAGTAACAACTCTTACTTCAGATATAAAGATGAATACTATCTCCAAGTAGCTGGGACAGCTATGGGAGCCACCATGGCTCCCTCCTATGCTAATTCTTTCATGCACAAATTCAAATCTGAAAATATACTACAGAATGAACATTGGCATTCGAAATTGGGCCTTTGGATTAGGTATATTGATGATATATTTGGAGTATGGAAAGACACAGAAGAAGAACTGCTTAGTTTCTTTACATATCTCAACAGCATAGATGCCCGCATTCAATTTACTCAGGAATACTCTCTCACCAATATCCATTTCTTGGATGTAGACATTAAGATTACCACCATGGGATATCAAACCACTATCTTTCGTAAACCAACAGATCGGAACAATCTACTACAACGCCTCAGCTTCCATCAACCGATCCTCATAAAAAACCTTCCATACAGCCAAATGTTGAGGGTGAAAAGATTGGTAAGTGACCCAGAAGATTACCAGATGGCTATCCAAGAAATGGGCAAAAAGTTCTTAGACAGAGGATATTCAGAAGAAGAGATAAGCACAGCTCAATCTCGTGTAGCCACTCAGAGCAGAGAAGACTTACTTAAGGTTAAGACTAAGCAGGATCAAACTCCTCCACTTGTCTTTGTGTCCAAATATTCACGTCAAAGTAATCGCATTAAGTGCATCATCAAAAAACATTGGAACACACTACTATGTGATCATTGAGTGGAACACTTGTTTAAAGAAGCTCCCACATTCGCTTACCAGCAGAGTCAAAACTTAAAGGACAGATTAGTTCAAACTAAACCAGCACTGAAGAAGAAACTCACAGAAAAGATCAGGACATTCCCTTGTTTGAATTGTAGCAATTGTGGCTATGTAATAAAAGGAGAAACAATTAAGCATCCCCACACAGGGGCGACAATTAGACTCAAGAACTTTGCTACATGTGACTCTCACAACGTAATTTATGCCATAAAATGTCCATGTGGACTGTACTATGTGGGTCAGACACTCAGAGTAGCTAAGACTAGATGGAATGAACACAGAAAACCACAATCCTAACTCAGTGGTATCAATACATTGGGATGAGAGGAAACACAACCTAGTCCAGATCCGTTTTGTAATTTTAGAAGTGGTTTTCAGAAGAGACACGCATGAGAATTTCCAAAGGAAGATGGACCAAAGAGAAACCTTTTGGATTGACCGTCTAAGCTCCCTCACTCCAAAGGGGCTCAATGAAGAAATAAACTACATGTGCTTCCTGTAATACCATTCGGAGTAATTGAACTAATAGTTTTGGCTATACTTTGATTTTTTCATGAAGATGTGGACCCTCTGCTCCTTGTCTCTATGGCTCCCTTTCACATGCCTTTTGTGTATTCACTTAAATTGTGTTGCAATTTTTAACCTTTTTAATTTAGCCTTGTTGCCTCCGTTAGAGTGGTGGAGCACATTGTATTCATCATGCTCTTATTTCCACAGATTTTGATCAATTTGTTGACCCAGTTCGGACCTATGTTTAACAAATGACTTTTGTGCATTTTTGTAATTTCTACTTTGCTTTTTCAGATGCAATTTGTATTTAAATGAACATGCTTTAAAGTAGCACACTTAGGATAAGTTGTTGGTCTGTTAGGGACCTAATGTACACAATATGATAGCTACACGTTTCTCAATTTGAGTTAAACATATACACATCTGTGTAAACCTCAGGAACTCTCATCCATTGGTTCCCACCGGACCCAGTATAAATAATAAAGCGATCGTTGTTAGGTATACAGAATAGATACCACAGTGCACCATTCAGAACGTTTCCAACACGCGATTCTTTCGGAACATGCATACAGTACTATTTTCATACACGATTCATTTGGAACTAGCATTGGTTCCTTTAAGTCCCCGCAGGCATGAGATTTAATTTACGCGTAGGCATCCTCTAAGTGTCAGTCACCATGGAGACATCCCCGCCCCAGAGCTTGCGCCCGGGGGTGGGGCGCAAGGCGTACGTGCTCCAAACCGACCACGACGCCTCGCGCCGTCTCCATGGTAACATTTAAAACGAAAGTAATTCCACCGCGAGCGCGTCAGAAGCAGCTCTCCTGGCAAACACGTCCTGCAAGCTGCTCGGTAAGCACTGATACATCCACCGGCATATATGCTCAACCCTCGAAAGTTTGCGAGGGTGACTCATAGTTACATTTAATTTTTTTCTTGTAGATCCACCCGTTGTGCAACCGCACAACTTTACGATCTAAGCGTTTTTTGGCATGACTAAGGTATGACTTGCCTTTATGGCTGATACATAGACAGTACATGCACAATCACTACAGTTAACTAATTGGAATGTTTTTTTGTTTCATTTTCTTCACAATCTATCAAAACGGATGTGGTTCACGGATCGGTATGTGCTTTTGTAAATATTTTTGATAATGACTGCTATGTGTGTATTGTGATGCATTCTGTGAACGTTGTTACTATAACAGTCATGTGATATCATTTTTTTGCTATAATACCGCCCTGATGAAGGTTTTATCCGAAATGCATTGGCACCAGAGTATTATGGGCAAACTTTACAAGTAGACACTTCAGGAATGTGCATTAAACATTTCTTGCTATGAAACTTAAGACTTTCTGAATTTCTTTTGATTAACATTCTGATATATTCTGTGGTAGACTAAGTATTAGCAACCTAATTGGGGCTAACTGTGAAGCGCCTTTCCTAACAAAGTGGAGTCACTTTGTTTCTTGGAGATTATGTGTTTGAATAG
Organism: Ambystoma mexicanum; assembly: GCF_040938575.1. Lineage (NCBI taxonomy): Eukaryota > Metazoa > Chordata > Amphibia > Caudata > Ambystomatidae > Ambystoma > Ambystoma mexicanum. The sequence goes on from NC_090934.1 coordinate 99,826,155, forward strand.
GTCCTAGTGCCACAGGACCGTTTATGGACTGGCAGCTCCAGGCAAAAATATTTTAAAATACACTTCTGTATTTTTTCATCATTTTATGCAATCACTTAAAGACTAAATTTACAAGTGATGCCTTCCTCTCTCTTTTCATAATAAAATCTGTCCTCTCATCCATTCATCTTTTGCGAATGCTATCTCATCAGCTCTTTCTTCACTTCCTTTCCACTTCTTTCTGTCTCTCTCTTTATCGAGAGGTGCACAAATCTATGTCTGGTCCTTTCTTTCGTCATCGCGTCTCTCCTTGTCCCTCGGGACTGCAGAGGTAAGATTAATTTCCTGATCCCTCCCCTTGATTTCATCACTGTTGTACGTAGGTGACTTATACGCTGGGTTGCTATCTCCCATGGCTGCCTTGAGCTCCCTTAGCGGGTAAAGTCCCTCTGACTTACTTCCCTCGATTTCTGGCTCAGGCGGGGCTGGTGGCGCGGTAGGCGTCTCACCCCCCCTCCGTGCTTACGTTTAATATCCAGTCTGCAGATGCTTCTTCCTCCTTCATCTGTTCAAACATTTTCCACAGTTCTAGAACAGCGAGGCATTTCTCTAGTTTTTTACCTGTATATGTGGCATGCAGATAAGTCGTCATGTATTTTAAACTGGCTTTGGATAGGGACCCATTCTGTGGCCACGACATAAACATCTTGTGGGCGGTACCCTTGACCCACTCACTCAGTGCTATATTATTTAAGTTTGGGTGCATGTTTGGACAACTGCTTACACAGGTGGGCAAGTGGGGTAATCGCCTTCATTCTTAAATTCCGTTACCAACAATATTTTCATGCACGTTTAATACTTCTGACAATATGAGCGAGCACCACATAGGCAAGCTCCAATCCAATCTTTTCCTGTCAAAATTCTATATCATCAGTTTACTCAGGAACATCAATCCATTGGCGATTCCCTCTTAGTTACAGAATCGCGTAAAACCCAAACTTCATTTCAAGCAATCAACGATACAGATACAGTTCTTTACATTTGACATATAACAGAACACGCACAACAGACACTTGACAGACTAGACGGACACCAGCTGGACACACATATCCCTGCCTTCTAATCAATATCCCGACATGGAGTTTAAACGAACCCCTTTTGTGACGTCTTTAATCGTCACAGTAGCCTAATTGTCCCCTATTATGTGGGCTCTGAGTTCACGTTTCTTTTGACTGCTATATTAAAGCGCAGGAACAAGGCGAATCCTCTGACTTTTTTATCACAGGTGTCTTTCCTGGTATCCTCTGTTTTTTCTCTCGGGTGCCCCTCCCGGTAACCACTGTTTTCTCTCGGGTGTCCTCCCGGTAACCACTTATTTTCTCTCGGGTGTCCTCCCGGTAACCACTTATTTTCTCTATTATGCTCAAGTCATTATCCCCATGTATATATATATACAGTCTTCTCTACTTCGGACTATTTTTATTTCCCGCCTCCCTCCGTTACCTTTTCCCTTACCTGTTGTAATGCCTACAAGACATTTGCCAAAATGTTGAATTTATTATTTCACTCACAGCCGCTCGCATCTTGCCTCTCTGGATCCTAGGGATCACTGCCCCTCTTTTATGCCTCCTTCAGCCTTTTCGCCCGATCGGCTGCCCGTAGGAATGAGAAGGGTTATGCTTTGAAAGGCAGGTTCCTTCAGACCTATTGCAGTTTTTGATAGACTTATACTATCATTGTCCACGGGAAGCTTCTCAGTCTACTTGGCCAAATGGCGAAGGACTCGTGATATTGCCGGAGACCTAGAGTTACTTTGTGTCAATGGTCAATAGGTGTCTTAGTAATAATTAATCAATAGTTGATGGTCAAAACCATCCCACCGCTACCAAGTGTACAAGAGGGCGGAGCTTCCTCTGACGGGCCCATGGGTCAGACACCCTTGGGTACCTGTAAGACAAGATAGCTGCACCTTGAGGGGGATGGGGTGCAGGATTCTCTTACTCCGACACAATTCAATAAGGACAACTCAATAGTTTGGCAAAGGGAAGTCCGTTTAATGACAAGTACAAAAAACGGGAAAACAAATGGTAATCAACAGTGTTGCGATCGCCTGTCTCGCTTCAACTCCCCCTTTCTCCATTCAAACAGCAATTCTTATAGGCAAAATCCATCATCATTTGACGTGTAAAACTCAAACTTTGTCATGCAATTCCATTGGTTGGAAAAGGTAACTTAAGTATAGGTGCTATATCTGTATATGGTAACAGAGCGTGAGGATTGGATAACTCTTATCGGGTGGGCGTCTACGCCCATCCCTCTACATCAATCATGATAGACATCACTATAACTACGACGTCTTATTGGTTCTACAAGCTATAGGACCCTAGATTATTTGGCCCATTGTGATTGGGTGGGTTACACCCCTAGAAAATAAATCTCCACTTTCATTAGCAGCATGCAGAATGGACAGCCAGCTGCCTTGTGCCCCCAGATTCACCCTTCCTCCTTTCATCAATCAGTACTTTTAGGGCTATGTGTCAATTAGTTGGCTGAGGATGGCCTCGAAACTGTAGACTCTTATCTGGAAAAGTTATGGCATCCTGGGTTCTGGGTGACATCAGACGTTGGTACCTCTTCACCCTTGGCTGGTCACGTGTCTGTTCACGGTGAATCTGCTTAATTTTCCTGTTATTCGTGTATTTGATTCCTCTGTAAGCTCGCCACCTGCCTGGGGCCTCTTTATCTCGACCTTCACTGGCTGGCTGGTATGCTCTGAAGTTTCGATTATCCGAGGTTGCTGCTCTCCTCCCTTCCTTAGGTTGACCTCGAATTCCCAGGCATGAGCTGCTTCTTACTAAGTTTCGATTCCGCTCGTTCCTCTTGCTTTGGCTGGAATATGAATCTTGGCCTTGTCAGCCCCTTGCAGCATGGGCTTAATTCTGCTTTACAAAATGGAGTCGCACTTGTATACTGTGCTTCATTGAGGTAGATATATAATTGGCGAATGCCGCTCTATCCTTCTACTAAGCATTGCAAGCAGTTCCGTTTTCTTAGCCTCGTGCGTTCCAAGCCTATTTACAAGCATTAGCTGGTTGAATGCTTCCATCTTGCTTCGCAGCTACGTTTCCTTACGTCTCTTTATGTATCAACATCATTTCTTCTTATAAATCCATCACATCATTATTCTTTCCATTTCGTCATCTTTCGATTGTTGTTCGTGTTCATGTTATCCTTTTTGCTTGTCGTTTATGTGCATCTGTACGACTGTCCAGGTCCTTATGTCGTCACCATTTACCTTCCATTAGGGCTCTTTGGGTCTCTTCGGGGACGGCCTGTAAGTAGTTTTCACTTCGGGCCAGCTGCTGGTACGGTTGCCTCAGAGGGTACCGAGCTGCCCATGGTTGTCTGGTTATAGGCACTTCAAGAGGTATTGCTCTTCTGATGTTAACTGGGCATATGCCCAGTGCAGCTCTCTGTTGGTTCAATTGCTCCTCTTACGTCACATACTTTGGTAAGTATGTTCCTGGTACCTCAAACTGTGGGTTTGGGGTGTAGGCCATGTCTGGGACCTCCCCTACATTGTAATAGGAATGCATTCATATTCTCACGAATTGCACAGCTTTGTAAATTGTAAAATAGTATTAAATGATTCTTGCTTCAAAGTCCATGCAATTAAAAAACAGAGAATTCTGCCTTATTGACATTTGATGCCATCCAAAAAGAACATGCTTACTCATGCACTAGTAGTTAAAAGAAGCAGAAGCTGATAGGTTGCTTTTATAGTAAGGGTTTGTACATGTCCTAAACTCAAGTTGCTTGTGGAAACAAATGTTTGTTAATGTGACGCAAAACTAAGCACGTGCAAATGGTTATTGAGATAAGCTGACACTGCTGAAAATTACTTTCGTTATGGGGGACACTGACATTCTGTTCTCTTTTGAAAATTCAGTCACTAATAGACAAAAGTGGGAAACACTAGTTTTACAGATCCTTGTTCAAAGGCAAACATGCATGGTTTTCTCAGATGGATGCCAGTTTATATGTGCAGACAAACATTATGGTCAGTTCAAGTGATTACATGAAGAAACAGTATGGTCAGTGCAAGTGATTACATGAATTACTCTCATTTGTGAGAATTGGATTGGCTAACTGGGAAACTGGGGTGGGACCATTTAAACTGATGGGGTGGGGAGTGTCTAATAATCTCTAAACCTGCTGTTTCAGACAGCAAGGATCCACTTCTGAAAAGACGCAACTTTATGCTCTATGTGTGGGGATGCTTGTTGTCTTGTGCAGAAGGGATGTGACCAAGGGCTGGACTGCCCCTTTTGCGATGGTACCAAGCCTGATTTGCATATGGTCTTTCCCATTTTGTAATGCCTTGGCAGGTGAAAAACGATGATCTGGAGGGTTGCCCAGAGAAAGGCCGGAGGTTCAGATTAATTCTAAACTTTCCAGCCATCACCTCTTTTGTTTTGCAGTAGACAAAGATTAGCAGCCATGAGACAAATTCTCAAACTTCTCTACTTGTCATTGTAGGCATACAATGGATTTCACACCACAATGCTTAATGTTATGGAAGCTGGAGCGATCCCCCACCCCTTCTTCTACTCTGGTTTAAAGTGTGTCTGCTCATTCTCCCATCACATGTGTCTCCTATGCTGTTGAAGTTGTGCAAGCATTCATAGTTTCAACTTGTTTTTGCCATGGCTGCAACCTTTGCTGCTGTACTTTCTGTGGTCACCTACGGCTGCTTCAGTGTTGGCATCAGAAGAGATTCGCCCTGTATTTCAGCATTGGCTTGATGAGGGTCGTCCACCCTTGATGCCCCAAATTGTTCTCCTGCTCCCCAAGGGATTCTAGAACTAATTGTATGTTATTGTTATTGTTAATTTGCTTATACTGCGCCAAAGCCCGTAGGCATCCAGGCGCCGAGAGACAGATACAGTGACCGAAGCTACCTGCAGGAGTTCATACTAATTGAAGATATGCATTATCAATTGTTTCCGGAACGCAAAAACATCCTTTGTCTTATGCAGGGGTGCAGGTAGAGCATTCCATGCCTTGGCACCTTGGGTGTAAAAGGCCCTGCCAAACCCACAGGATCGTTTCACCCGGTGTTGTACTAATAAGAAGTCTTTGGCTGACCTAAGATTTCTTTTGGGCTGATAGATACTAACAACGTCCTTCAGATAAGCTGGTGCATTCCCAAAAATGCATTTATGGCAGATGGTTAGCCGTTTAAACTGAATTCTGGCTTCCACAGGAAGCCAATGTAGTTTTTTTCTAGCTGCGGTAGCAGGTTCTGAACGTTTCATCTGAAAGATGATGGGAATGGCTTTATTCCGATTTTTTTGTAGGTCTTGGATATCAGCTTTGCTTGCACCACCTAGGAGCGCATTACAGTAGTCCACACGTGGCACAATAACGGCTCGCACAAGTTTAGTGCGATTTTCGACTGAAACAAGTGGGGCGACCTGCCTAAGCACTTTGAGATGATAGTTAGTGCACATAGTGATGGCTGTGACATGGGCTTCACAATCTAGGCTATTTTCCATGAATGTACCCAAGGTTTTTACTTTCTGCACAACCTTGATATAGCTGCACTCTATCCTAAAGCCTGAATACTCCTGGCCCAGCTTAGTTTGTGCCTGACGGTGGCGAAATACCATAAGTTCAGTCTTTGAGTCATTCAGGCAGAGCCAATTTGTGGACATCCACTACTTTATCAATTGGTACACCATATCCACTATGCGTTGGTCAGCATCATGATCACCAGTGATATCGAGAACCAATTGAAAATCATCAGCGTAGTTACAAAAGAAAGTCTGAAAGAGTCCTAATTCGTTGCAAGCCTCCCTTTTATGCTTGCTACTATGCTCCTTGTACAGCCTTGCGAGTAATCTTAAAGCATGAGGACCTCCTTCGCTGTCCCTTTCCCTGTAAGTGTCATGGGCTCCTAAATTGTATGTCCTCCATAGAGCGAAAATGAGTTAGTTCACAACTCTTTCCAAATGAGACTGACCCCAGAGATCTCGCTATCCTTGTTCTCTCCCACGCACCGCCTGTGATGGGTCTTCCCCAAAAACGTCCTTGGCCCAAACTACCTCTCCAAGTGGGGGTTCCCAAGCAGTGCTGTTGCACCCTACAGAATCCCAGAGGAAAGGGCACTGCTCTCCCTTCTCGCAAGTCACAGCACAGCTAAGAGGGTTGCTGGCATTCAATCCTAGCCAGTCCTCTAAGGCGTGGTGCCACCATGTTGGGAAGCTCTGCATACTATCAGAGGAGTGCGCACGCTCGGCATTATGACCACCGTCTGCGCAGATTCCTGCACTCACTCCCTGGCAGGGATTACACCCCTTCCCCCGTGAAAGGGGCACATGCTGATGCCCAAAACAAACACGCCCATTTTAGAGCTCATCTATCTCGACCCGCCTCATGTGTTGTGACGTAACGGACCTTAATTGCGCGCATCAGTGGATCGTACCGCTATGTTACCAGATGGGTCAGTATTGATCCTTCTCTGCATTGCATTGCAATCAGGGGCCCACATTTTCACCCCACTGCAAGGATTCTCAGCCAAGATTTGGTCCATAATGTCTCAGGAGAATAGCTCAGGGGCGGCACTGAGCAGTACAGGTTCGATCCCCGGGTCCGTGCTTAGAAACCTCTGGGTATTAAGCAGGTTATAAATAACCTATCATATCATAATGTCAAATGATGCCCCCTCATCCCTTCACTTTCAGGGAAAACCCTTTTTTACCTGCGGGGGGATAGGTGGGGTTAAGATTTTCCTCCACTCAAAAGTTGGAGAACGTCCCATGAGGCATTCAACCTCATAATTACGTGGTATTTACTTCAGGCATATTTCCATTAAAACCCCTCATGCAGTAATTACTTCATGAGTTGCAATCGGATGTGCCAAAAAAAGACAGGCAGTATTTGAAATACCATGGGGGTAAACTGGAAAGAAGGGGATCTTGGTGACCTGGATGAGTCAGAGAAAAGACTGAGGGTCCTTCTTTTTGGGATATCTGTAAACAATCAGTGAGTGTCTGTGAATTGACACATTGCATATATACACATATGTATCAGACCCCTGAAATCAGACAAACAGAAGGCTGAGCGACATTGGCTAAAATGCCCCTCCCTGAAAACACAAGCCCACGGACACTACTTGAGGGGGCCTTTAAAAAGGCAATCTTTTGGATCCAAAAAACACTTTTTAAATAAATAAATAGAGGAAGCAGACAACAAATCTAAGAAACTGTTGGAAATCCTAAAACTCTTCGAGAAACCCAAAGTCCAATCAGATGCATTTGTACCCACGAATTTTGATTGTTCCAAAGTTCAGTTAGCTTTTAAGACGAAAATATCTAAAGCTAGGGACAAAATAAAAGATCAGAGAGCCCACAACACAATTAATTGAATCCCTTCAACTCACAGCCTGAGCCAGCCAACTCCTTTAGCCCCCTTCGTCGGATGTAGATTCCACTGCTTTCAACTTTGTCCCAGTATTCACTCTGGATCCACTAACTACTCTGAGCACAATGCACCTGTCTGCTCTCCAGACAATGTCCTACCTCCGAAAATGATTCTCGGCAATAAGGACATCTTTGGTTCAGTCTTGGCCAGATTCATGAATGCCTCTTTCCGGAACTTTCTCAGTTCCGGAAAACATCAAAAAATCTCAATGTGACGCCACTACTAAAAAAACCTGGGGCAGATCCAAATGACACGACCAATAACCAACTGTAACTTCCTATTGAAAATCCTAAACAAAGTGGCTACATGACAGATCCAGACATTTATATAGTCCATTGGCATATTACATCCTATACAATCTGGATTTCGACCTGTTCATAGTACTGAGACGGCTCTTGTCAATCTTCAGATGCACATTCTGGGAATTGTGGACAGGGGAAGGGCCGGATTCCTAGTCCTACTGGACCTGTAGGCTGCTTTTGATCTCATGGACCATAAGCGTTTACTTCACACCTTGAAGGATTCTGGTCGTTGTTCCGACAAAACATGTAAGTGGGTACACTCCTTTCTGACCAGATGACTCTGGAGAGTCTGCTGGGGAGAGGCCTCTGCAGCCCCTGCCCCTCCACTTGCAGTGTACCACAAAGGGATAGGTCTCCTGTACTTTTCAATCTATACGCCAGACCTCTCTGCAGCCTCCAGGAAGAATCAGGAGTATGTTTTACTAACTATGCAGACGATATCCAGCTGGTCCTAGAGATCTCAAGGGACCACGTCGCTGATACGGCAAACCTCCAAAACACTGAATCGTGGATGAGAGAAACCTGGATGTGCCTCAATGGGGTCAAAACGGTGCTTTTAATCTTCGGGTCAGCCCAGGCAAGAGCAAAATTAAATCCCGACTGCCAAGCATTCTCCATCCATGAATGTGACATCCCTGTGTTGGATGAAATAAAAACTCTCGGCATACCACGTGATTCCGCTCTCAGTGCAAAGACATACACTAACCAGGTTGTAAAAAATGGTGCCTACTATTTAGGACTTCTAAAGAATATCCAAACCTTATCTCACTGAAGATAAGTGTACTATCATAGCTCGGGCTGTTATCTTGTTAAGGATACACTACTGCAAGGCCCTTCTTGTCGGTGACGACACAAGGAGCGTCCAGAATGATGCTGTTCGCATCATAAAAAGGGCTCCAAGGAGAAACCATACTTCACTCTACAGCCAGGGTTTACATTGGCTCCCTGTAAAGTCGGGACTACAATTCAAGGCAGCCACTCCATGGTACACAAATGCCTCCATGGGAAAACTCTGAGCTATTTGAAATCGCTGGTGACCCTCTATGACCCTACCTGATCACTGCAGGTTAACTGTCCTCCTATTAAAGGGACCAGAGGCCAGGGCAAATCCTTTGCTGTATCTTCGGCTGAAACCTGGAACAGGCTTCCTCTACCCCTGCGACAAGAAACTGACATCAGAGCCTTCAGAAGATGCTCAAGACCTTGACCCACCTTTCTCTGTGAGTAGCCCATGACCCACCTTTCTCTGTGAGTAGCCCATGACCCACCTTTCTCTGTGAGTAGCCCATGACCCACCTTTCTCTGTGAGCAGCCCATGACCCACCTTTCTCTGTGAGCAGCCCATGACCCACTTTTCTCTGTGAGCAGCCCATGACCCACCTTTTTCTGTGAGTAGCCCATGACCCACCTTTCTCTGTGAGCAGCCCATGACCCACCTTTCTCTGTGAGCAGCTCATGACCCACCTTTCTCTGTGAGCAGCCCATGACCCACCTTTCTCTGTGAGCAGCCCATGACCCACCTTTCTCTGTGAGCAGCTCATGACCCACCTTTCTCTGTGAGTAGCCCATGACCCACCTTTCTCTATGAGCAGCCCATGACCCACCTTTCTCTGTGAGCAGCCCATGACCCACCTTTCTCTGTGAGTAGCCCATGACCCACCTTTCTCTGTGAGCAGCTCATGACCCACTTTTCTCTATGAGTAGCCCATGACCCACCTTTCTCTATGAGTAGCCCATGAACCACCTTTCTCTGTGAGTAGCCCATGACCCACCTTTCTCTATGAGTAGCCCATGACCCACCTTTCTCCTTTCTCTGTGAGTAGCCCATGACCCACCTTTCTCTGTGAGTAGCCCATGACCCACCTTTCTCTGTGAGTAGCCCATGACCCACCTTTCTCTGTGAGCAGCTCATGACTCACTTTTCTCTATGAGTAGCCCATGACCCACCTTTCTCTGTGAGTAGCCCATGACCCACCTTTCTCTGTGAGTAGCTCATGACCCACCTTTCTCTGTGAGCAGCTCATGACCCACTTTTCTCTATGAGTAGCCCATGACCCACCTTTCTCTATGAGCAGCCCATGACCCACCTTTCTCTGTGAGTAGCCCATGACCCACCTTTCTCTGTGAGCAGCTCATGACCCACTTTTCTCTATGAGTAGCCCATGACCCACCTTTCTCCTTTCTCTGTGAGTGGCCCATGACTCACCTTTCTCTGTGAGTAGCCCATGACCCACCTTTCTCTGTGAGCAGCTCATGACTCACTTTTCTCTATGAGTAGCCCATGACCCACCTTTCTCTGTGAGTAGCCCATGACCCACCTTTCTCTGTGAGCAGCTCATGACCCACTTTTCTCTATGAGTAGCCCATGACCCACCTTTCTCTATGAGTAGCCCATGAACCACCTTTCTCTGTGAGTAGCCCATGACCCACCTTTCTCTATGAGTAGCCCATGACCCTCCTCCCGGACCCCTGCACTGTGTCATGTAACTCTGCTGTTCTTCTGTGTATATGTGCACCCAGATGCCCCAGGGTCCAGCGCATTATAAATCAACATATACAATAAAATAAAATAAATGTATAGTAAAATAACAGCAATCTGAAAGTTTATACAGCCGGTTGGTGCCTCCTGTGTTAAAAGTACTGAAAAAGTTAATTGATGACACTGGAACAGGTTCAGGGTGATATATAAAAAAGTTCCATTTATTTGTGTCAACCAGCCTTCCTTCCTTCCTTCCTTCCTTCCTTCCTTCCTTCCTTCCTTCCTTCCTTCCTTCCTTCCTTCCTTCCTTCCTTCCTTCCTTCCTTCCTTCCTTCCTTCCTTCCTTCCTTCCTTCCTTCCTTCCTTCCTTCCTTCCTTCCTTCCTTCCTTTCTTGTATTTATTTGTATTTGTTTTATTTGTATAGCGCAAACCAGGCCCTGAGGCTACCGGGCGCATATCTTAAAGCAATGGTTACAGAGGTTGCATACAGTGATTACATGACAATCAATAAATATAGCATAGAAGGCAGAGGTAAGTAGTACAACGATACAAGATTTGTCGATTAAGACCCAGACAAAGGTTATCACATCACGTTTCAGAGTGTAGCTTGGGCAGTGGAGGAGACTAGCCAACATTTGGCTCTGTGTTTGAATAGGTTGAGGGAGGGGAGGTTTCTGATAGTCAAGGGGACAGTGTTCCACAATTTAGCTGCCAGGACTGGGAAGCTAGATCCACCAGCTGTTTGGAGCTTGTATCTCGGTATCAGTAGGCTCTGGTTCAGAGTGGATCTAAGTGAGCGACTGGGGTGTACAGCGAGAATCATGAGGAGAGATAAGTCATACATTTGTAGGTTAGGGCGAGCGATTTTAGTGAGATCCTTTGGGTGACTGACAGCCAATGAAGGCTCTTCCTGGTATCCGAAATGTGTGCGGATCTGGGGATGTTGAGGGCTGCCCTGATGGCGTTATTTTGTATGATCTGGAGCTTGTCTAGGTTGCCCTGATTAGTGCCCTGGTACAGTGCATTGCAGTAGTCCAGTTTGGACATGACCAGGGTCCTGGCGAGGGTAGTACAGTTGTGCGTGGAAAGAAAAGGGCGACATGCTGTGATCAATTTACAGGTATAAGCGGCGGTGGCCGCAACTGTATTGGTTTGTCTGTGAAGGGAGAGGGTGGAATCGAGGTAGATTCCAAGCGTTTTGGTGTCTTTGGAGACTTTTATTAGGTTTCCATCGATGGTAAAGTAACTGAACATAGGGTTCAACTTGTTTAATCTTTGCTGAGTACCTAGATGAGGAGCTCTGTCTTGTCATCATTGAGACAAAGCTCATGTTGGGCCATCCATGTTTGAATGACGTGGTAAACATCATTTAAGGCTTTGGAATCTACTGTGTAATCACCCGTGATGGGGATGAGTATCTGGGTGTCATCAGCATAATTCGTGTAAGTGACACCCAGATAGTCAAGCACATCCAATAAGGGTTTAGTAAATACATTGTAGAGGGTAGGGGATACACACGATCCTTGGGGGACACCGCAGGGGACTGGTGCAGGGTCAGCAGCAGAGGTGGGCGAGAATACCCTCATCTGTCTGTTATCCAAGAAGGATTGAATCCAGTTAGTGGCCGTATCGGAGAAATGAGCTGCAGTTTTTAGATGGTGACAAAGGATTTGGTGATTAACCAAATCAAAGGCCGCAGACAGATCTAAAAGTAGTAACATGGCTAGTTTACCTTTGTCTTTGAGATCCTCAATCTGGGTTTTGAGATCGAGGAGGGCTGTCTCCGTGCCGTGCTTAGGTCTGAAGCCAGATTGTCTCGTGCCTAATAGGTTGTTAGATTCCAGATAGTTCTGTATCTGTAGATAGGCTGCTCTATCCAAGATTTTTAGCAGAAATGGGACCGTTGTTATGGGCCTATAATTGGTTGGAACCTCCGGGTCTAAGGTGGTTTTTTTTAGGAGAGGGATGACCCAAGCATCCTTCAGGTTGTTGGGGACCACTCCCGATTGAAAGGAGGCGTTGATAAAGGTGGTGATAAAAGGGGCGAGGTCATGAGCCGAATCCTTGATGATCGGGGCTGGACAGGCGTTCCCTTGGCAGTTAGAAGCTTTTAGGTTACAGATGATTTTTTCAACCTCCAGAACAGTGAGTGGTGAGAAGCTGAACGGCACCGGGGAGTCAGGGGTGGTTATTTTAGGTGGCCTGGTATTACTAAATATAGGGGTGTGGAGGGTATTTTGTTTGGCGTTGATTTTGGATTGCAAGGTAGATATTTTATTAAGAAGGGCATTTTGTATATTGTTGCACCAGGTGCTGTCCTTGGTGCACGTGTCCGGGGCAGGTGAGGGGGATTCGAGCTCTTTGAGAATTTTAAATAATTCTCTAGTGTTTGATTCTGCCTGGGCTATGCGAGAGTTGTAAGTCTCCTTTTTGGCTTGTAATATGGCCTCCTTATAGTTGAGAGAGGTGATCAAGAGGGCGGATTTATTAGTTGCGCTCGGGTGACTTTTCCAAAGTGCTTCGGCCTTGCGCTTTTCTTTGCGCAGCGCATTGAGCTGCGGGGTGAACCAAGAGTTCAGGTGGGACTGTTGTTTGGCTTTGCGGATCTTTAGTGGAGCTATGCTCTCAATGGCATTGGTCATTAAGCTGTTAAAAGTGTCTACTAAAACAGTAGGGTCCTTGTCCTTGTGCTGTGAGGCAAGTGTGTTTAAGCAAGGGAGGATAAGAGGAAGCAGTTTCTCCCTGGTGATGTCTTTTTTATTTCTAGTCGGTATGGCGGGGGCTATGGTGGGTGTGGACTGGGGGTTGGTGGCTGGCAGAAGGAAGGTAGTAACATGGTGGTCGGACCAGGCGCAGGCATCGATAGAGATAACATTAGTGTTACAGTTAAGGTCTGCTAGCCAGTCGAGCGTTCTGCCTTTGATGTGTGTAGGATCACGATCATCCTTCCTTCCTTCCTTCCTTTCTTCCCTCCTCCCTCCTTTTCTCCCTCCCTCCCTCTCTTCCATCTTTCCCTCCGTCCTCTCTTACTTCCTTGCTTAACATTTATTTTTTGTGCAAACCTAACTGTGTAGTCGGTTTGAGGTCACCCTGTAAGGTTTGGTGCCCCTGTGTTGGCTCTGCAATGCCCTTTAAAATCGTGCTATAATCAGACCAAAAATAAACATTTTCCTAAAGGCTTAAAGAACATATAATTGGATGATTGGCATGGCTTAACTACTCTTATGCAATGTGTTATTCTGAAAGAACCAACACCCTGTGATTTAGAGGCATGGGGCCTCATTACGAGGTTGGAGGAAGCCATGGCGCTGTTAGCGCCATGGCTTCCTCCAAAATCGTTCCGACTCCGGTCTGGTGGATGGAGCAATTACCGGTCCATTACGAGGTCAGCGGGACCGGTAATTCCCCATTCACCAGAGCCATTCCCCATTCACATTTGTGCCCCCATAGGGCTCAATGGGAAGGCAGCAATAACGGTACCGCAAACTGCGGTACCGTTATTGACCACGGTATCCCTTTGCGGGTCCCGTCCTTAACGCCTGGTAAAACCAGGTGTTATGGGAGGACCCGCAAAAGGAACTCGTAGTATGGCGGTAAGGAATTACCGGCACCAGTGCCCTTACCGGTGCCGGTAATCCCTTACCACCCACCTCGTAATGAGGCCCATGGAGCTTCAGTTCTGATTTTTTGCTGGTCATCTTGCAAGTTAAGTGCATATTGTAGTTCTCCGTCCAGTTTCACCTTCTTCTGATCCCAGTCTTGGTTTTGGGTTCTGACTCGGGATATTTACATTTTAATGATACAGTCGGTTGTTAATGGTGTGTAGAACTTTTCTCATTCCCTTCCACAGAGCATAACGTTTCGTTTTGTATTAAGAAAACACTGCATGTTCGTGTGAGGTGGGCCTAGTTAGGACGAGCATCAATCGAGGCAAAGACAGCCCAGGCTTTTCATTAATTGTAACATTAAGGGTCCAATTCATGGAAAAGTGAGCATTGATCTTGCAAAGCCTGTGTGCCGAGAACTATTCTCACTTCGTGTATTCATGGATTCAAATGCACATTTTAACCCGACCCCCAAAGAAAACGGAGCTGTGCGAGGAACGCCCATGACACGCCCTCACGCAAACCAAAAACATAGCCATAGACCAACCATTCTGCAAACCTCTGTGTCCACCACTGACCAAACACCCAGCACCCCTGCGAATGTGCAAAATCTCCCCGATTAAATAACGACTGCACCCCTGTGAACCTACGCGAGCTCCCCTGTAAGTAACAGCTGTACCCCAGCCAATCTGCGCATGGCCCCACGTAAGTAATGGCTGCACCCATGCGATCCTGCTAACCCTCCACGCTACTCCCAACGCACCCACACCTCTGCCAAATACCCCTACTGTACAGCAGCTCCCTCAAGCCCAGACATCACCCACCAGCCCCCTCTCACCTTCAACACCACCCCAGGCAGCCCCACAGATCCTCATACCACCCACCACACCACCTGACCTCAGACGTTACCCCCTGACAGGTCCCTCAATCCCAGACACCACCCACAAGCCCCCCTCACCTCTGACACCACCCCCAGTCAGCACACTAAAGCCCAGATACCCCCCATCAGCACCCTCACCTCTGACCCCACCCCAGGCAGCTCCCTCAAGCCAAGACACAAACCAAACAGCCCCCCTAACCTCTGAAACCACACCCAGGCAGCCCCACAGGTACTCACACCACCCACAAGCCCCCAGCACCTCTGATGCCACCCCCAGACAGCTCCCTTAAGCACAGACACCACACACCAGCTCCCCACACATCTGACACCTACCATAGGCAGCCCCACAAGTCCTTAAACCACCCACCAGCCCCCCTCACCTCTGATGCCACACCCAGTCAGCTCCCTTAAGTCCAGACACCACCCACCAGGCCACTCATCTCTAATGCTACCCTCAGGCAGCTCCCTCAAGCCCAAAAATCACCCACCAGCCCCCACACCTCTGATGCCACCCCCAGGCAGCTTCCTCAAACCCAGACACCGCCCCCAAGTCCCCCTCACTGCCGACGCTACCCCCGGGCAGCCCCACAGGTCCTCACACCACCCACCAGCCCCCCTCACCTCCGACACTGCGTCCAGGCAGCTCCCTCCCAGACACGAACCAACAGTCCCCCTTACCTATGACACCACCACTAGTAGGTTCTTGAGGTCCCCACACCACCCACCAGCCCCCTCCCCTCCAATGCCACCCCCAGGCAGTTCCCTCAAGTCCAGACACTGCCCACCAGCCCCCCTCATCTCTGACACCACCCCAGGCAGTCCCACAGGTCCTCACACCAACCAGTGGTCCCCCTCACCTCTGATGCCACCGCAGGAAGCTCCTTCAAGCCCAGACACCACTCACCAGCCCCCCTCACCTCCAACACCACCCCAAGGCAGCCCCACAGGTCCTCACACCACCCACCAGGCCCCATCAACTCCGATGCCACCTCCAGGCAGCTCCCTCAAGTACAGACACCACGCACCAGCTCCCCTCACCTCCAGTACCACTCCAGACTGGTCCCGCCGCATAACTCCCCTACCAGTCCAATGTTGACCAACAATTTATCTCAACTCCACTGGCCTTCCACCAACATGAAGCACATTGGCCACATACCCACCCATAGATATAACAACTGGGGGCACTGATGCAGAATCCATGTCTGTAGCTCATCGCAGGATTCCCTGGTACATCACACAGTGGCACAGCAACAGGACAGCAGAATGTATCAGCAGCTACAAATTGAAAGCACCATGTACATTTGACACAGTAAAGGAATGTAATGTAATGTGACATATCATTGTGTTCATGTGCCATTGTAATGACCTCAAAGTGCCGTAGGTGAATGACCTAGGAGGACACAAGTCCAGGACTTCACTGATAGGACAGAGTCACATGTAATGTGAAAGCATAGTAGCAAGCAACAGTTAATGAATGAAGGGACTCAGGTAGGAAAGCATTGCATTCCAAGGCCCTGCAACTCACACTAGTTGAACAGGCATGTGTCAGGGCGATGCGAAGGAAGTCCGAGAGTGAGCCAAGCAGATGGATGATGTGTACAGCCAGATACGAACAAACTCACATGTGATGCTGAAGAATTCCAGTGGCAGATGTGCAGCAAGACATGAGCGCACCCACTGGCTTGTACATGATGTGTGTAGGTGGGTGGCCATGCATTGTGAGACAACCCCCACACAAACTGTACAATTGATGAGCATATGCCACACATCCACAGTTAGGCCCCCAACCCACATGACAGTCACAGAACATATGCATACCAAAATCAAAGCAAACCAAATGCAGCACGTGAACAAAGAGACAGCAACAACTGTGTGATGAATAAAGAGAAATCTGTATTATCAACATTTACACTACGAAAAATGACTACGTGGAAGGGAGAAATGTCCAAGGGAAAACATGAACAAAAGTCACAAAATAAAAACCACACAATGAGCTATATACATAGGCCGCTGACTCAACAGTCTCTCATCACGTCCTCTAGGGCAAAGTCGCAGTCATCGTCCTCCACTTGGAGGCCCTGGGTGGCTTTCAGGCTCTCCCTCATCCTCCTCTCCTCCTCCTTCCACATTCCTGCAAGCCACCTCCAGTATGGCAACCCGCTTCGATGTACTTCCCTCCACTACGTCTGCCCTGGCCCTAGCAACCGGCGGCATCCTCGCCCGCTGCCTCTCCACCATCAGTTGCATCCTGAAATCCATCCCGACGCACACCAATTCCCTAAATCGCCTACCCTCCTCCTGTCAGGTGACCAAACGGTGCTGCCTCTCTTGCCTACTCAATGTCGTTGGGCCCTGCGAGGATTGCCTATGGCCACTCCTATACTGCTACTGTCTGGCCAAGCATACCGTGCGCATGTACCCCCACTGTCTGGATGTTGCACTACGGGCGGTACAATACCAGCACTGTCCTGATGTGCCAGCTGTCCCACTGATGCCTGTTCCTTTGTAGGTGCCTGGGCAGGCACAGTGACCACCTCTTCTGTACTTGCCGGAACATCCACTTGAGGCACTGATGTGCTGAACACCAGACTGAGCGGTGAGGGTGGAATTGGAGTAGAGGGGGCCGAGATGGACAATGACAAGGAAGGACCCCAGAGGACGACTGGGGCACAGAGGAGGCAGTGGAGGAAGGGGCAATGGAATGTTCCAGCGCACAGATACCACTCGAGAGCAGCGCATGTGCCAGCTGGGTCAGGTAGAGGGTCATCGATTCATGAGGCTGTGAGAGAACTTCACGAATCTCTCTCACATCATCACGAATCAAGCCCGCGCGCCTTGCAATCCCAGCTAGCAGGGATTTTGTCATGTCAGGGGTGATCTCCCTGGCCCGGGAGCACGGTCTGGGTGGAGGCATCCACAACGGTGGTCGTTGCTGCATCAGATGGAGTAGGGACAGGAGGCTGGGCAGCCCCCTCCACAGTGCACTGGCCTAAAGGTGCAGCCTGAACACCCTCCTGGATGCCCTCACCAGACCCTGTGCACTGGCCTTCATCTGCCTCCTCCTCCACCATGTCCTCCATATCTCTGGATGACTTCAGAGAGCCTTCCTCGCTGGATGGCCCCACCATTTCTGCACTCTCACCCACAGCCACTGCGGATTCCCCCACCACAACAACCTCCTGGGGATGTACCCCCAGCAGCTCCTCCTAGTGGGACTTACGCTCCCCCAGTCATCTCAGACTCAGATGAGATGGACTCAAGTGTGGCTGGCTGGGGTGTGCACTCTGGTTTGGCTGTCCTTGCCCTTCTGCTCCACAGCAATGCCTCCACCCTCTTCACAAGCTGCAGCAACTGTGGAGAACTGTGGAAAACTGGGACAAAACACATTGACATCAGTAACCGTCACCAATGGATGTGTGGCATACACAAGATAAACATAACAAATCATGCAGCATGTGTCAACCAGGAACTGACACACACACAATGCACATACGTACACATGTTCGTGCCCAGGGAAACTGCATGTCAAATGCTGCATGAGTGTAGTGTGAAGGCTGAATCACAGTCATGACACATGCACATGTCAACAAAGCAGATTGTACAGTGGCCAACTGTACATCACCAAAAACATGCAACGCCACCATACCAATGACCAACCAACACAAGTATGACAGGCAGCCATGGGCATGGGAACAGCACCAGGGCACCTGCCCGCACAAACACAGTCACCTATGTGCACATGCAACAGCATGATGTACAAGCAAGCAACATGTACCGGCACACATATCTGGGACAATTGCACATGTCAGGTGGGCAGGCATACATATATTGTACACTTGTGTTCCAAATGCAGTGGGATGTGAATGCATCAACTTAACATACACAGGCATCACTGCACATGTGTCACTCTCAGCAGATGTGTCTGCATGGACACGCTATCAGGTGTGCCACACATGGAGACGTCCATCATGCACGTCACTCATATGCCAACAACATAGCATGTCCGCATCTGTCCTGTTCCAGCACTTGGTCCATGATCTCACACAGCACGTGCCCAAGTATAAGTCATTGTTGCTCAATCTGGCAATACTCATGCAAATGCAAGTATACAATGGGGGTCATTCCGAGGTTGGAGGTAAGTAACTGTCCTTACCGGCATGGAGTAAATACTGTGTCTGTCTAGGCCAGAGACCGCTAATAGAGGACGATTACGACCTCGCGGGCACAAGCTTTGTGCCATGCCGGTAAGGACATTACTGTCATGCCGCTAAAGACCCAAAAAAGTCCCTTAGCGCCATCAAGTAAAGCGCAGATTGCACTACCGGCACGAATCAAGACGGCATTAGCGGTGACCGCTATTAACGGTCACTGCTAATAACGGTCGCCATAAATAAGCGGAACGGGAAGGAGCATGGCGGCCATCTTTAAAAACACAATCCATTGTCATCCTCAGCAGCCAGGACCTCTAGGATACTGCTGTGTGTGAAATCCTAACCACTACCACACCACAATGCCCAAGGCTTTGAAGAAGGGCGCCTGCGCCAGCGCAAGGTGCGCTTTAATGAAGATGAGCTGACCATGCTCGCAGAGACCCTGGAAGAAAATGCAGATGTCGTTTTTGCTCAGAGCCTCAAGAGGGAGGCCATAATCCATAAAAAGGAGATTCTGGGCATTGGTGGCACAAAAAGTAAGCGCAATCGGTAACACCCCCCGCACGATAAAGGACTGCAGGAAGAGGTGGGATGACTTGCGCCTGCGAGTCCGCAATATCCTCTCGGCCAACCGGAGCCAGGCCATATCAACCGGCGGAGGAGCTAGCTCCCCCATAAAGCTGTCCTGGTGGGAGGACATATGTGCGAGCCTGATCGGCATGGAGGCCATAGAAGGGGTCGGAGACATGGAGTGTGGCGCCACGACATCGGCGGACAGAGGTGAGTGTCCTAAGATAACACTGTAATGCAGAGTCTGATGAAAGTCCGCCAATATGTCTGTCCAAAGAGGCAAGCCATGGCCCAGTACGCACACATTCCCAGCAAAGATGTTGGATGCAGCACAGACACATGCAGATGCCTGCAGCAAGGCAATGCCATACCTAACACAAACCACACTAAGATGTAAATGGCATAAATCACACTGCATGCAGGGCCCAACAAATATGCATGTAATTTACCATACGTCTGCCCCAACATGAGTTACCCTGACGTATGCCTGCATTACCCACCTATGTAGCAAGCAACGTGATCATCCAAACTCAAATGCCTATTACCCTCTATTGTGTAGCTGAGCAATTATAAAATTGAGTGCACAATGACTATCAAACCATCACTCATGCCGTCCCTCTCTTCGACCCCCACAGGCTCAGACCATGACAGCGAGGCGCAGGACTCACCCCCACAGCCAACCACACCCCGGAAGAGGGCCCGGGATGAGGCCAACAGGCCTTCAACCTCAAAGGCCCAACCCAATGCCCGCCATGCACCACCAAGGAAACCACCTCCAGATGCCACGGCACTGGTGCCGCCAAGGGCCATCGATACGGAAGCCACAACCCCTGTCACACTGCCACAGGACACATCTGATGCTCCACACACAGCAGAGTCCAGCTCAGTCGGGGAGGTGGCAGCCACAGCACCCCTGGCTCAGGAGGAGGCGCAGGAAGAGATGTTGGTGCCCGTGGAGGACAACTCCTCAGAACAGCCCTGCACACCAAGTCCAGCACCATCCCCCCAGATCACATC
Organism: Ambystoma mexicanum; assembly: GCF_040938575.1. Taxonomy (NCBI): domain Eukaryota; kingdom Metazoa; phylum Chordata; class Amphibia; order Caudata; family Ambystomatidae; genus Ambystoma; species Ambystoma mexicanum. The sequence goes on from NC_090934.1 coordinate 99,846,624, forward strand.
TTTGGAGTCTGACCACGCCACCACCCCGGAGCAGTCTGGGGGGAGTATAACCAATGGGCCATGAGTCCCATAGTGGAGCCCATTGAAGTCCAACATGACACCCAAGCATCCTCCACCTCCACAGGTGTACCGGCGGGGCTGCAGCGTCATGAGCAGCTGACTGCCCTTGTGCATCAATTTGTGAATGACAATGCCCAGGCAAGGCAGGAGTGGCGTGAAAACACCACCTCTCTGGGCAAGATAATAGCTGATAACACCGCCTCCCTGGACAAGATCTTTGCAGACAATACAAGTCGCCTGTGCGAGGAGGTATCCGCCCTGCGGCAGGTCCTCAGCCGCATCGCTGATGCTATGGAGGCTGAACGTCCAGCACCCCAGATGGAGCAGGCGGCCACACCATCATCCTCCAGCTCAACACAGACCAGCCCACTGCGCAGGTCGGTGCGCACCCTGCGCCGCCCGGACATGCCACCACCAGGTGCAGGGAGTGGCAGGAAGTAGACTGGCCAGCCTGATGAAGGCAATGGATACTTGTTTGGACATGTGTTGGTGAGTTTTGGGGGGTGGGGGAGAGGGGGAGAGGGGTGAGGGTGTGTTGGGAGTTGTGGGGGAGGGGAAGGGGGTGAGGGTGTGTTGGGGAGTTTTGGGAGTGGGGGAGAGGGGTGAGGGTGGTGGTGGGTTGGTGCACATTCTTCTTCTTTGTAAATTTCAATACACCCGTTGTGTGAAAAAAACATCTTGAGTGGACATTCACCATTGCGCATGTGTCATTTATTCAAATACAGTGCATACTGTACATGTACTCCCACACCCAGTGCCCTATGTCAAACTGTCATGTCACCCTCTGCAGCCATGTGTGTCAGAAATATTTTGCTATCACTGACTGATGCACAGCACGTCCCTCCTGTGCATCAGCACTGTGATGATGTGCAGCCACATCTTCTTCATCCCCTTCATCATCACCAGGTGGTAGCAGTTCAATGTCAAGGGGCAGGGGCATGTTTCGTTGGATACACATATTGTGCAGCATTACACATGCCATGATGATCTTGGACACCTTCTCATGCCTGTAGAAGAGTGCCCCACCCGACCGGCTAAGGCAGCGAAATCGTGCCTTCAACAGGCCAAAGGTCTGCTCAATGACCACACGGGTACGGGTGTGGGAACAATTGTAGTCCTCCTCATGCCTGTTCTGTGGGTTTCGGACAGAGGTGAGGAGCCACGGCTTCAAGGGATAGCCGCTGTCACCTGCATGGGAGACAACAAAAGGTACATGTCAGTCGAATCATGATGGGCAGCTGTAGTAGTCACACATGCCTGCAGATTATCGTTGGTCACATGCACATGTCCCTGGTTGTATGCACGCCGTTTTTAGGGCCTCAATGTGTCCTGTGCCATGGAATAATGGTGTGGGTTGCATCTTCAAGATGATACACAGTGTGCACTGACGTCTTGTTGCTCATGAATTGTGTACGCATACAGCTGTGTTTGTGTCAAATTTGTGATGTGTTGTGTTCTGTATGAATTTCTGACTGGGAGCGTTGGCAGTAGGCTCTGCGATATTAGGCATTCAGTGCTGATTTTTCCCATAGTGACATGCTGCACTCCTGTGGTTGTGGCGGCCCTGTGACAGACAGTGGATTCCCTTGGTGGTTTTGTTCAATGCACTCCCATGGATGCTTGTCCTGTGTGGGGATTTGCTGGAGACAGCAACATAGTGCATATACCCTGCATGTTGCTGGATGGTGTTACGGAGGGTGAGGTATGCTGATGAGTGGTGCACGTGTTGTGGGATGTGGGGTGGTTTACTGTTAGTCATGTTGTGATAGTTGTTGACCTTACTTCATTCCAATGGGATTTGGGTGCCATGTTCCGTTTGGGATGCTTTGGGGCACAGTGTTTGGTGATGTGCACATCGTGCAGTCACACCGCCATTAACACCATGGTGGTGTGTGCATCTCTCCCCCCATTTCAATGCCATGTGCTGGTCATGCAATTTACCAAGCAGCCAGGCACATCGTCCAGCATGTCGCTCCATGAAGCGTGGTAGCGTGGAGTTCCGCAGGACCATAGAGTCATGAGTTGATCCGGGATATCGGGCACAACAATGTGTGATGATCTTGCTGGCGTCGCATACCATCTGCACATTGATGGAGTGGTATTGCTTGCGGTTGCGGTAAACCACCTCCATGGCATGCGGGACCACCAACTCCACATGGGCGCAGTATAGAGCACCTATACAATTTGGCATGCCTGCCAGTGCATGGAAGCCAACTTTTATATCAGAAATCTCCTGGGGAGACCGTGGTAGGGATATGTAGTCCCTTGTGTGCTTGAGGAGGGCATCCAGCACTTGCTTCAGAATGCGAGAAAATAAGGGTTGTGATATGCCATGCATGTGCCGCACTGTGTGCTGGTAGGTGCCTGTGGCAAGGAAGTGGAGCACAGACACTACCTTCATCAGAGGGGGGATGGCGGTGCGTATTTCAATGAAGCTGACAATGTCGTCCTGTATCATGTCCACAATGGTGGTGACGGTGTCCCGGGCCAGAAGGTACAGGGTGTGGATCTGCTCAGGGGTTAGGTTAAAAGGACTGGCTCTGATGCGAGGGATTGGGGGCTGCCTGCATGGTAACGCTGGCTGCACTGGGGGGGCATGCTGGGCCTGTCTCACCATCCTTCTCCTCCTGCGTCTCCTCTGTGGTGCCTGCTGTTGCTGTTGTTGTTGTTGCTAGTGTGGCAATGCAAGCATGTCCTCCAGTTCCAGTATTGCTACTACTATTGGAATCATCTTGGTGTGGGAAGGGGTGTGGTGTGTGGGTGAGCTCCTTTTGTACTGGCCTAGACTCCATTGCCTCCACCTGTGCTGATTGTGTGCACTTGTAGCAGTTGGGAACACTGCAAATGGCAATTTACGGTTGGTTCTCGATGCCGGTATCCACTATTAGCGCCTTCATGATGCCGGTATTTGCTTGTCTGCCTGACTTGTGATTTCCTATTTTAGCGGCATGCTGCTATTGCCGGTATGATGGACCACGTGCCTGCGCACATGCCGCTATTAGAGGCACCGTTATTTACGGTGCCGCTAATAGTGGCATCTTAGATCGGAATAGCCCGGAGTGGTATGCGATGCCGGTAATCCTTTACCAGCATCGTTTTTCCGTTACCTCCAACCTCGGAATGACCCCCAATGTCTGATGCCACATATGTCCAGCATTGGCATGAGGCAGCAAGCTGCTGCGTCTCACACCATGTGCAAGCTGCCTGCAAACATGGTGTGGCATCTGCAAACATGCATGCCACACATGCGCTGTAGAGCATTGGCCCACATGGGTACTCACTAGAAGCTTCTAGATGACTTCTCCAGGCCAAGAATTGGAAGTGGAGGTCTGGATAGGACCTTTAAAGTACCCGCAGCTCTACCTGGATGGACCGATGGCAGCCTGCATGGTACACCTCCACTGTGGGTTCCCTGCTGAGGTCTGCCACCACCTTGGAAGGGCTGTGGGTCTTGAGGAGGTCCCAAAGTTTCTGGACCGTGTTCTTGGTGCGGACTTCCACCGCCTCCACGTTGATGACAGCCATGATCTCATCCCAGATTCTCAGCCTTGGGTCATTGACCAGCTGCGTAGCTGTGTTGAAGCGGGCATCATAGGCGCTCAGGACCCGATCTACCAGGATGCCAACTTCTGTGGAGGTGAAGTTGGCAGCCCTCTGCCTCGATGTGTGGGTGCTGCACTCCTAAGATGATGTAGATGGGGCAGACATGGCACTCCCAAGGCAGGAATGGCTTTCCTGGGTCCTGGGTAGGTGCTGTGGAGCTGTGGTGGAGTTGGCAGGGAGAGGTGAAAGTCCCAAGGACAGAAGAGGTGGTCGGTCACAGGCCCAACACAGGAGTACAAACAAAGGTAGGACAGCTGGCACACCAAAACAGTGCTGGTTGCATGCAGGTGCTCACTCTCGAGCAGGCAGCAGCACTGTAGGAGTGTGTGAGGCAGAGCAGGGGCTGAGGAGGTAAAAACAGCAGTTCGTAGTTAGAAAGAACTGTGGCGTGAGTCTTGCATTCGCTGCAGCTGATAGCAGAGTAAAGGCCCTTAATGCGTAAGTTATGTCCTGCATGTGGTGACTCAGTGCACCTATGCAGCACCAGGGGTCGAAGTGCACGAAAAGAAGTAGTGGAACTATGTTCCTTTCTGGCCTGCACCCACTCCCCACAAACCCCATCACCACACTCCCTCACACACAGAATACAATCCCCCAAACAAATTCACCTGCTTTTTAAGGGAACGTTCAGTGCAGTGCACTGACAGTGCAAGGTTCAACTTCTTCCTACACTTTTATTTTAAAATGAAACCATTCCGGAACGGTTTCTTTTTAAAACAAACGTATAGGAACAGTAAAACTTAATTTTAAAAAGTAGTGGAGCACCGCTCCCGACCGCTCCCGCTCACTTCGACCACGGTGCAGCATGCCTACACGGTTCACAGCAATGACTGTGTGATATAAGGCGCGCAATGTGCATCACTGGTTGTGCACGTGAAGGTGCGATCTAGACGTATTTCGTAGATGTATTTGGGTGTGCTATGCAATCCGTTTCCTTTAAGTAAGACGTTTTGGGGTTTGCCTCTGCACATACGTGCTAGTATTTTTTTACTTTTTGAGACCTATGGTGTGTCGCGTACACATTTTCTGAGTGTCAGGGTTCCGCTGTGTATCGCGTACCAGTTTTTTCACTTTCTGGAAACTTCGGGGTATGGAATACGCAGTTTTTGAGTCTCTGGGTGCCTCAGCGTATCGCATACCTCTTTTTTCACTTTTCGGAAGCTTTACGGGTATCACATATGCAATTTTGGTGTTTCGGGGTGCCTCTGTGTATTGTGTACTGTATTCTTTTATTTTTGGGGTGCATTAGAGCCCTGCTGTACCCCACATCTACGCCACACATCACGTAGACTGTTCCCTTCCTCATATTGCCCAGAACAATAACTTGGTGTGCCTTCCATTTATACTTTACACTTGTAGATAGAGGACGACAGGATTATCTAACACAATTTCTTATGATACAACTTTATTGATCAAATACAAAAATATATAAATGTGTATGTCATTACCAATCTCTAATACATATAAAATACATCCAAATGTCATAAAGTCAAATACAAATACAAATACAAATGCAAATTCATGCTCACACTACAAATTTCTCTGTCATTCATTCATACCTATGATTTTACACCAACAACAACAATGGCTCTCTACTTTGCTGTGTAACTAAACCTTTTTGTTACACCATATTCCATACATATAATTGTACAAAATATTTAGACACTATCCTTGATACAGGTGTCACTAGCTGTTCATTATCATTTTGAGCAGTACTTTTTGTCGACACGTTTTTGGGTCATGGATTTGACCACTACCGCTGTAGCCCTTCTGTTTGTCAGACATTCCTCAGGTCATGAACCAAAAATCTTGTTGAATATTGCCTTATCTGGACTGGAGAGAGCCACACCATCTCCATGTATGGACTTTGGAGATGCAGAAAGGTGAGATGGAATCAATCCTTCCCTGTGACCTAGATATAATGGGCCTTATTCCGGGTTTGGAGCTAACCATGGAGTAATTAGCTCCATGGTTGCCTCCGAAACCGTCCCAAATCCGGCATGGTGAATGGAGTAATTACCGGTCCATTCCAGGGTTGGAGGGACCGGTAATTCCTATTTACCTTTTGCCCTTCCCCATTCCCATTTCTGCCCCATAGGGCTCAATGGGAATGGGGAAGGAGGTAATTACGGCACCGTAAATTACGGTACCGTAATTACCTCTGAAGTACCTTTGCGGGTCCCGTACTTTACTCCTGCTAAAAGCAGGAGGTAAGGAAGGACCCGCAAAGGGACCTCAGAATACGAAGGTAAGGGATCACCGGCATCGGCACCCTTACCGGTGCCGGTAATTCCTTAACTCCAACCTCGGAATGGCCCCCAATATCTTCAATCTGGTCCTTCAATTGTGTGTCAGGGTGCGCGTAACCTCTCACAATCTTGCTGTAGGACAGTATATTTCCTGTATTTAAAAAACAGATATGTTCTTTCTCCTGGTCCTACCCTCTCAGAGCAGATGGTTTTTCCAGTTTCAGTATCATAGCTGACATCCTGGAATCCGCTTCTTCATCTACTTGGGATTTCCCGTAGTATTACAGACTCAATCTGCGAATGTAACCAAAGGACATCTGGCGTCTTTGTGGGTCGCGTAAATTAATGTGATCCACCGAACGCTGAGAGAACATATATGTTGTTTAAATACAGGGAATATATTGTCCTACAGAAAGATTGTGAGAGGTGACGCGAATTGCAACCTGACGCACAATTGAAGGACCATCTAGGTCACAAGGAAGGATTGATTCCGTCTCACCTTTCTGCATCTCCAAAGTCCATATATGGTGTTGGTGTGTCTCACGCCAATCCATATAAGGCAAGATTCAACAAGATTTTTGCTTCACGTCCTGAGGAAGGTCTGACAAACAGAAGGGCTACAGCGGTAGTGCTCAAATCCATGACTGAAACACGTGTCGACAAAGAGAACTGCTCAAAATTATAATTAACAGCTAGTGACACCTGTATCAAGGATAGGGTCTAAATATTTTGTAAAACTATATGTCTGCAATATGGTGTAACAAAAAGGTTTAGTTACACAGCAAAGTAGAGAGCCATTGTTGTTGTTGGTGTAAAAGCATAGGTATGAATGAATGACAGAGAAATTTGTAGTGTGAGCATGAATTTGTATTTGTATTTGATTTTATGACATTTGGATGTATTGTATGTATTAGAGATTGGGAATGACATACACGTTTATATATTTTTGTATTTGATAAATAACATTGTATCATAAGAAGTTGTGTTAGATAATCCTGTCATCCTCTATCTACTGGTTCACTGTTACATATCTTTCTTGATATACCTGACGAACCAGAGATTACGTGCAGGTAACCCCTATATTTTTGACTTTACACCTGTGACACGAGTGGAAATGACCCAAGAGGGAAAGGGAGCAGATGGGGTCAGGGACATGGTGAGGGCACATCTTCCCCAGCCCCACGGGGTCGGGATGTGGTGTGGAGACATCTGCCTCAGCACCAGGAGGACGTGGCGGGCCGCAGTCTACAGGTGACCCGGCACCTGTATACCAAAGTGGACCCAGCCAGACAGGTGCAGCACCAACACCTAGGGCCCCTCAGGCTAAGAAGGGGCATCCTGCACAGCAGGAAGAGGCTCCACCCCAAGGCATGGCACAGGAGACTGGCCCGCAGAGAAAGAGACACTTCACTCATGAGGAGCTCCAGATCCTCATCGACTGCCTGACCAATCACTATCCTGAGATGTGCATGAATATAGAGTGCAACCATACACCTACACAACGGATGGTGCATTGGCAGTGGGTCACGGGCCTGATCAACACCTTAGGTGTGGAGATGCACCCTGCATGTCAGGTGTTGGAGCTGTGGAATGATCTCACACATAGGACCAAGCACAAGCTCAGTGTTAACCTGGCCACTGCACTGACCACTGGAGGGGGGCACCAGGGGAGGAGCAGCTGACACTGCATGAATAGGCCACAAGGTAATTCATCACCCTTGAGCAGGTGCAAGCCCTGGAGAGCTATGAGGCCACATATTAGTGAGTGGTATTTATTGTGTGTCACGTATTTTTCTCATCATGCATGACCAACCATATATGTGAAGTCGTACATCTGGCTGCAGTTGTATAACTTCCTTGGGGAATGCATGTTTGTCGATGTTTAGACTCCTGTCAAATTGCCTTAATTCCTAGAGTATCCTGTGTGGTAGACATGTGTAGCAAATGTCCATGTGACAGTACACTTCACCCATGGGGTACTCCCCTTTTCATGGGAAAGAAATGACACACCTACATGTGTTGTTGTCTGCTACATTCTTGTGGTGTGTCACTTTGCACTGCCCGACAGTTACATGCAATAGATGTTGACCAATCATATAGTTTCATGGTGAGTTGCATGTTCAATTTGTTACCTGCTCCTATGAGATGCCTTGTCATGATGCATATCAGAGCTGTCTGTCATCATGCCCTCCGGTGTGCCCAGAATGAAGGTGCATCAGTGCCCACAGACCACAGCCCCCAGTTGCAGGCATGAAGCTGTTGTTATAACACTTGTAAGGTGTTACGCAATTCACTATATGGTGAACAACAGCTGATGGTGGGTTGTCAGGCAGAGGTTGCCATCCGTGCAATCAGAAAATGACATGCCTGTAGATGGCCCATGTGGAAGGTTATGGGCATCATGAATGGCAATGAGTGTGCCTGTCTGCATACTATTCTATGTATGCATTTGGTGGTTGTTCAAACATATCAACCAACTTCAAATTGGAAGCACCTGTCTGACGTTAAAGGCATGTATGTGTCCGTAAATTGATACTTGACAGTCACATGCCTTGCCACTACCATCCTTGTGCTGTACAGTTGCACAGACATTGGCCTGTCTGTGAATTGGACACATGTATACTTCTCCATACTTGTGTCATCTGTTTTATAAGGTAAGACATGCCAGCTACCTTGTCCACTCAGATGTGGCATGATGGCTCTGTTTCTCCTTGCTTAATGTGATAGGTATTTGAGGTGGTGCTGGTTCAAAGTCCGACCTTGTACGGTCCTAGACAATGACCCATCATCGCGTGATGATGTTCATAGACAGGGACAAACGAGAACACCTACTATACCGGAGGCACTACTGTAGGGATTGATTGTTGCACCTACATGCTACTCCTGGACCTTGGATGACCTTCATCACTAAGTCTGACAATGCTGTCTCAGGATTGTTGTATGGGCCCCACATTTGCACATACACAGCCTTCCCACCAGCGTGGGTGGAACGTGAGCTGAAGGGCAGGCCATGCCACTGTCAGCCTTCATCTATGCCTCACTCCTCTGCCTCCACCTCATCCTCTCTCGTTCTGCTAACAATATCTGCCTCAATGCGAGTCAGACAGAGAGCATACTCATTGGGGCCCCTGATCCCTCTTTCCCTCCCACACTCTGGCCGCACTCCATGGGCCCACCTCCCTCACACCCTTGGGAGTCAATAAACCTTGGTGTCATCTTTGAATCGTCTCTCCTCACATTACGGACCTTGCCTAGATAGGCTACTTTCAGCTGCTCCTCCTTAGAGGATTTTCCCCTTTCCTCACCTTCCCCCAGAGCCTCAATGTCTCCAGTACTCTGGTCCTCTCTAGGCTGGACTACGGCAACAGCCTCTTACTCAATCTGCCGAATTCCCTCCTCGCCCCATTCAACTAATCCAGAAGAGAACTGCAAGACTTTTCCTTGGCCTCAGGTGCAGGGGCAGCATCTCTCGAGCCCTGAAATCTCTCCACTGGCTCCAGTTTGCTGCGAGGATCTGGTTTAAGACCCTCTGCATAATCTGCAGGGCTTTCTGGGGCTTGGGACCCATCTACATCCAACTCTCTCTCCCTAAATACCTCCCTGCTACAGCCCTTCGGTCTTCTAGCTCCAACTCTCTGCAGATCAGATGCTTTGCTAAACGGAGATTGGGGGGTAGATATCCCTCCTCTGCAGGTGCCTCCCTCTTGAATGGCCTCCCTGCCCCTCTCAGACTTCTGCCGGATCTCATTAAGTTCCTGAAGCTTCCCAGGACTTTACTATCCTTGTCTTACTTTGTTCTACTCCTCCACTGCTAATGTCCCCGTCTGCCTCTTGATTGGCTGCCTGGTTCCTTCAGAGTCTTACAGGATACCAGGCCCCCCTACTCCAATCTACCCTTGCACTTGGTCACCCCTGACCACCCCCTTACCCTGCACTTGCCCTTCTGGCCACGCCCACTGCACTCACTGGCCTGGCTGGGCCTGCATACTTGTAGCCCTTACATCCCCCTACCTCGCACTTGGCTCATGGACCTTCCTTCCCCTGCACTCTCTACTTTCCATGGCTCTATCCACCGGGCCTTCCCAAGCACTCACTTTTTCTCACATGCCATTTCGCCCTGACTAGCAGCCCCTGCACTGCTTTTGCTGCACTTGCACAATCCAAATTTCCCAAGGCCTAGTACGACAGGTTTCTTTGTTTTCCTCCTTGTTCCTCCACCCTCATGTTTTGTTGTGGCTCGAAACACATTGTGTTCTGGCACATTGTGAATACCCAATGACAATCATGGAATGAATGCTTCTACTGTCAGTTCTGGCATCTGTGTCTCTACTCAGTGCTGGCCTACTGTCATGATCTCTGCTTCCAAAAGGTCAGGGTTTTCCCAACTCCCTTGGAAGCAGATCCATAACTCAGGTTCCGAGTGCCAACCAGTCCCAATTGGGACCTTTTGGACCCAGTCCTGGCGCCAGTGGCACCAGGCTCATAAATATGCCCAGTCCCAGCGCTGGAAGCTCCTGGCTCATAATGCTTGGGTGGACTTACCTGCAGCAGACCATGCTGCTTACTTGCCTGCCAGTTGAGCCTCTGATCCTCTTCTGTTTGGAACTACTTTTCCTGTTGGGTGGGGCAGGAGCCACTCCCTAGATTCAGAACACTGGAACTCTTCTGGAAAGCAGGAACTCTTTTCTTACCTAGGCGTGGCGGTGGAAGGAGGGACCTAAGCACTACAGGAGGCTAGTTAAACCACACCCGATGGATGAATCTTGCTTTGCGTTATTCTGCATCCTCTGCAGCAGAACGCTCATCGTGTCTTCTGCATCTGATCCTGGGCCTAAGGGAAAAGGCTTACCATCCTGAATCCAGTCTTCAGCAACACCTATAAAGACAAGAAAGAACAGGTTAGCATTACGGTCTTCAGTGACAGCTCTTCACTTACCTGGTCCATCGGTTGTCACCAACGCCTCGCGCTGCATTCCGGCATCTGAAAGACAAAGGCTTACCTACTCTTCGTGCGCTCCGGAGGTCTTCACACTGCATTCCAGCATCTGAAAGACAAAAGCTTACCAACTCTTCGTACGCTCCGGAGGCCTTCGGCGCTGCATCCCGCATCTGAAAGACAAAACAAGGTGCGTTTAAAGACATTGGGGAACTTTAATACTCACGTGCCATTACTCCTTTCCACATCTAACCCAGTGGGTATTCCGGCACCCTGCAGCCGCTCCGAACTTGTACCTGCAAAATAAAAAGACAGTTAGAGCGCATCGTGAAGCAGGCAACAAGCGCTTACTTACGTGCTTCCAGGCGCTTCTATTCATCACACAGGCTCCATTTTCAACTCACTTCAGCCCGTCATCCGCCATCGCCGGAACCCTGCAAAACAAGAGACATCATTACTAAAGACTTTAAAGACATTAGGATTACTCGAAACTTACCGTTCGTGCAGTAAACGACGGACAGCAGTCCTCTGAAGTCAAGAGGCCTGCTCCCCTTATCCAGTGAAGAAACTGGTTACAGCACCCTGCCCCGAGGCAGATGGAGAGCACGGCGTTCACTTACCTAAGGTGAGAGCGTTAACCTTTGGGGTTCTACAGGAGAAGAGAAAGGGAAGAAGAGAGAGACATTCAATAACCCAGTTCCTTAATCCCATATTTTCTATCTGCAGACATCTTACCCTTCGAGTCAGACATACAGTGCACAGAGGTCCAGCCCAAAGAGCCAGCCGTGTGTTACACATCACCTTTGAAGATACGGTATACGCCCAGTCAAGACCGGCGCCTCTACGGGAATCAGGTGAGCGTTACACCTACAGCCAGGGAATTACATGTTTTGGTGGGGTAGCAAGGTTATTCGTTATAGTGGAGTACTGCTTTTGAGGAAGAATCCGTGATTGATGTATGCGATAGATAGTGTATCCAGTATGCCACACTCGTGGTAGATGCATATGTCAATGTTCCCTGTCCACTATTTGTATCACTATTAGCATAGCATTGGTGCAAGGGGATAACAAGTTGTAGGGTCACACAGGGCATGAACAAATCTGGTGCTCAACAGCCACCCATGATGTGCAGTAGAAGTTGGCATTGTTTGAGATGGCAGTGGGTGTTGCATGACAGTGTCACTTCCAATGACAGTCAATTACTGTTGTGCACTCAGTCATGGCCACTCAACGACTGACACATCATATGACTATGTCATGTACATGCTGACCTGCATCAAACACAATGTCAATTCACAATGCATATTCCGGACTTCTTCTAGGCATACAGAAGGGGACTCACGCCCACGTGGAGACCCACACAGGGTGCAGGGAGACATTGTGTCATCATTGATGTGACAGAGCAGACAGTAACAATCATATGTGTGGTCAATTGTCTGACAGACACAGGGAGACGAACACTGAGAGGGTGTTATTCAGACAGTGCACACATCTTTGCTACACACGTTTCACATCGTTCAGTGTACACAGAGTATGCTCTGCACAAGGACGCCATGGACCGTGCTGTCCTATTCATGGCGCATAATTGCATTAAAGTGACATGTGGCAGTGTTTGTCATATTGGGTGGATGGCGTGGATGTCAATGGTTATGGAATGCATGCATGCCGTGTACCAATGCATTCACGGTAGCATTTATCCAAGGATGTCACTGTTTGCCATCTCAGGCATGCAGCATCAGTAGTGATGATGAAAGAATTGTAGAGCAGTCTACATATGTGTATTGACTGTAAATTGTTCTCCAGTTCTTTTTTCAAATCATGAACTGTGTGTCATGTGTTGACCGTGGTTGTATCTGCGGATTTGGGTGGCTGACTGATGCCATGTGATGCCCTTCTGCATTACAATGACACATGTGCAGTACTTGTTCCTGATATGTGTGCTGACATGACAGTTGCATGGCAGAACTGTGGATCTTATTTATTTATTTATTTATTTGCATTTGTATAGCGCACATGCAGCCCAGAGGCATAGTGGCGCTGTTACATGAATGTGTTGCAGAGTTTTGGTTAAAGTTGGTTACGTGCGACTGTGAGGTCTCTTGGTTACAGGTACATAAGTAAAACATACAAGGATTACAGCGGAAAGCATTCAATTAGTATTCAAAGGAAGAGTTTGGTTTTGATTGCTTTGCAGAAGGCTTGGTGAGACTCAATCATTCTTAGGTGGGGGAAGGGCATTCCAGTGTGAGGCGGCCATCGTGGGAAAGCTGGAACCCCCTGCGCGGTCTTGGCTAGTGAAAGCCTGTGGTGTGTGTTGCACACCCTTAGTCTAGCTAAAGAGCCAGAGCAAAGTACGTTAATGATGTTGGTGATCTTGTAGTATACTGAGTTTGAAACAAATGCACAACTAGAGATTCTTGTTGAGACAAATAGCATGCACATAAAATGCACATGGCGGTCAGGGTATCTCAATGTGTCACAATCACCAGCTGCCCATTTGGCTGCACACCCCTGGTATGTGCTTGCAAATGACAGCAAAAAGTAAATCAACGTGCGTGTCGCGACCAACTTCTTCTACTGTGAAAGCAGTGGAGGAGTGTTCATCCGACTCACCTAGAAATGACAGTTGCATGGCACATCAGTGCATGTGTACGCCACTTTTGTATGTCAATGTGTCCACTGATGGCATGGACAGGACCCGGAGGATGGGGGGGTCTTATACAGCTCATAGTGTGGGAATGCATGATATCTGATGCTTGCGTGTCCTGCCATTTTGTGTTTGTATGCACTTTGATGCACATGTTCATTTGTGACTCGAGGCGCATGACTCAAAATGTCTTTCTCTGTCCATGTGCAGGTGAGGATGCACCAGATGCAGAGGAGGAGGAGGAGGATGAAGAAGAGTTGGTGGTACGTCAGACCACCAGTGGAGGCTGTGGTGTTGTACGCCATGAGAGCCCACTGGTGCTCCAGACCGTCATCAGTCATGCTGTCGCCTCTATGGACTCAGCTGATTTGGATGCTGAACCAGATGTGTTTGCCTTAAGAGGACGAAGGTGAGTGCCCCCATGGGCAGATCAGATGGCCCCATTGAGTCTGCGGCTGTACAGATGGCTTCACAAGGCCAGTCAGTGGTGGGCCCTATGTCCACAGTGGTTTTGGCTGCAAGGCCACCCTCCCATGAGTTGGTGTCAGGTTCTGGGGCTGATATCCAATGGAGGGTTGGAGACCTACAGCCAACGACAGGGGCACCGCCGCAGCAGGTCTGGTCCCTTGCATCAGGCCGCTGTGGGCCACACACACATGGTGGATGTGTGCAGGCTGGACAGACAGTGTGGGAGAAGCACATGTTGCGTGCCGCCATCCGACATGGCAATGTGTTGGAAAGAATTTACAAGGGCATGGATCAGATGGCCAAGACCAGGACCCACCAGCGACCTGGGTACAGCAACGGATGCACGTCATATGGACCTCATGCCGCTCCCACAGACTGGGCATACAGGCCAACATCAAGGGCCGATAGGCTTATCTGAGGTGTCTGCAGGAGTCCCTGCATACTGATGCTCAGACACACACAGTGGCCCTGAGGCGTGAGATGGAGAGCTTGCCCATTGCTGTGAAGCTCCTGTTGTTGGCTGCAGGTCTGCAACCCTCCCTTAGACATCAGCCCCAGGACCTGATGCGAAATCATGGGAGAGTGTCCTTGCAGCCACAACCACCATGGACGTGGGGCTCACCATTGACTGGCATTGTGAATCCAGCTGCACTGCCACAGAATCAATGGCCCCATCTGATCTGCCCATTTTTTTCACCTGCCAGGTGTGGTCAGATTTGTATTTTTCTGGACCCCTTGAATTGCCATGGACAATGTTATGTTATTTTCCAATACCCCTGTCCAGTCTGGAGGCATGTGTTTGTTTTTAGCCCATTCCGAGATAGACTCTTTTTCTTTTTTTCCTTGCGATGTGGTGTTGCCCTCTAAAAGGCATGATGATTGCAGTAGTGGACATGCAACCATGCACAGTGGTGTCAACTGCCATGGTTGCCTTGAGGTCGACAGGATGGCATATGCAGGTAACAATGGGTTGACAATATTTTGACACATATGTGCTGTATACATGATTAGCGACTATGGCTGATGAAATGCTTTGTCCCATGTTGCTGCAGTGATCCTGATTCATCCAGTGACTGCACTCCATGGGAGGTCCACCCTGCACCCTTTCACGTCCCTAGTCCCCATGCCCTAGGCCAGGCACTGGCCCTCCTTTAATGAATTTGGAGGTACAGTTTCCAGTGGAGGTGATGAGGGAATCACAGCCCATCTCTGACGGCCGGTAAACATGTGCACTGTCTCTCGTGTTATGTGTGTATTTTTCGTCACCATGATGTTTGCATGCATGCCACATATTTGCTAGCTGGGGGTTTAATCCTTCAGTCACGGTAAATGTCAGTGCAGATGTGTGTCTGTCCACATTCATGTGAGTGTATGTGCAGTTACACTTCGATACGTGTGCAGTTTTGGCGGATGCACTTTCGCAACTGACACAATTAATGGGAGTAATTGAGCAGCACTTATCACACTTTAGCCATTGGCTGTACTTCAATCATTCTGGAGGCACATACTACTTGATGGCATATATTATTTGTGCATCTGCACTCTGTGTATTTTGGTCCTCCAACACTTGCCTCACTGACCGTGATGATGTCTCCTTACTGCCACCCTTCCACTCCCCCTGCCCCATGTTTCCTACAGGGCCCTGCAGATGTACTCCATGTACGCACTACTCTTTGACCTGTGCCACTGCCCACTCCACTCCCTTATGCATCATACAAAAAGTTAAACCGGGGTAGTCCCTCAAAGCATACAGTGGATTTGGGACTTTGTGAAATGTATTAAATGTAAAACCAGAAGTATCCACTATGCTGCGTAAAAGAAAAAGTTATAGTTGAATTCAAGGCAACTTAATTTGTTTTGTATCCTGTACCACGGATATCAGTATTATTTTTTGCCACTAAATTTTTCCTCTGAGAACATTCCTTAATTTTGTCAATGTAATTTATTTTGCATTTACAAAAAATGTACATAAATGTGAATATACAATCTCAAGTGATAAAGCAGAAAAAGAAAAAGAATTAAAAGAGAGACATTTGGTTCAATTTTTACAAATGAATGAATGTAGACAGTGAAAAAACCAATAAGTCATTGAATACAAATAGTACAAAAATGAAAAAACAAATTTCCAAAATAACAAAGGTAAATCCTAACGGCCCAGAATTCAATATAGCAGGTGCCGCTAGTTCATGAAAGCACTCCACTCCCTTATCCACTCACATGACCTGCCAAGCCACTATTCCACATGTAACACACATGTACATTGTCAGGTCTACTAATTCTCAGCTGCACCTCTTCATGGCGTAGCCTCTGGTGACCCAGTTCTGGGCATTTGTGTACGTTGACTCCACAGGACAGGTTTGTCACAATTGCTGCATGTTAGGTTGTATAGATTACCCCTAACAGACTGCTGCTGTGTTACCCAATCAGGTCAGTTGTACATTGTTTGTTTCTGATGTTTCTCTACACCAAGATATATTGCATGATTCATTGTTTAAATTACTTGCACAGTGTGTGTGTGTGTGTGTGTGTGTGTGTGTGTGTGTGTGTATGTACATTGTGGGTCCATGCATGTGTTACATCATCCACTCCACTCCCCACAGCTTGTCTTCATATGTGGGAGTTGCCAGTGCATCCTGGGATCCATGCACACTTACTGGGACGGTCTCACAAGTGGTGTGTGGTCTGTTGGAGGGTGAGTGAACAGCTGCATGTTGTCCTGAGGTATATTTACAGTGCTGGCCAATAGGGGGGGCTCTTTCTGCTTTGCATGCCATGGTGGGTGGTGCCTGCTGTTTGATGTAGAGCTGCTGATTGACCTTTCCCAGGTGGCTATTCTTTGCCACTCTGCCCTTTTCCATCACCCATGTTTGTCCTTCATCGCCCACTACGTGTGATACTATTCCTTCTATGTGCTTTCCAGGCTGTCCGACAAGGCTGCTTCTTGCACAAGTGTTTTTGTCTTCCTCTCTTGGACAACTTCTCTCTTTTCTCACCCATGTCAGACATATCCATCCTCATCTACCCTCCAGCCAGTCTCCTCCTTGCACCGCTTTTCACCCGTCCCTCTCACTCGCTTTCTCTCTCTCTCCACTCCACTGCTAGGCAGTCGTCACTTAGTGTCCTGTCTCCCTCTTGCACTCTATCATCCTTCCACACTGGGTGGTCTCTGTCTATTTCCTTGTTCCATGCAGAAGTTGTCATGGCTGTCCGGGATCTGGTTTATAGTCATTGCATCGACTACCAAATCGTCAAATGTCATACCATTGAAATAAAAGCATCGAAAAAAAAGCATCAAATGCATTTTTTGTTTAATTTCTTTTTAATGGGGAGGTCCCGCCTTGCCCCCCTTTTTCTAACCTTTAAAACTCATTTTTATTAAACTAAACCCTTTACCATTTAAAAAAATGCATTTGATGCTTTTTTCGATGCATTCTTTTCAATGGTATGGCATTCGGCGGTTTGGCAGTCGATGCAATGACCAGATACCCTGGTTATCTTTATGTTGATGCAATGCATGTATTTGCAATTTCCAAATGTTTTTTCAGATGGGATGCATTAGATGCCAACCAGGTGGGTGCCCTGTGCAGGTAAGTGAAGGGCACTCAGGGTGGCACTTGTGTTGTCGTTGGTGGCTGGGAGTCTGGCAGTGTGTGGAATTATTATTCTTTTCCTTGTACTGAGGTGAGCGGCACCAGCTTCATGGGTGCATGTGACACACGGTGATGGTGGGCTGGTGTGTCTATGCATGTTGTTTATCAAGACAACCAGGGTGGCACTGGTTGCGGGGTCATAGTTGTGAGTGAGGCTGTCTCTGTAGGGCCTTTGTTGGTGAGATGTCATGAGGGTGGCAGGTCTGGCTGTATGTGTGCTGGAACACACGGTGATGGTAGTAATGAGGAGTGTTTCCTTGCAGTTTTCACATGTATCTTGCCCGCTGCGTGGCATCCCGTTGAATGAGTCTTTACTAGTCATGTCTACCCAGCAGGCAGTCCAATCTGGGTCCTTCTTCCCCTTCTGGGGGTGCTGTCCCAAGAAAATTCCACACACAGCACATCATTGCTGGCCA
This sequence comes from Ambystoma mexicanum, assembly GCF_040938575.1. Taxonomy (NCBI): domain Eukaryota; kingdom Metazoa; phylum Chordata; class Amphibia; order Caudata; family Ambystomatidae; genus Ambystoma; species Ambystoma mexicanum. Next base: position 99,864,653 of record NC_090934.1, read on the forward strand.
TTTGTGGGAGGCCATGTTCAGCACAGACACCTGGCACACACCATTGGCCAGGTGTTGATTGCCATGGTGAACATGTACTGTGCACGGTACAACGGCAGGTTTTTTGCAGCCAGTTAACAGCTGCTCAGTGCATCTCAACACTCCTTTCAGTTCCAAGCACATTGGTCCCCATTCTATCCAGTCCCTGTGAAGTCTTCCTTCCCCTTTCTCATTCCTTTCTCATGTCTGCTTGTCTCTTTCATGCCAGTTGCCTTCTGCCAGACCCTGTCTTCTATGCAATTGGTGATATTTTTGCATCACATCGTCTTGGACTTTACGTCATTGGCTCCCCTGACAGTGTTTACTGCACTGTCCCACTGCCATGTTAATCAGAGGATGCTAGATTGTGACATTGGGAGTACTTCCAAGGTGATCCTGGGTTTCCAACCTCTCAGTGGTCTCTTCTTGTGAGTCCTCTCAGTGTCATACTGACTGTGGCCAGATCAGAGTGTTCACAATGTCCCATCACCATAAGAAGAGGTAAGTGTCACCTAGTCCTTCAGTGCATGGCACTCTGGGGGGCTGGCAGTGTTGCTGTGGGTGGCTAAGGTGTCACCGTGTGAGCTGTTCAAATTGCATTGGCGTGAGGTGGGCAAAACTGGATGCATGGGTGCAGAGACACATGGTGATGGGTGGCTGGTGAGTTCTTGCTGGCATTTGTTGCTTGTCACTCAGGAGGACATATGTTGTTGTGTAAATGGGTGCATGGTTGTGTTGCCTGCCGTGACATTGGGCCTCATTCCAAGATTGGAGGTAGCCATGGCGCCTCCAATACCGGGTCCGGCACCGGTCTGGTTCAATGGGGACTTGCCAGTGCATTCCGAGCCTGGATGGACCGGTAAGTCCCCATTGAACGAGCCATTCCCCATTCCCATTTGAGCCCCCATAGGGCTCAATGGGAATGGGGAAGTAGCTAATAACGGTACCGCAATTTGCCGTACCGTTATTAGCGCCCTGGTCCCTTAGTGGGACCCGTAAAGGACGTGTGGTCAGACCACACGTTCTTTGAGGCTCCCGCTAAGGGACCTCGGAATTGGGCGGTAAGGGATTACCGCCACCGGTCTCCTTACCGGTGCCCGGTATCCCTTACCGCCCGACTTATAATGACCCAGATTGTATTGTTTTTCTCTACAGAGGCATTCTGCAGGGTAAGATGGTTGCTGCTATTGAAGGGGACGTTGCTGTTGTATACGTGTACAGAACACAGCTTTTGAGTGGGGTGGTTTCCAGGCCAACAGAGGGGGACATCCATAGATTTCAGTGTCCAGCTGGTGGAGGCTAATACGGGATAAGGTGTGAGGTCAGATGTGCATCTTTCTTGCAGTGCACTTGTGTATTTCAAAATCTGCATGACTGTTTTGATGTGACTGTGTATTGTGAGCATAATTGTTGTCAGGGAATGGGTTAGCCACTCAACCTGTATATTGTTTTGGAACATGCATAGGTGGTCCAGAGCAGTCCTCACGTGTTTGTTTATCATTTCCATTTTGTAGTATACCTTCCTACTTGTGGTCTCATGACTAGTTTGGTGTCGAAGCAAAGAATAGTTGTCCATGTGACGGTGGTCAGGGACTTTGTTGCTTGTGCTGTTTGCTTTTGGGTGTACCACATGCACACTGTTGGTTCCAGCTGCTATGGTTGTGCTGGTGATTTGTGCACAGTCATACAGATTTGGGGTGTATCGGCCACTTTTGCTATCAAACAAATTGGCAAATACTCACTGGAAATTAAAATATGGAGTGCAAATACTCCCTATTCACAGTATGAAAGAGACATGTGGGATCTTGCTTCCCTGCTTTCACATTCATAGCAACATGGATAGGGTCCAGTCAGTATTGCACATAGTACCACAGGAAGACAATAGTATTTTGACTGCCTGATTGGAAGAAGTAAACATGTAGCTTTTGATGGCCGTGAAAAACCAGGTGCTAAGAAATGAATGTTACCATGTTAATGCTTTTTTTCAGTTAAAACATATTTTTACTTGGCTAAGATTTACTCACATTTGTGAATTACTCCCAACTTTGAAAAATAGTGTGCACAATACTCCCACTTACAAATCATATCTGGGGCACTGTTTGCGTATGTTGCTTCATGTCTAATGGACGCACACAATTTGCCTCTCCCAGAGACGCATTCTCTGGCTGTTGTCATGGGCACGAGGATAGGCTCCAGTTCATCAGTGAATGGCACCTGGGTTGTGGCCTCATTGTGTGTGGTCCACAGGGTCATGTTTTTAGGTGAAGTATGATTAAACCAGCTGGGTGCGTGAAGCCTCACCATGTGCCCTTTGGCCAACCAAGGGCAAGGGTGGTGCCTGTGGGTGCAAGTAGTGTTCCACCTTCATTACCAGTGGTACGCCACACCGTACACATGCTGCCACTACGATTTTACATACTACTGGCGGTACATATAGCAACACCCAACCAGAGTGCTCAAGGAAGCGGAACTGTGACTTCAGCACTCTGAATGTATGCTCCACTATGGCCCTAGTGGCTACATGTTCTGTATTGTATCACATCTCAGCTGTTGTTGTTGGATTCCGAAATGGTGTCATCATCAGTGGTGACAGCGGGTAGGCACTGTCCCCTGGAAATGTGCTATTTACTTTGATCAGGTAACCCCAAATCATGAATGTGGTGACAATGCCGACGCGAGAAAGAGAGAGAGAGAGAGAGCGAGAGAGAGAGAGGGAGAGTGGAAGAGAAGGACATGTAGTGCCTACTCAAATATCAACAAACAATATGCAAAAAATAAATGTTATTACAATACAAAAATATCCATACAAGATGTCCCAATTTGATAAACCTTCATGTGCACACCAATATGAGTATACACTTTAAGAAGTGTCCAAACTTCTATCTACACATATACGGAGATCCTATAGTCTGAGATAAACAATTCCAATACTTTGCAGGTAGCTCAGAATAGTAGTAAGAACGAGCTTTCCGAACAGAGGGTGAATCGTTCATTTGTCCATCATAACCCTTGAAAATCAAGTACAAGCAAAAACGAGAGCTTATTGCATTGCACTGCGTGCCTGTAATTTTGTTTAAATCACACAGAAGGTATTTGGTAGGCTTCACCTAGTCAAGGTGCTTTTCGGTTTGGTAGGTGCATGATTTGGATGGAATTAGGTGGATGAGGCACCTATGATTTTGTTTTTATACACTTTGTGGTGCAATGGTGCCTTGTGGTGTTGCACACTATGGCTGGGTGTTAAGACATATGTTCCTGAGTATTATTGAACAGTTTTAGTATTGAGTCCAAATACCTATTTCTTTTTTTTTTAGAGAGTTGACTGTATGAACCTTAGATGACCTTGGAATTGACACACTGAAAGTGTCGGCATATTTATGATGTTATAACCAGCCAGAATGTACAGGTATGGTTTGGAATTAAGGTGTGGCTAAGATGAACACATTTATTGTGAAATAATTAACCTTGTGGCTCTAATCGAAGTAGTGTCTATGTATAATTGTTTGTTATTGGTCTTCCTTTTTAGAAAGAAGTTCCAGGTTTATGCTGCCCCGATTGAAACACTGTGACCTACATATGTGGAATATAAGACAAGAACACAATTGAAGGATTGTGCTTCTGTTCCATGTGCTACACATTTGGATTGTTACGAATGAGTGGAGGAGAAATAAATTGTGTGTTATCACCCCTGAAGAACGTCAAACATTTTTTTGGAATGACAGAAACATGTTGGTCTTATGCGTGTACTTTATCACGTCTGTGAACATTGAAACTCAATGTTCAGGTGTATCCCTGATTTTGATTTGTTTAAAGATAGTGGTACGACTATTATTGGAATTATCTATCTTTTAGATTATAGGATTTCCTTTTATATGTGTAGATCGAAGTTTGGACACTTCTAAAAGCGTATAGTCATATTGGTGTGTATTGTGACGTCTTGTATATATATTTTTGGATTGTAATAAAAATTTATTTTTTGCATATTGTTTGTTGATGTTTGAGTAGGCACTACATGTTGACGTTACGCCTTTGTTGTTTATAGTCCCTGGAAATAGGAACAAGGTTGTCATTGGCATCTATTGTCAGGGTCTGTTGTTCAGTGGGTCACGTGCATGCATGTGCGTGACATTTCATATCTCACCAATGTGCCATGCGTTGCCAAGTTTTCCAAATGCCAGGGCCCGGTGCATGAGGTTACTGGCAGTAAATGCAGCTATGATGTGTGCTGCCCGTAAAATTGGCATTCACTTCCATGATGATTCCATTAGCATTAAACACTACCTGCATGTTAATAGAGTGCCAGTACTTTTAATTCCGGTAGATGGGCTCCGTCAAGTGGTGGGGCCGTAGTGCCACATGTGTCCAGTCAATTGCACCCACTACACAGGGGAAGCGTGCTACTGCGTAGAATTCCTCTATCACTGTCTGCCTTTCCACCAGTGTTTGTGGCATATATATGCGCATGTGTACAAATGCATGTACTGTTATACATGACAATACCTGGTGGAGACAGTGGGATTGTGTGGCCTGCGATATCCCACCAACTATGTGGTGGTTTGCTGGAAGGACCCAGTTCCAATGAAATGGAGTGCAGTCAGCACTATTTCTAGGGGTCAAGGGCCTGGAAGCAGATGGTGGGTGATGCTAATTCATCTTTCCACTCCTTGACAAAGTCTAGGATTACGTGGGGGGAACCTGTACCGAGCATATACCTGGTCATCCAGCATCCCAAACTGCGTGCATTGTGTGAAGCTTAAAACCCTGGGCATCCTCCTCCTCCTGTGGTGTCCGTGCATGATAGCTCCTGCTATTGCTGGGTTCATCCTGGCTGTATAAGTTAGTTTGGTGTGCTTTGAATGCTTTATTCGTATTGGTTCCTATGAGCATTGAGGTTTACACCTGCTATCATGTGAGAACGGAACAGGGAAGAAGGCAGGAAGGACCACCTCCTGTGACCAATGGAACCAAGAGGAGACCTAAGGCACAAAAGAAGGGTCACACCGCAGGACCAAAGCCTCCTTCCGGAACATCAAAAACGGGGGACGACACATGAGAGCCCAATCTCCTCCAGACAGTGAGCCGAAGTGGCAGCCACCAAAAAGGTAGTTTTGAGAGTCAACCACGTCAGCTTGACATCCTCCAGAGGCTCAAATTGAGGTTTCTGCAACATAGCCAGCACCAAAGGCAGGTTCCGCGGAGGATCCCCAACCAGACCCAAAGGACTAGTGTCCACCACCACCTTCAGGAGCCTAGAAACCAGAGCCTTCCCCTCAGCCAGAGGGGACCAGGAAACCCGGAAAGCCCGATTGGCAGCCCACAGAGAATGGAGAGTAGAGACAGCCAACCCCTTCTCAGCCTCATCATGGAGAAACTGCAAAATGTCAGGCAGCCTACGAAGCCAGAACACCCCTCAGGGAACACCAAGAGAGCAAATTGGCCCAATGATGGTTGTAAGACTTAAGCATAGAGGACCTACGCACCTTTTCGACCATCCCAGCAATAGCAGTCACAGGGCCTACCGTCTGCAACCCCACCTCTTTGTTCCCATACCCCCACCAGATGAGAGAGGAGAAAGGGGGACCGGCCATCCTCAAGGGAGATGGCCAACTGGGCAACACCACGGAGGAGTTAACTGCATCTCCAGAAGACATGGGAACCACCCCTGACCGGCCAGTAAGGTACCACCAGGATGAACACCACCGGAGACACCCCGATCCTGCTGACGACCCCCAGAATCATGGGAATTGCTGGCAAGGCATGAAGGAGCCCCAGGGGCCAGGCCAAGGAAAGAGTGTCTACCACCCAGGATCCAGGAGACGGAATCCTGTAGCAAAACCACGGTAGCTGGGCATTGCAGGGGAAGGCAAAGAGGTCCAACCAGGGACGTCCGAACTGCAGACACACCTCCTGGAAAACCTCGGGGTGAAGGGAGAGCCCCCACCCTAAGACTGGAAACACCCTGCTCAGATGGTTCACAGTCACATTGTCCACCCCCCAGATATGGAGTGCCCGCAAGGAGACCAGGTAAGCCTCTGCCCAGGAACCAATGGCCAAAACAACATCCTCCAAGGAGCGGGACTCCGTACCCCCCTGATGGTTGACATAAGCCAGAGCAGCAGTATTGATATTGATATTGATATTTTATTTCTATTGGCTCGTACACAAGTGTTTCGGAGCGCGACAAGGCAAGGGAGGGGAACAGGGGAGAACAAAACAGCGATCTTACTAGGCCCAGTGACATTGAGAACGTACAAGTGCATGGGAGATAGGGAGGGGAAAAGTGCATGGAAGGGGGGAGAAGTGAAAATTGTGAAGCAGAGGAGAAACAGATAAATAATAAAAAAATAATAAAAAATAAAGGCAACTAACAGTGGCAGTGCAGCCAGCAATTTGAAAGTGCTAGGTTTAAGGAAACAGACAGGGTAGGTCTTAGAAGTGCAGGAAGAAAAGGGGGGGCTGTATGGGTACAGATCCAGACCCCAGTGCAAGGGGTGGCCCGGAGACAGTGCGGGAGGGTGGCAGGGTGAGCAGGTACCTGGGCCCGGAGGACAGAGGGCGGCCAGGTGCATGGTGCCAAGAGAGAACAGATCAGCAGGGGAGCGGGGGAGCGAAGGCAGAAGAAAAGAGAAAGGTCTTGAGGGTCTTCCAGAACCGGAGATGGTTCTCCTCAAGTTTTAGAGTGGCAGGGAGGCTGTTCCAGAGGGAGGCCCCAGCTGAAGACAGAGATCTACCCCCAGCTAGTTTCTTGGAAAAACGGCTGGCCCTGAGGGTGTTAGAGGTAGAGGAGCGAAGAGCTTGAGAGGGGATGTATTTGCGGAGGGATAGCTGAAGGTATTTTGGACCCAGGCCCCAGAAAGCCTTCTGGACAATGCAGAGGGTTTTGAATTTAATCCTTGCATCCACTGGGAGCTAATGGAGAGATTTCAGAGCTGGAGAAATACGATCCTAGGACTTGAGGCCAAGGACAAGTCTTGCAGTCCTGTTCTGGATTAGTTGCAGAGGGCAGAGAGTAGAGGCAGGTAGATTTAGAAAGAGGCTGTTACAATAGTCCAACCTAGAGAGAACCAAAGCTTGGGATACCATGAGCTTCTCGGGGAAGGTTGGGAAAGGCAGAGTACCTCTGAGGAGGTGCAGTAGGAAGTTTGACTTTTTAGAGACCTCAGAGATGTGGGCGGAGAAGGAAAGGGTGGAGTCAAAGATGACCCAGAGATTCTTAGCCTCACATGTGGGGGTAGGAGGAGGGCCAAGGGAAGCCGGCCAGAGAATGAGGGGAAAGGATGGTGAAGGTGTGCCAGTGAGGAGGATCTCTGTCTTGCTGGCACACCAATCTTGAATGGCAATCAGAGATGAGAGAGGGAGAGGAGATGGCCGAGGGCAGCCTGAAAATGAGTTGAGTGTCGTCAGCGTAGCACTGGAAATTTGAGCAGAAAATGGAAATGCGGTGGGCGAGAGTTGCCAGGTATTGGTTGAAAAGCCAGGAAGAGAGGTTAGACCCCTGGGGAACACCACAGGTAGAGAGGAAGATAGATGATAGGAAGGACCCAAGTTTGACCTGGGAGGGTCGATCAGAGAGGAAAGAAGTAAGCCAGGCCAGAGCCTGATCAGTGATACCCAGGTTTTCACAGAGACGGTGGAGCAGGATGGTATGGTTGACCGTGTCAAAGGCAGAAGAGAGATCGAGGAGGATGAGGACAGAGGGAATGTTAGAGTCAAGGTTGGAGAGCAGATCGTCACAGATGTTCAGGCGAGCAGCTCTGAAGCCAGACTGGTGGTCATGGAGACAGCCAACAGAATTGGAATGAAGGTTAAGCTGAGAGATGGCCAACTTTTCCAGGAGTTTGCCCAGAAAGGGTGTAATGGAAATCGGGCGATAGTTAGCTGGACAAGAAGGATCAGCTGTGGGTTTCTTGAGAAGAGGATGCACAGGGGAGTGCTACAGAGGGGAGGGGAATGATCCTGAGGCTAAGGAGTGGTTGCAAAGATCAGCAAGGGCTGGAGCGAGGGTGTCAATGTGGTCCTTGATGGTTTTAGAGGAACAGGGATGAACCTGTTCTGATGAGGCTTTCATAGATCGGACTTGTCTAGCGACCTCGTCAGGGGAGAAAAGAGGAAAGGACGTGAAGGATGGTGGGGGGTGGCTAAAGGAGGGTCAGCAAGCACAGATGGAGAGGGGAGAGGAGAGGTGTGGGATTAGAGGGTGGACAGGATGTCCTGGTTTTTTTTAATGAAGTGACAGGCAAGGGCATTGCAAAGAGCCTGGGAGGCAACAGGAGGGGTAGAGACTGCAGCAGGATTTGCCAGCTCCTTGCAGATTTTAAAGAGTTCAGCTGAGTTGTTAGATGCCGCAGAGACACGAGCTTGAATGTGGACTCTCTTCTTGGTGAGGACAGAGGGTTGGTATTGCCTTTGTAGCAGGTGATAGGCCACTTTGTTAGAGGATGAACAGGAAGCCCTCCATTTCCTCTCTGCTGCCCGACACTTATGTTTAAGTGTAGCTAGGTCATAGTCATACCAGGAATTGCACTTGGCTTTGGACTTCAAACGGATCCTCTTGACAGGGGCAAGAGCATCAAGAGTATCAGAAATTGAAGAGTAGAGCAAAGACAGGGCTGTGTCAGGATGTGAGACAGCCAGAGGTGGATGTGGGGGAAAGAAAGTGGCAGCAAAAGCCTCAACTGACACACGCTTCATGGGCCGGATGTCCGAGAAGGTAGGTGGCATGTTGGGGTAGGCTTGGCTTGGGGGGAAGAGAGGGAGAGGTGAGAAGAGAGGAGGGAGTGATCGCTCCAGGAGAGAGTTGTGGTCAGAAGGATGGAGAGGGGGAGATCAGAGGAGATAAAGACATCAAGTGTGTGCCCTGGAGAGTAAGTCGGGCCAGAGGGGAGGATGGACAGGGAGAGGGAGTCGCAGAGGTCACGGAAGAGTACAGAGGAGGAACAAGGAGAGTTTAAATGTATATTGAGGTCACCAAGGAGGAGGAGTTGAGTGGTAGAGGATGGGAGGGAGGAGGAGAGGTCCGCCCACTCAGAGATAAATGAGGTGATTTGACCAGGAGGCCGGTAGATGGTTGCCACAGTAAGAGAAAGTCAGTCAGAGTCAGTCAGAGGGCCCACCCCGCCTGCCCATGCCCAGAGGGCAGAGCAGGCGGGAGCCCGCAAGCCCAGACACCACAACCAGCGGTCTGCCGGCCACAGCACTGAGCCCGCCGGCTGACAATAAACCCAAAAGGGGGAGGATGGAGGTCCTGCAAATGCCCCCCGCAGCCGTACTCACCATAGATGGTGGGCGGGGCACTGGTCCCCCCTGCCCGGCACAGCAGACAGGAGACCAGCGGGCACACCCCAGTTGCCCGAGGACACCAGCAGGCCCCACATCAGGAGGCCTGTCAGCCTTGCAGGAGGCCCATCGGGAACACCAGCACCCTGCATCTGCCAAGCTCTGCAGAGGAGCCGCTGAGTATGGGACACCAGCCGTTGGCCCTGAAGAGCCCTGCACCGAGAGGATACGAAGGTTTCTGGAAGGAACAAAAGAACTGCCTTAGATTGGGTGAGTGGGAGGTTATACCTCTTGGGGTGGGAGGGGCCAGAGGAGGCCAGCTTGTAAAAAAAGTGTTCCTTGGAGTAGAACATGCTCAAAGGTAAGTTCTGGGACGAGGAGGTAATGCCCTGCTCACGGGTTTTCACTTTCAATGCTCATTTCTTGCTTTTTTTCTCTTCGCGCCAAGTTACCCCTCGGGTCATAGTTGTTAAATGTTCATATTAAATGTTAAAGATATTTGTACCGCGCACTGTCACTAATGGAGTTGGGCCCCAGGTGCTCTGGCGGATCTGTAAAGGAGATGGTGGGATGGGTTAGTAAGGTGAAGAGGGAGTAGGATAGTGAGAGGGGTGGTGTTCTGTTGGCAGCTTCAACTCGGTATACGCCGGGTGCTGAGCTTTGGTGCGAGTATCGGATTGATGTAAGTCCTTGTGTGCTGTTGGTCCGGCTTATGTGTTGTTGCGGTGTGGTGAAGTGCATGAGGCGTGTTGTGTGAGAGATGGTTGTGTGAGTTTTATGAGTGAAATAAGTAAGCAGAAAGTTTGAGCTTTTGGTTAGTGGGTTATATGACATTTAACATGCTAAGATTCACAATTCTGTCTAAATGTGGCTCTTGCAAACCTTCATAATTCATTCTAAGTGTGGCACCTGCTAGCCTTCACAATCCTATCTAGATGCAACACAGGTTAATGTTCACAATTCCATCCAAGTGTGGCACATGTCAACATTCACAGTTCCATTTAAGTGTGGGACTTGCTAACCTTCACAATCCTATCTAGATGTGACTCAGGCTAATGTTAACAATTCTATCTAGGCGTGGGACATGATAACATTCCCAATTCCATTTAAGTGTTGCACTTGGTAATCTTCATAATTCCATATAAGTGTGGCATATGCTAACATTCACAGTTCCATCTAAGTGTTGCATTTGCTACCCTTCATAATTCCATCCAAGTGTGGCACCTGCTAACATTCACAGTACTATCTGTGTGCATGCTAACATTAAAGGAATGGTTCGGTCAACATTTTTTATTGGCCCTACGGGTCGGCCATGTGTTTTTAAGCCTAAATCGCTCGATTTTAGAAAAATGTCCTATGGACATTACCCGAGTTTTCGTCCATTAAACACACGCGAAAACAGGCAGTAGGGCGCCGCCATTTTGTGATAATCCTATCACTTGCCGCATCGCCCTGGCTGACCTGCTTTTGCGGCACTAAATCATATCCCCCACCCCTGAGCCTGTCATCAGCAGACGCATACCGCCCATTTCACAACGCCAAAGCACGTCTCGTGTCCACATTCGCTGCGCTTCAGCTAATGACGTGTCGCCATGGAAATGGCAGGACGCCTCTTTCCTCAATAAGTATAAACAGACTGTTTCACAACACACAGCAGCAGATTTTCGATTCCATTCCTCGCTCTGTGTTACTTTGAGTATTCTGTGACTCGTTTCTGTGCTCTGGTCAGCTACCTTCATTGCTTGTAGCCTGTGTGAACAGATACCAGTACCACCGCTATAAATTATTTTAGTTTGTTTAACACACAATGGCTACAATAATGCCCTACATGTTCGAGCCCGAGTATACCGAGGAGGAACTACTGGAAAGGGAAACACGCGAAAACGATGGGTCTTCGGACGGCAGTTGGGAGGACGATTCAACAGCTGAAGAGCCTGAACCTAGTCGCATGGACGGTGTTTCCACCTGGTGCACATGCAATCGGTGCAAGCTAATGCCAACCGAGGAGGAGAACTGCTGCTGCTGTGAAAACTCGGGATGCGTGGCCTACATTTTGGAAGGCGATCCACGGCCGCAATGCATCACCGAGCTGCCAGACTTCAGGGCAGCCTGCCTCACACTGTCCGTGTTGAGGATAATGATGGTGCTTATGCACAAACTTCGCGCAACTGTTCGTCCTCATAATCCGAGTAACGAGTAAGTATAATCTGCTTGAGATGCCACTCCTATTTCATGGTCTTCTACTATATCCAAAATTACATATACATATAATTGTAACGCATGAAAGTCATTCAATAGTGTGCAGTGTCTAGATAGCATTTGTCCGAGCAGAATGCCATTAGTTACAAGAATTGTCATTGACAACAAACGTTTATTAAACTTATCTTGGTCATCTAAAAACAGTTTGTTTCATTCCTTTTCACACGTGGTACAGGCTGGTGGCCTATCGTTCCTTTACATGGTGGCTTCACAGGAGGCTTGGACACCGCGTTCGAAGAGTAATACCCGCCAGTGCCGTTCGTGCCATAAGAGAAACTTTCCCAAGTGACAGTGGTCAGTACAGGGGATTTTCTCTCACTGTGGTGCAACCTGACCTGTACAATGTGTAAAGTCTTGTATTTTTGTGTCATCAAAATAAGATACAAAATAAAACACCACATATAATTTAACAACGGTTGTTTCGATTTTTTAAATGAATCAAGTGTGTCTCCATTCAAGGATGGATATCAGACATCTGTGCTCCGAATGGGTGAAGGTCAGGTCGCTGTGAAGCAGGGTGGTCACTATCTAAGCTAACATAATATATTCACAATAATGCATGCACTAAATAACACTTGTTCAAAGTCTTTCAGTCGGTTATGTCTCTATAAAAGTCACACATATATCTATACTATCAATTAACATTGGATTATACAGGCCTTAGGTTAAGGGTCTTGACCACTATAATACACTGTTTGAAGTGTGGGTCTGTGCTCACAAGAATCTCCGGTATGTGGCATTTGTTATTGATAGGCAACGATATACTGCAGTAGGGGTCTAATGTTAGTTGGGGATCTGCTAGGTGGGCATCATGGCGTGGTCAGTGGTCTGGCACATGAGGAGAATACCTTGCAGGGACACAGGGTCAGATGGCAGTAAGTTTCAACTGGCGAGGGTGCGTGGGCAAGGACACGTTTGTGGAGATGAACGAGCTATGTGCTTAGTTCAGACTGGTTCACATGCAGGACAGTGATCTCAGAGGAATAGTGATGTGTTACATTTATTAGCTGTTGCAAATACCTCTGGAGTTTTCCAGTCAGAGTGGGAACGAGGGTGGGGGCCATGTGCTCTGCGCAGTGAGGCCTGGTCACCAAGATGGAGTGGAAAGGCGGTACAAAAATGGATGCCCCGTGTCCTGCTCAGTGGTCCCACCTACGCGAATGTCAACCAAAGTTAACATCACATAAGGGCAAGGGGCGAACCCACTACTGGAGGCACTTGGTCCGAGTTTCTACTGAGAAGTCCATCCATCCCACCCCCCTCTATCAAAGGCGGTTCGCACCCGGGCATGAGCGCTGGCATGGGGGGCTGTCACGAGCGCAAACGGCCAAGGTGCCAAACAGCATGTACACTTCAAAAGGTATCCCACACCCAGGGGCCATCGCTCACATGGCCTCCACAGACCCTGTGTCTCCAGGCAGGCCTCCCCTGAGGCAGGCCGCCCCCTGCAAACCACATAATACCACGACATACACACGTCATTCATTCACAAACACACCCCTGTTTCTAATACTTTATAAACCACTTGATATGTCTCATGAGAACATCTTTGTGCTTTGCAAGTCAACTCCTGAACCTTCTACCTGAGAAGCACTGAGATCTATGCTAATCTGCTCGTTGTCGTGCTATCTGTGACCGCTTCGAGCAAACTCGTCAGTGTGCTACCTGTGGCCATCTACCTGTTCTCCTGCAACATACTGCTCGGCCTGCTGAATCCAACTGTTTGTTGGTCAAGGTAAGCCCATGTATCCTAGTCATATTTCGGTCATTTTTACATTTCTATCTATTTGCGATTACAGTACCCAATAGTGCTATGGTCATTGGTCTAATTGCTATTGACTTGAGTTTCAATTGTTATGCTATCAATAGATCTATTTATTTTCATCTGTGTCAATTGTCATCGAATTGCATCCTTCGGGGGTCCAGTCTATAATGTAAGCATGTTTCCTTCTCGTGCAAGACAGAACATCCAAGGGATGAGTCACATGTTCAGAGTTTAGTCACATCATTTAAAAAATGTCTGTAACTTATGTAAATACTAAGCCGCACATGATGAACTGGTATAGTTCCGGCAACCAAAACAAACCTTGCATTGAACATGGTATGGTTTGTTAGGGAAAATTCTCTATAAAGGCTAATTTCCCAAACCTAGTGAGTCCCCCAGCAGCTTTGCTGGATTTTTGGGGTTTATTTTTTCTCCTGCTAAGAGTGAGACTCTTTTCCTCCCACTCTTAGACATGATTTGAGGTGTTCCTTTGACTTTGTATGTGTTCTATGGGTCCTTTTCCCCATAGGGTTTCACGTGTTTTTGATATGTGGGCTACACAGCACCCTCCGTGCCATAACACAGGGGTGTCATAGTGACCCCCAAATAGACTCCGTACCCTGGGACTGACTACTGTCTCCCAGGGCATGTAAAGTCACCATTGGCTTTACCAGTCTTAAATTGTGAACAGAACCAGTACAAACCATCATATTGTGGATGTACTGGTCGGGGCAATTCGATTGCCCCAGGGTCTGTTGTTTGAGGGGGCATTGTCCAGTCCCCCCGACCGAGTTTTGGCTGGTGGCAGTGGATACTACTTTTTATATTCGAACGCAAATATAGCCTCGAACATACTGCCGGTTTATTAAATTATTATAAATACACCGGTTGGTATTTTTTGCCGAAACTTGGTTCCAAAATGGCGTTTGTGTTCGCTTCTGTGACTCCAACCCAAGTCGAGCCCTTTGTTCCACTTTTTGGCGGGCTTCTCCACAGAAGCCTCCAAAAGTGGTGCCACTCTGTCTGGGTACCACAGGGGGCGTGGGAGGGGGTTTAGTCACCCTGGACTGAGTTGCCTCAGCAACTCAAGTTGCACTCTTGTGTGATTGGCCCAAGTGGTGAGCCGCCCGACTCACCACTTAGCATGTTTGAGTGACAGCTAGGCTGAATGAATGGGGGTTTTCTGCATAAAAGCAGGGCTTTGGGGACTGGAACTACAGAAGTCGCCACAGGACCTAAAGAATCCGAGGAGGGAGAAGCCGAGCCAACCTGCAATGACAACACCACCGGTGGAGCCCTGCGGAACCGTCTCACCAATTTTCCGACGACAGAGGAGATCTCCAGCCCGGAGAGTCTTCTTCCTTTGACTGGTGGGGATAACCAGTTTGCCTGTCTTTTCGCCTTCCTGGACCATCTCGAGGCTGCCTTGCCCGTGCCAAGCACCGGCAACCGGAATACCATGGTTTACCACTACCGCGAAGAAAAGGGTGGTACCTTGTAACTTGGAAACTCCGCGGCTGGTTTCTTCCCTGGCAGTGCAACGACCTTCAGCTTTCCTCCACGTCGAGACCACCTCTTCCTCTGGACAAAACACCGACTTGCACCCGCTGCCAGGAACAACTGCCCCCGCTGGAGCGTTGTTCCCATTTTTAGGTACTGTGTCCCGCCTGGCTTCCCTTGCGACAGATCGTTCGGGTTGACAGTAAATCCTCGACTTTCTAACCTGGGTTAGCCTGGGGCCTGTTAACTAACTTTTCCTGACTTGATCTCAATCTTTTGTGAACTACTTACAAAGACTCTTTGGGCATAACTCCACTGTGTGATCCTGGACACATTTCGCTTGCTCTCTCTAAGAGTGGGCCTGGCATTTGAACTTCCTTGCTCTCCAGTAGACTTTGCCTAACCTGCCTCACTGTGGTTCTGTGAAAAGTATTGAGATTTGTGTGCTTTCATAACTCTGCCTTTTTCCCTCCCTTTTTAAATAACTTATTAGAGTGCCATCTTATGTTAAGCGCTCACCTCTGTCTGAAAATAAGTGGTGTTTCTCACTAAGACTTGTATTATAAGTAATTAGGGTTGTATATATATAATAGTGACTGTGTGTTGAATTTACTTACCTCTTTTTGTGCTAGTGTAATTTACAAGTGTGTCTTTAAATAAATAATTATATACTTTTACACCAAAGCCCTGGCCAGTGTTTGCTTGTGCTACTGTATCTTTGTACCGATTGTGTATACTCTGTATACTGCCTAACTCATCTTGAGAGAAGTCTGGCTGCTCAGCCACAGCTACCAGGTAAATCTGGGTGGTACAGACTGCTACCAATTGGGTTTACTGCCAACCACCTGTAGTCTTAAATCTTTTGCAGTGGTCCCTAAGGGAACTGCACAGGTTTCTGCCTAACATGGTTCATTTACTTTTTTATGACATTTTTATTCATCAAGGTTTTATAATAATCTAGATATTTACTTTTCAGAATTTTCAACATTGCCTGCCTGTTCGATTAGCTGTTGCCCTTCGAAGACCCATGCTAAATCTGAAGGCACTACAATGCATGTATTCCCTTAAACTGTTGATCGAATAAGAGAATGGGTCAGACATTGCGGATATCCACCGGAAGAGCTTGAAAGTAGAGTCCAGCAAGTCTTTGAGGACAAGAGGGGTGATCGATACCGCATTTGCAGCCGGCACTTTTCCTCGAACATGTACGCCACATCTTGGGTAACAAAGAAGAATAAACGGCGAACGACACGAAAATTGCTCGCAAACGCTATTCCAACTTTATTCGTCCACATTCCGCCACTGGTGAGTCAAGTGTCCAGATTTAGCTTTAGGCCTTGCGGTAGTGTGTAGGTAGCCGATTGGATTAATTGATATTTTAGGTGTTGTGTCCCTTGTATTACATTCGATATTGATATGAGTGTATAGCTTTTTGAATAATGACATTTATCAATAAATTATTTTTCGATTTTATAACCCCCAAAGGAAATCTATTTATGGGCACAGGGAACTGTGCTATATTGCGCATTTTCAATAGCATTATTCTCAAGTATTCTGTCGGTTTACATGGCAATTTCTTAATATTTGCATTTCATTATCAAACAATAATTTACCTTTACAACTGCTTGACTATATACTGAATCTGAAGCAAGAACATTCTATATCCGTGACGTGCCCGCAGTTATCAACCACTTCTAGCGTGAATCAGGTAATCATACTTGGCTATTCCGCTACAGACTTGCTTTATGCATGTCAAGTAATAGTCTTTATGTATCCTGTGCTTATTTTACCAATTGTTTGGTTAGTGCTTTCCAATTGATATACACCTTAGTTGTCGTCCCCTGGTGTTTGTTTTCAGTTATAAATCGTGTTATCCATACTAATGCAAGTACTGTCTTTCAGGGAGATGCTGAAGCGTCCACCACATTGACAACAGCCCTAGATGTTCTTCAGCAGCATGAGGTATGGATACTGACAGCTCCATCGACTGTGATCATCAGGACTGGAACACTTGTCGTTTGATTGTTCTACACCATGTTTCATTCGTGGTTAGCCATTGATATGTACCTGTGCGGTCGACGCGAAGTGTGTGTTGTGTTTTCAATATTGTAATCCTTACTAATGCAAATACTATGTTTCAGGCAGTTGTTGAAGCGTCCACCCACGCACTTGATGCACAGCCTGACATTCAAGTAATTCCAGGGGAAGTGGAAGCGGGACCATGCCGATACGAATCGTCGCAACAGCTTTTGGAAGTGCGCACCACATTTACAACATCCATAGGTATTCTTCAGCAGCACGAGGTATGGACACTGACAGATCATATAACGTGATTCCATTTGCTATACTGTCTTCCCTATTAAAGCAAGTACTGTGTTTCAGGGAGACGATGGAGCTTCCACTACAATCACAAGATCCCATTTAGATGATGCAGATGTAAAGAAATCAGAGAAATAAGTAGGTAACACAATGTGTGGATGTACATTGTGCAGGTAACACAATGTACATCCTCAGTGGCCAAGGAGAAACTAGGATTTATAAAATCAGTGGAATATCTACAATCGAGGGGAATGCATATCGACCTCATAGCCACGGACAGACACGTTTCAATTGCCAAGACAATGACAGAGCAGTTCCCACATATTAAACATCAATTTGATGTATGGCATCTTTCTAAATCAATCAATAAGAAAACCTCGGCTGCAAGGGAAAAAAAAAGGTTTGGAAAGTATTTCACAGTGGTCCCAGTCTATCAGCAACCATCTTTGGTGGAGCTCCAAAACTTGTGAAGGGTCAGTGGAAATACTACTTGAAAAATGGCAGTCACTGATGCACCACTGTACCAACGTTCACCGCTGGTCAGAAAACCTACATTTCCACCAATGTGAACATGGCCCTTTGTCCCCAGAGGAGGCACGGAAGAAGAAGTGGGCGATTCCATCTTCACCGACACACAAAGCCATTGAGAAGATTGTTTTCGATAAAAATCTATCAAGAGATTTGAGGGGACTGACAGAATTCTGTCACACATGAGGTTTGGAGGTGTTCCACAATACGTGCCTAAAGTACAAGCCAAAGCGCTTGCATTTCAGCATACAGGGCATGAAACATAGGACTCTACTTGCGGTCTTGGCCCATAACGAGAATCTCTGCCGTGAACAATCTAGGACTACGGGTAATGTAAGGATGCCTCGCGACACTAAGGTGTTTTCTAAAAGAAGTAAGCAATGGGTGATCAAACCAGTTTAGGAGGAAATGGAGTTCGACTTTGTAAAAAGCCTTATTGTTGCTGTACTCGAGAAGCACAGATATGGAATTTTGAACGTTTCTGTGCAGAGCACTGATGCATTGCCACCAAACATTGCCACTGTGCCATGTCCACCCAAAGCAGAGCTGGTTGTGAAGTACAAATCCCGGTTTAAATAATTGTAATATGATTGTATTTTTGTAAATAAATGTTATTGTACAGTGTACATACAAAGAATGCTAACCCTAACCCCTCTCTTCACCATCCTGGGTGGCGAACAACCTAGGTGTCATCTTTGACTTCTCTCTCTATTCACCTCATATCGCTGACCTTGTCAATATGTGTATGTATATATTTTTGTTGCTGTAACTAAGTTTCGCAATCTCATGTAAATGCTGCACACTGTTAACCGAGGGGAGGCTTGCGTATTGCAAATAATAAAACAAACAAACAATAAATCTCACTTTCAACTCAACTCCTCAGGTGCGTTATACTTTCCCTGACCTTCCCCCAAAAAGTCAATGTCTCCATAGTTATGGTTCTCTAGGGCTGCAAAGCTCACGGACAACGAGGACAAAATTGGGGGCCTCAGAACGCGCCAAGCGAGTTTATTCTATAAACATTTCATGTTAAATAAATGTACTTTACCAAATGTACCGTGTTGCTGTTTGATTTGAAAGTACAGTTTCAAATTCCGAATTGTGGTGCGCTGTGTTGTGACTTGATCTGTGTTGGTTTCCGGGTTCTGTGTGAAGTCGCGTAGAAGACGACTGGGCGCGTTTGCCTACGCAGCACAGTAACGTCACGGAGAGAGGCGGGGAATATGAATGTTTTGATAATGTCAGGCTCAGGGGCGGGGGATATGATTTAGTGCCCCAAAAGCAGGTCAGCCAGGGCGATTCGGCAAGTGATAGGATTATCACAAAATGGCGGCGCTCTACTGCCTGTTTTCGCGTGTGTTTAATGGACGAAAACTCAGGTAAGGTCCATAGGAAATTTTTCTAAAATTGAGCGATTTAGGCTTAAAAACACATGGCCGACCCGTAGGGCCAATAAAAAATGTTGACCGAACCATTCCTTTAACAATCCTGTCTAGAAGCGACGCAGCCTGAAGTTCACAGTTCTATCTGAGTGTGGCACTTGCCAGCACTGTACTCATCACAGTCGAAGGTAGGCAGGGCAATGCATTGTTGGAGACCTCTCCGGCAGAGGTCAGTATAGAGAGTCACATGTCAGGCTGCATGACACGTGACTGAGTTCCAGAAGCGCCCGTCTGTCACATAAATAAGGTGTAAAGAGCGCCATGTGCCAGAGAAAGCCATTAGCACACATAATTATAATTTATTATTTATAAAAAGCTTAATAACGAAGAGGTTTCTAAGCGCATCCGACGGCATCCTTCTGTTGCTTATAAGCCTCCTGGTCAGCCCCTTTCTTTTGTCCAGGTTCGCAGGCATTTTCACCCGTTTGGCGGCCTCCCGTCCCTCAAGATTCTGGGCTTGCCTGCACTCTACACCCTTACCCAGGGGGAGGCAGGAGAGGATGCTGCCCCGTTGTTTGGGCACCTCCTCCATGTCTTGTTGTCACCTCCATTGTTACTAGTGTCCTTGTGGCACATGCTTCCTTCACAAAACCAGCCATTCAAATGTACTTAGTCCACAGCAATGACGGGGCTGGGCTACTCGCAAGATGGGGGGGCTGTACTACTTGCCCCAGAGAGTCCCCTCCTGTGTATCACATCGCTAATCCAACCATAAACCGCATAATCCAGACATGGACCTTAATACCCTACTCGGGGGTCAAAATCATTCAACATGGCTTGCTCTAGTGGTCTCTAGAAAGAGCTTAAGGGGAAAAAATGACAGATTAACTGCTGTTCACTTCCGTGGCCTGGGGGAGGCAGTATATTGACATTGCGGCCAACCCCTCTGTCTTTGTCATGGAGGCTGGTGAAAAAGTGAGATGGTGAAGTTGGAGTATGTGAGTGGTTTTGTCCAGAGTCGTTGCTGGGGGGGGGGCTGTGGGGGCTATAGCCCTGGTCTTTTGGTTGTAACTCCAGATAGAATTTCAGGGGCTACAACCAAAAGGCTAGCCAGCCCTGAGTCCAAACAGACCCAACTGCGTAGCCCCGGATAGAATCTTAGGGGCAGCTAGCCCCGAGTCCCGACAGTCCTGACATTACCATAGCCTGGGATAGAAGCTCAGGGTCTACAACCAAAAGGCTAGCTTGCCCCGAGTCCCGACAGCCCTGACATTACCATAGCCTTGGGTAGAATCTCAGGGGCTGCAACCAAAAGGCTAGCTAGCCCCGAGTCCCGACAGTCCTGACATTACCATAGCCTGGGATAGAAGCTCAGGGTCTACAACCAAATGGCTAGCTAGCCCCGAGTCCCGACAGTCCTGACATTACCATAGCCTGGGATAGAAGCTCAGGGTCTACAACCAAATGGCTAGCTAGCCCCGAGTCCCGACAGTCCTGACATTACCATAGCCTGGGATAGAAGCTCAGGGTCTATAACCAAAATGCTAGCTAGCCCCGAGTCCCGACAGTCTTGACATTACCATAGCCCTGGGTTAGAACCTCAGGGTCTACAACCAAAAGGCTAGCTTGCCCCGAGTTCCGACAGTTCCGACATTATCGTCGCCCCGGATCTTTTCCAGAGCTAGCAACAGCTCTGGTTTTGTCACAGTGTTTTTATAAACAGACTTTTCAAGGTATCGTACAATTGTACGAAAATCTGATCTAATAGCGTTTGATGTAGTGGGAGATGCTTGGAGCACTGGTTAATAACACTCTCTGGTATTCAATGACTTTAATCAAGTTACTATATATTTACTCTGGAATCAGCGGGAAGCATGGCGCCCCGCAATCACACTGGACAGATAGACCAGTGTTTAAGAGGATTACTCGAGCAACATGTACCCTCTTTGAGTATGGATACATGATAAATTATTGTAACTCAAAAGAAGAGGTCTGATAGAAACATGAGCAGGCCCACAACACATGCCTTTAATGCAGGCGTCTTCCACCAGTGACTCTCCAGATATTTTGGACTACAGGTCACATGATCCCTCACCATTGACTGTGCTGGCTAGTGCAAATGGAAGTTATAGGCCATAACATCTGGAGACCCAAAGGATGCAGACCCCTTCTCAGAGAATGTCAGCAGTCTATTCTCACCATTTGCAGCAGTGGTGATCAGCCTGCAGCCATCCACATGTTCTAGCCTACAACTCCCATCATCGCTAGCCGCCAATGGTGAGGGATCATGCGAGTTGTAGGCAACACATCTGGATGGCTGAAGGTTGGCTACCGCTGCACTATAGGGTTAGAAAGACTCGATCCTCTCGATGGACTCCCCTAGTCTTCCGCCCCTTACTGGACAACATACCAACAAGACCCCAGGGGTCATCAAAGTCTTGGAGAAGGAAGAACCAAGAGCAACACTTATGCTTCATCAGCAATGCCACATACAGCACTGCAGACTCGGTCCCGTGCCATTGGCGGCGGATTCCGGTCTGGAATGCGTTCACACAGGCCGAGAGTCCAGATCTGCATGGAATGACTTAGTTTCTCCTTTCTCCATTTCCCCATCCTCTTGGCAGTGGGACATTGAGTTCCCCAGAGGGGGACAGTTGGCAGGAAGAGCAGAGTCTACATTCGCCAAACCTTTCTCAATTATCAAGCGAGGCGAGTGTCCTGAGAAGAGCTCGAAGCCCGTCCCACAGAGAAGGCACATCCCACAGCATGGCATCGCACAACATACTGTAATGTAGCACTACCCGCTTAACCATCGCCCTGGGCTGCAGCTTCAGCTTACCTGCCCCAGCCAGTGTATGCAGCTACCCTGCTCAGCTTCCCACCCATTGCCACCTCTTGCTGTCTGGCAGCACCCAAGTATGCACCTATAACCTACTCAGTAAGACGACGGTATATAAGGGTTGTGGTGGGGAATATGGAGTAAATAATAGGAGAGGGGGATTGGAGGGTGACCCCCCAAAATATTTTAAAAAATGGCAATAAGTTTTTCGAGAAAAAAGAATGTCAGCAAAAAATTCACCAAAAATTAACTGGTGATGTAACAACATAGAGACACCTACACAGCCCTGGGTCTAACACACCTTGTTTAGTTGATTGGATTCATACAGGCAGCGCACACAGATACATGTGCAACAAGGTGTACGTGGAGCAACCGAGAAATATGGAACGGGGAAGGGGACGAGGAAAGACGGTATAGGCAATGTATCATTGCCAGCGACTCTGATGGCTTTCCTGGGAGAGGTTTCTAATGCTGAGTGGATGAATTGTCTGTATTAGTTTGAGGTGTAGAGGTTTCGTATCTTAGTGGGATGCAGGTCTAGGCACGTTTCTGGAGAAGTTCCACTCTCAGGCCTCGTTTGAACCTTGTGAAATGGTCTTGATTGCGCAGATCCTTCATCTTGCTCCACAGTGACGGGCCTTGGGCTGCGAGAAGTCCTGATCCAGCCTCTATTTTTCCATCTGGAGGGTTTGTAATCTTTGGCTGTTGTTGATCTCGGGGTCCGCGATGGCAGATAATGGTAGAGGTGTTCGGATAAGGCCTTTGGGTCCGTTATTTCAGCAGATTTTGAGGGTGATACAAAGAGTTTTGTTTTCATTTACAACCATTCCTTGTTCTATCAGAAGCCATTTTGCGGCCTCCAGTGCTGATTAGAAGTGGTTGTGTTTCTTTAGGCCAATATTAAGTCTGGCTGTCCTGTTTTGGACTAATTGTAATTGCTCGATTAGGTACAGGTTGGGGGTCCTACATGGTGTCTATAGGAGTCTGCAACCTTTGGCTCTCCAGATGTTATGGACTACAACTTCTATTTGCACTAGCCAGCCTAGTCAATGGTGGGGGATCATGGAAGCTGTAGTCCAAAATATCTGAAGAGCCACAGGTTGAAGACCCCTAGTCTATTACAATAGTCAAGTGTGCTCAACACCGCTGCCCGAACAAGATCTCTGCTGGAAATCATCGAATTTGGCTCCCAGGTCAAACATTCCAGGATAATGTGACGCTGTCAAGTTGTCATTGGTCTTGAAGATAAGCTGAATGTCTCCCATACCTTGCTGGAGTCCGCAGAAGTGTCTAGCGTGGCCGCCACTGGGCGCATACGGAATGACGCAGACTTGTGTTGTGGCTTACGATAGGAATTGTGATAGTTGCACTTGCCTTTTCCTGTCTTTAAGGAATGACTCATTCCAGTCTAGGGCCAAGTGCTCTAAAGGAATCCAGTTCTTGAGTGTCTCGAGAATGGGGGGAGGTTGCGGGGGGCGGTGCAACCTTTGGTTCTCCAGATGTTTTGGACTACAATTCCCTTCAGCCATAGCCAGCATAGTCACTGGTAAGGGATGATGGGAACCGTAGTCCAACACATCTGGAGAGCCACAGGTTGCAGTTCAAGAAGAGCCCCACAGTCCATCCTACGGTAAGCCGTTGAAGGCTGGCAGTCCGCCATGAGAAGGGCAATGGGCAAAAGACCACTGGGAGGGTGCCAACAGCAGGACGTCGACATGCAGGAACGATGTGATGGCGGACGGCCGGTAAGGGGGGGTTAGTCAGAGACAGCAGGAGGGCGGGAAAGGATCATTGTAGGAGTGGACTTTAGGTGGCGTTCTCCACCACACCGCGCGCTTGACATACAGAACACGCACTACTGCCATGTTGAATAGAATTAGGCCTGATTAATGGCTATCGTCCATCAGCTTGCGGACTGACTCTCTCATATCAATTAGTGTCATTTTGGAGGAAAACCTGAGTGTCTGTCATGGAACAGACCTTATGACTCCATATGAGTTTGGAGATGCGCCGTGGCTTGTATTTCCAGTATTTTGACTGTAGGTCAATGCCCTATACAAGACAGCTTGTTGGGGTCGTCATCAGTGCTCCGCGGCAGTGGCTCTGTAGGTTCCTGTTTAAGCGTTGTTGGTACCCCAGTACCTTCTGCAGTGATGTAGTGTGACAACGTATGGTGGCGGTGAGCGAATTCGCCAATATATATATATATATATATATATATATATATATATATATATATATATATATATATACAGAAGAAAGTTGCTCTGGATGCAGGATGATTGCCACCTCCGATTGGCTGTCAATGCCATCAGTGTGAAATTGCAATGGCACGCGAGGCTGAACTGACTGAACCAGAGATGTGGGACACAACAGGCGCCCGGAGCAGGCCTCTGACGCTCCATATTGCTGGCAACAATCGCTCACTGGCCGCCATCTTCCCTTTAATGTGGACAAGCGTCATGCCATCATCCCGCGTATGCACAAAGAATCTGAAACACGAAACACAAGTCCATGCACAGCTGACAACACCACCACAAACTTGGCTCTGATCCCCGCTCTCTCGCAATACTTGTAAGCTGGTTTACGCTTTGCACAGTATGCCACACCGCAGCTACGACTTGAGAAAGGGGTTGTATGGAAAAGCCTCACTGCCCCCACTGTGGTATCAGGCTTGACAAAGTAGGCGCGACCCGCTCTATCCTGCCCTGCGAGAGGCAGTAAACTTGTCACGCTTTCCCTTGTTGGGTCTGTGTGACGTTATGTTAATGTTAAAGGATATTTGTACCGCGCACTATCACCACTGGAGTGGTCCCCTGGCACTCTGGTGGCTCTGAAAAAGGGAGGGGGTGAGTTAGTGGGAGGAAGCTGGAAAAGTGCAAGAGAGCAGTGATGTGCTGTTGGCGGCCTCCGCCCGGTGGGTCCGTTGGCTGGGCTTGGGGTGTTTTGCGGTCGGTAGTCGTCGTGTTCTGTTGTGCAAGTCTATGTGTGGTTTGTTTTGTTGTTGCAGTGTAGTGAAGTTTGTGTGGATTGCTGTGGTTTAGGCTTCTGGTTGTGTTTGGGTTGAGTTTGGGAGGTGTATGCAGAGGGGTGAATTGTTAGTGGATTGGTTAGTTGGCATTGCTGTCTTTTCAATTATGTCTAGGTGTGATGCTTGCTATCATTCACTATTTCATCTGGGTGAACTCCATAGAAATAATCCCAATTATTTGTATGGAATTACACGTGATTACGTCACACTACTTCAGAGTTTTACATACTGTAAGCATGTTTTAGCTCATCCCTTAATTGCCAATTTTGGTTGGACGGATGTCGATTTTAGCTCAGGTGGATCGGTGGTGGAGCCAGAGGGATGCAGGGGGCGGCCGCCCCACCTGTTTCCCCCCCTGGTGCCCAGGGCACCACCCAGCCTGCCACTGGCACCCCATTAGCCGCCCGTCTGGTATCAAAAGCTGCCAACACTACCGACGTGGACATCATCGCCCTGATTTACAAAAATGTTTTAAAATGGCAAAATCCCATTGGAAATTTTTTGTAAACCAGGCCTTTCCTCGAGCCCTGAAAACACCCTCTGATGATTCCTCGAAGCGTTCCCACCGGGGCCAGATCACAGAAACATTGGACTGGTGCAAGGGCAATGTTGCACGGGATTTGTCCCAGGGCAGTCTTTGCATTAGGGCAAACATCTATTCTCTCAATGCATTTTTCAATTTTTGCATTTTTGCACCAGGGCAAAGATTGCCCAGTGCTAATATGGAATGCTATCACCACAGGGACAAACTGAAGATGCATTGAAAATATGCAGTTTTCGCACTAGGGAATTTTTGCCCTCATACTAATACTATCCCATAGTAGCACTAGGGAAGTCTTTGTCCTGGTGCCCAAATGCATTGAAGCAAGAGGTTCTTTCCCAAGGGCAAAGGGTTCTCTAGTGCTAATACCATGCCCTACTGCTAATAGCGTGCAAAGTTGCGCTTGCTCCGGTGCAAAGTTTCTGTAATCTGTCTTCTAGCGATGCTGAAGAACCGCAGCGGTACTCACTGCTATTTGCACGATGACGCGGACGCTAGTGCGGTGCATCTCAGGAGGAACGCTGCGGTTCCAGCGCATTCCCAGCATGCATACTGGCAGTTCCCAGTACACCAGGGTTTGATGGGAGTTCATTGTGTTTGGATACTTTTCGATGTATCACCACCGTGGTGTGCTACCTGTGGCGCTCCCATAATCCCACGCTATTGGCTGTGTTGGTGAGGCATGATAAGTGTTATAGACTAGGACATTTGGAGGGCGGCAGGTTCCCACCTCTTGCCTAACATGGGCAATAGGTTTAAAGTCATTAAAAGAGTGCAAAGGCGCACGAGACAGATCAATATGAACACAAATCTTTTAACCAATCAGAAAATAGTCCAAGTGGTATAAATATAGCTGAGACGCCCACTTCTGTCAGAAAAACGCCTTTGGGTCACAGTATCCGTTTGATGTTTCTAGTTGAACGCCGCCAATGTTAAATATGCTTAATATAAATTGTTTACAAATGAGACTATTAGGGTTTCCTCTAGTCGATATCCCTTCAAGACAACCTTTAAAACCCATTGGTCGATGCTCTGGATGAGAGAACAGCAGGAAATCCAAGTGTCAAATGTTGCCTGAGCCCAGTGCTTAATTTGCATTAAAACAATAAGTGCCAGGTCTCAAGTAGTTTCTCCCAGCCCTGTGACACATCGGGCGCGGTTCCCCACCCAGTGTTGTAATATACACAAGATATGTCAGAGGAAAAAGTCAAATTAAAGGGGAATCTGGCAAACGGACGGGGAGAGGGGCAGGCAAATTCGGAATCACAGATCAGATCATACAAAAGACAATACAATTAGAAAACATCAATATTTTATTTATATTTCATTATTTTAAAACATGCATGTCAAATCATGTTTAAGCTCGTTAACTACATAACATTTAATTAGAAGCTAGAATACATAGTCAAGCAAGAATGCTTGTCTAAAAACACGACTGATAATTCAGTCAGCACTGGCTCAGTGTAACCAAGCACTCCGAACATCAGACCGTTTATAGGAAAACAACCGGCTGGTGGTCAGGGGCTACGGCCACATTAGAGAATATAAAGACAACCAAAAATACATAAACCAGGCAATAATGGTTACTTCTGGATTTGAAACTATAAGGGGGTGCCATACGGCCGTATGGCTTCACCCTATTTGGTGCGAAAGGTGCAACGCCCACCAGTTCATTGAGGGTGACGGCTGCACTGTGCGAGTTACAGATGCCGATCGACAAAACATATTAGTTGTGTCGAGAAATAAAAGAAATGTTTAAGTGTTTCAGTAAGAGACATCACCATTAATATTCAGTATCTGGTGAATCCATTGATGTACTTTCCATCGAATTACTTTCCATCGAGGGATTTGCATCGAAACAATATGCATCAAATGCATGTTTTTAAAGTGTAAAGGATACATTTTTATGGGTTTCAAACAGTAAAAACATGGGGTTGGGAGAGGGAAGCCCACATAAAAAAATAAATGCCTTTGATGCACATTTTTTTTGATGCAAAGCTTTCGATGGAAAAGACCCTTGGTGGAAAAATTTGATGCAAAGACCATAAACCTTAACATTCTGCTCTGATCCTATCGTTGTCAAGTGGAACACGTTGACCATCTAATTACCGAAAAAAGAGTTATCATGCTTTCCTCCTGTGGTAAACTGATGGACAAATGCAGGCAGACTCATTTATGAACTCATGAACGTGCCTGCCAAACACCGGAACAAGATCGTCGTGTATAGGTTAGCACCCAGGGCAGGCATTCCTCTTTGATATTTGAATTTTCAGTGACCATGCCCCAGTGTTAAGGCTGCTGGCTAGTGACTTTCCTAGGGTTGTTGACCCACCGTGATGGTTATTGACATAGAGAATTTGGTCGCTCTGTGCTCTATCACCTTGAAGCGTCTTTTTACTAGATGGAATTACTAATAAAATGTCTCAGACCAAATAACTGGACAGACTCAAAGAAGATGGTAAAATCCTGCTTTCATCTCAATGAAGGGAAGCAGGGTTAATCGTCATTCATCAAATTGATTCATGCAGGATCACAATGTCTTCTGGATTATATTTAGTTTATATAATGCTAGATGAGTCATCTATGATGTCATCTTACATTGCATATTACAAACACCTATTGAGGGATGAGATTGGTTTGGGGAACATGTCTACATATAGAATGCATGAGTATTAATCTCCCATTGGCGGTCCCTTGTCTGTAGGACAAGCCCTGAGCTACTTCTAAATATGTATAGCACTGATTACAGCAGAGAATATGGAAGCAGGATAACACCTTGCAACATTGTATGTTAAAGTGCATGGCAGGCATTTCTGACTGGTTGGCAACCCAAATCCAACTTTGGATATTCTGCTCACTAGCAGCACATACATAGAAACGAAACCCAGGTGCTTGGAGATACGTCAGCACTCCCCTTGTTTTCACAATTAGTCTAACCGCTCTCATCAGTAGGCCTCATGCCAGTGTCCTCTGATGGCTGACTTTGCCAGTCTGCACTGTCTCAGAACATTCAAGGGAGGGTATGCACACCACTATTTTAGCTTCAGGCCTAATGAATAGCCCTTGTTTGCAAGCTCTTCGTCACGTGATACAAGACAACAAATGTGTTCATTTCAACAGTGTATTCAGCACTATTTGATTCAATGGTACTGGGTACAGTTGATCCTTTTGGCCTTTACAGGCTTGCTCACTCCATGCCAGGTAAGCTTCATGCCCTTTTAATTGTCCAATACTTGGCATCTGTAAATGTTCTCGTTCTTCCTAATCTTGAGAAATATGTCCTTCGCACATGGTCTGCTCGTTGGACTCCCTTCGTACTTTTCCTCCATCTCTCAAAATAGCAACCTTGGATCCAAGCCAATGTACTCCTTTATTCTGCAAGGAAAAAACAGCTTCTTCATCATCTTTCCACATTAAGAGACTGGACTCGTATTTTGAGGTAGCTGCGTTGATTGACATAAACTGTAGTCTATCTTCTTCTAATGGTCGTCATAAACATTGAATACATATCTCTCATGAGAAAGCTTCTATATGTTCTTACTTCTTTGCGTTACAGCATATTTACAGTTATTGACCAGTGAGTCACTTCATTCTTCTTTATGTTCATGATGACTGTATCGTTGGGTACATGTTTCTCTTAGTGCTTCAGTTAAATCGTAATTCTTAAGTATATTCCTATTGTTTCAACGTAGGTTCTTATATCTTCTTTATGACATTCTTCTGCTGTTGCCAGACTTTGTTTTAAAGTACATCCATTCTGTTCATGAAAGCATTTCGACAGCTCGGCAAAGGGCATCCGTCTTGGTAACTTTCCTCCACTATGTCAGCTTGTGCGTACACTCTGAAGGGTGGCCTGTGTGCACATCGTCTCTCATATACTCAACGCGGTACAGGAATGTTGCAATTATTCATGCATGGGCTCCCAATTGTGGCTCTTCGTATGTCATTCCAATAGGACAGTGCTAAGGGGGTGGATATCACGGAGAAGTTGTACACATGCTCCTTCACAGGTGTGAGGGCACGGCCATTGTCAGTTTCCAGCATTGTCACCTTCCAACTCATTGTTGCGCATGAAAATGTATAAATATCCCAGCCAACCTGGGTCATCAGGTTCATGAATAAAAAAGGAGCCGGCCCAGGATACAGAAACATCTCAGGCTGGTAATCGAAGCCGATCCCTGTTCAATGAATAACTTCTGCTATATTTAATTTCTTTATGCTCCCCTTCTCATACATGCAATAAGGTGTGGTATTTAGGGGCAGGTGGGCAAGACATGCATAAAGGGAACAGTGCATGCGGGTTAGTCCCTCCCTCTCGAGATGGCCCACTGTACACTCAAAGGTCTAACCATAAATGAGTGGACACCTAGCAATTTGAAGAAATTCACCAGTAAGCAGACTCAGAATTCATACATTGTGACTCCTGTATAACAGGTCACCGACAGCTAGGATGAACCCTTTTTCATAACATCCAAGAAGGCCTGGGACTCTTCTATCCATGGGGGGACTTGTGGAAGACCTTTAGCCACCCTGGATGAATGTTAGTTGCGTGCATCCCCAAAGTCAGGAGCTGTTTTTTCTGCCTCAGCCCTAGTTCTCAGTTTCTGTCGAGTTCACAGACTTAAAGGTGGGAAAACAGCTGCCTTTACGATATAATACGATATGATATGTCATTTATAACGCGCCTGTACACAAGTGTTTCCCTTTCTTGAAGCTGCTGCTGCTCAAAGTCTCACACAGATCTCCTGATCTTTCAGAGTGGTCAACACTGTACTCCCCTCAGCAGTTGTTTCTTCTGGTACCCTCGTCCACAGCCAGCGCTCGTCACTATGACAGATTTTCCTCGATCTGGGATCCGGCAACAAAATGGCTCCTCAGATCCAGGAAATATATTTGCAACAGATCTATGTGATGACTGCGACCCCCATATTCCGACAGCCGAAAATGCTGCCATTTTATCTTTTTTAAACCCCCGTTACACCACATAAATATGCAGGGGAAGACCCCCTGACCCCTCAGATTACTATTATATCATATCCCCCTGCCCCACATATATTTTTCGGCTGTCAGAATTATGAGGGCGACATTTTGGGCCATTACCGCATCCATCAAGTGTTTCTGATGACCTACTTATTGTCAAGACGGGATTCGAACCCACGATGTTAGGACCAGGGCATTTAACCACAAGACGCCTTGGACGTCTGGTCAGTAGGCCTGTGAACATGCTTGTTAGGATAATACTCTGCACTAAATATTTAACTACAGTCATGCAAGGTTTAAAAGGTGTGCACCGTTCACACTTTGCCTGCAACATTTAAGCAATATGACCCTCGCAGCGGGGGCATTACCGACTCAGGTAATGCCCGGGGCCCATAGTTAACGAAGGCCCGGGGCATTACCTGAGTCGGTAATGCCCCCGCCACGAGGGTCATATTGCTATTAGTACCCCGGCCTGCATTATATGCGTGACCGGGGTACTAAAAGCATTTTTTTCTGTCCCGAAAAGCCGCTGCGTTTTGGGACAGAAAAAAAAAATGAACAAGAAAATGGCCGCCGGGAAAGGGAAAACGGCAGTCTGTTTTCTCTTTCCATGGTGGCTTTCGGGAGCGGACGCGCTGGGAATACAAGTATTCCCAGCGCGTCCGCTCCCGAAAAAAAAGGAAGCAGAAGGTAAGTGGGGTTTAGGGTAAGTGGGGGTTTAGGGTAAGTGGGTTTGGGAGGGTGAGAAGGAGGGGAAGGGGGGTGAAAAAAAAAACAAAAAAAAAAAGTACCTTCGTCCCTGCCAGGGGACAATGGAAGCCTCCATCTGTGTGGAGGCGCGGAGTCTCCACACTGCTGGAAGCTGCCATCGTCCCCCACCAGGGACGCAGGAGCAAGAAGGTAAGTGGGGTGGGGTAGGGAGGAGGGAGAGAAGGAAAAAAAAAAAGAAAAAGAAAAAGCTTACCCGAGTCCCCAGCGGGAGGCGGAGACAGCCTCTCAGCCGTGGGGAGGCTTGGAGCGGGGATGGCCCCGCTTCGAGCCTCCTCATTGGCTGAGGGGCTGCCATGCCCCCCCGCAGAGCACAAGGCAGCTGGAGTCCCGGCCGAGAATCCAAGGATTCTCGGCCGGGTAAGGACCCGGCGTGAGCCAATCAGAATGCATGTTGCATTCTGCTTGACTCTCGCCGGGTACTAATATAGGAAATGAAACACTCGGCTCATGGGTTATTTTCCAGAGAATCATGATCAGTTGATTGTGTATTAGGGGGAGGGGTGGAGAAAACTCCCACCCCTCCCGCGGGCAGGATGCCCCAGTAAATCATTTCCATTTCCAGTACTGCTTTGCTTGTGCAGTACTTCCACCTTTGCACTCCCCAAACATCCAGTACCTTTTCACCCAAGAGAATGTGGACACACGGCCCTCAGGTGTATTTGTGCATCTTCAGACGGTATCCCCAGGATACCGTTGCTTGCGACATGTGTGCGATTCACTAGCATTGTATATGGCCCCTGAAGTAGTGTTGAAAGGAGGTGCTAGTCTAGCACACAGCCACATCCCCCTTAACAGCCTCATCCAGCTTTGCAGCCTTCCTTTCAGTCATTCAGACCCTGCTCTCAGACATACGGCAGAGAGGGTTTCCGGTTTTGCATCTTGGTCTCCATGGTATCAGATCCTCTACGTAGCAAGCCCAGGTATTTCTTGATTCGTTACCCTTTCCTTTGGGTGGTGACCTCCAAATCCTCAGAGGACATTCCCGTCTGCTGTGGTGCTCCCTCACACCGGCCTGTAGTGTAGGGGGAAAATAAGTAAGTCATGAAATGATTTTCCTGCCCCTTGCACACTGTTCTTGCTTGTGCTGGTCCAACCAGAGTACCTTTCAGAACTTCTCTGACCAGTCTAATCTTCTACCGGTCTCTCCCAGCCTACAAAGCACCTCCTAGAACGGTTAAGCTGCCTCAGCCTTCAGGGGATCATTCCTCCATTTTGCCTCCTAGGCCAGCATTAGTCCCCTGAACAATCACGCACAAGTGTAGAAACCCACACAGTGACCAAACATGGTGTTGTACTCTTCAAGCCCAACTTCTGCCAGATTCCACTGCTTCCACCAGCTAGACATGTGTCAAGGGAGGTTCTGGTTAGCCGTTGTGGTCGTGCTAACCTGTCTGAACCAGAGTGCTGCCGCAAACTGACCCATCGCTGAACAGTGGGGCTGGATTTCCACAGCGATTACTGCCCTACAACCATCTTGAATCTTCGTATCAAAATGCATTGGGAGAAGCTGGAGCCTCTCTGTTTATTCACTGGCGGGCCCCCCTCTCCCCAGCAATGGAAAGCAAGCTTTGCTTGTATTCCATGTCCCCATTCACTCCAATGCCAAACGAATATGCAGACTTGCCACAGTAGAAGGGGCCCAGACATTGAAGCCATCCAGGAGCCCAAAGAAAAGTGACTCTGGCTGGTTCCGCCTTCCCACCAAACCCAAGCCCTCCACCGCAGAAAGGGCTTGTTTATTCCCGATTTGTAAAAATATGTTTGGTATACAGTGTACTAAGTGTAATGAGAAATCAAAGAGAGGCTCTAACAAGGGGTGGGGCTGACCTCAGTGCTGTCAGTGGCCTAACAGAGTGCCTTAGGAAAAGGTCACCTGCCCCAAACATTGCACAACCCTTCAGGGGTGGGCTCAGCAGATGGCTTATTTTGTGTCACTTTGCAGGGCCCCTGGTAGTCTTGTTTGCATCCAGTCCGCAATGACAGCCTGAAAGCCAGGACTTGCTCATCATCTCACATGAACCAGCTTGAGATGTTTGAAACAGCTGCATGATTTTTTTTTATTTTTTATTTATGTACAGGAGGAACAATGCTCTTTTGATCACAAAAGAACGGTCAATAGATAAGGAATCAGTGAGCTTCTTACAATGGGGTGGGTTTGAGGGACATTCTGACCAGGTTTTGGAGGGGAGTAAATGGAACAGTCACCAGGGACAATACATACGTGGACATACATAGATTAAGAACAACCAACATTGGACATTTGTAAGTGCAGGTAGGTGGTACGGCCTGCTGTGCTCGGGACATGACAATGATGAGTGAAGTACTAGAGTGGGGACAGAGGAAGTGAACGGCAGAGGCAGGTTATACGCGAGGGAAAAATGTTAACTAGCAGGCAGATGAGAGGTAGGCTAAGAGGGTAACTCAGAGACGAGGAGGTAGGCTTTTAATTTGGTTTTGGACAAATCCGTGTGGACTGTTTCTCAAATGTCCGGGGGAAGAAAATTCCATGCAAGTGGAGCAAGAATAGAGAAAGAGCACAAGCAAGAGAAAGCACAGAGAGGGCAAGAAGCCACTAGGGTAGCCGAGGAGGCAGAGCAGAGATTACAAGAAGGCTTTTAGAGTTGAATGCAGAAGGATAGATACAGTGGTGCTTTACCGTGGATAGATTTGTGAACCAGGAAAATACATTTAAATCTGGCCCTGTTTTGCATCGTCAGCCATCCAGCCTGGTGACGGTACGAGGAAGTAGGTGCAAAGTGAGGGAGTTCAAAGAGAGTCCTGGTAGCAAAGTTAATGATCTTGTTGAGAGGTCAGAAAGCATAGTTGGGGAGACAAAAGAGGATAGTCTCACAGTAGTCCAGTTTAGAGAAGACAAGAGTGGTTAAGCGGTGCTTGGCAGTGTTGAAAGGAAGTAGATGCCTGATTTTCCTAATATTTAGGAGGTTGAGGGGAGATGCTGTTACAGTTTTGGAGAGGAAAGTAGAGAAGGTGTAAGAAGGGTAATTTATGACGCCAAGGTTGCTAGCTGAAGAAGAGTAGGGGAGAGTGTCAGATAAGAACTGGATATGCAGAGGAAAAGATGAGAGAGAGCTTTTGGTAGAGAAGAAGAGTCCTCTGTTTTGGTAAAGTTTAACATCAGAGATTGGGGAGCCATCCAATATTTAACGTCACACAGACAGTTTGAAATGTTGATATAGTGTTCTTAGAAGAGTTCAGAAAAAGAAGAAGATGTGGGTATCATCCGCAAAGAGTTGGTACAAGAACCCAAAGGAGGAGATAAGTCCCTTAAGAGCAGAAGTGTAGAGTGTAAAGAGGTACAGACCCAAGACATAGCCTTGTGGAACACCAACAGGAATGAGTTGCGAGGTGTTGTTGCGCCAGGAGACAGAAAATTGGTGAGGTGCAAGGTAGGATTCAATCCAGGTGAGGGCTTGATTGCGAATTCCATGAGGAAAGAGAGTATTAGGGCGATCAGATTGATCGACAGTGTCCAACTCAGCAGACGGGTCAAGGAGAAATAGGATAGAAGATAGGTTTGAGTGCTTAGAAGAGGCGAAGAAGTTGGACACATTCATGAGAGCAGCTTCTGTGGAGTGACAGGAGTGGAAGCCTGCTTGTAGGGGGTCTCGAAGTTTGTTGATGTCAAAGAAATTGGTAACACAGTTGAACACAACCCTTTCGAGCACTTTAGAATAGTGTAGAAGGAGAGACACAGGGTGAAGGTTAGCTGGTAGTTTCGGGTCAGACCCTTTATTTGTTTGGGAGAGGGATGACCATGCATAGTCGAAGGACAGGTTGAAGGGTTCAGCGAGGTGAGAGGCTAATTACGCCGGTTCATTCCTTGTAGACAACTTCACATATATGTAGATAACCAGGGAACTTTGTGTTTAAATTCTGACAGGGTCCTTTCTGCATTTCATCCCTACCACGAATCTATGTGAATATTGTTGAAAAAAATATCAAGAAAACACAAATGTCAATTTCTTTTTCCCCCCACACTTTTCACTACAAATATATGTGGGGGGAGATCCCCCGTAACCTCCCCTATACTCTCCCAATATTGGTAATTCCTCTAACCCACCCCCCCATATATAATTGTGGTGTAATGTGCAGTGCGAAATCCGGCATTTTCGTGTTCGTGATTTTGCTGTTCAGTATTTTGGTATGATAACCTTACCACGTCGCTGAAATGAGTACCAATTAGTTGGATAATAGCATCATCTCTCATAGTCTAGTTCGAACGTAAGCCTGCTTTCAGAAGTGTGAGAAAGAAAACACTCCCTCTGTTTATGGCGACCCCTTCCCAAGGAACACGTCTATATGGTGCCGGCCAAACCTGGAGTGCAATTCTGGCTGCACCGCTGCTACAGGAGGAACAATGCTCTTTTGATCACTGCTAGAACATGATCTGTTTGCCAGTAGTCTCCTGACCTTTCTTTCCAGCCTTGAAACCTTGATTTCAACGGGGAGTCTCTGAGGCCGAAATGCAACTCTTCCATCCGAGGATGAACAACTTACAACTTCTGATATCTCCTGCGGCATGTGTTGTAAAAGGGACATGATGTCACCCCTGGCAGGATGGGGGGATTAAGCACCTGACACAGAAATGAAGATGACTCGCTGCATACTCCTCACAAAATGGTGGAAGTCTTGCTTCAGCAGCCCACCAGTTCCAGATTTGTCAATTCTTATAAACCACTGCGGGGCCTATTTATCTCGCCTTCAACTATAAAACTGCAAAGTTGAGTATTGAGCTGACACACCAAGCGATTCATGTCCGGTGATTTGCATTGGTTGCAGCCAGCCGTACATTTTAATGCAAACTTTAGGAATCACGCAGTTACTGAGGAATTGGTTGTGAATTCTTCTGAAGTCAAATAAAAATTGTTTTTGGTATAACTTCAGTTGGAATCTGATCAACACATTTTATAAAATAAATACAAAATTCTCCATTTAATTTCTATTCTTGTAGTTTTTACTTCCCATATTTTAATCAGTGCAACTTCTGTGATTAGAACATTAAAATAAGAAAATAACAAACTACTTGCACACAAATATTTAATTTAAATATTCCAAGTCATTATGCTTGAACTATACTGAATTATTTTAATCTTAAATAGAATTTGACAAAGACCAAAGTTCGTCAAATTCAAAGTAAACCCTAAAAAGTATGAGTATGAACCAAACGTATGAATATTGGCGACATTTCAGATAAAATTCCTTTTGAAGATAACTGTCAACACATGTCTATTGATGTTAAAGTACGATGCATAGTCGTGGAAGATACGTCATATGCAAACATACCTGTGGAGATATAGTCCAATGATCAGTGATGTATTATATCCAACCAACAAAATACTTTTCAATTTGAATGCAAAATGTCACTTTCGCCATGTTCTTCTTTTTTACTTTCTTCATTTGAATGCCTTTTTCCTAGAACATACATTATAATTCCAACCCATCAATGTCCTTTTTGGCTCATCCTTGAATTTCTGTGGCCAAGTAGAGATCCGTCAATTTTACATAGAGTACAAATATCGAATGCATTGAAATTCAAACATTATTACTGAATTATACTCCAAATAAAGCCTTCCAAATCTGTTAACTATAAGGGTGTCTAGAATGCCACCGGCTTTACTTTACTTTACCTAATCATCTCAGGAAATATGCCTTTGTACGCAGTGTCCTGAACCACTCCCAACCACCTCACTTCAGCCGGGGTTTCTTGTCTAATCCATAATTGGCAGAATCTCTAAACATATCATATATACATTTTCCAATTTATTAAATATACCATACAAATGCCGTCTTAATGCTTTACATCTAAAGCCGTAACGTGTAAATTGTCGGCACTGTCTGTGTGGCGAGAAGGAAACATTGCCACACTTTGTGCTGTTTTGTCTGCTATGTAAGGATGTCCGGAAACATTACTTATTGAATGCGTGCTTAGGATAAGCGAGCTATGACAATGGAGACCAGCCTTCCTGTTTCCGTTGTCTCACCCTGACCCTGGGGTTGCCTTTGCCAGTTTTTAGGTTCTATGTGATGTTACCAAATTCTCTTTTACCTAACACTCTTTTACCGAGCTGATTTTACAGAAAAATTCTTTTGATTTTGGGGGGTCCCCCTAAACCCTCTGTTTTTTCTTGTTTCTAACCCCACGCCAACTGGCTCTCTACCCTTTATACGCCCCTACCTCACCCCCATCTATTTTTAAGAAATATTGTGAACAATTACTTGGTAAAAAGGTGTTAGTTAAAAAAAATTGGTAACATCACTGCATAGCGCTTTTTACAGTCTGGATGACATCTAAGGTCTAACCTGTCTGGGTTGATTGAGCTGTAATGATTTTATGCACAGTATAGGATTTGCCGCTGTAGTTCACCTTGAATTCTATGCATTTTAACTTCCGAAATGGTTTACGTACAGATGGGGTGAGATGCTGATTGATTGAGGCGTGTTTCTCTTGTTTTTACACACTATTTTTACACTGTCTATGATGATGTATTTTTGTTTATTATTGTGCCGTTTTATGGATTTCTGTAATCTGAAATAAACCGATTTGATGATGTTGACCATATACAAATATTTCTCAACAGGTTCTTGAGAGCTTGTCATACTAGCCAGCACGCCAAACATTGTAAGAATACGGCATAACTGAATATCAGACTGGTACTTCCGGAATAGTTATACTCATGAAACTCCAGAGAGTAAACTATCCAGACAATTCTACGCTTCTCTTTTAGGTCCGGTCTGTGGCTCAGTGGACTAATGCATCAACCACAGGGCCTTGCGGTTAATCTAATGGGTCATGGGTTTGAATCTGCGGTCTCTAAAATGAGTACCATTAAGTTGGGTAAAAATCAACATCAATCTGTTAATAGCAGGAAGATGCCTGCCTGGGGGTGAAAGTGTGCATTTACACGTTTATTTATTTATTTTGGATTTGTATGCGCCCAGCGGCCCGGAGGCATTGTGGCGCTGTTACAGAATATTCACTTAATACAAGTTAGGACAGATATTTCAGAAGACAGGTTAGGATAGATTTCTCATAGGCAGTGCATACCCCTGTTATGTTATTTCTAGAATGTGTAGCTGTGCCAGCTTGAGGACATTGTAGACCCAAGAGAGTTCTCCTGGAGTGGCCGTGTCCAGCTGTAGAGTGACTACGATTCAATGGCCAGCACAGCTTGCCCTCATTAAATCGTGCCAGACCCAGTTATTGAGCTGCCAGTGTGTGTGAGTCTGTCACTAGAATCAATCTTCCTTCCCATTGGGATCCGCCCACCAATCAGAGACCGGAAGTGTTTGATAAAGTAGATTATAATGAATGAAGAGCTAAACCATTTTGTTCTTGACAATGGGACCTTTTGCAAAGTGCTCCAACTTCCTCCTTAATGCGTTTCAGCGGGGTAGGGAGGATCTGTGGAGCGTGCCATAGCTTTAGAAATGACAGTACAACATGTACCTTTTGAATGTCCCCCTACATCAGGGCTCTGCATTACGTGCCTCTGCAGATGTGTGGGACTACCCTTCCCATGATCCCTCGGTATTGACTATGCTAGCTAGGATTTAGGGGATTTGTAGTCCAAATCATCTGGAGAACCTAAGGTTCCAAACCCCTTTGTAGTCTATGTGTAGTGGTTCGATTTGAAGTGAATTTCTGAAAGTAATCGCATATGCCTAGAGTATGTGTTTTTATTTCACTGTAGATAATGTAACACCTATTTTAAAGGTGCTTTGAGGCACTAATCGAGAGCTAGCAGGCTCCAAGGAAGGCCGGTGAATCGCCTTTGCTTTCTTCCCGCTTCAATGCCAGGCAAGGCAGATCTGGTTGAAATGTGTGGACTTTAAAGTGTGCTTCGCTAGGTGTAACCCAACCAGCCATCGCTGCACTCTTGGAATCGTCAAAACCAATAGTGTTTAATAAGGAGCCCTACAGAATGTGTGTAACTGAGTGCCATTTTAATGTCCTGTTATATTTATATATGTTTACTATGTGTACGTGCCCTGATGCCCGCAGGCTTCTGCGTGATATAAATATATAAATAAATAAAGATGCTTTGCTCATTTTCGTTGTCTTTATTTATTGATCCCCCTTCATTTTTCTGACACAATGAAGCACTTTTTTTTACAAGATTGTCATGATGTTTCCAGTCCTATAGTGTCATTTTAGGCTGAGCTGTTTCACAATGGTATCATGTGTGCTTTGTACATGGCTGGCAAGCATTTGAAGCAGCCAGAAGGCCACAGGTCGCATCCCACAAATAAATCAAAGATGCACAGAAGTGGCACTTAGATCAGGAACAGAGCCAGGTCATGCAAATGATAAAAGGGCATTGAAGCTAGAAACCAGAGTCTACATACCTGTGAGCCCTAAGAATCCACTGCTGCTGCCCTCGTTTAACAGGACACAGTAACTACAGCCCAGATGGAGTAACTCCCAGACTCATTCCAAGGGGAACCAACCTCTCATGACACCATTACCATCCTCTTACAGCTCCTACAAGGCCACAAGAACTTCCAGGCACATCGCTCCATGGCACTGTCCCCAGAGGAGCCACATTTTGAAGCCCAAACTCATGCAAGATTTTCAATAGTTCCTTGCAGCGTTCTGTCTATGAAGCCAAGCTGCTTTTGGCTGTTTGGGGCTTAGGGAGTGTGTAAAAGGATGTTTAGCTCTCCTGATCCTGTGTGCATTGTTTCAACACACTCAAGCAATAGACATACTCCCATCACTAGACCATCTCACACAAAAAAGTGCTGGGCTCTCTCTGGCCCATCCCTAGTGACTTACGTTCTGCATCTATACAGGCTTTTCTTGATTGGACCACTAGGCGTGGCAGCCCCAGAATTACCACTCTGGAGCAATAAAAGCTTGCATGCTTTAATGGTCTGCTTGAGCCCTTCTCGAGTCCACCGCAGAGCCACAGGCTACTTATTCATGTCTCAGAAACCACCCTCATGTAAATGTTCCTTTTGAGACACCTTAAACTTTACTCCCCTTAAGTTCGGCAATCCTTGCCTAGGATCTCTGCTGGCTGGATGGACATGCACCCGAGCGATCACTAACGCCACCCTTCTTCCTTTAACCTGCCCTGCCTCCGTTTGAACCCTGTGTTTAGGGCTTCAACCCTTTATTGTCCGCTGCAATCTACAGCGTGAATAGGTATTTAGATATTTCGGGGGTGCAATAGTCCCACTTCAAGACGATCTTTGTCACTTTAACGCTGCTGCATTTTGACAGGGCACGAAATGATTCTAACATAACAGAAATTAGACTAATTTGCAACCCCTTCCGATCCTTTCGTTTGTTCCAACCTTCTCTCACTTCACACATCCTCTTCCCTTTGCCCTTTGATATTCTCCTTCGGGACAACATGTGGTGACCCCTGACGGAGGCCCCAATAAGTCACGCTTCAGAGAAGACTTGAGGGCCCAATTCTCAACTGGTGTTTTGTACCGAAAAGGTTGTTAAAAGCGTTAATGACCTTTTCGGTACTTAAGACCTATTCTGAAGGTGGCGCATTCTTCCGAAGTCGGTAGCAATGCGCCACTTTCGGAATACATGTGGCGGTTGCTAGGATGGGTTGGAAACCAACCTAGAAACCGCCACATTCGGTACCTGCCACTTTAGACTGGTATTCTTGTGGCACTCCTCCAGTTTTATATGTGCGCTAAAGTCGCGCACATATACGGTACCATTTTGGTGCCGTTATTCTGGAGATTCCTTGTGGCAGTGCAGGGTGTATAGGAACACGTTCCTATACACCAAAGTAAGTAGCTTCAACGCTGTATCCAGCAACGTTGCAGCTGCTTGCTTTGGTGTGTATGAAAGTGTTCATATACACCCGTGTTCTCGGCAGAAGTTTTGTAAAATAATGAATATGTTGTTATTTTACAAAAATGCTGCAGAGATTTCAGGATTGCGCCTGTCAAACCAAAAACAGGCACAATGACGAAGGTGCACTGTCGTGCGATGAGGGCGCTCAGGCCCACTTGAGAATAGTGGTGGAGCCGGGGCATCCTGATTTGGCGCTGTGAATCGTGCTCTTTAGCACGTTCACTGCGGCAAGTTAAGAATCAGGCCCTGGGTGCATAAAGACCATAATGGTGGTGATTT
The DNA here is from genome assembly GCF_040938575.1 of Ambystoma mexicanum. Lineage (NCBI taxonomy): Eukaryota > Metazoa > Chordata > Amphibia > Caudata > Ambystomatidae > Ambystoma > Ambystoma mexicanum. The sequence goes on from NC_090934.1 coordinate 99,905,985, forward strand.
AGGCTATAAAAGGCCTAAGTAATACAGCAAAACAGACCAGCACCTGGCATTTTCTATGTCTTTTTTCCTTTCTTTCCAACTTTTATTTCACTCTTTTTAGACGTTCTCAGTCTTCCAACCCAAATGTTTATATCTTTCATTATTGTCTTATCCTATTCTTCTCTAATTTCATATTTCTTTTTTCCTCAAACTTTCACTTTCTTAATTTGCCTCCTTGACTAGTTCATTTAATTGATGTATGTCTTTATATTTTCTTTCACCATTGCTATTTCTATCAGTTAGTTTTGTTTCCTTGTACATATTTTTCTTTTTTTTTATTCAACATACTTTTTACTGGTATGTTTTGTTTGCTCAATTTTTTTCTCTTTCTTTTACTTCTGGCGGTTCTCCAGTAACATTCTTTTCTAAGTTTCAATAATTCATTCTGTACTTGGCTGTGTCTATTAATAATTATTTAGCATTTATATAGCGCTACGCTGCTTATTATTACTCTCGGAAGAATGAAAGGCTGAGTTTGGCCCTGCCGGGATTCAAACCTGCTTCAGCATGCTGCAAACAGCCAACGCTCTACTCGCTGTGCTATCAGACCGGCTCAGAAAGAGTAAAAGAAGTTGCTGTCTTTTGCAGACTATAGAGTGCATTTCTTCGACAAATGGCCAGGAATTATGGCCCTTGTTCCAATTTCCGATCACTACTGAGAAGCGCTGTTGTAACAGGCATTGCGCTGATAAGAATAAGGCCAGTAGCTCAGGGAGTTCTTCGGCTGCAGCACCTGCAGCCTGTGCAGCAGGGCTTTTTCTTCAGCCTGGCAGAGGCTCTCGACTTTGGAAGTTCAGGTACTGATCACTGTACCCCACCAACCCCCTAACCACACAAGAACCTTAAATGGAGGAGGAATTTCACCCAAAGTTTCTGATTCTGGGATCAGAAAGAGCAAAAGGACTTGTATTGTGACATAGCAGAAGCATAAAAGTACCCTGCCAGTAACAACGGCCCATCACCGGCACCCAGCGTAAACTATTGACAGGAACAATAAGAACGTTGGCAAGACTTAAACCATCTTATTGTTTGACACCTCTCCATGCAGCCTTTCATTGTTTCATCACCTTCTCTTGCACTGCCCACCCCTCACCCACCCACCACTACACTCCCAGGTATGAGGAAGGGAAAGAGAGAGGATGCAAGCAAGAGAGAAGGAGCAACAGAGAGAGAAAGAGGGATTGAGAGACAGACAGGGACATATGGAGGAAGACAAGAACAAAACGTTGATGAACTAATTCAGAGGAAAGAAAAGGAAACTGTGAAGAAGGACAAATGACTAGGTTCAAGAAATAGGACAACAAACTAGGATAAAGCACAAAGGGAAAAAGACTACGTTGAAGACGAAATATCAGGATACGCACTCGGATGAAGGGTTAAGACAAAATAAAAGGACTAGGATTATGATGAAGGAGCAGGACTATTATGGAGGGCAAGAACAAGGGTGAATGGCTATGAGGAAGGAGAAGCACTAGGATGGAGGAATGTGGAAAAGGACTTGGATAAAGAACTGCGAGGAAGAAGAAAGACGACAATGAAAGGATATAATGACAGATTATAACATTGGTGAAGAACTAGGATGAGGTGATATGATAAAGGAGAACAACTTGGATTAATGATGATGATGAAGGAGCAGGACTATTATGGAGGGCAAGAACAAGGGTGAATGGCTATGAGGAACGAGAAGGACTAGGATGGAGGAATGTGGAAAAGGACTGGGATGAAGAACTGTGAGGAAGAAGAAGGACTATAATGAAAGGATATGATGAAGGATTATGACGATGGTGAAGAACCCGGATGAGGTGATATGATAAATGACTATAACTAGGATTAATGACTATGATGAAGGAGAAGGACTATGAGGAAGGAAAAGGACTATGATAATGGAGGTGGAACCGACTAAAAGAGAAGCACTATGCCAAAGGATTATGACATAGGACTATGATGAAGGGTTGTGACAAAGGAGAAGGACTAGAGCAAAGGAGAAGCACTTCAATGAAGCACTATGATGAAAGTGAAGGACTAGGACCATAGATGAAAATGAAGGATTAAGGCAGGCCCCCGAATGCTCACGCCAGAAAAAATACAACCCGCCAGGGAAAAAAGGCCAAGAGATTCTTGCAAGGATAAAAGTTTTAATCACACAAAAATTAGGTATGTCAGCAAAGAACTCTGCTGCTCAAGAACGTTCTGCCAAAAAATAGTACAAGCAGAAGGTTATAAGGAAACACATCGTCACTAATGATGTCACATATACAGTAAGAATCCACATGGTTGGTTGGTAAAACCCTATACATGGGTGGCCTGCTCCGAAGGGGATACCAGTCTGTTTTTGGCCCCCGCCCCATCCGGCCATCTTCCATCATGCAGGGTCAGCTGGGCTCTTTTTTACCAGGGAATGAAGGTCACATTCCTCATTAGTTACTATTGTAATACAATGCTACTCTATCATTGTGGCGTGCACCTGGGAAGCTCTGGGACTGGCACAGGAGGAGGGTTAAGATCGTGCTGACCCATACATTCTTCTGTCATTACATATTCCACCCTCACTTTGGACTATAATTTATTCCTCCCGGTACCTCATATTACAAAGTCTGTCATTATGAAATAAGGTTGGATGGTCCTGTTCTTTTAGATCATTTATGACCGATGGGTTTATGGTTGGTGGTCTGGGATCACCTACTACCGCAGAATTCAGGGTTCTTGGACTCAGGCAGTTGCGAGTGTCATAACTCATGGGAGCCTACGTGGGGGTCGGAGGTCTGCTTTTGGCCTGGCTGTGATAAACGTGTATTGTGAGGCGTCTGGTACTGTCTTGCGGCTTTGTAGTGTGCATTCCTTTTTGGGATAACACATATTCACAACAGTTATGGAACAAAGTAAAGTTTCTATGGGAGCTCGCTGCAGGGGTCTCTCTCTCTCATCTGCGCTTGGGCCTGTTCAGGTTTCTTTGTTGGGTCTGTGTTTATCGTGCAGCTATGCAGGGCCGGATGTTTCTAGCATAACTACAAAAATGGCGCTTCCTTATATGTGCGCACTATGTCTAAGCATATATATTGTGTTCGTGCAGGGCTTCTTAGCACACCCCACTCCCCCCTGGTTCATTGCAAGTGTATCTATGGGATTTGCCACACTCTAAAGCACCTAGGGGAGTGGGAGAGGTTAATTTCCTTACCAAAAAGGAGAAGGACCAAGTCAAAGAAAAAGCACTAGGACGAAGAACCATGATGAAGGAGAAGGACTGGAGCCAAGTTCTAAGATGAAGAAGATGGACTATGATGAAGGAGAAGGACTGTGACAAACGGCTTTGATGAGGGAGAAGGACTATGATGAAGGACAGTGTCTAGAAAGAAGGACATTGATTAAGGAGATGGACTGGAGCCAAGTTCTAAGATGAAGATGATGGACTATGATGAAGGAGAAGGACTGTGACAAAGGACTTAGATGAGGGTGAAGGACTGGGGTGAAGGACTATGATGAAGGACAGTGTCTACGACAAAGGACATTGATGAAGGAGATGGACTGGAGCCAGGTTCTAAGATGAAGAAGATAGACTATGATGAAGGAGAAGGACTGTGACAAACGGCTTTGATGAGGGAGAAGGACTATGATGAAGGACAGTGTCTAGAAAGAAGGACATTGATTAAGGAGATGGACTGGAGCCAAGTTCTAAGATAAAGATGATGGACTATGATGAAGGAGAAGGACTGTGACAAAGGACTTTGATGAGGGTGAAGGACTGGGGTGAAGGACTATGATGAAGGACAGTGTCTAGGAAGAAGAACATTGATGAAGGAGATGGACTGGAGCCAAGTTCTAAGATGAAGAAGATGGACTATGATGAAGGCGAAGGACTGTGACATAGGACTTTTATGAGGGAGAAGGACTGGTGTGAAGGACTATGATGAAGGACAGTGTCTACGACGAAGGATATTGATTAAGGGGATGGACTATGATGTAGGACAATAAAGAAGGAGAAGGCATTTGACAAATGATTAAGATAAAGGAGACGGATTATGGTGAAGGACTATAATGAAAGAAAAGAACTATGATGAATGAAAAGAACTATAATGAAGTACTTCTAAACACCAAAACCCCAAAGCCAAGGCCAACATGAAATCAGAACCCTCTTCAAAGCCATCAGGCACTGCATCACCCCTCTTCCGGATCCACCCGTATCACACTCCATCAAACAATCCACTGCCATCAGCTCTTTCTTCATCAAGAAACATCTGTTTTAAAGCAGCCACTGTGACCGTGCATCTGATAAAGGAGGAATCAATGACTTACACCTGCAATTGGCAACTCATAACACTGCCTCGATTAAATTGTGTGATTGTACTTTTGTTGTTTTCATTTAAATTGTTTTATTTGTTGGGGTAGTTAATTACAAAAGTGAAAAGAAATGTCGACGTTTCTTTACTATGCTGACATTGTTGGGGCACTGTTATGGGTTATGTGCATTGAGTTTCAATTAAAAGATAAGTTGGAAGAAAAAAAATAAACCTCTTTAAAAATCATGTACAGGATGGTTACCTCAATTAGCATGCATTCCTTGCCATCTTTATTTTAGACTTGAAGAGGAATTATCACATCCAATTTTTTCCACGGAATTACATCACAAAGAATAGTTCTCAGTGTGGGCATGAGAGGATTCGACGAACTATCATCACCCCCCTGATCTAACAGCTTGCCTCAATGATATGGACCTATGGATGTCTAAAACCCACCTCCTTCTCAACCCAGGAAAAACCGAGATCATGGTATGTGGCAACACGGCTCTACTCCCGCAACCACTCCCATGACCTCTCTACCTCGGCACCTCCCCTTCCCGCCACCTCCAACACAGTCAAAAACCTTGGCTGCATATTGGACTCAAACCTATACCTGTCCCACCAGATGTCATGATCTCTGCTTCCAAAAGGTCAGGGTTTTCCCAACTCCCTTGGAAGCAGATCATAACCCAGGTTCCGAGTGCCAACCAGTCCCAATTGGGACCTTTTGGACCCAGTCCTGGCGCCAGTGGCACCAGGCTCATAAATATGCCCAGTCCCAGCGCTGGAAGCGCCGGGCTCATAATGCTTGGGTGGACTTACCTGCAGCAGACCATGCTGCTTACTTGCCTGCCAGTTGAGCCTCTGATCCTCTTCTGTTTGGAACTACTTTTCCTGTTGGGTGGGGCAGGAGCCACTCCCTAGATTCAGAACACTGGAACTCTTCTGGAAAGCAGGAACTCTTTTCTTACCTAGGCGTGGCTGTGGAAGGAGACACCTAAGCACTACAGGAGGCTATTTAAACCACACCCGATGGATGAATCTTGCTTTGCGTTATTCTGCATCCTCTGCAGCAGAACGCTCATCGTGTCTTCTGCATCTGATCCTGGGCCTAAGGGAAAAGGCTTACCATCCTGAATCCAGTCTTCAGCAACACCTATAAAGACAAGAAAGAACAGGTTAGCATTACGGTCTTCAGTGACAGCTCTTCACTTACCTGGTCCATCGGCTGTCACCAACGCCTCGCGCTGCATTCCGGCATCTGAAAGACAAAGGCTTACCTACTCTTCGTGCGCTCCGGAGGTCTTCACACTGCATTCCGGCATCTGAAAGACAAAAGCTTACCAACTCTTCGCACGCTCCGGAGGCCTTCGGCGCTGCATCCCGCATCTGAAAGACAAAACAAGGTGCGTTTAAAGACATTGGGGAACTTTAATACTCACGGGCCATTACTCCTTTCCACATCTAACCCAGTGGGTATTCCGGCACCCTGCAGCCGCTCCGAACTTGTACCTGCAAAATAAAAAGACAGTTAGAGCGCATCGTGAAGCAGGCAACAAGCGCTTACTTACGTGCTTCCAGGCGCTTCTATTCATCACACGGGCTCCATTTTCATCCGCCATCGCCGGAACCCTGCAAAACAAGAGACATCATTACTAAAGACTTTAAAGACATTAGAATTACTCGAAACTTACCGTTCGTGCAGTAAAAGACGGACAGCAGTCCTCTGAAGTCAAGAGGCCTGCTCCCCTTATCCAGTGAAGAAACTGGTTACAGCACCCTGCCCCGAGGCAGATGGAGAGCACGGCGTTCACTTACCTAAGGTGAGAGCATTAACCTTTGGGGTTCTACAGGAGAAGAGAAAGGGAAGAAGAGAGAGACATTCAATAACCCAGTTCCTTAATCCCATATTTTCTATCTGCAGACATCTTACCCTTCGAGTCAGACATACAGTGCACAGAGGTCCAGCCCAAAGAGCCAGCCGTGTGTTACACATCACCTTTGAAGATACGGTATACGCCCAGTCAAGACCGGTGCCTCTACGGGAATCAGGTGAGCGTTACAGAACGCAAAGCCTACCACAAAACTCCCGTCCAGGCGCTATGGAAACCTCGGATACCGACCAGCTAGCCCAGTTACTTGGGGAACTAAGGGCAGAAGTGCATGCAGCCCGTCAGGAAACGAACGCTCTAAGAAGGGAACTGATTATTTCCAAGGAGCGAACAGATGATCTCGCTAGACAATTGCTACAGTCTCAAGCCGGACAGACCCCGTTACCCGCATCTGGGGGAAATCTTCCTTCTACATCCTCTATGAATCCAGTGCAGATCAACCTACCTGGGAATGTACCTCTGGCTCCGCCCGAACAATTTTCTGGTGACCCAAAGAGGTTTGCAGTATTTATCAATCAGTGCCGGTTGCATTTCTTATGTCGGCCAGCAGCCTTTCCAACTGGTCAAGCTAAAGTAGCTTTCGTGCTTTCGTACCTTAGTGGCAATGCGGCAGACTGGTCGATCCCTCTAGTAAATCAAGATGATCCGGTCCTCCATGATTTTCAAGCTTTTCAGCTCAGTATGGAAAAACTGTTCGCAAGACAATCACAGGGGCAGGCCTTGGACAATGAGCTTCTTTCGTTGCCACAAGGTAATCAAGACCTTTTGGCTTATATTGCGTCTTTCAACAGACTGATAGTGGAAACTCAATGGCCTGAGGACAAAAGGATTACGCTGTTTTATAGAGGTCTACGTGGAGAGCTCAAAGATGTGTTAGCCCAAGTAGTGAATCCCCCATACGATTGTTCGGACTATATAGACTTAATCGTTCAAATAGATCACAGACTGCAGAACAGGAAGGCCGATCGTTCCAAGTTTGATGCT